>NC_092333.1:168100000-168752500 GCF_046630445.1 Rutidosis leptorrhynchoides
GGAGAGATTACGAGACATATCAAAGGAACAAATTCAAATTGGTAACAAAAAATGTAGAGGTGCCAAGGGTAATCGATTGGGCCCCTTTGGAAACGGTCCATCTAGCTGACCGTGTTAGACAGCTTTTGGTACAAAGGTATGGCAGTTCTTCTTTTACAGATTGGGAACGTCTTTTCACCATTCGTAGACCTGTATATAAGGAATGGTGTGTTGAGTTGATAAGTACTGTATCACTTGATACAAATATAGTTAGAATAGATGATAGAAGATTTCTTAGGTTTATCCTTGGCGGTAGGATGTACAAATGTCCATGCTGGACATGGCCAGGGCCTTACAGATATATACTCCTGGTGAGTTGCTATTACCCGATTGTACAAATTTGATTCATTATGGTGAAAGGGTAGATAGTAACTTTGACGCTGACGCCATTTGGAGGCGTATGTCACATTTTGATGTTTTTACACGAGCAGGAGGATACTCCTATACACATATTGACAGAGCCGAGCTTCGTATTATTCATAGATTTTTGGCTAACTAGATTACACAGAGAGGTCACAATAAAGAAAAAATTTCCTTACATGATTTATTCTACCTAAAGTGTATTCGGGATCCTAGAAGCTTTGTCAATATCCCTTATTGTGTTGCTTTTTATTTATCTAAAATGGTAGAGGGAATGCAGGACGGGAGTATAATAGGAGGAGGTATTTCTGTTACTCTCATTGGAGAGTATTTAGGTGTTGATAGGAACCAAGGGGGTCCATTACAGCTTTGTAGAGAACAGGTTGAGCCCTTAGGATTGAAAGTTTATGTGGGTGCTAAGGTATTGAAAAGTAGACGTAACCAGGCAGTACCCTATGAGGGATCTCATCCTCAGGTAGAGAGAGGCTCAGACGAGGAAATGGAGGAGGCGGAAGACATTAGGGATGTCTTTCGAGATGCTATTCTTGACGTCCACATTCGTATAGATGAGGAAGCAATGACGAATGCGGCCAGACATAGTATGTATGAGCAGTGGAACTCTGAGCGAGTATACGAGGATTATAGGCTACGCCAACATGATAGCTGGTTAGTTCATCAGCACCAAATCATGAGCCAGCTATCATATCAGGTACCAAATAACTATGTACCTACTAGACCTGCTCATTTTCCGCCACACAGCCCTGATATCCGACCACCCTTTAACCAGTATGAATATAACCAAGCCTATCAAAACACCTATAACCAACAATGGAACCCACCTGACGAGATGAACTGGAAGCCATATCCAGACTGATTTAGTTCCATTTGGTTATTTATATAATTTTTATGTTTTTATCTTTTTACTTATTCATGTTTAAACTTATGTTATTGAATATACTTATGTAATCTTTATCATTTTTATTATTATTGTGTACTAATATTTCACATTTAGGATTTGAAAGTGGGATATTAAGTCTCATTTCAAATTGCCATGCATGTTTATATTTGTATGTATGTATATTGTAAATTGTACAAAACAGGGTAAAACAGCGCATTTTCAAAGACTGGCATTAAGTTCAGCAAAAGCTACTAATTTTGACGACAAGATGACAAATAAATGTGATGTAACAACAGACGGAATGAACAAATGATATGCACCATTTATCATTCAGCAAACAAACGCTAATATGTTTGGAAACTTTGGTAAAATTTAATCATTTTTCTACGCTAATCACCCTCAATAATTTAAATTGTTACTGATTTCTTGCAAATGAGGGCATTGCAAGATCTTAAGTGTGGGAAGAGGTTAAATTCTTTCGGATTTTAAAATTTTTACTTTATACACTTGGTTACCATTAAAAATACTAGTAACGTAGTAGTTGTATTAGAATCTAGTGCTCTCTGATAATAAAGAACAGCCCTAGTCTTATATACTGACTACCCAATTCTAGTAAAAATTTTCAAAATTTTCAATTAAATGAACTCAAAATCATGTTTATACATATTTATGAACGATAAAACTAGGTGTTAACACCGAAATTATTGTTACCTCAGAAAGGACATAAATTGAGAAACAAACCAAAATGTTAAAATTCATTTAAAATGGAATAGAGGACAATAAAAAGGAAAATAAAAGCCAAGTGTGGGAAAAATTACCAAGTTATCTTAAACATATGTCACATATTTCTGTAACAAATAATTGAAGATACTTTTGCTTTGGACTAAACTAAACTGTTTTACCCGATGAAAGAAAAGAAGAGATGGATCTACACGATGAATCAATTCCATCGTTAAAAGGAAGTAAAGTCTTTCGAAAAAGACACGCGCTTCTTGATTTAGGTCATGAAGTTGTCGTCCAGACCAGCTGTAGGTTGATGAAAAATCTAGAAAAGTCATCTCTAAAATCAGCAGGAAATCCACGGACCTCAGCATAAAACAGGGTCGCCAAGTGGTCAGATTTATCCTAACTATGAGAAGGATTTATCTCGTACAATGGGGGGCACTGTGAAAATTAGCTTGATAAGACTAATAAATCAGATCCCCAGAAAGGATAATCTCTTTTAAAGATCAAAAATCAGCTTTTAAGCCTGATATTACTCAATCCTAGAGATTGACCTTAAAGATTGAGAATTACAACTCATGGAATTCAATGATATCTAAACTCGAGCTTGAACGAGAAAATATTTTGATCAAATTACAAACCGATTTATTTTCTGAAAACCCTATTTTCAATGCGTTCATTACCTTTGAACGTAAAATCCTAGGAATTCACCTGGAATTCATTAGGTCACCTGAACCAAATCGGGTGTCAACCGTAAGAACGGTGGTTGCATAGCATGGTCGAATACAGGACCTTGTGCCAGACCGAAAAATCATAAGGGTGAGCTTTACTATTGCTCATACCAAGGATAGTAATTGCGTCCGACACGTTATAGACCATAATTAAAAACATGTCAGGGGACATTGCCTTAACAGTTGCTTGTTCAACGCTTTCCTTTACAACCGGACGGTAGTTTACCGAAAGGTAATATACGGAGCAAGTAAACTGGACGTGTTGCTTTCCCAATACAAGGTTAGCAAGTGGGTGACACAAAACCGCAAGTTTTGAGCTAAAAATTTTCAAATCTGAAACCCACCAAACCCACAAAAATAATTTTGCAAACACCGGTGAAGGGTTATTCCGGAAAACTTACCTAGGGTAAAAGCTAGATTGAATTTTCAAAAAGATCAAATGTTTTCATAAAGATCCAATTTCTTAAAGGATCTAAATTTTATAGTCATGTGGGACTGTAAACCACATCGTTACTACCATTGTTTATACCGCCGTATTGAAATCACTGATGTACAAAGTGTGAAGAATAAAGAAGTGATTCTAGTATTTCAAGACTATATTGCTTGAGGACAAGCAACGCTCAAGTGTGAGAATATTTGATAATACTAAAAACGAACATATATTTCATAGCATTATTCCTCAAGAAAGACAAGCTTTTAGTTGCAATTGTCCTATTTACAAGTGATATTCATTTAAATAATAAAAGGTGAAGACAAAAGACAGATTCGACGAATTGAAGACGCAAATGACCAAAAAGCTCAAAAGTACAAAATACAATCAAAGAGGTTCCAATTATTGATAAGAAACGTCTCAGAATTACAAGAGTACAAGATTCAAAACGCAAAGTACAAGATATTAAATTGTACGCAAGGACGTTTGAAAATCCGGAACCGGGACCAGAGTCAACTCTCAACGCTCGACGCAACGGACTAAAAATTACAAGTCAACTATGTACATGAATATAATATAATATATAATTAATTCTTAAAATTAATATATATATATATATATATATTATATTATATTATAAAACCGTCGGCATAAAAAAACAAAGACTTTTGAGTCTCCCCAGCTGGCCTTGCGATCGCATGGCCTGGAAGGCATAAGTCCATGCGATCGCATTGTGCACAGTTCCAGCCCACATGCCTATAAAAATCGAGCTTTGGTGTAACACAAAACACATCTTTTTCTTCTTCACTCAAACGTAGTATATGTATATATAATTTATATTTTAATTTTAATTTTAAATCCTAATAATAAGGGTGCGTTAGCGAATGTTGTAAGGGTGTAAGTCAAAATTCTGTCCGTGTAACGCTACGCTATTTTTAATCATTGTAAGTTATGTTCAACCTTTTTACATTAATGTCTCGTAGCTAAGTTATTATTATGCTTATTTAATCCGAAGTAATCATGATGTTGGGCTAAAAATATTAAAATTGGGTAATTGGGCTTTGTACCATAATTGGGGTTTGGACAAAAGAACGACACTTGTGGAAATTAGACTATGGGCTATTAATGGGCTTTATATTTGTTTAACTAAATGATAGTTTGTTAATGTTAATATAAAGATTTACAATTGGGCGTCCCTATAAATAACCATTTACACTCGATCGGACACGATGGGCGGGGTATTTATATGTACGAATAATCGTTCATTTAACCGGACACAGGAATTGATTAATAGCCACTAGAATTATTAAAACAGGGGTGAAATTATGTACAAGGACACTTGGCATAATTCATAACAAAGTATTAAAACCTTGGGTTACACTCAGTCGACATCCTGGTGTAATTATTAAACAAAGTATTAAAATCTTGTTACAGTTTAAGTCCCCAATTAGTTGGAATATTTAACTTCGGGTATAAGGATAATTTGACGAGGACACTCGCACTTTATATTTATGACTGATGGACTGTTATGGACAAAAACCAGACGGACATATTAAATAATTCAGGACAAAGGACAATTAACCCATGGGCATAAAACTAAAATCAACACGTCAAACATCATGATTACAGAAGTTTAAATAAGCATAATTCTTTTATTTCATATTTAATTTCCTTTATTTTATATTTAATTGCACTTCTAATTATCGCACTTTTATTTTTTGTTATTTTATTTAATTGCACTTTTAATTATCGTACTTTTTAATTATCGCACTTTTATTTATCGCAATTTCATTATCGTTATTTACTTTACGCTTTAAATTAAGTCTTTTATTTATTTAATATTTTACATTTGGTTTTAACTGCGACTAAAGTTTTAAAATCGACAAACCAGTCATTAAACAGTAAAAAACCCCCTTTAAAATAATAATATTACTTATATATATATTCGTATTTTTATAAATTAAACTAATATAGCGTTAAGCTTTGATTAAAAGATTCCCTGTGGAACGAACCGGACTTACTAAAAACTACACTACTGTACGATTAGGTACAGTGCCTATAAGTGTTGTAGCAAGGTTTAAGTATATCCATTCAATAAATAAATAAATATC
Source organism: Rutidosis leptorrhynchoides (assembly GCF_046630445.1). Lineage (NCBI taxonomy): Eukaryota > Viridiplantae > Streptophyta > Magnoliopsida > Asterales > Asteraceae > Rutidosis > Rutidosis leptorrhynchoides. The sequence continues at coordinate 168,105,293 of NC_092333.1, forward strand.
TTGTGTAACATTGTATCGGATTTAATAGTATTTCCTTGTAAATTTTAATAGTATTTTATACCCCTTAGCTCTAACCATCAATGGTGACGTGGCACATGTCCCTTTCATGGTTGTAACAAACTTGGTCAATCCCGAGGGGTGACGTGGCACCTGTCCTTTTCGTGGGGAATAACAGATCCTAACGAACTTTCCTAGATTTGCGGGCTGACGTGGCATGCAACTTGCTTGCATGCTCGTTCCGTTATCAGGTGATCATTCCGGGACAGAGCGTCTTCTCCAGGATAGTGCACTTTCTCCGGGATAGTGCACTTTCTCCGGGACAACGTGCTTGTCCCAGGAGAATATCTTCGTGTCGGGTTGGAATGCCGTGATGGTACTGACGACAGGTTGATTCCGGCTGAGGCATCACGGTGCTCTCAGTCTAGCCGGATGGGTCTCGCCGAACACTTGTTCCAAGTGTTTCTTCCCGGTTATGATTATGATGACTGGCTTCGCAACGCTTGATTATGATTGTCATGACCGGCTGTATGGTACCGGTTGTGCGTATGCCGTCCGGGTTCTCGGTCTTGCCATTTTTCCGGCGTGGTAAAATTACCGGAATGAAGTCAGACGGATGTTCGAGAAAAGAAGTACGCATTCCGGGACGCGTAGTACCGAGTAGGATTTTTGCCGAGATGCTTGCCTGTTTTTGAGACGGATCATTATGCGTATCCAGCTAAACAAACTAATAAATCAAATGAGGGTTGACTGGACCCATTATGTAATAGACTGAAGTGTATCATTATTGTGTATACACGTACTAGTTTTTAATAGAAAAAGAGTAAATGGTAGTAGTACAAAATCGTTATATGTATTTAATTATATGTATTTGAATTTGAAAAAAAGTTACTGTATCGATATAAATGATACGTTGATGCAAGCTTGCCTTAAAAAAAAAAAAATGTAGCTTTAATTCTTATCATGAAACTGTATATAATGCAAAACCTTGTAATACTAACGTACGTAAATACTCATCAGAAAAAGGACTACTATATGTTTCCTGGACCGTTGAGATTATTAAATGATTATATTCAGCCAAAGTAGAAGTTTTAAACTATAAAACTCTGTTTAAGACTTTTGCGCCATCGTTTATTTCTTGGATTAGCACTAATCATGCAAGTAGTTGTTTTTAATATTACTCCGTATTCTCTTACTAAGATTGTAGTAATGACCACACAATAAAAATGAAAAGTGATATATATATATATAAGAAAACAAAATAATCATAAGCATTTGAAGGTTGACTGGAACCATTATGACCCACATATGAAGTGGCCCATGTTGACCTGTTATGTCAAACCAACACCTTTGGTCACATCTGTAAGGAAACAATGAACTCATATGATGGCATTTTGACATGTGTTGCCAAAAAAATTTAAAAGAAAATAAGCACTACAACCAGAAAAACTTTTTATATCGCCTCATTTATATACTTATTCATTCGCGATATCGAGTTTTTTTTTTTTTTTTTTGAAAGGCAACAAACTTTTCATTACTATTAACAATAGGTACAAGAATACAAGAAGCATGTGAGGCATGCTTAAAAAAGAAATAATGGAATCAGGAAATCGAATATAGCGAAACTAAAACAGTTTACAATCCTGTACAAGTCGAGAGTTAAGAAGAAAAATTAGCCATGATCGTCGAAAACGCTTGGGTTTAGGAGCCATTGCCCCCAATCGAGCTTAGCTTTTTTCGATCTTCTAGAGATCCACTCAAAGGCTCTTATTTGGACTTCACATAGAGCCATGGGACCATTGTTTTTCTTTTGAAGAAATAGAGTATTGTTTCGGTTGCGCCAAATTACGTATCCACACACCCATTCGATAGCCTTCCATATGGATGAATGTTGGTTGATTTGAGATGGGTCATGAACACCACATAAGAGCTCTTCTAAATTCGAATATGATGGATGAGATGCTTTCCACCATCTGAGTACACGAGCCCAAAGATCCTTCGCAAAATTACAGTGGAGAAAAGTGTGGTCAAGTGTTTCTAAGTCATTATTGCAAACTGGGCATCGAACCGAGTCCAAATCGACACCACGATTGTCTAGTTCGACCCGGACCAGGATCCTTCTCTTTTTTACACGCCATATAAGAATTCCGATTTTTTGTGGAAGGATTTGGAGGCTGTCTGTTTCATGTTGTGATGCGAGATGTTGCAGTTGCTTGGAATCAATCATTTTGGACAGTGTGTGTGTCGAAAACTGGCCATTAGACTGCAGTATCCATTCCCACTTATCCATGCTACCGTTCGAAAAAGAGAAACTGTCCAGCAAAGCCAAGAGTTCTTGTAGCTCGGTGAGTGTTCTACCTGATGGATCTCGCAGCCAATTCCATGAGAATACCAATTCATCACCAATTTTTCGAAATCTGTTACTAATCAACACATCTTGCTCGAGCTCAAGCCGAAACAGCCTTCCAAATTTTTCATCAAGTACCTGATTTCCTAGCCATTTATCTCTCCAAAAGAGAGTGTTATCACCTTTACATACAAGCTTCACGAAAGAGTTAGAGAAAGATATATCAAGGTTATCGATGACCCTGCCCACTTTACAAATATTGTTCCATACCGCCCCCATTCCCGAGCCTTGATAACTAACCCCCAGTCCCCCGTCTCGCCCGTATAAGATTGAAATAATTTTTACCCAAAGAGCACCCTTTTCATTGTGAAACCGCCACCACCATTTCCCCAATAAAGCCAAGTTTTTGGCCTTTAAGGACCCGATGTTTAACCCCCCGCCCTCATATGGAAGAAGAATATTTTCCCATTTTACCCAAGAGATTTTTGTATTTTTACCCGACCCGCCCCAAAAGAAATTACGACGCAAACCTTCGAGCTTGTTGATGACACATGATGGGGCACGGAATAGGGAGAAGGCATACAATGGAAGACTACTAAGGACCGATTTTATAAGGATAAGGCGGCCACCAAATGACATCGCCCTTGCTTTCCAATCCGCTAGCCTAGCATGGCATTTATCTAGGAAGGGTTCCCAATCTCGAAGATTTCTCATTTTTTTCCCGATAGGTAACCCGAGGTATGATAAAGGGTATGTACTGATTTGACATCCAAACTTTCTTGCCATATCATCCACATTATCCTTTTGGACCCCGAGACCACAAAGCGAGCTTTTTGAGACGTTTACTTTTAGACCCGAGAAAATTTCGAAGCACTTGAGGACTTTGAATATGTTCGAGATATTTCTCTTGCGCCAGTCACCAAAGATAATTGTGTCATCAGCATATTGTAGGTGCGAGACCATGATTTTGTCTTTCCCGACATCAATCCCTTTGTAAAGACCGACATGGACTGCACGCTTGATTAAAGCATTTAGACCCTCAGCAACAATAATAAACAGATAAGGGGATAGTGGATCTCCCTGGCGAATCCCTCTTTGGAGTGTGAACTCCTCAGTGGGTGAACCGTTAACTAGTACCGAGACCGAGGCTGATGAAATACATGAGCTGATCCACCTCCTCCATTTTAGTCCGAAACCCATTCTTTCAAGGATTTTATTTAAGAAATCCCAGTTAATGCTATCGAATGCTTTTTCAAAATCAGCTTTAAAAATTAAGCACTTCTTCTTAAGTCTTTTTACCTAGTCGAGCATCTCGTTTGCAACAAGGATTCCATCCAATATGAATCTACCTTTCATGAAAGCACTTTGCTCCACCCCGATGATTTTGTGGATAACTCTTTGAAGCCTTTTTGAAATTATCTTTGCAATGATTTTATAAAAACTTCCTATGAGACTGATGGGGCGAAAGTCACCTAGATTCATGGGAGTTTTCTTCTTTGGAATTAAAGTTAGAAAACTTGCATTGCAGCCTTTCGAGATCGATTCTTTGGACCAGAACCAGTCCACAGCCATCTTTAGATCATCTTTTAAGAGCCCATAAAATTTCTTGTAAAAGTTCAAATTCACACTGTCCGGGCCCGGGGCTTTTGATGGCTCGCATTCTTTAATGGCGTTCCAGATATCAGCCTCTGAGAATGGGGCTTCTAACATTTCAGCATCCTCAGAACTGATACGGTTGAAAGGTAGCGAATTCAGTGAGTTAAAGTGAAAGGACCCGTTCATATACATTATAAACGATTCACAATAGTTGATTACATTGCGAGGTATTTGACCTCTATATGATACATTTTACAAACATTGCATTCGTTTTTAAAAGACAATCTTTCTTTACATCGAAAATTGACAGGCATGCATACCATTTCATAATATCCACTATCCAACTATAAATTGATTTAATAATAATCTTTGATGAACTCAATGACTCGAATGCAACGTTCTTCGAAATATGCTATGAAAGACTCCAAGTAATATATTTAAAATGAGCAAATGCACAGCGGAAGATTTCTTTAACACCTGAGAATAAACATGCTTTAAAGTGTCAACCAAAAGGTTGGTGAGTTCATTAGTTTATCATAATCATTTATTTCCATCATTTTAATAGACCACAAGAATTTCATTTCCAGTTCTCATAAATATACGTCCCATGCATAGAGACAAAAATAATCATTCATATGGTGAACACCTGGTAACCGACATTAACAATATGTATATAAGAATATCCCCTATCATTCCGGGATCCTCCTTCGGACATGATATAAATTTCGAAGTACTAAAGCATCCGGTACTTTGGATGGGGTTTGTTAGGCCCAATAGATCTATCTTTAGGATTCGCGTCAATTAGGGTGTCTGTTCCCTAATTCTTAGATTACCAGACTTTAATAAAAAGGGGCATATTCGATTTCGATAATTCAACCATAGAATGTAGTTTCAATTACTTGTGTCTATTTCGTCAAACATTTATAAAAGCGCATGTATTCTCAGTCCCAAAAATATAAAGGGTAAAAAGGCAAATGAAACTCACCATACTGTATTTCGTAGTAAAAATACATATAACGTCATTGAACAAGTGCAAGGTTGGCCTCGGATTCACGAACATATCAATATTGAGATTCAATATTGCAGGAAAGGTACGTAAACGCAACGGAGATGATAAACACTATATTGACCTCACGAGCATACCCATGAACCATACTCAATCACCTCCATAGCTATAACCCATAATTTCCTTAATCCTATCCCACTCGAAAAACAACTTCGAAATCACTTGGACAGCACTCCGTCGTAATATTTTATGTATACTAATAATATCTTGAGATAATACGGAGTAAATATATATATGTAAATCGATTGAGAGAGTTTAGATAAAACTATTTTCAAGTTTCTATGAAATAATGAAACCTATTGAATTCTATTTATAATAGATTTTTGAATTATTAAAGTGAATTATTAAAGTATAAATTATTAAAATGAATTATTAAAGTATGAATTATTAAAGTGAATTATTAAAGTATGAATTATTAAAGTGAATTATTAAAGTATGAATTATTAAAGTGAATTATTAAAGTATGAATTATTAAAGTGAATTATTAAAGTATGAATTATTAAAGTTAAAGTAAAGTAAAAATAAAGTAAAGGTAAAGTTTAAGTATAGTAAAAGTATAAAACTATGTACGTATAATACGCGTATAAATATATATAATATTAATTTAAATCGTTATATATATTTAATAAAATAAAATATAAATATCGTTATCTTTATCATACTAGTTAAGTAATGAGTTGTCAAAAGTGGTTCTAGATATTTATAAAAGTTATATACGTTTTAATAATAAAGTTCTTTTTAAACTGAAAACGTTTTTGTACGTTTGAAACTAAATAGATCAATCGAGTCTTTATGAGATTCAATCTTCCACTATCCTTTGTCTAGTTCTCAATGATTGACAATTTGTTCATATTTATAAATCACTTTACCATTTTCCGAATATTGTTAAAATGAAAAGATTTCTCAAATCAACGTGGGCCTTTCAACAGAGACTTGTAATCATAATTTAATATATCTGATAATTCAATCATTTGATCTTATCTTTTAATTCCATTGATAAACATTTTGAAACAGATACAATCATAAAAAGTATTTAATCTAATATTTTGTTTACGTTTCAAGTTATAATATATATATACACATATACATATATAATCATATTCGTTTAATGGTTCGTGAATCGTTGGAACTTGGTCGAGGTTGAATGAATGTATGAATATAGTTTAAAATTCTTGAAATTTAACTTAACAAATATTGCTTATCGTGTCGGAAACATATAAAGATTAAAGTTTAAATTTGGTTGGAAATTTCCAGGTTGTCACAGTACCTACCCGTTAAAGAAATTTCGTCCCGAAATTTGAGTGAAAAGGTCGTGAATGATAATAAGTATGTTTTCATGATGCATACGGGCTGAAAATTAGAGTTTTATCATCAGCGAATAATTTGGATAAACAATCCATTTATATGAAGAGTACGAATGAAGCTAACATAGAAGAGTGAAATGAGTAAGTGTAGATTCATCTTATCATTTGACGTAGATATGATTGATTCCCAGATTTTAAGGGATTTGAAGAAAATCTTCTTAATAAGATTTGACTCTCCGGTAATCAAGGGAATTAGGATCCGCTTTAAATGCGATCATCCATTTTAATTGTTCTGTTGGAGATTTTCTTATAAATTCACCTCCTTCGTTTCCTTACAACTCACACCATCTGTTGATGCATTTTATGCAAGTCCCTAGACATCTACCCACGTCCATTGCAGGTACAACAGTTTACAGGCCACCATGATTGCTCGTTATTATCCTATCCGTGTTTGTATGTGGTTACAGGAACTGCAGGAACGAGATTTAGATGTTTGACTATGTTAGACTTAGTCAGACGTACGAGTGAAGCCTCACTAGTACGGCTGACAGGCTCATACGCATGGTTGATGCTGAGCTAAGTCACAATTACAACCTAAATGATAAGACACGAGTGAGTGATCACCCGTACGGTTGATGAAGCCAACTCGTACGTGTGATGAATGAATCGTATGGGTGTGTCAACAGTAGGGGTATATAAAGTCTTATGTTCTTCATTTTTGGTTAAGCCTTTCATTTGTTACACACACTCAGATCTAGTGAGCTCCTTCGATTCTCTCTCAGTCCAAATCACCCAGGTGGTGAATAATAGCTCTAGGTGTTGATCTAATCACACTTGATTTAGTTGTGGTTTGACTAAATTAATCAAAAAAAAAACTTAACCTATTCACTAGAGGGTTTGATTCATTTATTCTGCCATTGTGTGAGTTAAATCTGTTGATTTCTAAGTTCCTAGTCATGTTTCATCACCTTCTATTCTTTCCCCCTCAACTCATATTTTAAAGTATTCATCAATATGCTCCATCCAGTTCTGATTCTTGATATACCTCTAACTTTCATATCGATCATTCTTCTTTTTTTTTTCATCTACCGCCGGAAGAATCTATTTACTTCTACTATACTCTTGGGTTTATAGTGTTCCTAGTTCTCCCGTGTCTTTATATTGCTATATGCATCGATAGATATGGTTTATAATTTCTGGTTTGTCGTTGGGCTTTATATGTTCCCTTATATTTCAAAGTCTCTGCTTCTGTCTTCTATAATCATTATCATTCACAGTTAATGCTCTCTTTTATTTGCTGCAATTTATACCCCAATTTCTATTTCGGAGTTTTGTCCTTTCGTTTCTTCTTCTTGCGATTAAGCACCGCTTGTAATGGTCCAGAATTCACAGATATGAATTTCGAAATGAACATTGTTAATGTTCTATGAAGGAAATTGTGATGGTACGATCTTGACTTGTCAAATTACTAAAATACCTTGGAAAAGGCCGAATCATCAAGAAATATTTTCTTGATATTTTAGAGGTTAAATAGAATACAAGAGTCGTATAACATGGCACATGATGATGTTATGATCTGTGAATCATCACGTTCCATTTAGAAACTCAGCATGACTTACTGTAATATAATCACATTGATCAAGTGTCATTATATTATACTAATTCATGCTTCAGTTCCCAACACTACTTCAAAATATTCCTATTTTAAACTTGAATGTTTCAGAATTTAGAAACTAAAATAGTTTCTTTTATGATGTTATACAGATAGCGCGAAGAGGTAAATGATTTCAAATAAGAAAAATTAAGAAAATATCTTCAGAAATATGGAGGATATTTATAATGAAAGATATGATGATATTTTAGAATTTCTAATATCAGAGGACGATGAAGAATATTGTCCGCAGGGGTTTAGAGTCAGGAGCAAGGTATTCGTTAATGACTTCAGCAGATACTGAATTATTTGGATCCTTTGAAGTCAGGTTCAGTCTTTGTAATTTGTCCACAGCCTCCTTCCTACTTTGCTCAATCCGTTTTCCAGTTCCAAGACTTCTCTTTTTCTGCGCTTTGCCAGCACACCTATTCATTATCATCAAACTTTTACTGTTAAGGTTGTTTATAGTTTTTTTGCTACTTCATCAGTATTTTTCCATTTTCGGAGAACCAATTCGTAGTTCGAAGTGTTTTTCAGAATCTTCACATTCAAATTAAGTCCAGAAGATAGACGTTATATATACACATATAACTGTTGGCGTAGACATGCTGCGAGATTTCAAAATACTGATTGCTAATTCCCAATGATTCGTATGGAAATTCTCATTACAAGATGCGAATGAGTAAATGATGGGGTTTCAATGAATAATTATAATGACTTTTTGGAGAGGCTAAAGTCAAAGGGTAATGAAGTTGTTGATACATCTGTTAATAATGTGGTGGAATGTAAAAGGTTCCCTGGTAACGATGGTGTATATCTCAAGGTTATAATAAGGTTAGTCTGACTGAAAAGTCGAAGTTGACTTGCTGGAGCTGTGACAAAACTGGCTACTTTGAATAGGAGTCGCAAAGTTATTTTTTCTAATAAATGCTAAAGAATCTGACGCGGATACGTTGTTTAAACTTTTACTTTGGTTTCAAGAGTTTTTCGGGTACATAACTGTGGGTAACATGTGGTTGGATCATCATCTCGATTGCTCATCATTCGAAGTGTCTTCAGAAATTTTCGAAGGGTTTGACCACAGATTGTAATCGTTAACATACATTTGATGTTCTAACACAGTTTTGAAGTCAAAATATAGCTTGTGAAAGATGTAAGGATCTAAGAGTGATGATTTTGGTCATATCTCAAGTTGAATTTTGAGATTTCAAAATCAGAATATGTAATTAAATTTTGAATGAGTATGGTTGTTTTGATTTCTATAAAAGAATGTATATTGTTGTGAAAGTAGGGAGTATAATGAATGATTTGCTGAATCAGATTCGAAGAATGTAATATATTAATTGTGAATTTATATATCTCTCGGGTATTACCTACCCGTTAAAAAAAATTTCACAATTAATATTTTGTACAAAAAAATTTTATTACAGTCTTTATGAAAATATATATATGTATATTTTCTTCAGATGTAACATAGATTTAATGAGTTAATGTTAAATTAAACTCATTTGATTTACGGTTGAAACTAGAATTGAATAATCTCTAAAGGCTTTAAAAAGTACATAACTTTTACGCAGTATTTCTTTAATGACATTGAAATTATGAATCAATACTTCGTTATTTGTTGATGTATGATGTTCGGTTCGTGGAATTCTTGTGAATTTCGCAAAGTACGAATGATGTTATCTGAAAAGTTTCGGGTACATCGATGATGAAAGTGTAAAATCAAATATATACTTGATTTATTATGAATTGGAATTTGTTGAATTGCGACAGAGATTGTAGTTAACGCTGGTTAAGTTGCGGCCGAAGGACGTACATTATTGCATATTTGTAATATGAATTAACCGAGTAGTTAAGATTCACACACAATAGCTTAGCACGGAAAGATTTATTTTTATTTCAAAATATATAAAATATACATATAATTTCTTCAAAGGGAATGAGTTAATTCTTCATAACTTGTTGATACAATATATGGGTTATTGATTCGTAATGATTTCCATAGTGATTCTTGAGCTGACGGAGTTTGTGATGTTATAGGTGTTGTTGATTCTGATGTTGACTGTACTGATGATGCTGGTGACGCTGACGGTACTGTTGATGCTGTTGGTAAAACAAGTTTAGCTTGTTAATCACACACCATTTTTGTCAGGGTTTCTACTCTTCCTTCTATCATTTTGATTCGCTTAACTGATTTATGGTTAGGGCTAGATTAGATAATCTCTAAGACTTTAGAGATTACATAATCTGCGCGGAATGTTTCTCCAATGAAGTTATGAATTAATACTTCGTCGGTTATTGTTGTTGGTATTCCTTGGTATCTACAGGGCGTATGACATTGGTGCTCGTGGGACAGAGTGTAAAGTTGAGGTTTACGACGTGGTTGTAGTTGGGGTGGTAATGGTACTATTGGCGTTGATGATGGTGTTACTGGTTATGCTGCTGATGCTGCTGCTGGTGTTTGTAATCTCTGCACCATATTCTCCAAAGCCACTACCCGAGCGCGAAGCTCGTTGACTTCTTCTATTACACCGGGGTGATTGTCGGTTCGGACGAGCGGATAAATAAAATCTAAAATTTGATGTAATATATAATCGTGACGAGATACTCTGGAAATGAGCGAGAAAATGGTGTTTCGAACAGGTTCGCCGGTAAGTGCTTCAGGTTCTTCATCAAGAGGGCAATGTGGTGAATGGAAGGGATCACCTTCTTCTTGTCTCCAATGATTGAGGAGGCTACGAACCCATCCCCAATTCATCCAGAATAGGTGATAACTGATTGGTTGATGTATTCCGGTCACACTGCTTTCGGAGCTGGAGTGGGATTCCATTTCGAAATCCGAGGAACTTGAATTAATGATGAATTCCATTTCGTACGATTGAATAAGGATTTTTTTTTCCGATATGAAATGATTTTCAGTTATCGGATGGTATTCTAATTACATAGAATATCCATATATATAGAACAAAAGATTTCGTAAATTACGGAGGAATTTACAGGATATATCAGGCAACGTTTACAGTAATAGATACGATAAGATATGATTTAGCAGATATGCTAAGATATGAATTTTTGTCTATACACTATTCATGCAATCAATGCAGCAAGACGTGTCTTAGACTAAAAATGATAAGCAGGTAATTTCCTGAGGATGATAAGTAGTTAATTTTTGACATAAAATGATAAGCAAAACTATTGACATGCAGACACGGTCGAAGTCCAGACTCACTAATGCATCCTATCGACTTACCTGTTAGACACACTAATGCAGACCTGGTTCGCTAAGACCACCGCTCTGATACCAACTGAAAGGACCCGTTCATATACATTATAAACGATTCACAATAGTTGATTACATTGCGAGGTATTTGACCTCTATATGATACATTTTACAAACATTGCATTCGTTTTTAAAAGACAATCTTTCTTTACATCGAAAATTGACAGGCATGCATACCATTTCATAATATCCACTATCCAACTATAAATTGATTTAATAATAATCTTTGATGAACTCAATGACTCGAATGCAACGTTCTTCGAAATATGCTATGAAAGACTCCAAGTAATATCTTTAAAATGAGCAAATGCACAGCGGAAGATTTCTTTAACACCTGAGAATAAACATGCTTTAAAGTGTCAACCAAAAAGTTGGTGAGTTCATTAGTTTATCATAATCATTTATTTCCATCATTTTAATAGACCACAAGAATTTCATTTCCAGTTCTCATAAATATACGTCCCATGCATAGAGACAAAAATAATCATTCATATGGTGAACACCTGGTAACCGACATTAACAATATGTATATAAGAATATCCCCTATCATTCCGGGATCCTCCTTCGGACATGATATAAATTTCGAAGTACTAAAGCATCCGGTACTTTGGATGGGGTTTGTTAGGCCCAATAGATCTATCTTTAGGATTCGCGTCAATTAGGGTGTCTGTTCCCTAATTCTTAGATTACCAGACTTTAATAAAAAGGGGCATATTCGATTTCGATAATTCAACCATAGAATGTAGTTTCAATTACTTGTGTCTATTTCGTCAAACATTTATAAAAGCGCATGTATTCTCAGTCCCAAAAATATAAAGGGTAAAAAGGCAAATGAAACTCACCATACTGTATTTCGTAGTAAAAATACATATAACGTCATTGAACAAGTGCAAGGTTGGCCTCGGATTCACGAACATATCAATATTGAGATTCAATATTGCAGGAAAGGTACGTAAACGCAACGGAGATGATAAACACTATATTGACCTCACGAGCATACCCATGAACCATACTCAATCACCTCCATAGCTATAACCCATAATTTCCTTAATCCTATCCCACTCGAAAAACAACTTCGAAATCACTTGGACAGCACTCCGTCGTAATATTTTATGTATACTAATAATATCTTGAGATAATACGGAGTAAATATATATATGTAAATCGATTGAGAGAGTTTAGATAAAACTATTTTCAAGTTTCTATGAAATAATGAAACCTATTGAATTCTATTTATAATAGATTTTTGAATTATTAAAGTGAATTATTAAAGTATGAATTATTAAAATGAATTATTAAAGTATGAATTATTAAAGTGAATTATTAAAGTATGAATTATTAAAGTGAATTATTAAAGTATGAATTATTAAAGTGAATTATTAAAGTATGAATTATTAAAGTTAAAGTAAAGTAAAAATAAAGTAAAGGTAAAGTTTAAGTATAGTAAAAGTATAAAACTATGTACGTATAATACGCGTATAAATATATATAATATTAATTTAAATCGTTATATATATTTAATAAAATAAAATATAAATATCGTTATCTTTATCATACTAGTTAAGTAATGAGTTGTCAAAAGTGGTTCTAGATATTTATAAAAGTTATATACGTTTTAATAATAAAGTTCTTTTTAAACTGAAAACGTTTTTGTACGTTTGAAACTAAATAGATCAATCGAGTCTTTATGAGATTCAATCTTCCACTATCCTTTGTCTAGTTCTCAATGATTGATAATTTGTTCATATTTATAAATCACTTTACCATTTTCCGAATATTGTTAAAATGAAAAGATTTCCAAATCAACGTGGGCCTTTCAACAGAGACTTGTAATCATAATTTAATATATCTGATAATTCAATCATTTGATCTTATCTTTTAATTCCATTGATAAACATTTTGAAACAGATACAATCATAAAAAGTATTTAATCTAATATTTTGTTTACGTTTCAAGTTATAATATATATACACATATACATATATAATCATATTCGTTTAATGGTTCGTGAATCGTTGGAACTTGGTCGAGGTTGAATGAATGTATGAATATAGTTTAAAATTCTTGAAATTTAACTTAACAAATATTGCTTATCGTGTCGGAAACATATAAAGATTAAAGTTTAAATTTGGTTGGAAATTTTCGGGTTGTCACATAAAGTCTGGGTTATCAGTTTGGTTTTCCTTAAATAGTTTACTGTAGAACTCGAGGATTTCTTTTTTAATGGCCGAAGGCTGCTCATCCCATACCCCGTTTATATACAGACCCCGGATGTTTGAGCAATTATTTCTTCTCTTGATTGAAGCATGAAAATAAGCTGTATTATCATCTCCATCTGTATCCCATTTCACTCTAGATTTTTGTTTAAGCATGTCGGATTTTTCTTTTTTCTTTTTGAGCCAAAGGATCCGAGCTTTCAACCAATTTTCTCTATATTCATCCGATATGGGACCATTATCAGCCTTCGATTCGAACTTTTCAGTTTCTTTTTTCAGTCGCTCAATATCTTTATCAAGGTTTTCGTATTCTGATTTACTCCATGACTTGAGAGCTGCTTTCACGTTCTTGAACTTGCCTCGGAATATGCAGTCTGCCCTATGGCCATGTACCTGTGAGTTCCAAGCATCAACAATTATCTTTTCAACCTCTTTCGATTCCAACCAAGTGTCGAAAATCTTAAAAGGTTTAGGTCCGAAGTCGTTGTTATTATCCCTGATGATAATCGGGCAATGATCTGATGTATTGCGATCGAGAGCTATAGCAGTGACATCTCCCCACGAAAATAGGAATTCTTCATTTGCCAAGAAACGATCCAATTTACTGAATTTTTTGCCGTTATCACAAATACGGGTAAACCTTTTCCCCAATAGTGGAATCTCGATTAGGTGATTGTTTTCTATGAAATTGTTGAAAATCTTAGCTCGTCTTTCAATGAAGCGACTGTTTTGCCTTTCCTCTTGACACCTTACTTCGTTAATGATAATGCTAAAAACGAACACATAATTCATAGCATTATTCTTCAAGAAAGACAAGCTTTTAGTTGCAATTGTTCTATTTACAAGTGATATTCGTTTAAATAATAAAAGGTGAAGACAAAAGGTAGATTCGATGATTTAAAGACGCAAACAACCAAAAAGCTCAAAAGTACAAAGTACGATCCAAGAGGTTCAATTTATTGATGAGAAGCGTCTAGAAATGACAAAAGTACAAGTTACAAAATGCAAAGTACAAGATATTAAATTGTACGCAAGGACGTTTAAAAAATCCGGAACCGGGACCTAAGTCAACTTTCAACGCACGACGCAACGGAGCGAAAATTAAAAGTCAACTATGCATATAAATATAATATAATATATAAATAATTCTTAAAATTATATATATATTATATTTATTTATTAAAAAATCCGTCGGCAAGCTAGGAGCCAAACTTGGATGAGCTGTAATCCACTACTCCGCGATCGCGGAGCTGTGAAGGAGAAACCCTTCGAGATCGCGGAGCACACCAAAACTGAAATGGAGCCTATAAAAGGCAACGCATTCGATCGATATTATCATCTTTTTCTTTCCTTTCTATCATACGTAAAATATATATATATATATATATATATATATATATATATATATATATATATATATATTATAATTTTAATTTTAAATTCTAATAATAAGGGTATGTTAGCGAATGTTGTAAGGGTGTAAGTCGAAATTCTGTCCGTGTAACGCTACGCTATTTTTAATCACTGTAAGTTATGGTTAATGTTATTTTTAAATTAATGTCTCGTAGCTAAGTTATTATTATGCTTATTTAATACCGAAGTAATCATGATGTTGGACTAAAAATATTAAGATTGGGTAATTGGGCTTTGTACCATAATTGGGGTTTGGACAAAAGAACGACACTTGTGGAAATTAGACTATGGGCTATTAATGGGCTTTATATTAACTAAATGATACCTCGTTAATTTAATATATAGACTTATAATTTGACGTATTTATATATAACCACATACGCTTGACTGGGCACGGTGGGCGGGATATCTATAAATACCAATAATTGTTCATTTTACCGGACACGGAACTGGATTAATAGTTAGTAGACTTGTTGAAACAGGGGTGGATTACATTCAAGGGTAATTGGTGTAATTGTTAACAAAGTAGTAAAACCTTGATTTACACGCAGTCGATAACCTGGTGTATTCATTAAACAAAGTATTAAAACCTTGTTACAATTCGAATCCCCAATTAGTTGGAATATTTGACTTCGGGAATAAGAATAATTTGGCAAAGACTTTCGCACTTTATAATTATGACTGATGGACTATTATGGACAAATCCGTATGGACATATTGAATAATCCAGGACAAAGAACAATTAACACATGGGAATAAACTAAAAATCAACACGTCAAACATCATGATTATGGAAGTTTAAATAAGTATAATTCTTTTATTTCATATTTAATTTTAATTATCGCACTTTTATTTATTATCATTGTATTTAATTGCACTTTTAATTATCGTACTCTTTAATTATCGCAATTTTATTTTATCGCACTTTTATTTATCGCAATTTCATTATCGTTATTTACTTTACGTTTTAAATTAAGTTATATTTATTTTTAATATTTTACATTAGGTTTTAACTGCGACTAAAGTTTTAAAAATCGACAAACCGGTCATTAAACGGTAAAAAACCCCCCCGTTATAATAATAATATTACTTATATATATTGTTGTATTTTTACAAATATAGTTTTTAAATATATAGCGTTAAGCTTGTTTAAGAGATCCCTGTGGAACGAACCGGACTTACTAAAAACTACACTACTGTACGATTAGGTACACTGCCTATAAGTGTTATAGCAAGGTTTAGGTATATCCACTCTATAAATAAATAAATAACTTGTGTAAAATTGTATCGTATTTAATAGTATTTCCTTATAAAAATTAATACTATTTCCTAGTACACCTCGCACACATCAGTTAAAATCACCCCCGAGTATCCAGTCCACATTCAGATACGACATCAAATGTTCCAAATCACCCCAAAATTTCGTTTTATCCACGTCGTTGTGTGGTCCATAGACATTAACCACAATCTTTACTTTTTCTTTTCCTAACCACTTACCTTTGATAGCCAGGAAATGTTGACCCTCGACTGTATGGTTGACATTAAAAACGTTCGAATCCCAAATAACAAGCATACCACCCGATTGCCCTACTTTAGGTTTCTGAATAAAGTTGAAATTGGCTGCTGAAATGTCCCGTTCTTATTGATTAAAAACGTTCCATATTAATTGATTTCGTTGCGAGGTTTTGACCTCTATATGAGACGTTTTTCAAAGACTGCATTCATTTTTAAAACAAACCATAACCTTTATTTCATAAATAAAGGTTTAAAAAGCTTTACGTAGATTATCAAATAATGATAATCTAAAATATCCTGTTTACACACGACCATTACATAATGGTTTACAATACAAATATGTTACATCGAAATCAGTTTCTTGAATGCAGTTTTTACACAATATCATACAAACATGGACTCCAAATCTTGTCCTTATTTTAGTATGCAACAGTGGAAGCTCTTAATATTCACCTGAGAATAAACATGCTTTAAACGTCAACAAAAATGTTGGTGAGTTATAGGTTTAACCTATATATATCAAATCGTAACAATAGACCACAAGATTTCATATTTCAATACACATCCCATACATAGAGATAAAAATCATTCATATGGTGAACACCTGGTAACCGACAATAACAAGATGCATATATAAGAATATCCCCATCATTCCGGGACACCCTTCGGATATGATATAAATTTCGAAGTACTAAAGCATCCGGTACTTTGGATGGGGTTTGTTAGGCCCAATAGATCTATCTTTAGGATTCGCGTCAATTAGGGTGTCTGTTCCCTAATTCTTAGATTACCAGACTTAATAAAAAGGGGCATATTCGATTTCGATAATTCAACCATAGAATGTAGTTTCACGTACTTGTGTCTATTTTGTAAATCATTTATAAAACCTGCATGTATTCTCATCCCAAAAATATTAGATTTAAAAAGTGGGACTATAACTCACTTTCACAGATTTTTACTTCGTCGGGAAGTAAGACTTGGCCACTGTTGATTCACGAACCTATAACAATATATACATATATATTAAAGTATGTTCAAAATATATTTACAACACTTTTAATATATTTTGATGTTTTAAGTTTATTAAGTCAGCTGTCCTCGTTAGTAACCTATAACTAGTTGTCCACAGTTAGATGTACAGAAATAAATCGATAAATATTATCTTGAATCAATCCACGACCCAGTGTATACGTATCTCAGTATTGATCACAACTCAAACTATATATATTTTGGAATCAACCTCAACCCTGTATAACTAACTCCAACATTCACATATAGAGTGTCTATGGTTGTTCCGAAATATATATAGATGTGTCGACATGATAGGTCGAAACATTGTATACGTGTCTATGGTATCTCAAGATTACATAATATACAATACAAGTTGATTAAGTTATGGTTGGAATAGATTTGTTACCAATTTTCACGTAGCTAAAATGAGAAAAATTATCCAATCTTGTTTTACCCATAACTTCTTCATTTTAAATCCGTTTTGAGTGAATCAAATTGCTATGGTTTCATATTGAACTCTATTTTATGAATCTAAACAGAAAAAGTATAGGTTTATAGTCGGAAAAATAAGTTACAAGTCGTTTTTGTAAAGGTAGTCATTTCAGTCGAAAGAACGACGTCTAGATGACCATTTTAGAAAACATACTTCCACTTTGAGTTTAACCATAATTTTTGGATATAGTTTCATGTTCATAATAAAAATCATTTTCTCAGAATAACAACTTTTAAATCAAAGTTTATCATAGTTTTTAATTAACTAACCCAAAACAGCCCGCGGTGTTACTACGACGGCGTAAATCCGGTTTTACGGTGTTTTTCGTGTTTCCAGGTTTTAAATCATTAAGTTAGCATATCATATAGATATAGAACATGTGTTTAGTTGATTTTAAAAGTCAAGTTAGAAGGATTAACTTTTGTTTGCGAACAAGTTTAGAATTAACTAAATTATGTTCTAGTGATTACAAGTTTAAACCTTCGAATAAGATAGCTTTATATGTATGAATCGAATGATGTTATGAACATCATTACTACCTTAATTTCCTTGGATAAACCTACTGGAAAAGAGAAAAATGGATCTAGCTTCAATGGATCCTTGGATGGCTCGAAGTTCTTGAAGCAGAATCATGACACGAAAACAAGTTCAAGTAAGATCATCACTTGAAATAAGATTGTTATAGTTATAGAAATTGAACCAAAGTTTGAATATGATTATTACCTTGTATTAGAATGATAACCTACTGTAAGAAACAAAGATTTCTTGAGGTTGGATGATCACCTTACAAGATTGGAAGTGAGCTAGCAAACTTGAAAGTATTCTTGATTTTATGAAACTAGAACTTTTGGAATTTATGAAGAACACTTAGAACTTGAAGATAGAACTTGAGAGAGATCAATTATATGAAGAAAATTGAAGAATGAAAGTGTTTGTAGGTGTTTTTGGTCGTTGGTGTATGGATTAGATATAAAGGATATGTAATTTTGTTTTCATGTAAATAAGTCATGAATGATTACTCATATTTTTGTAATTTTATGAGATATTTCATGCTAGTTGCCAAATGATGGTTCCCACATGTGTTAGGTGACTCACATGGGCTGCTAAGAGCTGATCATTGGAGTGTATATACCAATAGTACATACATCTAAAAGCTGTGTATTGTACGAGTACGAATACGGGTGCATACGAGTAGAATTGTTGATGAAACTGAACGAGGATGTAATTGTAAGCATTTTTGTTAAGTAGAAGTATTTTGATAAGTGTATTGAAGTCTTTCAAAAGTGTATAAATACATATTAAAACACTACATGTATATACATTTTAACTGAGTCGTTAAGTCATCGTTAGTCGTTACATGTAAGTGTTGTTTTGAAACCTTTAGGTTAACGATCTTGTTAAATGTTGTTAACCCAATGTTTATAATATCAAATGAGATTTTAAATTATTATATTATCATGATATTATCATGTATGAATATCTCTTAATATGATATATATACATTAAATGTCTTTACAACGATAATCGTTACATATATGTCTCGTTTAAAAATCATTAAGTTAGTAGTCTTGTTTTTACATATGTAGTTCATTGTTAATATACTTTATGATATGTTTTCTTATCATAGTATCATGTTAACTATATATATATATATATATATATATATATATATATATATATATATATATATATATATGTCATCATATAGTTTTTACAAGTTTTAACGTTCGTGAATCACCGATCAACTTGGGTGGTCAATTGTCTATATGAAACATATGTCAATTAATCAAGTCTTAACAAGTTTGATTGCTTAACATGTTGGAAACATTTAATCATGTAAATATCAATCTCAATTAATATATATAAACATGGAAAAGTTCGGGTCACTACAGTACCTACCCGTTAAATAAATTTCGTCCCGAAATTTTAAGCTGTTGAAGGTGTTGACGAATCTTCTGGAAATAGATGAGGGTATTTCTTCTTCATCTGATCTTCACGCTCCCAGGTGAACTCGGGTCCTCTACGAGCATTCCATCGAACCTTAACAATTGGTATCTTGTTTTGCTTAAGTCTTTTAACCTCACGATCCATTATTTCGACGGGTTCTTCGATGAATTGAAGTTTTTCGTTGATTTGGATTTCATCTAACGGAATAGTGAGATCTTCTTTAGCAAAACATTTCTTTAAATTCGAGACGTGGAAAGTGTTATGTACAGCCGCGAGTTGTTGAGGTAACTCTAGTCGGTAAGCTACTGGTCCGACACGATCAATAATCTTGAATGGTCCAATATACCTTGGATTTAATTTCCCTCGTTTACCAAATCGAACAACGCCTTTCCAAGGTGCAACTTTAAGCATGACCATCTCTCCAATTTCAAATTCTATATCTTTTCTTTTAATGTCAGCGTAGCTCTTTTGTCGACTTTGGGCGGTTTTCAACCGTTGTTGAATTTGGATGATCTTCTCGGTAGTTTCTTGTATAATCTCCGGACCCGTAATCTGTCTATCCCCCACTTCACTCCAACAAATCGGAGACCTGCACTTTCTACCATAAAGTGCTTCAAACGGCGCCATCTCAATGCTTGAATGGTAGCTGTTGTTGTAGGAAAATTCTGCTAACGGTAGATGTCGATCCCAACTGTTTCTGAAATCAATAACACATGCTCGTAGCATGTCTTCAAGCGTTTGTATCGTCCTTTCGCTCTGCCCATCAGTTTGTGGATGATAGGCAGTACTCATGTCTAGACGAGTTCCTAATGCTTGCTGTAATGTCTGCCAGAATCTTGAAATAAATCTGCCATCCCTATCAGAGATAATAGAGATTGGTATTCCATGTCTGGAGATGACTTCCTTCAAATACAGTCGTGCTAACTTCTCCATCTTGTCATCTTCTCTTATTGGTAGGAAGTGTGCTGATTTGGTGAGACGATCAACTATTACCCAAATAGTATCAAAACCACTTGCAGTCCTTGGCAATTTAGTGATGAAATCCATGGTAATGTTTTCCCATTTCCATTCTGGGATTTCGGGTTGTTGAAGTAGACCTGATGGTTTCTGATGCTCAGCTTTGACCTTAGAACACGTCAAACATTCTCCTACGTATTTAGCAACATCGGCTTTCATACCCGGCCACCAAAAATGTTTCTTGAGATCCTTGTACATCTTCCCCGTTCCAGGATGTATTGAGTATCTGGTTTTATGAGCTTCTCTAAGTACCATTTCTCTCATATCTCCAAATTTTGGTACCCAAATCCTTTCAGCCCTATACCGGGTTCCGTCTTCCCGAATATTAAGATGCTTCTCCGATCCTTTGGGTATTTCATCCTTTAAATTTCCCTCTTTTAAAACTCCTTGTTGCGCCTCCTTTATTTGAGTAGTAATGTTATTATGAATCATTATATTCATAGATTTTACTCGAATGGGTTCTCTGTCCTTCCTGCTCAAGGCATCGGCTACCACATTTGCCTTCCCAGGGTGGTAACGAATCTCAAAGTCGTAATCATTCAATAATTCAATCCACCTACGCTGCCTCATATTCAGTTGTTTCTGATTAAATATGTGTTGAAGACTTTTGTGGTCGGTATATATAATACTTTTGACCCCATATAAGTAGTGCCTCCAAGTCTTTAATGCAAAAACAACCGCGCCTAATTCCAAATCATGCGTCGTATAATTTTGTTCGTGAATCTTCAATTGTCTAGACGCATAAGCAATCACCTTCGTTCGTTGCATTAATACACAACCGAGACCTTGCTTTGATGCATCACAATAAATCACAAAATCATCATTCCCTTCAGGCAATGACAATATAGGTGCCGTAGTTAGCTTTTTCTTCAATAACTGAAACGCTTTCTCTTGTTCATCATTCCATTCAAATTTCTTCCCTTTATGCGTTAATGCAGTCAAGGGTTTTGCTATTCTGGAAAAGTCTTGGATGAACCTTCTGTAGTAACCAGCTAGTCCTAAAAACTGGCGTATGTGTTTCGGAGTTTTCGGGGTTTCCCACTTTTCAACAGTTTCTATCTTTGCCGGATCCACCTTAATACCTTCTTTGTTCACTATGTGACCGAGGAATTGAACTTCTTCCAACCAAAATGCACACTTTGAAAACTTAGCATACAATTCTTCCTTCCTCAATACTTCTAACACCTTTCTCAAATGTTCACCGTGTTCTTGGTCATTCTTTGAGTAAATAAGTATGTCATCAATGAAAACAATGACAAACTTGTCAAGGTATGGTCCACACACTCGGTTCATAAGGTCCATGAACACAGCTGGTGCATTAGTTAAACCAAACGGCATGACCATAAACTCGTAATGACCGTAACGTGTTCTGAAAGCAGTCTTTGGAATATCATCTTCTTTCACCCGCATTTGATGATACCCGGAACGTAAGTCAATCTTTGAATAAACAGACGAGCCTTGTAGTTGATCAAATAAGTCGTCGATTCTCGGTAGTGGGTAGCGGTTCTTGATGGTAAGTTTGTTCAACTCTCGGTAGTCGATACACAACCTGAATGTACCATCTTTCTTCTTGACAAACAAAACAGGAGCTCCCCACGGTGATGTGCTTGGTCGAATGAAACCACGCTCTAAAAGTTCTTGTAATTGGCTTTGCAGTTCTTTCATCTCGCTGGGTGCGAGTCTGTAAGGAGCACGAGCTATTGGTGCAGCTCCTGGTACAAGATCTATTTGAAATTCAACGGATCGATGTGGGGGTAATCCCGGTAATTCTTTCGGAAATACATCGGGAAATTCTTTTGCAATGGGAACATCATTGATGCTCTTTTCTTCAGTTTGTACTTTCTCGACGTGTGCTAGAACAGCATAGCAACCTTTTCTTATTAGTTTTTGTGCCTTCAAATTACTAATAAGATGTAGCTTCGTGTTGCCCTTTTCTCCGTACACCATTAAGGGTTTTCCTTTTTCTCGTATAATACGAATTGCATTTTTGTAACAAACGATCTCCGCTTTCACTTCTTTCAACCAGTCCATACCGATTATCACATCAAAACTCCCTAACTCTACTGGTATCAAATCAATCTTAAATGATTCGCTAACCAGTTTAATTTCTCGATTCCGACATATATTATCTGCTGAAATTAATTTACCATTTGCTAATTCGAGTAAAAATTTACTATCCAAAGGCGTCAATGGACAACTTAATTTAGCACAAAAATCTCTACTCATATAGCTTCTATCCGCACCCGAATCAAATAAAACGTAAGCAGATTTATTGTCAATAAGAAACGTACCCGTAACAAGCTCCGGGTCTTCCTGTGCCTCTACCGCATTAATATTGAAAACTCTTCCACGGCCTTGTCCATTCGTGTTCTCCTGGTTCGGGCAATTTCTAATAATGTGGCCTGGTTTTCCACATTTATAACAGACTACATTGGCATAACTTGCTCCGACACTACTTGCTCCGCCATTACTCGTTCCGACACCATTTGTTCCTTTCGTTCTATTAACCCCTGGTCCGTAGACCTCACACTTCGCCGCGCTATGACCATTTCTTTTACACTTGTTGCAAAATTTGGTGCAGAACCCCGAGTGATTCTTTTCACACCTTTGGCATAGCTGCTTCTGATTGTTGTTGTTGTTGCGGTTATTATTGTTGTTGGGATGATTGTTGTAGTTGCTGTTGTTGTTGTTGTTGTTGTTGTTGGGCCGTTTGTTGTAGTTGCGATTGATGTTGCGATTGTTGGGATAATTGTTGCGATTATTGTTGTAATTGCTGTTGTTGTTGTATTGGTGATTCTTATCACCGTTTTCCTCCCACTTTCTTTTGACTTGCTTCACATTGGCCTCTTCAGCAGTCTGTTCTTTAATTCTTTCTTCAATCTGGTTCACTAGTTTGTGAGCCATTCTACATGCCTGTTGTATGGAGGCGGGCTCGTGTGAACTTATATCTTCTTGGATTCTTTCCGGTAATCCTTTCACAAACGCGTCGATCTTCTCTTCCTCATCTTCGAATGCTCCCGGACACAATAGGCACAATTCTGTGAATCGTCTTTCGTACGTGGTAATATCAAATCCTTGGGTTCGTAACCCTCTAAGTTCTGTCTTGAGCTTATTGACCTCGGTTCTGGGACGGTACTTCTCGTTCATCAAGTGCTTGAATGCTGACCACGGTAGTGCGTACGCATCGTCTTGTCCCACTTGCTCTAGATAGGTATTCCACCATGTTAACGCAGAACCTGTGAAGGTATGCGTAGCGTACTTCACTTTGTCCTCTTCAGTACACTTACTTATGGCAAACACCGATTCGACCTTATCGGTCCACCATTTCAATCCGATCGGTCCTTCGGTTCCATCAAATTCCAAAGGTTTGCAGGCAGTGAATTCTTTGTAGGTGCATCCTACACGATTTCCTGTACTGCTAGATACAAGGTTATTGTTGGTATGTAGCGCAGCCTGTACTGCGGCTATGTTTGAAGCTAGAAAAGTACGGAATTCCTCTTCATTCATATTCACGGTGTGTCGAGTAGTCGGTGCCATTTCCTTCAAAATAGTCAAATGGAACAAGTTAATCATACAGAATATTAAGAGTAGTTAATAGTATTTCGTAGCATAATATGAACTCATTTATAAAAGCTTTTTCTTCATATTAGCGTTTTATAAGTTTAAATTCGGGTAATACCTACCCGTTAAGTTCATACTTAGTAGCTAATATACAATTCAACTACTACAATTCTATATGAAAAACTGATTATAATAATATTTCGCGTTCAAACTTTTATACAATATTTTACAAACTTACAATACCGCTTATTTTACATAAAGCATGAAATATAGCACACAATAACTTTGATACAAGATAGTTGTGAAGATAATTCTAGCTAGTACACAAGTCGTTCAGCAAAGGCAATAAAGACACGTAATTCATACGTCCAGAAACAAGTCATGCATTCTGGTTTTACTAGGACTACTTCCCATCCTTGGTCTTGTGCAACATAACCGTTATGGCCGTTGATAAGACAGCGTGTTGTAACGTCATCAAAGGGACGAGGGTTACGTAATGTCCAACAGTCCCGTAATAATCTAAAAACCTCATTTCTTACCCCAATTACCGACTCCGTCACTTGTGGAAACGTTTTGTTTAATAGTTGTAGCCCGATGTTCTTGTTCTCACTTTGGTGAGAAGCGAACATTACTAATCCGTAAGCATAACATGCTTCTTTATGTTGCATGTTAGCCGCTTTTTCTAAATCACGAAGTCCAATATTCGGATATATTGAGTCAAAATAATTTCTTAACCCGTTGCGTAAAATAGCATTTGGGTTCCCCGCAATATATGCGTCAAAGTAAACACATCGTAACTTATGGGTTTCCCAATGTGATATCCCCCATCTTTCAAACGAAAGTCTCTTATAAACCAAGACATTCTTGGAACGTTCTTCGAATGTCTTACAAACTGATCTCGCCTTAAATAGTTGTGCCGAAGAATTCTGGCCGACTCTAGACAAGATTTCATCAATCATGTCTCCGGGTAGGTCTCTTAAAATATTGGGTTGTCTATCCATTTTGTGTTTTTAACTGTAAAATAGACAAGAGTTAGATTCAAAAAAAAAATACTTATTAATACAAGCAATTTTTACATATATCATAAAGCATAAGAACACTATATTACATATATTACACAACACGAATACAACTATCTTATTCCGACTCGCTCGTTTCTTCTTCTTCGGTTTTAGTTCGTTTTGCCAAGTTTCTAGGGATATATGATGTTCCCCTAATACGAGCCGTCGTTGTCCACATTGGTTTAGAAAAACCTGGTGGTTTAGAGGTTCCCGGGTCATTGTTACAACTTAAGGACTTCGGGGGTTGACGATACATATAAAGTTCATCGGGGTTGGAATTAGATTTCTCTATTTTTATGCCCTTTCCCTTATTATTTTCTTTTGCCTTTTTAAATTCAGTTGGGGTAATTTCTATAACATCATCGGAATTCTCGTCGGAATCCGATTCATCGGAGAATTGGTAATCCTCCCAATATTTTGCTTCCTTGGCGGAAACACCATTGACCATAATTAACTTTGGTCGGTTGGTTGAGGATTTTCTTTTACTTAACCGTTTTATTATTTCCCCCACCGGTTCTATTTCTTCATCCGGTTCCGATTCTTCTTCCGGTTCCGATTCTTCTTCCGGTTCCGACTCTTCTTCCGGTTCCTCTTCGGGAACTTGTGAATCAGTCCACAAATCATTCCAATTTACATTTGACTCTTCATTATTATTAGGTGAGTCAATGGGACTTGTTCTAGAGGTAGACATCTATCACATAATATCAAACACGTTAAGAGATTAATATATCACATAATATTCATATGTTAAAAATATATAGTTTCCAACAAAAATGTTAAGCAATCATTTTTAAAGAAAACACGGTCGAAGTCCAGGCTCACTAATGCATCCTAACAAACTCGATAAGACACACTAATGCAAATTTTCTGGTTCTCTAAGACCAACGCTCGGATACCAACTGAAATGTCCCGTTCTTATTGATTAAAAACGTTCCATATTAATTGATTTCGTTGCGAGGTTTTGACCTCTATATGAGACGTTTTTCAAAGACTGCATTCATTTTTAAAACAAACCATAACCTTTATTTCATAAATAAAGGTTTAAAAAGCTTTACGTAGATTATCAAATAATGATAATCTAAAATATCCTGTTTACACACGACCATTATGTAATGGTCGTGTGTAAACAGGATATTTTAGATTATCATTATTTGATAATCTACGTAAAGCTTTTTAAACCTTTATTTATGAAATAAAGGTTATGGTTTGTTTTAAAAATGAATGCAGTCTTTGAAAAACGTCTCATATAGAGGTCAAAACCTCGCAACGAAATCAATTAATATGGAACGTTTTTAATCAATAAGAACGGGACATTTCAGCTGCACCCCATATCATCTCGATCCAGTTGTCATCTACAACATTACATTTGGATTCCTGGACCAAAACTATATTTGGACGTTCTTTTAACCTCATTGACCTGAACCATCCTATTTTACTCTCCTTTCTATCTTCACTCCCGAACCCACGAATATTCAGAGACATGATCTTCATAATTAACAAATTGGAACGAATCGTGTATTAAAGGAGATGTCTATTGGGGTTTTTCACCCCAATGAACCCCTAAGTTGCTCCCAAAATCTTTTAAACCAACACTTTTGGAGGATAGCTGAGAGGTGTTTGTCGGTTTCTTACAGTCTTTTTGCGAGACAGAATTGGATTTTTTCTTCAGACGTTTTGGAGTATTTCTTGCAAGATGTTTGAAATAAAGAATACGGGAAGAGGCATTCCATCGCCTCACACTGTTCCATGAGTTTACCTTAGGATTTATGCATGTTCGTTCTTTGCGAGGGGGAAGGTTAACGTTGGTATTATTGAGAGTGGTAGGTTTAAGACGATTGTTCTCATCTCCAGGATTATGGTGACTTAAAACAGTTTTGTTGGGAGGGATTTTGTCTCGGTGAATTGGATCTATAGGTGGTTGTGAATGGGGTTTGATTTTTGGTTTACAGGTTTTTTGTTTGTGATGAATCGATTTGGTATGATTAGTCGTCTTATCAATTTGGGAGCATGTAGGTGGGGGGTTAGTAGTGGTTTGGGCCAAGGGTTGAAACAGATTGGCTACACGAATTATACTAATAGGGCTATTGGAAGATTGGTTACCAGGACTAGGTTTGCTGGGCTCATGAGAAAGGTGATTTGCTGGACAAGTGTTTGGAAGGTTGGGCTTGGGTGAATTATGGTTGGTAGACATACTAATTCTAGATGGGCTACTAGGGCTACTAGATTTGTTGGGCTCGTGAGATTGGTAATTTGGTGGGTGAGTGTTTGGAAAGTTGGGCGTGGGTGTAGTATGTTTGTTGGGCTTACTATTCCGATTTGGGTTAAAGGAAGAGTTGACGGGAAAAGAATAGTGATAGGATGGTGATGCGCTGGAAAGGTTTAATGGACTAGGCATAGGGGTGGGGTGATCATGATGGGTGGGGTCAGAGAAGTTATGATTTACCTTGGGAGTGGATGAATCACAGTCGACAGAACCGTTAACATTCTCTGTATTATCTTTATTTGTAGTGCAACCACCAATGTCATTTGGAAGTGGGTCACCGCCTTCATAATTGTCATTATTAAAATTTCCACTTGTCTCCATGCACCTAGACGCATGATCTCCCAACATGTCGTCATTCTCTTTTGTCGGACTGAATGGTTACGGCACCGATTCCGGTACCATTTCATCGTCGGAATTTTCACTGTTATCATAGTCTTCATCAGGATCCCAGTCAGTGCAACTTTCATCATCTCCCATATCCATTTCGATGATATCCCGAATTTCTTCAGATGCTCTAATATATACTATTGATTTGTCAATTTTTGCTCGGATGGCTTCTTGGATAGGATTACAAGATCTTATTTTGACTAGGACTTTTCTTGCGATTAGATTTTGGTTGTTTTTGTTGATATCGCAATTACAGGTATTGATTATCGGTCCTCACCATCCTGCCAATTTCCTGAAGTTAGATTCTTTCCAACAAGAAATTGGCATGCCATACATACTGATCCAGGCCAGCCTACCCAGAGGCAAAATTCTTTTCTCCCATTTTCGAAGATTAAGAATCCATCTCTTGAGATTATGATTTTCGTTCGACATTATGTTCTCGACAGCTAATTCTGACTTGAAGATAAGCATGATTTCAAGCCCTCTAGTGTATTTTATCACATAGTTGTTTAACCCTTCTTCTTCACAGATAGAGTGAAAGTGTTCCAGTACCTCCATACTTGTTACTTCACCAATAATAGCACATTTCATCGAGTTCACAAGGTCATTATCTTCCTCAATAGTGACCAATCTCTCTTTCTCAAGTGGGGTCTTGTTATCTAGGTTTGAATGGGGAAAGGAGTTGGGTTGGTTTCGATTACAGGGGTCAGGTATATCTTTTGTCTGGTAATGTTGAAAGGGTGGTTGTCTATGGTGTTGATGGTGAGATGTAGACTTGGGATCATGGTAAGATGCAGGGTTCCGTTGTTTTCGGGCCATAGGAGATGAATTTTGGAATGGTGCGTTGTGATTGGGAACGGTAGATTGTTGGTTTGGGGGTGGTTGGTTGGGGTGATGTGGTTTCTTAATGTTATATTTTCGAGAATATTGAAGACTTTGGTTCGTGTTTATAAAGGAAATAATGTTTGAGTTCAAAAAGTCTTATTGTGAGCATTTCGAATGATTTCAACAAAGATTCAGCTTCAAACGGGCAAGATAAAGCAAAAAGATTAAGATTAAAAAGAGTTGTTGTTCGGAAGTGCATCTCACGGTCATGTGGTTTCATTTCGCGGTCGCGAGGCTGTTGGTCCCGGGTGCGAAGTTGATAATTACGAGCGCGAGATTTTCACAGAAGTTAGAGTATCAAGAATTGTAATCTCGCGGTCGAGGGTGTCCTTGTCCCGGTCGCGAAATGGTGAATTTATGGATCTCGCGGTCGCGAGTTTCAGGGGTCTAGGTTGCGAGGATTGAGGCGGTTTGGAGCCCGAATTTTCATCTATAAATACCCCATTATACCCTAACTTTTTCATCAACCTTTTATATATGAATTTTCGGAGTTCTAGGTCGAAGTTTAGAGGGTTTTTCACGGTTGTTCTTGAAGTTTAACACTTGGATTCAATTTTGGCCAAGGATTAATCATTGGTACTTTCCATTCTTTAATTTTGATTAATACTATGGTTTTCTATTATCTATCTTTGTGTATGATTTCTTCTATAGCCATGTCTAGCTAAATCTTTATGTATCTACTTAGATGATTGAACCTAGATGATAGTTTGCTTATCTTTTGATTTTATATAATTGATTATGACTCTTGATTATGTTTGATTAAAGATCCATTGATCCGTAACCGAATCCGAGAGACAAGGAATTTGAGTTGGATTTAAATTGGAGTTGCGTTCCAATTGATAGAAGTAATAATAAAAGAATAAGACTTTTATTTTGTTTAGGAGTCCCAGTTATATATTAAGTAGGACTTGTTCTTTTGTTTTCTATAAAAAGACCATGTACCCCATAAAAGGAATGGAGGGCCTCTGT
Organism: Rutidosis leptorrhynchoides; assembly: GCF_046630445.1. Lineage (NCBI taxonomy): Eukaryota > Viridiplantae > Streptophyta > Magnoliopsida > Asterales > Asteraceae > Rutidosis > Rutidosis leptorrhynchoides. The sequence continues at coordinate 168,135,275 of NC_092333.1, forward strand.
TTTTATGATGACCAAATCGTAAACTTAGAGAGAAATTAAAATAAAACAAAGTTGCTTCACATCTGCATTCTATCATCTTCTTATTTTAATATTGCTATTCTTATGCTATTCTTCTATTTTTTTTTATTTACGTAGAACAGCAACAAATCAACATACAATTATATACATACATAAACATCCTTACGAGTATCGTCGTGTTCTTAATCTCGTAACGAATCAAGTGGTATCAGAGTGCTTTTGTTCATACCTGTGTATGGTGCAAACGAAATCCGCATATAAATCTTCCGGTGAACCTTTGCAAGAATTAAGAAAACACCGAAACACAAAAAATCTCAAATTCCTCTTAATCTCGTAATGGATCATCCATCGTTGCTTATGCTTATTGATTGATTTGATTGCAAGTTTGTTAATTGATTTAATGACAGTTAAAAAGATTGATATACTTTTCTGGATTGTTGAAAGATAATTTAGATATTGTTAGATTGCATGCGAGACACCAGTATAAATTGTGATTGAATTGATTAACCAAATAAATTAATTGTGAGGTTAAAGCGGGACATTTAATTAATCTAAAATTGAATCATAATCATGAGTAATTGATTGATTGTGTTTTTGATTTGAGTAAGTAGACACTTGAAATGAGAAAAGAGGGAGTATCAACTATGAACTCTCTTTATCAAATTTTTTTTAATTTCCTACACTATCATTGTTTATTGTATTGGTATGCATGTGAGGGTGGAAGGCTAAAAATTACTTGCCAATGATAAAGGCATTTAACAAGTTGCAATTCCTCTCCTACTTTGTCTTGGACCTTAAGACTCGTTCAATTTATTAATATTGTTTATTTATTTTTTTCATTTGTGTAGGTGAGCCCTTCTTATACACTCTTTGTCTTTAACCTAACTTCCATTTAAAGCACCCCATTTCAAGTAAAAAGAAGATTCACCCATACGCTTTTCTCAGGACATGTTAACCATCATCTACATCTACATATCTACATATATTGTATAAAAAAGAAAAGAAATAAAAAGAAAGAAATACTAATGTCATTGTTCAAAGTTATTTGGACTTCAATAGCGAATACCTACCATATCTAGACGTTTTTTTGGGGTTGTTCATCATCATTGTCATGTTCATGCAACTTGCCCTCAAACTTATTTGTTCAATAAATTTGTGATGTTAATCACTTAAAATGTTTTTTAAAAGTCCGGTAAGGTAATCTAAATATTTTGAGTTCCTAGTGTAGGTTGTGATATAGCTATTTAAGTTATAGTAGGATTTCAAAGATGATCTGATAAACGGCTATAGTGACGAAAAACAATAACATTAACAAAATAAAACGAATACTAAACAAATACAGTAGATATTTATATATAGGAGGACAAGTTATGCTTTTGCTACATGGTAAAGACTACAACAAGATTTTCGATAAAGTCATCCATCAAATGTATCTATGGCATTGCTTGTTCCATCTTAATTACAACTATTCCAAAATAGTCTAGCTAGTGATTAGAATTTTAATGCTCACAAAACATTGTTATGTTTAAACCTTACTAGCATTATATCTTATGATGGTCAAATGAAAGACGGAAACGTTCATTGGATAATCTGATTAGACACCGTACATCTTAGTGAATATATATCCACTCCCCTCGTAGCCTAAACAGGAAAAACATTATATGTTTATCCTTGTTTCAACCTACCAACTCTCACAACAAAGGTAAAAATTCGTGTTCCATTTAGAAAAAGACGAGGAGGTGTTTTAAGAATTGGTTGTTCACTATTTTCTATTATACCAATAAGAAAGGGCAATTTTGGTTATTCACTTCATTCTCAAGATTTATTGACAATAAAGCTAGTGGACTCAATACCAATTTTAAAGCTAGCAACTACCTAGATTGAGCATCTTCAACAGAAGCAAATGATAACCTTAGTTAGCATATAAGGCAACATTTATTAAAGAGTTCAACAGTTTTGTTTCTTTCAGCAAAATGGCATTAGATCCGCAACAACAAACTCAAACGATGATGCGTATTAAAAACTCGGGGTTAGTAAGTTATAATACGAGCCCCATGATTGGAGATGATGAAGATGAATTGTCAAAATCTGCATTGATGGCTTTTAGAGCAAAAGAAGAGGAGATCAAGAAGAAGAAGATGGAGGTCAGGGAGAAAGTTCATGCTCATTTAGGCCGTGTCGAAGAAGAAACTAAAAAGTTGGCTGAAATTCGCGAAGTATGTTCATTAATTCTCTTTCTCTTATGCATTCACTCTTCTATATAACAGTATATTAGATTCTTGATTAGTATTCACATACAATTACGATGAATTTTAAGGTTCATACAACCATGTAACCCATGTTATAACAATATTGTTAACAACATGATTGGACTTTGACTTGATTCGACTCTTAGAAAGATGTACTTGAAAACGTTCGTTGTTAAGGTTTAATGTAATAACACGTAAACTACTGTGTTCTTGTGAATATCTTCATCACTAATTTGTTCATGTAACAACTCGTCATAACCAAAGTATGAACGCTTTATAACTTTAAAGTATTGGATAACCAATATTTTTCGTCATAATTTTTAGTTGATAGATATTTGGTTGGTATTGGTATATTGCTTTAGTTATGGGGGCGTTCACAGATAGCGTATCGGGATGTAGTGGATACACATTGTTCATGAATCCATTTCATTTAATAAAGCTATTAAATATTTATTATATAATTAGACAATAAATTAATAAGTGAGAATGAATAGGAGCTTGAAGCACTTGAAGATCCAAGGAGGAAGGAGGTAACAAGTGTTCGTAAGAGAATAGATGTGGTCAACAAAGAGCTAAAGCCATTGGGACAAAGCTGCTACAAGAAGGTGAAACATGCATCATCATCATCATTACTTTTAGAATAATCCTTTTACTTAATTAATTATACTTTTCTTTAATAATCATAATATCAGTCAATATCAAATATCAATTTAATCATATCAGTGATTGATTATTATTACACTATGTAACTCCTTTACTTCTTTGTATATAATTTCTAATAAATATTGTTCAATTAATAATGTAAAAATCATCAGGAAAAAGAGTACAGAGAAGTTTTAGAAGCCTTCAATGAAAAAAACAAGGAGAAAGCTCAACTTGTAGCAAGATTAATGGAGGTGAATCTTGCTTAATACCCACAAACCTTTTTTGATTTAATACTTAAATAATAAATGGTCATCTTTTAACAGTAAATACATTTATTTATGTTTTTATCACAATATAGTCTAGTGCTTTGGGTCTTGATAGACCATGGAAAGGGTCTCAAACGGTTACGAAATATCTTGATTAAACCACATATCACCCTCCTACCTGAAAATGAAAAACCTTATATCTATAATGTTTATTAACTTAAATCCTCTATTCTGTTATGAGTAAACCTTTTTTTTTTTTTCTCTCTCTCTTTTTGCAAACTAAATTGTAGTGGTATTGATCGATTTGGTTTTCGATTTCCTCAGTTTATTCGTTTGGTTTTCTCGTTTTGAAAATTTTGAAGGCAAAACAGAAAATCCACCAACATTGAATCAAATTTCAAAACCGAAACCAAACCAAATTTGGTACGATTTTTGTTAAAACTGAAAAATCAAAAAGATCATAATTAACCAATAATGATAAAATATCTATTTTAAGTTCGACTTTTGATTTGAAAATCGGTTGTAGTCTATATATATTACTACCTCCGTCCCACCAGAAGTGTCCACTTTGACTTTTGACAGTCTTTATTTTTCAACTTTGACTATAAATATTTATGTCCGTGTTATATAATATTTGATGAAAATTATATGAATGGATTGAGTTTTAATTGTGTTTTCATTGATATAACTTTCATCAAATATTATATAACACGAACAAAAATATCTAAAGTCAAAGTTGAATAAAGAAGACTGGAAAAAGTCAAAGTGGACACTTCTGGTGGGACGGAAATTTAATACAATATTAGTTAATGATTTGTTATCACACTTATTATTTGTTTGATCATGAAGTTGGTGAGTGAAAGCGAAAGAGTTAGGATGAAGAAGCTTGAAGAATTGAACAAGAACATTGAATATTTGGGACAACATGCTCCAAGGTGAAGATGATAATAATATAACCAATTACTTCATGTCTCCAGTTAAATGTCATTTTTTCTTTTGATTGATTACTGTAATGCTTTCATAACTACTGACTTATTCCAAGTGCTTTTTGTGTGATGATTTTACTTGTATTCTCAAACTTGTTTATGGGCTTGTGTACGACACAAAACATGTAATAATTTTAGTACGAGTCAGAATTGAGCTTGTTGGGTTGCCTTGATTTTTTTTTTTTTTTTTTTTTTTTTTTTTTGTTAAGCATTCAGAGTAATTTTGATTCAACTTATGAGGAGTGAATTCATACATGTAAGTTATGATCTTTAAACATCACATATTCATTCAGTATATTCAGTATACCATTTAAACAGTTTATAATTAAAATATAAAATAAATTAAAATACCTGATAGTATTAACTAGCAATCATCATTCTTCGAATTCGCAATCTAAGAAAACGGTTTTGGTTGTGCTGGTGTTAGTCGGTTCAGGTATTTTCTAAAGGTTATGGGTTTAGTCTTCATTTGTTTTTGTTGCTATTTGGTTTAAGGTGCTTAGTTAGGTTTATGTTGGTCTATATGGTGTGGTTTTGGCTTCAGGTTTTGTGTTTAGGTATTGTGTGATGTTTCTCGTGTTGTTGTTGTTCATTTACGATGTGTTGCTAGCTTCTTGCTAGTTATTGATACATTTAGCCTTAAAAAAAAAAAAGGAAAAAAAAAAAAAAAAAAAAAAAACAATCATATGACTAATAATCACATATTCAATTTCATGTTTATTGAAAACTTCTTTTGTTTCATAACTCATCATCAAACTTATTTTACTTTCATAAACTCAAATTTCAATATAGCTACCTTTTCAAATTAACCGTCACAAAATGTCATAATACATCCTAAGATGACCAGAAAAATAGTCTAAAACGGTCATACAATAACCCGATTAGTCCGTGCAGATCTGAGTAGAAATACTCGCTTCACTAGGACCATGTTTAACGGTAGCGTGTTGGGGTCTGTGCTCCTAGCACACACACAACACGCCTCTAGTTGGAAGCAAACAAGGTGGTGTGTTACTTGAAAGCATCGGATGGAATTTAGGTGTGTTGATGACGTGGTTTAATTCAATTGGTCATCTAATACTTTTTAAATCCATTTTTTACCCAATTTTCAATCATATTTTGACGCATCACTCAACATGCCCCTCAACCCATCACCCCATTATTTCCCAGTTTACAAACACGTCCGCCAAGCACCCACCCTACCCCCCAACACGCCACATTTGCACATCAACAATTATAAATGGTCTAAGTAACTTAAACAAGAAAAACCTCTTTCACTAATTTGATTAAATCTAGAAAATAAAAACTGCCACAGTCATTACAAAACTATTGATACACCCAGACAATTCAACTCCAACCAACCTACCGATTGATGATCGGTCAGATAGTAGTAGTATCAAGTCTGAAGTTTGTTGGTATTTGAAAATATTCTTACGAAAAACAAGTCTTGACTTCTCCGTTTAAATGACATTTAGGAACCAAAAACCAAGCCAAATCAAACATAGCCAATTGTGGTACCTACATTGTCTGTTCCCAGATCGATATTTGGGTTTTTGATCAGAAACTTCCTTAAAAATATCAATCAGCAATTACCTTTCAACATGTCTTGAACTTCTTATGTGATTAGAGGGATATTAGGAGTTGCTTATATGCAAGTGTTTATGGCTTCAACACTACATTTTAAGTAAGCACCACTTCAACAGTGTTTTTATATCCGTGAAAAGAAGCTAAAATGCAGCAGCTATCTAAACACTCCAAAGTACATTTTGGCTTGCAAGAAAATTAGAAACCCGAAATCTATAATCACAAAACACCATCTAAATAGTCTTCTACCTCTACATAAACATAGTCAATAGGGTCATGAGTCGCTACTAATTCTAGTACTCAGATAATTTCCTAACTATTAACAGCTAGAAAAGTACAACAAATGCTGCTGCATTCCTGCTATAATGTCTTGTTTTCAATCGATTAGCATGAAACATTATCCACATACCACTTAAAACAAACCAGTTTTAATATTAATTAAATCAATAAAAATAATGTAGTGAAACAGGATCAATAGAACAATAACAATACCCAAACCCGTGAATGCCGCTTATAGAGGAGGTAGGATGTAGGCAGAATCAAAGAACTCAGTTTATCACTTGTCACAACACACGTCTCTAAATTATCTTTTCTGTTAATTGATTATAATGATGATCAAAATAATGGTTTGCCAGAAAATGGCTTCTGAGTATCAGAATATTATTCTACATTTGATGAAGAAGATAATCTTACAGAATCAACGGTTTTAAGTTGATCAAGTTGCTTCTTCCCACGACGAAGCAAGTACTCAATATGTAGAAAATTCTTGCGATCAATCAGTTGTGAATTTCTACGAAACTCTGCTGATACAATTGATTCAATCTGGGCTCGATTTTCGGGTGATTTGGAACGTGCAGTTCTAAGAAATCCTCGGTATAATGAAAGAACTTGCTTCTGAATGCCGGATAACTTTTGTCCCCTAGAAGCTCCCATTGCATCTTCTCTACAAGTTTACCCTTACCACCTCTTAACTTTTTACAATTTATACTGCCCAAAAAATTAGGTATCAATCAAGCAGTACATAATGAGCATACAGATTTTATATATTTAGGGTTTAGGATAAAAACAAAATAGATCAAATATAGACCGTGCATTTGATAAATACAACGCATTGTTGCATTAATCAATTCATGTTGTGTCATTTTAGTTCCAAACCCTTCATCTTGCATACATTCGTTACGATTCGTAGTACTTATGTACTGATAAAGATTTGAATCAAGGTGGTAAGATCATGACCGCTTACTTTGAGAGGGATTACTTAAATTGAACCATTTAACTGCTTAAAAACCTACTTTTTTGAAGCCCTTATTTCATTCTTAATCGAAAAGCAAATTTTGATTTACTGTTGGTACCTACTTACATGTTCAGCAGATTAATACTTTCAAAATTGCAATCCCAGAAAATTTGGGTACTTAAATATTATAGATTTGACATATCAGATATGATTTTATATACAGTAATTTTCAATGGTCTAGTAGAATACAATAGAATCCCATATATAATTATCCTAAATCTGATCATATTGAACTTCAAGTAATTACAATATGAGCCCTAAAGTTCATAAAAATAATGAAAGTAAACTTTGAATTACTAAATCCAACTTCGTAATAATAATCCAAACGAACATTAATATCAATCAATTAACTAGATCTTCATAATCATATCCCAATCCATAAATATTAATCGACTGTAGATAATATCTAACCTATTAAAATCGAGAAAAACAAAAATCAAATAATGGAGAAATGAAATATAACGAACCTTGTTAGGAATTACAGCATACGAGCTTCGTTGGATGGATGCTGTTGCTTCAAATTGCTAATTGATTCTTGCAGGGGAGGCTGTTCGGCTGGCGGGGAATGGTTTGGGCTGATTAATGGGCTTGACTTCTACAATAAGATTTGGACCGGCCTCAAAACACCAACTAAGATTTAAATAGGTGAAATTGATCAAAATACACTTTTTTTAAGGCTTCAAATAAAATACACTTTTTTAAAAAAAATTGTCTTTTTACACCATTCGGTAGACGGAATTTCCGTCTACCACCTTTATCTGTCGTCTACTACCATTTTTACAAAGTAGTCGACGGTGAGATAAAGGTGGTAGACGAATTCTCGTCTACTGGCAGGGTTAGTAGACAGCGAGAACAAAGTAGTAGACAGACATTTACAAAGTAGTCAACTGTCTACTATCTTGTTGTTACTGTCTACTGCCTTCTTGTTCCTGTCTACTGCCTTGTTAGTGTCTACAAGGCAGTAGACAGTAACAACAAGGCAGTAGACAGCAACAACAAGGCAGTAGACGGTCGACTATTTTGTAAATTCTGTCTACCACCTTTATCTCACCGTCGACTACTTTGTAAAAATGGTAGTAGACGACAGATAAAGGTGGTAGACGGAAATCCCGTCTACGAATGGTGTAAAAAGACAATTTTTTTTAAAAAGTGTATTTTGTTTGAAGCCTTAAAAAAGTGTATTTTGAACAATTTCCCTTTAAATAGACACTAATTTTATGGTAACAATTTAGAATTTTTCAAACACCAACTTTGACGGTAGTGGCGGATGCAGAATTTTTTTTCACCGGGATAAAAAACATTTAAAACTGTAGCAATTTTTTGGGCAAAATATGAAGATTTTGGAGCAAAAAATTACTGTAAGTTTTTAGGAAAATTATGAAGGTTTTGGAACAAAATTTGAATGTTTGTGTGCACAATTTGATGATTTGGAGCAAAATTTAATGATTTTGTGATAAAATATATAGGTTTTGGGGAAAAAAAAAAAAATTCACCGGAAGCAAAGTTGAAAAATCCAAAATTTTTACACTAAAAAATCCACTCCCCCCTGGTTCCCACATAAATCAGCCCCTGTTTCCCGGTATCATTAAATTACATACATTTTATTATACATAGCGATTAAATATTGACTTTTTAGTAATCTTTATTAAGGAATGCTTACATTTTTTCTAATTTAATTTGATATAGATAAAGATGAAAATATGAATATAGAAGGATTATATATAGTAATCGATGAATGAATAACCATATTTACTTATAGTGTTGAATAAACGGTATAAATGACAAAAATGATACAAGCAAACCCCAAACAATAATTATATTCATTCATATCCAACAGAGAAAATTTTGACGGAAAAGTATGTATATGAGATAGCTTTATAAACACGGTATGGTAAAAAAAAAATGAAAACAATAAACTTGAATTGTGTTAGAAAAAATCCCAAAAAGTTTCTAATACGGTTTCAAGCGGTTTCTTCCTATAAACACAATTCAAGTATTTGCCTCACAAGTCGTTCAACATCCAATTCACATCTCGAAAACACACATCAAATACATCATATTGACGATTGCAAAAGCTAACTTGTAATCGGTGATCGATCTCTTTAACCACCCTCGTTTGATCTTGAATTTCGACCGGATTTACACGATTTTTGAAGAGTTGAACGATCGATCATACATAATCCTAAAATTTTGCACTAAAGCTAATCTTTACTTAATCAATTCTTTTATTTCTTTTCACTTGTATTTCTTTTCCTTTAAATAAACTTTGAACCTGAGTGTTAATAGTATACGTATAACTTACTAACGGGAAGGTTTGGAAGCTTTAAGCCACGGGAATATACTCCATCCGTCTCATAAAAATTGTTAGATATGAGTATTTGTTAAAATTAAGATAGATTAATAAATTGTCTAATTTGCGATTCATTTAACGTTGTTATAAAGAGTAATTAATAAATTAATTATTATATTTAATTTTTTTTCAATAATAAAAGAAGCATAATTGAAACCCAATTTATTTATCGTTATTTGGAGTAAAAGACATTAATTTTGGGACGAGAGGAGTATAAGACAATATATATATAGGGGCAGGATCAATGAGGAAGTAACCAATCGGGGGGAAGCGGGGGGAAGCAAAATTTTTATTTTTTTCATTTTTTTGGAATTTTTTTTTCCGGCATCAAGATCACACGAAAATATGAACATTTAGAAGAGACACTGTGACGACCCGGAAATTTTCGACCAAATTTAAACTTTATTCTTATATGATTTCGACACGATAAGCAAAGTCTGTAACGTTGAATCTTAAAACTTTTGAACCGTTTCATGAAATCATTTGACCTTGACAATTCCCGACGATTCACGAACATCGGTGTGAAAATAAATAGGTAAATACATATGAAATCTATACATAAGTAATATATATATATATATATATATATATATATATATATATATATATATATATATATATATATATATATATATATATAAAATTAATAAATATTAAAGATTAAGTAAATTATATAATTGTTAGATATTATATAATAAATGATAATATATTAAAATTAATTACAAGTTTAAATATAATTATTGTAATAATATTATTATCATTACTAGTATTATTGTTAAGTAGTATTATTATTAATAATATTAAAATATATTGTTATTATTAGTATTATACTCATAATTAGTATTATCATTACTTTCATTATAATTATTATTGTTAATATTAATAATTGTTTTAGTAATATTATTATTTTTAATATAAAATATGTATATAAAATTTGATATATGTAGCGACCCGACAAAATCGTCATTTGACGGCGCCGTCTACTTAGGTCCCGTTACGTGGTCATAAGTCTTTAAAACAACGTTTGACCAAAAGTATGTCGCATTCATTTCAAAAGTAAAGATGTTTCAAGGTTTACAAAGTAGTTCGACAACTAGTTACGTTACAAAGTTTAAAGTACAAATGAAACATATGCGACACAATTTGAAAGTAGCCAAAAGACGCTCCACGTATGCATGTATACTCGACATCCAAGCAAGTATCAAAAGTAATGAGCGGAAGCATGTATCACAAAACGTTCAAGGACCTGAGAAAAACATAGAAATCTGTCAACGAAAACGTTGGTGAAATCTTAGGTTTAAGTAAGTAAGTACAAGTGAACCACAAGATTTGTAACATTGATATAATAGTAATACATTCCAAAAGTTAATATTCACGAGCACCCAATTATCAATGCTTAACATTCCTTCCATAGAACCCCATCACAATAGTGTTAGAATATACACTGTTTCTCGAAAATATATTTCATTCGTCAACGGTAGTGAACCGTTTGAATGAGGGTTTGTCTAACCCATATGGCCATATAACATAAGTTCTCGCTTACACCCGGCAAGTGTAACTAATGATAATCGAATTGAGGATTTTTGTTCAAACTCGTATGTAGAATGTTTGTTTTCCTGTACTTTTGTTCACTTAGTAAAAAGAAACGTTTATGTTTTCTCATCCCAAATATAAGTTCAAAAGAGTAAAAGTGGGACTATGATCTCACCTTGTGTGCACGTAGGTATAAGTACTTCAACAAGTAAACGTGTGCAAGAACGAATGCTAGTCTTGACCTAAACAAATAGGTTTGTATCAATATCGGTAAACACGGTCGGTCAAAGTGTTCAATTAGTCCTATGGCTCGTTACGACTCGATTACATAGCATGTGGATCAAATTATCAAGTTTCATGCAAGATACAAGTATAGAAGGATGTTAGAACGATCGCATAAACATTTGGTTAAGTTTGACAAAAGTCAAACTTTGGTCAAAGTCAAAGTCAAAGTCAGCGGGGTCAGGTCGGGTATCCGACAATTTTTCCATGATGAGAAAGTATATATAAGCATGTCGGCCAAGTTTCATGTTAATCGGAGTTATGAGTAAGCGGGGGTGAAAACGTGAAAATCAAAAGAATTTGGGACAGTCCAGAATGGCGCGCCGCGCAGGGTTTTGGCGCGCCGCTCCATTTCTCGGTTCAGCAAGTCTGGCAGTTTTCAAGTGTTCCAAACGAGTCAAACTTCAAACAAACATAATTTACGAACCGTAAACACTTAAAAAGCGTATCTTATATCGTTGGAAAGGTATTTTGACAAGGAAAACAACTAAACACATTTCATCAATCACATTTACCTTTACGACAACAAAAATCACATTCAAAGCTCTCATTTAATGCATTCAAGTTCATAAATGCCATTCGATGATTCGGCAACCAATTTACATGAATGATATGCCATTTCAAAGGTAATCAAGCATACAATACAACCTAACACTTACAAATAACATTTCATGTCATTTAAAGCATCAAAAGTCCATTTCAAGTTCATCAAACCCTAACCCAATTTCACCAAAATCACTAATCAAGTTCATGAAGTTTTCTAAAGCAACCTACACATCAAATTGAAGCTAGTGATTCTAGGAACACATTTAATACTTGCACTTTATCATAACAACAACATTTAAGCAACCAAATCAACAATCAAACACACCAAACTTTCAAGTTCATGCTAGTTACTAAAAATAACAAGATCGAACATATAAATCATATATTCATGTTAGACTTAAGCCATAGACACTAATTAACAACTTTATAAGTTAAAAACATCAAGAACACGAAATCTAGTGATTTTAGAAAGTTACCCAAATGTAATGAAATCGGTATGGAATCGAAGAGGAAGTTGCAAGGATTCCAAATATGTAATTTGTTTGGATTGAAGCTTGCTAGATTTGATTTGGATGATGAATCTTTGAAATGGAGAATTGGAAGAAAATGTGGAAGTGTTAAAAGAAAATGGAAATGGAAAATAGAAAATAGAAAAGAAAGGAGATGGGTGTTGACTAGTCAAAAGCTAGTCACATCTTTGCTCCCTTGGCGAAACTAGTCCCTCGAGTTCGGTTGCGGTTGCGTGAATTACCTAGACGAGATATTTTTAAAACGCGTATTAACGAAGGATGTTATAATCATATAACGGACTTTAAATAATTAAACGGAAAAGTAAACGGAAAAAGGCTGGATGTTACATTACCTACTCCTTAAAAGAAATTTCGTCCCGAAATTTAAGTAGGCGTAGTAGTCGTTGTTTCTTCCTCGAAATCTTGTGTTTCCGGAACCGGGAACAAGTGAGGGTATTTCTTTTGCATTTGATCTTGCCTTTCCCAAGTAAACTCGGGTCCTCTTTTGGCATTCCAATGAACCTTGACAATCGGGATTCGACTTTGTTTCAACATCTTGACGGATGTGTCCACAATTTTAACCGGTTCTTCCACAAAATGAAGTTTGTCATCAATAGTAAGTTCCTCGAGAGGGATGACGATATCGGGTTCGGCAAGACACTTTTTCAAGTTAGATACATGGAAGGTAGGATGACCGGAGCTCAATTGAGATGGAAGATCTAAACGATAACCAACGGTTCCAATACGCTCCAAGATTTCGAAAGGATCAATATACCGCGGATTTAGCTTCCCGCGTTTCCCAAAACGGATTACACCTTTCCAATGTGCGACTTTTAACATTACGCGATCACCGACTTGAAATTCGAGGTCATTGCATCGTTTGTCGGTATAGCTCTTTTGATGACTTCGGGCTGTCCTAAGCCTATCTCGGATTTGAACAATTTTCTCGGTTGTTTCATGAATGAGTTCGGGTCCGGTGATTTGTGTGTCGCCTACTTCGGCTCAACAAAGAGGTGAACGACATTTTTGGCCATATAAAGCTTCGAATGGTGCGGCGTTAATACTCGCGTGATAACTATTATTGTAGGAGAATTCGGCGAGAGGCAAGTGCTTATCCCAAGCTTTTCCAAAGTCGACAACGCAATCTCGTAGCATGTCTTCCAAGGTTTGAATTGTGCGTTCGCTTTGTCCGTTTGTTTGCGGATGGTATGCGGTGCTCATGTCTAAACGTGTTCCTAACGCTTCTTGTAAAGTACGCCAAAATCTAGAAACAAAACGGCCATCTCGGTCGGAGATAATCAATAAGGGTACACCGTGTCGGGCTATGATTTCTTTAATGTAAAGTTGTGCGAGTTTCTCCATGTTGTCGATTTCCTTCATGGCTAGGAAATGCGCGGATTTAGTGAGACGGTCAACAATAACCCAAATAGTATCATATCCGCCAACCGTCTTTGGTAGTTTGGTGATAAAATCCATCGTTATCCTTTCCCACTTCCATTGCGGGATTTCGGGTTGTTGAAGTAGTCCGGACGGTCTTTGATGTTCGCCTTTGACTTTGGAGCAAGTTAGGCACTTTCCAACATAAGTAGCAACGTCCTTTTTAATGTTCGGCCACCAATATTGTTCTTTAAGGTCATGGTACATCTTATTGGCACCGGGGTGAATCGAGTATCGTGACTTATGGGCTTCGTCTAAAATAAGGCTTCGCAAGTCCCCATAACTAGGCATCCAAATTCTTCCGACGAAATATCGGAGTCCGGTTTCTTTAACTTCGAATCGAGAGGTGAGGATGTTCAAGTGTTCGAGAGAAATGTTTTCATCCTTGAGAGCCTCGTCTTGGGCTACACGAATTTGACTATTAAGGTTGGTGTGGATGGTGATGTTTAAAGCTCGAACACGAAGAGGCACAACTCTTTCTTTTCGACTCAAGGCATCGGCTACTACGTTTGCCTTCCCGGGATGGTAACGAAGCTCACAATCATAATCGTTTAAAGTTTCAATCCACCGTCGTTGTCTCATGTTTAGTTGCTTTTGATCGAAGATGTGTTGAAGGCTTTTGTGATCGGTGAAGATGGTACTTTTGGTTCCATAAAGATAATGTCTCCACATTTTAAGTGTGAAGAAAACGGCTCCGAGTTCGAGATCATGTGTCGTGTAGTTTCGTTCATGAATTTTGAGTTGTCGTGAAAAATAAGCAATGACTTTCTTTCGTTGCATCAACACGCACCCAAAACCATGTTTCGAAGCATCGCAATATACAACAAAATCATCATTGCCTTCAGGAAGTGATAAGATAGGAGCGGTGGTTAGCTTTGTTTTCAAGATTTGAAATGCGGATTCTTGTTCGGTTGACCAAATGAATTTCTTTCCCTTGTGAGTTAACGCGGTTAGAGGTCGAGCAACCAAAGAGAAATCCTTGATGAATCTACGGTAGTATCCGGCGAGACCCAAAAATTGACGGATGTGAGTAGGAGTAGTAGGAGTCTCCCATTTACTAATGGCTTCGATTTTTGTTAGATCGACTTTAATACCTTGATCACTTACAACATGACCAAGAAATTGAACTTCCTTCAACCAAAATTCGCACTTGGAGAATTTGGCATAGAGTCGTTCTTGTCTTAAAAGTTCAAGCACAAGTCGGAGATGTTCCTCGTGTTCTTCTTCGCTCCTAGAATAGACCAAAATATCATCGATGAACACGATAACGAATTTGTCGAGGTACGGTTTGCACACGCGGTTCATAAGATCCATGAACACCGCCGGTGCGTTAGTGAGACCAAATGGCATGACAAGGAATTCATAACTACCATAACGAGTCCGGAAAGCGGTTTTGGAGACATCTTCCCCCTTAACCCTTAATTGATGATAACCCGAGCGGAGATCGATCTTAGAATATACACGAGATCCTTGTAGTTGATCAAAGAGGTCATCGATGTGAGGAAGAGGATATCGGTTCTTAACCGTCAATTTGTTTAGTTCACGATAATCAATGCACATTCGTAGGGATCTGTCTTTCTTTTTAACAAACAAAATTGGAGCACCCCATGGTGAATGGCTAGGTTGGATAAAACCACGGTCAAGTAGTTCTTGGATTTGACTTTGCAATTCTTGCATTTCGGATGGAGAAAGTCTATATGGTGCACGTGCTACGGGTACGGCTCCCGGAATAAGATCGATTTGGAATTCTACCGGTCGATGAGGTGGAAGACCCGGAAATTCGTCGGGAAATACATCGAAAAAGTCACTAACAATTGGCACATCATCGATATGCTTCTCATCGGACTCGACTTTCATAATGTGGGCAAGGATCGCAAAACAACCCTTACGAAGTAGTTTTCTAACTTTAAGGCACGAAACGAGGTTGAGTCCGGTGCAACTCTTATCGCCATAAACAATCAAAGGTTCACCATTCTCGATAGGAATTTGGATTGCGTTAAGATCACAAAGGATGTAAGATTTCGTTTTGGCTAACCAATTCATACCGATTATTACATCGAAGCTTCCTAGTTCCATGGGTATCAAGTCAATTTCAAACTCATTACCCAAAATATTTAATGTACACCCCTGGTAATATGTGTCGGCACTCAATAGTTTCCCGTTGGCCACTTCAATGGTATAAGTGGTATCTAGTGGGAGTGGTGGAGTGCTAAAAGAATGAATCAAAGTCTTGGATACAAAGCATTTATCGGCACTCGAATCGAATAAACAAGTAACATAAGTGTTGTTGAGAAGAAACGTACCCGTGACTAATTCATTGTCATCTCGGGCTTCCTCGGTGTTGATGTTGAAAGCTCGGCCGCGCGTATTGGGGTTATCTTTCTTCTTCAGGCATGCGTTTCTATAATGGCCCGTTTGGCCACATTCGTAACAAGTGCCCATTTTTGGTGCATTGGGCCCCTTTCGAGCGATGGAGGTGACACTTTTACATTCGTTGGCCTTATGACCAACTCCTTGGCATCGATGGTAAATTAGCTTGCCAAATTCACCAAAGTGGTGCTTGTTGCATTTGTTGCAAAGAGGTAGGTTTCCGGCATAACCTTTCTTGCCGTCGGAGGTGTAAGGCTTCTTGGCACAGTTGTTGTTGCTTGATTGGGGGGCTTTCCATTTTCTTTTGTTGTTACCCGACTTATCCTCGGCTTTAGGTGCCAGCACTATAATTTCGTCCACCGTTTCTATCAACTTGCGGGCCATGTTCAAAGCTTCTTGATGATTAGTGGGTTTGGATGACATTACCCCGTGTTTGATGCTCTTTGGGAGACCATCCATGTAAAGTTCAACCCTTAAAGCTTCGGGGTTCACAAGGTTTGGGCACATTAAGGCTAGTTCAGAAAATCGTTGATTATAAGCCTTGAGATCGTTTTCGATCGCCTTCAAAGTTCTTAGCTCTTGTTCGAGCCTTCGGGTTTCTTCACGAGGGAAATATTCGATGATCATCTTTTCCCTTAAGTCGGCCCAAGAGAGGGCTTGAGCTTCATCGGTACCCACCGATTGTACATAAGTGTTCCACCATGTGAGGGCGACACCGGCGAAAGTGTGAGTGGAGTATTTGACCTTATCTTGGTCCCGACAACCGCTTATACTAAAAATGGCCTCCGTTTGTTCTAACCATCGTGTGAGAGTAACCGGTCCCTCGGTCCCATCAAAAGTGTGAGGTTTGCACCCCATGAAGGCTTTGTAGGAGCACCCTTCGCTTGAGTTACCGGCCCCTTGATTGTTGTTGTTGTGGTTGTTATTATTGTTGTTGTTGGAGGAGTGACCGGCCATGGCCGCATCCACGGTGGTGGCTATCATCCGTTGAAGAGCTTGTTCGGGAGTCTCATAGCATGGCACACGGTGAGGAGGCATTGTTCCTTTAAAACACAAGAATACCGTTGATTAGTATTTTCAATAATACTAATCATGATATGGAATAAGAATAGAGAGAAAAATTTTCCTTGACTCGCCTTAAATTCTTTATGCCATAATGTCGGAACGTTCATATGAGTCACCGTAATATAATCCCGAAAATTATATTACCCTAATTCATATGTGCATTCGACATTATTTCACTAAGTCAAGGTGGCGTGTCAATCAAATTAAACAACGTGAGATTAAGATGAAATAAGAGTAGATATGAGTAGAAACGTTCGAGTATAAATGCACAAGTAGTCAAGTAATTCCTACTTCAAGTCTATATGCCGGTTGTAGTCTAGACTCAATAATGTACCCTATGACTCGGGGTTGACACCAATGAACTCTAAATCCCTACAACCAATGCTCTGATACCATCTGTAGCGACCCGACAAAATCGTCATTTGACGGTGCCGTCTACTTAGGTCCCGTTATGTGGTCATATGTCTTTAAAACAACGTTTGACCAAAAGTATGTCGCATTCATTTCAAAAGTAAAGATGTTTCAAGGTTTACAAAGTAGTTCGACAACTAGTTACGTTACAAAGTTTAAAGTACAAATGAAACATATGCGACACAATTTGAAAGTAGCCAAAAGACGCTCCACGTATTCATGTATACTCGACATCCAAGCAAGTATCAAAAGTAATGAGTGGAAGCATGTATCACAAAACGTTCAAGGACCTGAGAAAAACATAGAAATCTGTCAATGAAAACGTTGGTGAAATCATAGGTTTAAGTAAGTAAGTACAAGTGAATCACAAGATTTGTAACATTGATATAATAGTAATACATTCCAAAAGTTAATATTCACGAGCACCCAATTATCAATGCTTAACATTCCTTCCATAGAACCCCATCACAATAGTGTTAGAACATACACTGTTTCTCGAAAATATATTTCATTCGTAAACGGTAGTGAACCGTTTGAATGAGGGTTTGTCAAACCCATATGGCCATATAACATAAGTTCTCGCTTACACCCAGCAAGTGTAACTAATGATAATCGAATTGAGGATTTTTGTTCAAACTCGTATGTAGAATGTTTGTTTTCCTGTACTTGTGTTCACTTAGTAAAAAGAAACGTTTATGTTTTCTCATCCCAAATGTAAGTTCAAAAGAGTAAAAGTGGGACTATGATCTCACCTTGTGTGCACGTAGGTATAGGTACTTCAACAAGTAAACGTGTGCAAGAACGAATGCTAGTCTTGACCTAAACAAATAGGTTTGTATCAATATCGGTAAACACGGTCGGTCAAAGTGTTCAATTAGTCCTATGGCTTGTTACGACTCGATTACATAGCATGTGGATCAAATTGTCAAGTTTCCTGCAAGATACAAGTATAGAAGCATGTTAGAACGATCGCATAAACATTTGGTTAAGTTTGACAAAAGTCAAACTTTGGTCAAAGTCAAAGTCAAAGTCAACGGGGTCGGGACGGGTATCCAACAATTTTTCCATGATGAGAAAGTATATATATGCATGTCGGCCAAGTTTCATGTTAATCGGAGTTATGAGTAAGCGGGGGTGAAAACGTGAAAATCAAAAGAATTTGGGACAGTCCAGAATGGCGCGCCGCGCAGGGTTTTGGCGCGCCGCTCCATTTCTCGGTTCAGCAAGTCTGGTAGTTTTCAAGTGTTCCAAACGAGTCAAACTTCAAACAAACATAATTTATGAACCGTAAACACTTAAAACACGTATCTTATATCTTTGGAAAGGTATTTTGACAAGGAAAACAACTAAACACATTTCATCAATCACATTTACCTTTACGACAACCAAAATCATATTCAAAACTCCTCATTTAATGCATTCAAGTTCATAAATGCCATTCGATGATTCGGCAACCAATTTACATGAATGATATGTCATTTCGAAGGTAATCAAGCATACAATACAACCTAACACTTAAAAATAACATTTCATGTCATTTAAAGCATCAAAAGTCCATTTCAAGTTCATCAAACCCTAACTCAATTTCACCAAAATCACTAATCAAGTTCATGAAGTTTTCTAAAGCAACCTACACATCAAATTGAAGCTAGTGATACTAGGAACACATTTAATACTTGCACTTTATCATAACAACAACATTTAAGCAACCAAATCAATAATCAAACACACCAAACTTTCAAGTTCATGCTAGTTACTAAAAATAACAAGATCGAACATATAAATCATATATTCATGTTAGACTTGAGCCATATATACTAATTAACACCTTTATAAGTTAAAAACATCAAGAACACGAAATCTAGTGATTTTAGAATGTTACCCAAATGTAATGAAATCGGTATGGAATCGAAGAGGAAGTTGCAAGGATTTCAAATATGTAATTTGTTTGGATTGAAGCTTGCTAGATTTGATTTGGATGATGAATCTTTGAAATGGAGAACTGAAAGAAAATGTGGAAGTGTTAAAAGAAAATGGAAATGGGAAATAGAAAAGAAAGGAGATGGGTGTTGACTAGTCAAAAGCTAGTCACATCTTTGCTCCCTTGGCGAAACTAGTCCCTCGAGTTCGGTTGCGGTTGCGTGAATTACCTAGACGAGATATTTTTAAAACGCGTATTAACGAAGGATGTTATAATCATATAACGGACTTTAAATAATTAAACGGAAAAGTAAACGGAAAAAGGCGGGATGTTACATTACCTACTCCTTAAAAGAAATTTCGTCCTGAAATTTAAGTAGGCGTAGTAGTCGTTGTTTCTTCCTCGAAATCTTGTGTTTCCGGAACCGGGAACAAGTGAGGGTATTTCTTTTGCATTTGATCTTATCTTTCCCAAGTAAACTCGGGTCCTCTTTTGGCATTCCAATGAACCTTGACAATCGGGATTCGGCTTTGTTTCAACATCTTGACGGAGGTGTCCACAATTTTAATCGGTCCTTCCACAAAATGAAGTTTGTCATCAATAGTAAGTTCCTCAAGAGGGATGACGATATCGGGTTCGGCAAGACACTTTTTCAAGTTAAATACATGGAAGGTAGGATGAACAGAGCTCAATTGAGATGGAAGATCTAAACGATAAGCAATGGTTCCAATACGCTCCAAGATTTCGAAAGGATCAATATACCACGGATTTAGCTTCCCGCATTTCCCAAAATGGATTACACCTTTCCAAGGTGCGACTTTTTACATTACGCGATCACCGACTTGAAATTCGAGGTCATTGCGTCGTTTGTCGGTATAGCTCTTTTGACGACTTCGGGCTGTCCTAAGCCTATCTCGGATTTGAATGATTTTCTCGGTTGTTTCATGAATGAGTTCGGGTCCGGTGATTTGTGTGTCGCCTACTTCGGCCCAACAAAGAGGTGAACGACATTTTCGGCCATATAAAGCTTCGAATGGTGCGGCGTTAATACTCGCGTGATAACTATTATTGTAGGAGAATTCGGCAAGAGGCAAGTGCTTATCCCAAGCTTTTCCAAAGTAGACAACGCAAGCTCGTAGAATGTCTTCCAAGGTTTGAATTGTGCGTTCGCTTTGTCCGTCGGTTTGCGGATGGTATGCGGTGCTCATGTCTAAACGTGTTCCTAACGCTTCTTGTAAAGTACACCAAAATCTAGAAACAAAACGGCCATCTCGGTCGGAGATAATCGATAAGGGTACACCGTGTCGGGCTATGATTTCTTTAATGTAAAGTTGTGCGAGTTTCTCCATGTTGTCGATTTCCTTCATGGCTAGGAAATGCGCGGATTTAGTGAGACGGTTAACAATAACCCAAATAGTATCGTATCCGCCAACATTCTTTGGTAGTTTGGTGATAAAATCCATCGTTATCCTTTCCCACTTCCATTGCGGGATTTCGGGTTGTTGAAGTAGTCCGGATGGTCTTTGATGTTTGGCTTTGACTTTGGAGCAAGTTAGGCACTTTCCAAAATAAGTAGCAACGTCCTTTTTAATGATCGGCCACCAATATTGTTCTTTAAGGTCATGGTACATCTTATTGGCGCCGGGGTGAATCGAGTATCGTGACTTATGGGCTTCGTCTAAAATAAGGCTTCGCAAGTCCCCATAACTAGGCACCCAAATTCTTCCGACGAAATATCGAAGTCCGGTTTCTTTAAATTCGAATCGAGAGGTGAGGACGTTCAAGTGTTCGAGAGAGATGTTTTCATCCTTGAGAGCCTCGTCTTGGGCTACACGAATTTGACTATTAAGGTTGGTGTGGATGGTGATGTTTAAAGCTCGAACACGAAGAGGCACAGCTCTTTCTTTTCGACTCAAGGCATCGGCTACTACGTTTGCCTTCCCGGGATGGTAACGAAGCTCACAATCATAATCGTTTAAAGTTTCAATCCACCGTCGTTGTCTCATGTTTAGTTGCTTTTGATCGAAGATGTGTTGAAGGCTTTTGTGATCGATGAAGATGGTACTTTTGGTTCCATAAAGATAATGTCTCCACATTTTAAGTGCGAAGACAACGGCTCCGAGTTTGAGATCATGTGTCATGTAGTTTCGTTCATGAATTTTGAGTTGTCGTGAGGCATAAGCAATGACTTTCTTTCGTTGCATCAACACGCACCTAAAACCATGTTTCGAAGCATCGCAATATACAACAAAATCATCATTGCCTTCGGGAAGTGACAAGATAGGAGCGGTGGTTAGCTTTGTTTTCAAGATTTGAAATGCAAATTCTTGTTCGGTTGACCAAATAAATTTCTTTCCCTTGTGAGTTAACGCGGTTAGAGGTCGAGCAACCAAAGAGAAATCCTTGATGAATCTACGGTAGTATCCGGCGAGACCCAAAAATTGACGGATGTGAGTAGGAGTAGTAGGAGTCTCCCATTTACTAATGGCTTCGATTTTTGTTAGATAGACTTTAATACCTTGATCACTTACAACATGACAAAGAAATTGAACTTCCTTCAACCAAAATTCGCACTTGGAGAATTTGGCATAGAGTCGTTCTTGTCTTAAAAGTTCAAGCACAAGTCGGAGATGTTCCTCGTGTTCTTCTTCGCTCCTAGAATAGACCAAAATATCATCGATGAACACGATAACGAATTTGTCGAGGTACGGTTTGCACACGCGGTTCATAAGATCCATGAACACCGCCGGTGCGTTAGTGAGACCAAATGGCATGACAAGGAATTCATAACTACCATAACGAGTCCGGAAAGCAGTTTTGGAGACATCTTCCCCCTTAACCCTTAATTGATGATAACCCGAGCGGAGATCGATCTTAGAATATACACGAGATCCTTGTAGTTGATCAAAGAGGTCATCGATGCGAGGAAGAGGATATCGGTTCTTAACCATCAATTTGTTTAGTTCTCGATAATCAATGCACATTCGTAGGGATCTGTCTTTCTTTTTAACAAACAAAATCGAAGCACCCCATGGTGAATGGCTAGGTTGGATAAAACCACGGTCAAGTAGTTCTTGGATTTAACTTTCCAATTCTTGCATTTCGGATGGAGTAAGTCTATATGGTGCACGTGCTACGGGTACGGCTCCCGGAATAAGATCGATTTGGAATTCTACCGGTCGATGAGGTGGAAGACCCGGCAATTCGTCGGGAAATACATCGAAAAAGTCACTAACAATTGGCACATCATTGATATGCTTCTCATCGGACTCGACTTTCATAACGTGGGCAAGGATCGCAAAACAACCCTTACAGAGTAGTTTTCTAACTTTAAGGCACGAAACGAGGTTGAGTCCGGTGCAACTCTTATCGCCATAAACAATCAAAGGTTCACCATTCTCGATAGGAATTTGGATTGTGTTAAGATCACAAAGGATGTAAGATTTCGTTTTGGCTAACCAATTTATACCGATTATTACATCAAAGCTTCCTAGTTCCATGGGTATCAAGTCAATTTCAAACTCGTTACCCAAAATATTTAATGTACACCCCCGGTAATATGTGTCGGCACTCAATAGTTTCCCGTTGGCCACTTCAATGGTATAAGTGGTATCTAGTGGGAGTGGTGGAGTGCTAAAAGAATGAATCAAAGTCTTGGATACAAAGCATTTATCGGCACCCGAATCGAATAAACAAGTAACATAAGTGTTGTTGAGAAGAAACGTACCCGTGACTAATTCATTGTCATCTCGGGCTTCCTCGGTTTTGATGTTGAAAGCTCGGCTGCACGTATTGAGGTTATCTTTCTTTTTCGGGCATGCATTTCTATAATAGCCCGTTTGGCCACATTCGTGACAAGTGCCCGTTTTTGGTGCATTGGGCCCCTTTCAAGCGATGGGGGCGACACTTTTACATTCGTTGGCCTTATGACCAACTCCTTGGCACCGATGGCAAATTAGCTTGCCACATTCACTAAAGTGGTGCTTGTTGCATTTGTTGCAAAGAGGTAGGTTTCCGGCATAACCTTTCTTGCCGTCGGAGGTGTAAGGCTTTTTGGCAAAGTTGTTGTTGCTTGATTGGGGGGCTTCCCATTTTCTTTTGTTGTTACCCGACTTATCCTCGGCTTTAGGTGCCGGCACTATAATTTCGTCCACGTTTCTATCAACTTGCGGGCCATGTTCAAAGCTTCTTGATGATTAGTGGGTTTGGATGAAATTACCCCGTGTTTGATGCTCTTTGGGAGACCATCCATGTAAAGTTCAACCCTTAAAGCTTCGGGGTTCACAAGGTTTGGGCACATCAAGGCTAGTTCAGAAAATCGTTGATTATAAGCCTTGAGATCGTTTTCGACCGCCTTCAAAGTTCTTAGCTCTTGTTCGAGCCTTCGGGTTTCTTCATGAGGGAAATATTCGATGATCATCTTTTCCCTTAAGTCGGCCCAAGAGAGGGCGTGAGCTTCATCGGTACCCACCGATTGTACATAGGTGTTCCACCATGTGAGGGCGACACCGGCGAAAGTGTGAGTGGAGTATTTGACCTTATCTTGGTCCCGACAACCGCTTATACTAAAAACGGCCTCCGTTTGTTCTAACCATCGTGTGAGAGTAACCGGTCCCCCGGTCCCATCAAAAGTGTGAGGTTTGCACCCCATGAAGGCTTTGTAGGAGCACCCTTCGCTTGAGTTACCGGCCCTTTGATTGTTGTTGTTGTGGTTGTTATTATTGTTGTTGTTGGAGGAGTGACCGGCCATGGCCGCATCCACGGCGGTGGTTATCATCCGTTGAAGAGCTTGTTCGGGAGTCTCGTAGCGTGGCACACGGCGAGGAGGCATTGTTCCTTCAAAACACAAGAAAACCGTTGATTAGTATTTTCAATAATACTAATCATGATATGGAATAAGAATAGAGAGAAAAATTTTCCTTGACTCGCCTTAAATTCTTTATGCCATAATGTCGGAACGTTCATATGAGTCACCGTAATATAATCCCGGAAATTATATTACCCTAATTCATATGTGCATTCGACATTATTTCACTAAGTCAAGGTGGCGTGTCAATCAAATTAAACAACGTGAGATTAAGATGAAATAAGAGTAGATATGAGTAGAAACGTTCGAGTATAAATGCACAAGTAGTCAAGTAATTCCTACTTCAAGTCTATATGCCGGTTGTAGTCTAGACTCAATAATGTACCCTATGACTCGGGGTTGACACCAATGAACTCTAAATCCCTACAACCAATGCTCTGATACCATCTGTAGCGACCCGACAAAATCGTCATTTGACGGCGCCGTCTACTTAGGTCCCGTTACGTGGTCATATGTCTTTAAAACAACGTTTGACCAAAAGTATGTCGCATTCATTTCAAAAGTAAAGATGTTTCAAGGTTTACAAAGTAGTTCGACAACTAGTTACGTTACAAAGTTTAAAGTACAAATGAAACATATGCGACACAATTTGAAAGTAGCCAAAAGACGCTCCAAGTATGCATGTATACTCGACATCCAAGCAAGTATCAAAAGTAATGAGCGGAAGCATGTATCACAAAACGTTCAAGGACCTGAGAAAAACATAGAAATCTGTTAATGAAAACGTTGGTGAAATCATAGGTTTAAGTAAGTAAGTACAAGTGAACCACAAGATTTGTAACATTGATATAATAGTAATACATTCCAAAAGTTAATATTCACGAGCACCCAATTATCAATGCTTAACATTCCTTCCATAGAACCCCATCACAATAGTGTTAGAACATACACTGTGTCTCGAAAATATATTTCATTCGTAAACGGTAGTGAACCGTTTGAATGAGGGTTTGTCAAACCCATATGGCCATATAACATAAGTTCTCGCTTACACCCGGCAAGTGTAACTAATGATAATCGAATTGAGGATTTTTGTTCAAACTCGTATGTAGAATGTTTGTTTTCCTGTACTTGTGTTCACTTAGTAAAAAGAAACGTTTATGTTTTCTCATCCCAAATGTAAGTTCAAAAGAGTAAAAGTGGGACTATGATCTCACCTTGTGTGCACGTAGGTATAAGTACTTCAACAAGTAAACGTGTGCAAGAACGAATGCTAGTCTTGATCTAAACAAATAGGTTTGTATCAATATCGATAAACACTGTCGGTCAAAGTGTTCAATTAGTCCTATGGCTCGTTACGACTCGATTAAATAGCATGTGGATCAAATTGTCAAGTTTCATGCAAGATACAAGTATAGAAGCATGTTAGAACGATCGCATAAACATTTGGTTAAGTTTGACAAAAGTCAAAATTTGGTCAAAGTCAAAGTCAACGGGGTCACATTTACCTTTACAACAACCAAAATCACATTCAAAGCTCCTCATTTAATGCATTCAAGTTCATAAATGCCATTCGATGATTCGGCAACCAATTTACATGAATGGTATGCCGTTTCGAAGGTAATCAAGCATACAATACAACCTAACACTTACAAATAACATTTCATGTCATTCAAAGCATCAAAAGTCCATTTCAAGTTCATCAAACCCTAACCCAATTTCACCAAAATCACTAATCAAGTTCATGAAGTTTTCTAAAGCAACCTACACATCAAATTGAAGCTAGTGATACTAGGAACACATTTAATACTTGCACTTTATCATAACAACAACATTTAAGCAACCAAATCAACAATCAAACACACCAAACTTTCAAGTTCATGCTAGTTACTAAAAATAACAAGATCGAACATATAAATCATATATTCATGTTAGACTTGAGCCATAGACACTAATTAACAACTTTATAAGTTAAAAACATCAAGAACACGAAATCTAGTGATTTTAGAAAGTTACCCAAATGTAATGAAATCAGTATGGAATCGAAGAGAAGGTTGCAAGGATTCCAAATATGTAATTTGTTTGGATTGAAGCTTGCTAGATTTGATTTGGATGATGAATCTTTGAAATGGAGAATTGAAAGAAAATGTGGAAGTGCTAAAAGAAAATGGAAATGGAAAGTAGAAAAGAAAGGAGATGGGTGTTGACTAGTCAAAAGCTAGTCACATCTTTGCTCCCTTGGCGAAACTAGTCCCTCGAGTTCGGTTGCGGTTGCGTGAATTACCTAGACGAGATATTTTTAAAACGCGTATTAACGAAGGATGTTATAATCATATAACGGACTTTAAATAATTAAACGAAAAAGTAAACGGAAAAAGGCGGGATGTTACAACATATTTAAGTTGTATTATTATTATTACTATTAATATTATTATTATCATTAACAAAATTAAAATTTTTATAACTAGTATTATTATTGGTATCATTAATAAGATTATTATTATTAACTAAATTATTAAAATTTTCATTATCATATTATTAGTTATCATGTATTAGTCTATTAACAATAATAATATTAATATAGTAATATTATTTGTTAATTATCAAAAACTTATGAATTATATATATATATATATATATATATATATATATATATATATATATATATATATATATATATATATATATATATATATATATATATAAATACATATATATAAATAGATAAATAAAAATCAGATATACATATAAAATATGATTTATACATATATATATATATAAATCAAAACAGCAAATTATATATATAATAAAATTATATATCGACATATAAGAGAAAAATATGATTTATACATATATATATATAAATCAAAACAGCAAATTAAATATATAATAAAATTATATATCAAAATATAAGAGAAAAATACGTTTTTTCTGTTTTTGCATCACCATCTAAACTGTGTTAATATTCCTTTCCTATCTAACGCGATATCAGACGCAAGTGAATCTTATATAAAACCAAAATTAGTTGAAGGTCCCTTTCTGTTTTTATTTTTTTATTTATTTTTTGTACTGAACGAAATATTCCTGTCTAATTCTTGTCGATTACATTTTCATATAAATCGATTCAATACAGCTGTTAAAGAGAGCATTCAACTTTTCCCATTATCAATTATCATTTATATTAACAATTAAATCGAGTTAATTTAAAACAGAAAATGGAAGAAGCTAGCAGGTACTCTTTTACGTCAAAGTTTTTATCAAATGTCTGATTTCGAACCAATTTAAAAATCTATAATTACTGATTTGTTAGGAATCGTCTAGGTAATCTTTCTGTAAAGTTTCAGAATCCAATTTCATCTAATGAGGTTTAATTTTGAGGTCAAAGTTTATAAATAAAAAGTTAACTCTGTGTTCTTCGATCAAATTAAAGTTTTATAGAACGATTCTGTTAAAAGTAATGATTGAGAGAGATTTTAATGGTCATTTTAAACATACTTCGTTTTATAATCATTGTCTAAAAACCTCTGAAAAGCAAAATCAATATTTAGTTTGTGAGTGTTCTTCGCTAGTCAACAGATACGTATACGTATATATTTTTTTTTAGTATGATGAACAACAATATCTAATACTGGTCGTTTACAAATAGATTTCAAACTTTAACTCAAACCTTAAACTGTTATTGGATAATGAATACGTACCCTGGTCGATTTAATCTTGAATGAGGAAGAAGAAAGAGGGAAAAGGAAAAACGGGTTAATAAATTTAGTATTGGATATGAATCAGAAAAACGGGATAGCTTGGATGGTTAGGGTGTTGGGTTGATTAGCGAGAGGTCACGGGTTCGAACCCGGGCAGGGGCACCATATTTCCTTTAGCCTATTTTTTTTTTGTGAGGTATAATCTTTTTATTATTATTATTTCATTATTATTATTATCATTATTATAAATTATTATTGTTATTGTTATTATTATTATTATTATCATTATTATTATTATTATTATTATTATTATTATTATTATTATTATTATTATTATTATTAATTATTATTATTATTATTATTATTATTATTATTATTATTAATATTATTATTATTATTAGTAACTTAGGAAAATAAATATGTTTATGATTATTAAAAGAAATATAAAACTATTATGGTTATATATCATGAAGGTTATTATGATAAAAGATTAAATATAACAATTTTGATCATAAAATTAATGATAATATAAGGTGCAAATTAATTTATGGTTAAAATTATAAATTCTAGAACTTAGAAAAGATTTTACATTATCGATAACGAGAGGAACGAATAAAGATAACGAACCGTAAAGCAAAGTATTGATTAAAAGTATAATGTAATGAAAATAATGTAAAAATGATATTATGAGTAATACTATAAATTTATGAATATTGTGATTATTATCATTATTAACATTTTTTATTATTACTAAGTCTCATTATATTTAAAATCAACATTTTTTTTTATCAAAATTATCATTATCATTAGTATTAGTTTATGTATACTATTATTATTATGATTATTATTATCTTTACAAAAATTATCATTTTTCTATATTATTATTATTATTATTATTATTATTATTATTATTATTATTATTATTATTATTATTATTATTATTATTATTATTATTATTATTATTATTACTTTTTTTACTATTAGTATCATTATTACGATTATTATTATAATTATCATTACTATCAATATTGTTATTGCTAATATTATCATTATAATCAAATACAACTTTTAATTACTATTATTAATTAGTTTACTGATTAAATATTATGTATATAAAAATATATTTATAAGTAATGTTACATATAAGTATGAATTAGTTATATTAACAATCTATATATAAATATTTATATATATAACAAATTAGGTATTTTTAAAATAATAAGTTATATATATTAATAAAATCATATAAATATTAATCTTTTTGAATATATACACAAATTAAATAAATATATATATATATATATATATATACACAAATTAAATATATATATATATATATATATATATATATATATATATATATATATATATATATATATAATATATGAAATTGTTCGATTACAAGTATATGTATTAATATATAAACAAATGATATATGTTCGTGAATCCGAGGCCAACCCTGCATTTGTTCAGTTGTTCAATGTCGTCATATGTATTATTACTACAAAATACAGTATCGTGAGTTTCATTTGCTCCCTTTTTAAATGCTTTTGCAATATATATTTTTGGGACTGAGAATACATGTGCTTTTATAAATGTTTGACAAAATAGACACAAGTAATCAAAAACTACATTATATGGTTAGATTATTAAACCGAATATCGCCCCTTCAAGTCTGGTAACCTAAGAATTAGGAAAATGGCCACTAATTGACGCGAATCCTAAAGGTAGATCTATCGGGCCCAACGAGCCCCTTCCAGGGTATGGATGCTTTAGTACTTTGAGGTATTATTTAGTATATTAGCTGCGCGCTGTATACTGGGGGATATTCTATATGCATCTTGTTAAGGTCTGTTACCAGGTGTTCAATCCATATGAATGATTTTTATCTCTATGCAGTTTGCGAAATGCCTGATATGAGAATGATGTTTATGAAAATATGAAATCTTGTGGTCTATTAAAATGATGAAAATGATTATTTATGTTAAACTAATGAACTCACCAACCTTTTGGTTGGCACTTTAAAGCATGTTTATTCTCAGGTATTAAAGAAATCTTCCGCGGTGCATTTTCTCATTTTAGAGATATTACTTGTAGTCATTTATGACATATTTCAAAAGACGTTGCATTCGAGTCGTTGAGTTCATCAAGATTATTATTAAGCCAATTATAGTTGGATATATTATGAAATGGTATGCATGCCGTCAACTTTCGATGTAATGAAAGTTTGTCTTTTAAAAACGAATGCAATGTTTGAAAAATGTATCATATAGAGGTCAAGTACCTCGCGATGTAATCAAATCAACTTTTGTGAATCGTTTATAATCGATATGAACGGGTCCTTTCAGTTGGTATCAGAGTGGTGGTCTTAGCGAACCAGGTCTGCATTAGTGTGTCTAACTGATAAGTCGTTAGGATGCATTAGTAAGTCTGGACTTCGACCGTGTCTGCATGTCAAAAAGTTTTGCTTATCATTTTGTGTCGAAAATCATCTACTTATCATCCTTAGGAAAATTACCTGCTTATCATTCTTAGTCTAGACACGTCTTGCTGCATTGATTGCATGAATAGTGTATAGACAAAATTCATATTTTAGCGTATCTGCTAAATCATATCTTATCGTATCTATTACTGTAAGCTTTGCCTGACATATCCCACAAATTCCTCCGTAATCTACAAAATCTTTTGTTCTATATCTATGGATATTCTATGTAATTAGAATACCATCCGATAACCGAAAATCATTTCATATCGAAAAATCCTTATTCAATTGTACGAAATGGAATTCGTCATTAGTTCAAGTCCCTCAGATTCCGAAATGGAATCCCACTCAAGCTCCGAAAGCAGTGTGACCGAAATGGACCAACCAATCAGCCATCATCTATTCTGGATGAATTGGGGATGGGTTCGTAGCCTCCTTAATCATTGGAGACAATAAGAAGGCGATCCTTTCCATCCACCACTTTGCCCTCTTGGCGAAGAACCTGAAGCACTTACCGGCGAACCTATCCAAAACACCATTTTCAGCCTCATTTTCAGAGTATCTTGTCACGATTATATACTATACCAAATTCTAGATCTTATTTATCCGCTCGTCCGAACCGACAATCATCCCGAAGTCATACAAGAAGTCAACGAACTTCGTGCTCGGGTAATAGCTTTGGAGAATATGGTGCAAAACTTACCAGCTTCAGCAACATCACCGATATCAACAGAACCACCAGCAATAGCACCCGTACAATCAACAACACACGCCTCAACATCACAATCTGTACCTCGAGCATAATTATCGTTCTACATGACGTTCTACATCATTTATCTTTGTTCGACATGGCGATTATGTAATATCTAATGTTTTAGAGATTATATATTCTTGTTCTAACGGTAAATCAAATGAGTTTAATATCATATTGACTCATTAAATCCATGATTACATCTGAACAAAATATATATGTATATATGTTTTCATAAAGATTGTAATTAAAAATTCTTTTGTACAAACTGTTAATGGTGAAAATATTTTAACGGGTAGGTAACACCCGAGGAATATTTAGATTTCACATTAATAAGTTACAATGTACATTCTTCGAATCTAATTCAACAGTCATTTACTATCCTACTTGAAATGTCCCGTTCTTATTGAATAAAAACGTTCCATATTAATTGATTTTCGTTGCGAGGTTTTGACCTCTATATGAGACGTTTTTCAAAGACTGCATTCATTTTAAAACAAACCATAATCTTTATTTCATCAATAAAGGTTTAAAAAGCTTTACGTAGATTATCAAATAATGATAATCTAAAATATCCTGTTTACATACGACCATTACATAATGGTTTACAATACAAATATGTTACAACAAAATAAGTTTCTTGAATGCAGTTTTTACACAATATCATACAAGCATGGACTCCAAATCTCGTCCTTATTTAAGTATGCGACAGCGGAAGCTCTTAATAATCACCTGAGAATAAACATGCTTAAAACGTCAACAAAAATGTTGGTGAGTTATAGGTTTAACCTATATATATCAAATCGTAACAATAGACCACAAGATTTCATATTTCAATACACATCCCATACATAGAGATAAAAATCATTCATATGGTGAACACCTGGTAACCGACATTAACAAGATGTATATATAAGAATATCCCCATCATTCCGGGATCCTCCATCGGACATGATATAAATTTCGAAGTACTAAAGCATCCGGTACTTTGGATGGGGTTTGTTAGGCCCAATAGATCTATCTTTAGGATTCGCGTCAATTAAGGTGTCTATTCCCTAATTCTTAGATTACCAGACTTAATAAAAAGGGGCATATTCGATTTCGATAATTCAACCATAGAATGTAGTTTCACGTACTTGTGTCTATTTTGTAAATCATTTATAAAACCTGCATGTATTCTCATCCCAAAAATATTAGATTTTAAAAGTGGGACTATAACTCACTTTCACAGATTTTTACTTCGTCGGGAAGTAAGACTTGGCCACTGGTTGATTCACGAACCTATAACAATATATACATATATATCAAAGTATATTCAAAATATATTTACAACACTTTTAATATATTTTGATGTTTTAAGTTTATTAAGTCAGCTGTCCTCGTTAGTAACCTACAACTAGTTGTCCACAGTTAGATGTACAGAAATAAATCAATAAATATTATCTTGAATCAATCCACGACCCAGTGTATACGTATCTCAGTATTGATCACAACTCAAACTATACATATTTTGGAATCAACCTCAACCCTGTATAGCTAACTCCAACATTCACATATAGAGTGTCTATGGTTGTTCCGAAATATATATAGATGTGTCGACATGATAGGTCGAAACATTGTATACGTGTCTATGGTATCTCAAGATTACATAATATACAATACAAGTTGATTATGTTATGGTTGGAATAGATTTGTTACCAATTTTCACGTAGCTAAAATGAGAAAAATTATCCAATCTTGTTTTACCCATAACTTCTTCATTTTAAATCCGTTTTGAGTGAATCAAATTGCTATGGTTTCATATTGAACTTTATTTTATGAATCTAAACAGAAAAAGTATAGGTTTATAGTCGGAAAAATAAGTTACAAGTCGTTTTTGTAAAGGTAGTCATTTCAGTCGAAAGAACGACGTCTAGATGACCATTTTAGAAAACATACTTCCACTTTGAGTTTAACCATAATTTTTGGATATAGTTTCATGTTCATAATAAAAATCATTTTCTCAGAATAACAACTTTTAAATCAAAGTTTATCATAGTTTTTAATTAACTAACCCAAAACAGCCCGCGGTGTTACTACGACGGCGTAAATCCAGTTTTATGGTGTTTTTCGTGTTTCCAGGTTTTAAATCATTAAGTTAGCATATCATATAGATATAGAACATGTGTTTAGTTAATTTTAAAAGTCAAGTTAGAAGGATTAACTTTTGTTTGCGAACAAGTTTAGAATTAACTAAACTATGTTCTAGTGATTACGAGTTTAAACCTTCGAATAAGATAGTTTTATATATATGAATCGAATGATGTTATGAACATCATTACTACCTCAAGTTTAGTAGGTAAACCTACTGGAAGTGACAAGAAATGATCTAGCTTCAAAGGATCTTGTATGGCTTGAAAGTTCTTGAAGTAGGATCATGACACAAAAACAAGTTCAAGTAAGATTTTTACTCGAATTAAGATAGTTTATAGTTATAGAAATTGAATCAAAGTTTGAATATGAATATTACCTTGAATAATAAAGATAACCTAATATATATAACAAAGGTTTCTTGATCTTAGATGATTACTTGGAATGGATTAGAAAGCTTGGAAGTAAATTAGTAAACTTGAAGGGATTTTTGAAGTGTTCTTGAAGTGTTCTTCCTATGATGATTATAGCTTGATTCTTGAAGTGATTTTTGATGAATATGATGATTAACTACTGGAAAAATACGTTCATAATAGTGTGTGTGTGTTGAGAGAGAATTAGAAAGAGAATTGGAAGTGAAATGGAGTGAATGATGAGTGGTAATTGGTGAGTGGTGAGTGGGGTTAAAAGGAGTTCTAGTTAGTTGACTAGCTCATGGTAGAAGTTAAAATTGATTAGTCATACATGACATAATCAAGAGTGGAATCCCATGCTAGTTCCTATTGGTATATACCCATAGTAAGTACGTTTTGAAGCTGTGTATAATACGGCTAAGAATACGACTAGAATTCTTGATGAAAGAAAAGAATGGGAAAGTAACTGTAACCATTTTCGTTAAGTATGAGTGTTTTGATATATGTCTTGAAGTCTTCCAAAAGTATTTTAATACATCTAAATACACTACATGTATATACATTTTAACTGAGTCGTTAAGTCATCGTTAGTCGTTACATGTAAGTGTTGTTTTGAAACCTTTAAGTTAACGATCTCAATTAATGTTGTTAACCCATTGTTTATTATATCTAATGAGATGTTAAATTATTATATTATCATGATATTATGATATATTAATATATCTTAATATGATATATATACATTTAAATGTCGTTACAACGATAATCGTTACATATATGTCTCGTTTCGAAATCCTTAAGTTAGTAGTCTTGTTTATATGTATATAACTCATTGTTAATATACTTATGGAGATACTTACTTATCATAATCTCATGTTAACCATATGTATATCCATATATATATCGTCATGTCGTTTTTACAAGTTTTAACGTTCGTGAATCGCCGGTCAACTTGGGTGGTCAATTGTCTATATGAAACATATTTCAATTAATCAAGTCTTAACAAGTTTGATTGCTTAACATGTTGGAAACATTTAATCATGTAAATATCAATCTCAATTAATATATATAAACATGGAAAAGTTTGGGTCACTACAGTACCTACCCGTTAAATAAATTTCGTCTCGAAATTTTAAGCTGTTGAAGGTGTTGACGAATCTTCTGGAAATAGATGCGGGTATTTCTTCTTCATCTGATCTTCACGCTCCCAGGTGAACTCGGGTCCTCTACGAGCATTCCATCGAACCTTAACAATTGGTATCTTGTTTTGCTCAAGTCTTTTAACCTCACGATCCATTATTTCGACGGGTTCTTCGATGAATTGAAGTTTTTCGTTGATTTGGATTTCATCTAACGGAATAGTGAGATCTTCTTTAGCAAAACATTTCTTCAAATTCGAGACGTGGAAAGTGTTATGTGCAGCCGCGAGTTGTTGAGGTAACTCAAGTCGGTAAGCTACTGGTCCGACACGATCAATAATCTTGAATGGTCCAATATACCTTGGATTTAATTTCCCTCGTTTACCAAATCGAACAACGCCTTTCCAAGGTGCAACTTTAAGCATGACCATCTCTCCAATTTCAAATTCTATATCTTTTCTTTTAATGTCAGCGTAGCTCTTTTGTCGACTTTGGGCGGTTTTCAACCGTTGTTGAATTTGGATGATCTTCTCGGTAGTTTCTTGTATAATCTCCGGACCCGTAATCTGTCTATCCCCCAATTCACTCCAACAAATCGGTGACCTGCACTTTCTACCATAAAGTGCTTCAAACGGAGCCATCTCAATGCTTGAATGGTAGCTGTTGTTGTAGGAAAATTCTGCTAACGGTAGATGTCGATCCCAACTGTTTCCGAAATCAATAACACATGCTCGTAGCATGTCTTCAAGCGTTTGTATCGTCCTTTCGCTCTGCCCATCAGTTTGTGGATGATAGGCAGTACTCATGTCTAGACGAGTTCCTAATGCTTGCTGTAATGTCTGCCAGAATCTTGAAATAAATCTGCCATCCCTATCAGAGACAATAGAGATTGGTATTCCATGTCTGGAGACGACTTCCTTCAAATACAGTCGTGCTAACTTCTCCATCTTGTCATCTTCTCTTATTGGCAGGAAGTGTGCTGATTTGGTGAGACGATCAACTATTACCCAAATAGTATCAAAACCACTTGCAGTCCTTGGCAATTTAGTGATGAAATCCATGGTAATGTTTTCCCATTTCCATTCCGGGATTTCGGGTTGTTAAAGTAGACCTGATGGTTTCTGATGCTCAGCTTTGACCTTAGAACACGTCAAACATTCTCCTACGTATTTAGCAACATCGGCTTTCATACCCGGCCACCAAAAATGTTTCTTGAGATCCTTGTACATCTTCCCCGTTCCAGGATGTATTGAGTATCTGGTTTTATGAGCTTCTCTAAGTACCATTTCTCTCATATCTCCAAATTTTGGTACCCAAATCCTTTCAGCCCTATACCGGGTTCCGTCTTCCCGAATATTAAGATGCTTCTCCGATCCTTTGGGTATTTCATCCTTTAAATTTCCCTCTTTTAAAACTCCTTGTTTTGCCTCCTTTATTTGAGTAGTAAGGTTATTATGAATCATTATATTCATAGATTTTACTAGAATGGGTTCTCTGTCCTTCCTGCTCAAGGCATCGGCTACCACATTTGCCTTCCCCGGGTGGTAACGAATCTCAAAGTCGTAATCATTCAATAATTCAATCCACCTACGCTACCTCATATTCAGTTGTTTCTGATTAAATATGTGTTGAAAACTTTTGTGGTCGGTATATATAATACTTTTTACCCCATATAAGTAGTGCCTCCAAGTCTTTAATGCAAAAACAACCGCTCCTAATTCCAAATCATGCGTCGTATAATTTTGTTCGTGAATCTTCAATTGTCTAGACGCATAAGCAATCACCTTCGTTCGTTGCATTAATACACAACCGAGACCTTGCTTTGATGCGTCACAATAAATCACAAAATCATCATTCCCTTCAGGCAATGACAATATAGGTGCCGTAGTTAGCTTTTTCTTCAATAACTGAAACGCTTTCTCTTGTTCATCATTCCATTCAAATTTCTTCCCTTTATGCGTTAATGCAGTCAAGGGTTTTGCTATTCTGGAAAAGTCTTGGATGAACCTTCTGTAGTAACCAGCTAGTCCTAAAAACTGGCGTATGTGTTTCGGAGTTTTCAGGGTTTCCCACTTTTCAACAGTTTCTATCTTTGCCGGATCCACCTTAATACCTTCTTTGTTCACTATGTGACCGAGGAATTGAACTTCTTCCAACCAAAATGCACACTTTGAAAACTTAGCGTACAATTCTTCCTTCCTCAATACTTCTAACACCTTTCTCAAATGTTCACCGTGTTCTTGGTCATTCTTTGAGTAAATAATTATGTCATCAATGAAAACATTGACAAACTTGTCAAGGTATGGTCCACACACTCTGTTCATAAGGTCCATGAACACAGCTGGTGCATTAGTTAAACCAAACGGCATGACCATAAACTCATAATGACCGTAACGTGTTCTGAAAGCAGTCTTTGGAATATCATCTTCTTTCACCCGCATTTGATGATACCCGGAACGTAAGTCAATCTTTGAATAAACAGACGAGCCTTGTAGTTGATCAAATAAGTCGTCGATTCTCGGTAGTGGGTAGCGGTTCTTGATGGTAAGTTTGTTCAACTCTCGGTAGTCGATACACAACCTGATTGTACCATCTTTCTTCTTGACAAACAAAACAGGAGCTCTCCACGGTGATGTGCTTGGTCGAATGAAACCACGCTCTAAAAGTTCTTGTAATTGGCTTTGCAGTTCTTTCATCTCGCTGGGTGCGAGTCTGTAAGGAGCACGAGCTATTGGTGCAGCTCCTGGTACAAGATCTATTTGAAATTCAACGGATCGATGTGGGGGTAATCCTGGTAATTCTTTCGGAAATACATCGGGAAATTCTTTTGCAATGGGAACATCATTGATGCTCTTTTCTTTAGTTTGTACTTTCTCGACGTGTGCTAGAACAGCATAGCAACCTTTTCTTATTAGTTTTTGTGCCTTCAAATTACTAATAAGATGTAGCTTCGTGTTGCCCTTTTCTCCGTACACCATTAAGGGTTTTCCTTTTTCTCGTATAATGCGAATTGCATTTTTGTAACAAACGATCTCTGCTTTCACTTCTTTCAACAAGTCCATACCGATTATCACATCAAAACTCCCTAACTCTACTGGTATCAAGTCAATCTTAAATGTTTCGCTAACCAGTTTAATTTCTCGATTCCGACATATATTATCTGCTGAAATTAATTTACCATTTGCTAATTCGAGTAAAAATTTACTATCCAAAGGCGTTAATGGACAACTTAATTTAGCACAAAAATCTCTACTTATATAGCTTCTATCCGCACCCGAATCAAATAAAACATAAGCAGATTTATTGTCAATAAGAAACGTACCCGTAACAAGCTCCGGGTCGTCCTGTGCCTTTGCCGCATTAATATTGAAAACTCTTCCGAGGCCTTGTCCATTCGTGTTCTCCTGGTTCGGGCAATTTCTAATAATGTGGCCCGGTTTTCCACATTTATAACAAACTACATTGGCATAACTTGCTCCGACACTACTTGCTCCGCCATTACTCGTTCCGACACCATTTGTTCCTTTCGTTCTATTAACCCCTGGTCCGTAGACCTCACACTTCGCCGCGCTATGACCATTTCTTTTACACTTGTTGCAAAATTTGGTGCAGAACCCCGAGTGATACTTTTCACACCTTTGGCATAGCTGCTTCTGATTGTTGTTGTTGTTGCAGTTATTATTGTTGTTGGGATGATTGTTGTAGTTGTTGTTGTTGTTGTTGTTGTTGTTGTTGTTGTTGTTGTTGGGCCGTTTGTTGTAGTTGCGATTGATGTTGCGATTGTTGGGATAATTGTTGCGATTATTGTTGTAATTGCTGTTGTTGTTGTATTGGTGATTCTTATCACCGTTTTCCTCCCACTTTCTTTTGACTTGCTTCACATTGGCCTCTTCAGCAGTCTGTTCTTTAATTCTTTCTTCAATCTGGTTCACTAGTTTGTGAGCCATTCTACATGCCTGTTGTATGGAGGCGGGCTCGTGTGAACTTTTATCTTCTTGGATTCTTTCCGGTAATCCTTTCACAAACGCGTCGATCTTCTCTTCCTCATCTTCGAATGCTCCCGGACACAATAGGCACAATTCTGTGAAACGTCTTTCGTACGTGGTAATATCAAATCCTTGGGTTCGTAACCCTCTACGTTCCGTCTTGAGCTTATTGACCTCGGTTCTGGGACGGTACTTCTCGTTCATCAAGTGCTTGAATACTGACCACGGTAGTGCGTACGCATCTTCTTGTCCCACTTGCTCTAGATAGGTATTCCACCATGTTAACGCAGAACCTGTGAAGGTATGCGTAGCGTACTTCACTTTGTCCTCTTCAGTACACTTACTTATGGCAAACACCGATTCGACCTTCTCGGTCCACCGTTTCAATCCGATCGGTCCTTCGGTTCCATCAAATTCCAAAGGTTTGCAGGCAGTGAATTCTTTGTAGGTGCATCATACACGATTTCCTGTACTGCTAGAAAAGTACGGAATTCCTCTTCATTCATATTCACGGTGTGTCGAGTAGTCGGTGCCATTTCCTTCAAAACAGTCAAATGGAACAAGTTAATCATACAGAATATTAAGAGTAGTTAATAGTATTTCGTAGCATAATATGAACTCATTTATAAAAGCTTTTTCTTCATATTAGCGTTTTATAAGTTTAAATTCGGGTAGTACCTACCCGTTAAGTTCATACTTAGTAGCTAATATACAATTCAACTACTACAATTCTATATGAAAAACTGATTATAATAATATTTTGCGTTCAAACTTTTACACAATATTTTACAAACTTACAATACCGCTTATTTTACATATAGCATGAAATATAGCACACAATAAATTTGATACAAGATGGTTGTGAAGATAATTCTAGCTAGTACACAAGTCGTTCAGCAAAGGCAATAAAGACACGTAATTCATACGTCCAGAAACAAGTCATGCATTCTGGTTTTACTAGGATTACTTCCCATCCTTGGTCTTGTGGAACATAACTGTTATGGCCGTTGATAAGACAGCGTGTTGTAACGTCGTCAAAGGGACGAGGGTTACATAATGTCCAACAGTCCCGTAACAATCTAAAAACCTCATTTCTTACCCCAATTACCGACTCCGTCACTTGTGGGAACGTTTTGTTTAATAGTTGTAGCCCGATGTTCTTGTTCTCACTTTGGTGAGAAGCGAACATTACTAATCCGTAAGCATAACATGCTTCTTTATGTTGCATGTTAGCCGCTTTTTCTAAATCACGAAGTCCAATATTCGGATATATTGAGTCAAAATAATTTCTTAACCCATTGCGTAAAATAGCATTTGGGTTCCCCGCAATATATGCGTCAAAGTAAGCACATCGTAACTTATGGATTTCCCAATGTGATATCCCCCATCTTTCGAACGAAAGCCTTTTATAAA
The DNA here is from genome assembly GCF_046630445.1 of Rutidosis leptorrhynchoides. Classification (NCBI taxonomy): domain Eukaryota; kingdom Viridiplantae; phylum Streptophyta; class Magnoliopsida; order Asterales; family Asteraceae; genus Rutidosis; species Rutidosis leptorrhynchoides. Next base: position 168,175,554 of record NC_092333.1, read on the forward strand.
CCAAGGCATTCTTGGAACGTTCTTCGAATGTCTTACAAACTGATCTCGCCTTAAATAGTTGTGCCGAAGAATTCTGACCGACTCTAGACAAGATTTCATCAATCATGTCTCCGGGTAGGTCTCTTAAAATATTGGGTTGTCTATCCATTTTGTATTTTTATACTGTAAAATAGACAAGAGTTAGATTCATAAAAAAAAATACTTATTAATACAAGCAATTTTTACATATATCATAAAGCATAAGCACACTATATTACTTATATTACACCACACGAATACAACTATCTTATTCCGACTCGCTTGTTTCTTCTTCTTCGGTTTTGGTTCGTTTTGCAAAGTTTCTAGGGATATATGATGTTCCCCTAATACGAGCCGTCGTTATCCACATTGGTTTAGAAAAACCTGGTGGTTTAGAGGTTCCCGGGTCATTGTTACAACTTAAGGACTTCGGGGGTTGACGATACATATAAAGTTCATCGGGGTTGGAATTAGATTTCTCTATTTTTATGCCCTTTCCCTTATTATTTTCTTTTGCCTTTTTTAAATTCAGTTGGGGTAATTTCTATAACATCATCGGAATTCTCGTCGAAATCCGATTCATCGGAGAATTGGTAATCCTCCAAATATTTTGCTTCCTTAGCGGAAACACCATTGACCATAATTAACCTTGGTCGGTTGGTTGAGGATTTTCTTTTACTTAACCGTTTTATTATTTCCCCCACCGGTTCTATTTCTTCATCCGTTTCCGATTCTTCTTCCGGTTCCGATTCTTCTTCTGGTTCCGACTCTTCTTCCGGTTCCTCTTCGGGAACTTGTGAATCAATCCACGAATCATTCCAATTTACATTTGACTCTTCATTATTATTAGGTGAGTCAATGGGACTTGTTCTAGAGGTAGACATCTATCACATAATATCAAACGCGTTAAGAGATTAATATATCACATAATATTCACATGTTAAAAATATATAGTTTCCAACAAAATTTGTTAAGCAATCATTTTTCAAGTAAACACGGTCGAAGTCCAGACTCACTAATGCATCCTACAAACTCGATAAGACACACTAATGCAAAATTCTGGTTCTCTAAGACCAACGCTCGGATACCAACTGAAATGTCCCGTTCTTATTGAATAAAAACGTTCCATATTAATTGATTTTCGTTGCGAGGTTTTGACCTCTATATGAGACGTTTTTCAAAGACTGCATTCATTTTAAAACAAACCATAATCTTTATTTCATCAATAAAGGTTTAAAAAGCTTTACGTAGATTATCAAATAATGATAATCTAAAATATCCTGTTTACATACGACCATTACATAATGGTTTACAATACAAATATGTTACATCAAAATAAGTTTCTTGAATGCAGTTTTTACACAATATCATACAAGCATGGACTCCAAATCTCGTCCTTATTTAAGTATGCGACAGCAGAAGCTCTTAATAATCACCTGAGAATAAACATGCTTAAAACGTCAACAAAAATGTTGGTGAGTTATAGGTTTAACCTATATATATCAAATCGTAACAATAGACCACAAGATTTCATATTTCAATACACATCCCATACATAGAGATAAAAATCATTCATATGGTGAACACCTGGTAACCGACATTAACAAGATGCATATATAAGAATATCCCCATCATTCCGGGATCCTCCATCGGACATGATATAAATTTCGAAGTACTAAAGCATCCGGTACGTTGGATGGGGTTTGTTAGGCCCAATAGATCTATCTTTAGGATTCGCGTCAATTAGGGTGTCTATTCCCTAATTCTTAGATTACCAGACTTAATAAAAAGGGGCATATTCGATTTCGATAATTCAACCATAGAATGTAGTTTCACGTACTTGTGTCTATTTTGTAAATCATTTATAAAACCTGCATGTATTCTCATCCCAAAAATATTAGATTTTAAAAGTGGGACTATAACTCACTTTCACAGATTTTTACTTCGTCGGGAAGTAAGACTTGGCCACTGGTTGATTCACGAACCTATAACAATATATACATATATATCAAAGTATATTCAAAATATATTTACAACACTTTTAATATATTTTGATATTTTAAGTTTATTAAGTCAGCTGTCCTCGTTAGTAACCTACAACTAGTTGTCCACAGTTAGATGTACAGAAATAAATCGATAAATATTATCTTGAATCAATCCACGACCCAGTGTATACGTATCTCAGTATTGATCACAACTCAAACTATACATATTTTGGAATCAACCTCAACCCTGTATAGCTAACTCCAACATTCACATATAGAGTGTCTATGGTTGTTCCGAAATATATATAGATGTGTCGACATGATAGGTCAAAACATTGTATACGTGTCTATGGTATCTCAAGATTACATAATATACAATACAAGTTGATTAAGTTATGGTTGGAATAGATTTGTTACCAATTTTCACGTAGCTAAAATGAGAAAAATTATCCAATCTTGTTTTACCCATAACTTCTTCATTTTAAATCCGTTTTGAGTGAATCAAATTGCTATGGTTTCATATTGAACTTTATTTTATGAATCTAAACAGAAAATGTATAGGTTTATAGTCGGAAAAATAAGTTACAAGTCGTTTTTGTAAAGGTAGTCATTTCAGTCGAAAGAACGACGTCTAGATGACCATTTTAGAAAACATACTTCCACTTTGAGTTTAACCATAATTTTTGGATATAGTTTCATGTTCATAATAAAAATCATTTTCTCAGAATAACAACTTTTAAATCAAAGTTTATCATAGTTTTTAATTAACTAACCCAAAACAGCCCGCGGTGTTACTACGACGGCGTAAATCCAGTTTTACGGTGTTTTTCATGTTTCCAGGTTTTAAATCATTAAGTTAGCATATCATATAGATATAGAACATGTGTTTAGTTAATTTTAAAAGTCAAGTTAGAAGGATTAACTTTTGTTTGCGAACAAGTTTATAATTAACTAAACTATGTTCTAGTGATTACGAGTTTAAACCTTCGAATAAGATAGTTTTATATATATGAATCGAATGATGTTATGAATATCATTACTACCTCAAGTTTAGTAGGTAAACCTACTGGAAGTGACAAGAAATGATCTAGCTTCAAAGGATCTTGTATGGCTTGAAAGTTCTTGAAGTAGGATCATGACACAAAAACAAGTTCAAGTAAGATTTTTACTCGAATTAAGATAGTTTATAGTTATAGAAATTGAATCAAAGTTTGAATATGAATATTACCTTGAATAAGAAAGATAACCTACTGTATATAACAAAGGTTTCTTGATCTTAGATGATTACTTGGAATGGATTAGAAAGCTTGGAAGTAAATTAGTAAACTTGAAGGGATTTTTGAAGTGTTCTTGAAGTGTTCTTCCTATGATGATTATAGCTTGATTCTTGAAGTGATTTTTGATGAAGATGATGATTAACTACTGGAAAAATACGTTCATAATAGTGTGTGTGTGTTGAGAGAGAATTAGAAAGAGAATTGGAAGTGAAATGGAGTGAATGATGAGTGGTAATTGGTGAGTGGTGAGTGGGGTTAAAAGGAGTTCTAGTTAGTTGACTAGCTCATGGTAGAAGTTAAAATTGATTAGTCATACATGACATAATCAAGAGTGGAATCCCATGCTAGTTCCTATTGGTATATACCCATAGTAAGTACGTTTTGAAGCTGTGTATAATACGGCTAAGAATACGACTAGAATTCTTGATGAAAGAAAAGAATGGGAAAGTAACTGTAACCATTTTCGTTAAGTATGAGTGTTTTGATATATGTCTTGAAGTCTTCCAAAAGTATTTTAATACATCTAAATACACTACATGTATATACATTTTAACTGAGTCGTTAAGTCATCGTTAGTCGTTACATGTAAGTGTTGTTTTGAAACCTTTAAGTTAACGATCTCAATTAATGTTGTTAACCCATTGTTTATTATATCTAATGAGATGTTAAATTATTATATTATCATGATATTATGATATATTAATATATCTTAATATGATATATATACATTTAAATGTCGTTACAACGATAATCGTTACATATATGTCTCGTTTCGAAATCCTTAAGTTAGTAGTCTTGTTTATATGTATATAACTCATTGTTAATATACTAATGGAGATACTTACTTATCATAATCTCATGTTAACCATATGTATATCCATATATATATCGTCATGTCGTTTTTACAAGTTTTAACGTTCGTGAATTGCCGGTCAACTTGGGTGGTCAATTGTCTATATGAAACATATTTCAATTAATCAAGTCTTAACAAGTTTGATTGCTTAACATGTTGGAAACATTTAATCATGTAAATATCAATCTCAATTAATATATATAAACATGGAAAAGTTCGGGTCACTACACTACTTACATCCACCAATATACGTATTCGTTCACCACAGAATAACCATTTTCATTCAATTTCATATTTGGATTTGACTTATCAGAATCCAACAAGTGGTATAATGAAGAAAACATTGGACAAAATAAAATTTGTTAGAAACAAACAAATTAACTATGAGAAATTCTGTTAAGAATCCACGCTAACAAATTCCTACCTAACTGTTCCTAGCTAACTGTTAATTCCTTATTATATTTATTTATCGCAATTTGATTATCGCAATTTATTTATCGCAATTTAAATTCTCACAATTTTATTTATTGTCATTTAATTTATGTTATTTATTTTATGCACTTTAAATATCGGGACACGTATACAAGGTTTTGACATATCATATCGACGCATCTATATATAGTATTTGGAATAACCATAGACACTCTATATGCAGTAATGCTGGAGTTAGCTATACAAGGTTGAGGTTGATTCTCAAATAATATATATACATTGAGTTGTGATCGAGTGTGAGACATGTACACGGGTCACGATACGTATTAATTAATTTGAATATTATATATTAAACTATATATGAATTATCGGACTGTTAACTGTAGACTATCGGCTGTGGACTAATAACATTGGACAATTAAAATGAATTAAAATATTGATTATAACATATGAAACTAAACATTTCTTCAAGTTTGCCACTTGATTTCATCTTAAAACTCATTTGTATCTTGACGATTACAATCTACGTTCAAACCTTTCATGATTCTCGAAAACACTTCAATCGAAAGGATGAATCAACCACACTTCATCTACGGAAGAAAAGATTGATGCATAAAGTTATGCACCTGAAAACACTCGGAACATGAGTAAACATTTTACACGTATCTGTGTTAGCTCCTTTGGCGTTGTTATTAGCGAAAATAACTTTGCAATCCCTCTCCAAATTAGCCAATTTTGTCACAGCTTCAGCAAATCAATTTCGACCTTTCATTCGAATAAGCCTTATTATAACCTTGATTTATAAGCTTGCCTTTCATCATCGTTACCGAAGAACCGTTTATATTCCATTACAGTAGCAGTAAACTTACCAGCAACTTCATTACTCATTGACTTAAGTCTCTCTGAAGAACCATTATAATTGTTCATTAAAACCCTATCATACACTCATCCGCATCTTGTAACGAGAATTACCATACCAATTATCGAGAATCGGCAATCAGTATTTTGAAATAACGCAGCATGCCTAAATCATCAGTTACAAGAATACATATAACATTCATCTCTTGGAATTATGATCTTCTATTTTGAAATTTTGAAAAGCACTCCAAACTACGAATTAGTTCTCCGAATTTTTAAAAAATGCGGATGAAGCAGCAAAAACTGTAAACGACCTTAACAGTCAAAAGTTGGATGATAAAGAATAGTATGTTGGCAAAGCTCAGAAAAGTTGGAACGGAAAAACGGATTGAGCAAACTATAAAGGAGACTGTGGACAAATCACAAGGACTAAACCTGTACTTAACGAATTCAGATGATTCTGTATCTGATGAACTCTTCAACGAATATCTTGCTCCTTATTTATTCTAAATCCTTGCGAAAGAATTTTCTTCATCAACCTTAGATCTTAGAAGTTCCAAAATATCATCATAAATATCTTCGATATTTCTGAAGATATTTTCATAAATATTCTCGTCCGAAATTATTTATCTTTTCGTGCTATCTATATTACATCATAAAGGAAACTACTTTAGTTTCTAAATTTCTTTAAAATTTGAGTTTGAATTATGAATGATTTTGAAGTAGTGTTAGAAATTGATGCATGAGTTAGTATAATATAATGACACTTGATCAACGTGATTATATTACAATACGTCATGCTAGTTTCTAATGGGACATGACGATTCACAGATCATAACGTCATCATGTGCCATGTTACATGACTCTTACATTCAATCTAATCTCTAAACATATCAAGAACATATTCTATTGATAGTTCTATCTTTTCCTTTGGATTCTGGTAATTTCACAAGTCAAATTATGCTATTTCAATTTCTCTCTTAGAACATTAGCTATATTCATTCCGAATTTCATATCTATGAATTCTAGACCATTATTCGCTTGACTTGAAGTCGGAAAAAGAAGACGGAAGCATGAAACTCCAAAATATAAGGAAAAATATAAGCACGAAGACAACGCAGAAATTACAAACCGTGTATATCGATGCGTATAGCAATATAAAGACACAGGAAAACTAAGAACACTATAAACCCAAGAGCATAGTAGAAATTAATGGATTCCTCCGGTGGAAGATGAAAAAGAAGAATGACAGATGTGATAGTCAAGAATATATCAAGAATTAAAACTGGATGGAGCATATTGACGAATGTTTTGGAAGTACGAAGAAAGGAAGAAAGTATAAAAGATGGGAGATGTGGAAATAAGGAAACGTAGGAGGTTGATTTATAGTAAAATATCTGACAGAGCAATCAAAACAGATTATTGCATTTTTCAAAGGGGATCATAATTTTCCTAATTACCGAAGAACCAAATCTTATTACGAAGATTTTCTTTAAATCCATTGAATTCCGGAACTCAACCATGACTATGTCACCAGTTAAAACGAACCTGCATTTATTTATATCACTCTTTTGTGATAGCTTCACTCGTACTCTTCACAAAAATCAAATTGTTTTATCTATATTACTCAATGATGATAAAACTCTAATTTTCAGCTTGTATGTGTCATGAAAACATATTTAATGTCAGCCATGACTATCCCAATCAAATTTCGGGACGAAATTTCTTTAACGGGTAGGTACTGTGACGACCCGAAAATTTTCGACCAAATTTAAACTTTATTCTTATATGATTTCGACACGATAAGCAAAGTCTGTAACTTTGAATCTTAAAACTTTTGAACTGTTTCATGAAATCATTTGACCTTGACTATTCCCGACGATTCACGAACATCGGTGTGAAAATAAATAGGTAAATACATATGAAATCTATACATAAGTAATATAGTAATATATATATATATATATATATATATATATATATATATATATATATATATATATATATATATATATATATATATATAATTAATAAATATTAAAGATTCGGTAAATTATTTAATTGTTAGATATTATATAATAAATGATAATATATTAAAATTAATTACAAGTTTAAATATAATTATTGTAATAATATTATTATCATTACTAGTATTATTGTTAAGTAGTATTATTATTAATAATATTAAAATAGATTGTTATTATTAGTATTATACTCATAATTAGTATTATCATTACTTTCATTATAATTATTATTGTTAATATTAATAATTTTTTTGGTAATATTATTATTTTTAATATAAAATATGTATAAAAAATTTGATATATTTAAGTTGTATTATTATTATTACTATTAATATTATTATTATCATTAACAAAATTAAAATTTTTATAACTAGTATTATTATTGGTATCATTAATAAGATTATTATTATTAACTAAATTATTAAAATTTTCATTATCATATTATTAGTTATCATTTATTAGTCTATTAACAATAATATTATTAATATAGTAATATTATTTGTTAATTATCAAAAACTTATGAATTATATATATATATATATATATATATATATATATATATATATATATAAATCAGATATACATATAAAATATGATTTATACATATATATATATTATATATATAAATCAAAACAGCAAATTATATATATAATAAAATTATATATCGACATATAAGAGAAAAATACGTTTTTCTGTTTTTGCATCACCATCTAAACTGTGTTAATATTCCTTTCCTATCTAACGCGATATCAGATGCAAGTGAATCTTATATAAAACTAAAATCAGTTGAAGGACCCTTTCTGTTTTTATTTTTTATTTATTTTTTATACTGAACGAAATATTCCTGTCTAATTCTTGTCGATTACATTTTCATATAAATTGATTCGATACAGCTGTTAAAGACAGCATTCAAATTTTCCCATTATCAATTATCATTTATATTAACAATTAAATCGAGTTAATTTAAAACAGAAAATGGAAGAAGCTAGCAGGTACTCTGTTATGTCAAAGTTTTTATCAAATGTCTGATTTCGAACCAATTTAAAAATCTATAAATACTGATTTGTTAAGAATCGTCTAGGTAATCTTTCTGTAAAGTTTCAGAATCCAATTTCATCTAATGAGGTTTAATTTTGAGGTCAAAGTTTATAAATAAAAAGTCAACTCTGTGTTCTTCGATCAAATTAAAGTTTTATAGAACGATTCTGTTAAAAGTAATGATTGAGAAAGATTTTAATGGTCATTTTAAACATACTTCGTTTTATAATCATTGCCTAAAAACCTCTGAAAAGCAAAATCAATATTTAGTTTGTGAGTGTTCTTCGCTAGTCAACAGATACGTATACGTATATATATATTTTTTTAGTATGATGAACAACAATATCTAATACAGGTAGTTTACAAATAGATTTCAAACTTTAACTCAAACCTTAAACTGTTATTGGATAATGAATACCTACCCTGGTCGATTTAATCTTGAATGAGGAAGAAGAAACTGGGAAAAGGAAAAACGGGTTAATATATTTTGTATTGGATATGAATCAGAAAAACGGGATAGCTTGGATGGTTAGGGTGTTGGGTGGATTAGCGAGAGGTCATGGGTTCGAGCCCGGGCAGGGGCACCATATTTTCTTTAGCCTATTTTTTATTGTGAGGTATAATCTTTTTATTATTTTTATTTCATTATTATTATTATCATTATTATAAATTATTATTGTTATTGTTATTATTATTATTATCATTATTATTATTATTATTATTATTATTATTATTATTATTAACTTAGGAAAATAAATATGTTTATGATTATTAAAAGAAATATAAAAGTATTATGGTTATATATCATGAAGGTTATTATGATAAAAGATTAAATATAACAATTTTGATCATAAACTTAATGATAATATAAGGTGAAAATTAATTTATGGTTAAAATTATAAATTCTAGAACTTAGAAAAGATTTTACATTATCGATAACGAGAGGAACGAATAAAAGATAACGAACCGTAAAGCAAAGTATTGATTAAAAGTATACTGTAATGAAAATAATGTAAAAATGATATTAAGAGTAATACTATAAATTTATGAATATTGTGATTATTATCATTATTAACATTTTTTATTATTACTAAGTCTCATTATATTTAAAATCAACATTTTTTTTATCAAAATTATCATTTTCATTAGTATTAGTTTATGTATACTATTATTATTATAACTAATATTATTATTAATATGATTATTATTATCTTTACAAAAATTATCATTTTTCTATATTATTATTATTGTTATTATTATTACTTTTTTTTACTATTAGTATCATTATTACGATTATTATTATAATTATCATTACTATCAATATTGTTATTGCTAATATTATCATTATAATCAAATACAACTTTTAATTACTATTATTAATTAGTTTACTGATTAAATATTATGTATATAAAAATATATTTATAAGTAATGTTACATATAAGTATGAATTAATTATATTAACAATCTATATATAAATATTTATATATATAACAAATTAGGTATTTTTAAAATAATAAGTTATATATATATTAATAAAATCATATAAATATTAAACTTTTTGAATATATACACAAATTAAATATATATATATATATATATAATATATGAAATTGTTCGATTACAAGTATATGTATTAATATATAAACAAATGATATAGGTTCGTGAATCCGAGGCCAACACTGCATTTGTTCAGTTGTTCAATGTCGTCATATTTATTTTTACTACAAAATACAGTATCGTGAGTTTCATTTGCTCCCTTTTTAAATGCTTTTGCAATATATATTTTTGAGACTGAGAATACATGCGCTTTTATAAATGTTTGACGAAATAGACAGAAGTAATCAAAAACTACATTATATGGTTGGATTATTAAACCGAATATCGCCCCTTCAAGTCTGGTAACCTAAGAATTAGGAAAATGGCCACTAATTGACGCGAATCCTAAAGGTAGATCTATCGGGCCCAACGAGCCCCTTCCAGGGTATGGATGCTTTAGTACTTCGAGGTATTATTTAGTATATTAGCTGCGCGCTGTATACTGGGGGATATTCTATATGCATCTTGTTAAGGTCGGTTACCAGGTGTTCAATCCATATGAATGATTTTTATCTCTATGCAGTTTGCGAAATGCCTGATATGAGAATGATGTTTATGAAAATATGAAATCTTGTGGTCTATTAAAATGATGGAAATGATTATTTATATTAAACTAATGAACTCACCAACCTTTTGGTTGACACTTTAAAGCATGTTTATTCTCAGGTATTAAAGAAATCTTCCGTTGTGCATTTGCTCATTTTAGAGATATTACTTGGAGTCATTTATGACATATTTCAAAAGACGTTGCATTCGAGTCGTTGAGTTCATCAAGATTATTATTAAGCCAATTATAGTTGGATATATTATGAAATGGTATGCATGCCGTCAACTTTCGATGTAATGAAAGTTTGTCTTTTAAAAACGAATGCAATGTTTGTAAAATGTATCATATAGAGGTCAAGTACCTCGCGATGTAATCAACTTTTGTGAATCGTTTATAATCGATATGAATGGGTCCTTTCAGTCACTTCGTGATGAATGTTATTATTTAGGCGGGAAAACGATCGACAAAAATAACATTCAAGATAATATTGTTCGTGAAGAATATGAACGTTTTTTTTCCATGTTTTGTGAAGTAAAATTTAGCCCGATTTAGAGTTTAGGGTTTAGGGTTTAGGGTTTAGGGTTTAGGGTTTGGTGTTTTGGGTTTATTCCATAAACCTAAAACACCAAACCCTAAACCCTAAACCTTAAACTCTAAACCGTTCGTGTTAAAAACTCAATCTAAATCCTAAATCTAAACTCTAAACCCTAAATTTCTAAACCCTAATATCTAAACCCTATAAACCCTAATATCTAAACCCCAATAGCTAAAACCTCAACATACGCTTGAAAAATACGATAATTGTTATATATTACTTCATCGAGCGTTTTTCCGCCAAAATAAAAATATTTATCACAAAGTGTCTCTACTAAATGTTCATATTTTCATCCAATCTATAATGTTCGTGAACAAAGTTTTTTCAAAAAACGAAAAAAACAAAAAAAAAAAATTTGCTTCCCCCCGATTGGTTACTTTCCTCTTGATCCTACCAATATATATATATATATATATATATATATATATATATATATATATATATATATATATATATATATATATATATATATATATATATATATATATATATATATATATATATATATATATATATATATATTGGAAGGATCCATATGGCTAAGCAAATTTTAGGGTACAAACTGCATAAGCAAATGTAGTTATGTAGACCACTAATGATCATTCATCATACACTGATGAATGATAAAGACCTTCCCAAATCGCATTGATATTGACAGTACCATCAAGATTCGAAACTCCATATTTGAAGTGAGAATCGAACCTGAGTTGGCAGTATCCCAAGTTGAATCCTACCCCTATACCACTCAAGCCAAACTTCGATGGTATATTAATGTATATATTTGTGTTTATTGATAATAAATTAGTAATAGTAGTAGTAATAATAATCTATAATTCAGAGTAATTGCTTTCGAAAACATTCATCTTAAATATTGTTATTCTTATTATGATTTTTGATCAGTGTTGCAAAACTCGGCCGACTCGGCCGAGTACTCTGAGAGAAATCGGCAGATCGGAGGAAACGAGAAATCGGCCACAAACTCGATTAATTTTGGTCAACTCGGTCAACGCCAGTCAAACCTGCAAAATTTTCATTTTTTTTTGTTTCTCACCTTTTTCATATTCTTGGGGGCTAGAAAATGAATTCTGATGGCTGAAATTGGAAGTTATTTGCCGGAATTTGAGTTACGGAAGAAAAATTTAAGGAAGAAAGAGTTAAAAATATAAATAAATGGGATGAGAATAACATATATGAGCTCTATAAGTTAATAAATAATATTATAAACTTAAATATATATATAAAATATACTAAAAAACTAATAAGTCAACGAAAGTCAACATCCGAGTTCTCCCCCGAGTTCTCCCCTGGTCGCCGAGAACTCCTCAAAAACCTCGTGCCGAGTTCTCCCCGAGTCACGAGTTTTACAACCTTGTTTTTGATTATTTTTTTAAAGCATGAAAAATTCTTATTAACGATATTATAGCAGTTACAGCTGTGCAAAGGGCAAGTGAAGCGACCCGTTCAAATCCATAAGGACGAATACAATAACATATGGATACATTGCGAGGTACTTGACCTCTATATGATACATTTTACAAACATTTCATTCGTTTTTAAAACACAAACTTTCATTTACATTGAAAGTTGACAGACATGCATACCATTTCATAATATCCAAACTATAAATGACCTAAACTGTCATTTACTTAATAATAATCTTTATTAAACTCAATGACTTGAATGCAACGTCTTTTAAATTATGCCATGAATGACTCCAAGTAATGTATTTAAAATGAGCAAATGCACAACGGAAGATTTCTTTAATACCTGAGAATAAACATGCTTAAAAGTGTCAACCAAAAGGTTAGTGAGTTCATTAGTTTATCATCAATATTCCTTTCCATCATTTTTAATAGACCACAAGATTTTCATATTCATAAACAATCTTACACTCGCAAGTATATAAAAATCATTCATATGGATTGAACACCTGGTAACCGAACTAACAAGGATGCATATAGAATATCCCCCGCATACTCGCAAGTATGCTATATAACGGCAATCGCAACCACCTTTTAAATCGAAGTACTAAAGCATTCCAAATTCCAGAATGGGGTTTGTTAGGCCCATAGATCTATCTTTAGGATTCACGTCAATTAGCGGTCATTTCCCTAATTATTAGGTTACCAGACTTGAAGGGGCGATATTCGATTTCGATAATCCAACCATATAATGTAGTTTCGATTACTTGTGTCTATTTTGAAAGGACCCGTTCATATACATTATAAACGATTCACAATAGTTGATTACATCGCGAGGTATTTGACCTCTATATGATACGTTTTACAAACATTGCATTCGTTTTTAAAAGACAAACTTTCTTTACATCAAAAATTGACGGCATGCATACCATTTCATATTACATCCAACTATAATTGACTTAATATTAATCTTGATGAACTCAACGACTCGAATGCAACGTCTTTCAAAGTATGTCATGAATGACTCCAGGTAATATCCTTAAAATGAGCTAATGCACAGTGAAAAATTTCTTTAATACCTGAGAATAAACATGCTTTAAAGTGTCAACTAAAAAGTTGGTGAGTTCATTAGTTTATCATAATCAATCATTTCCATAATAGTAATAGACCACAAGATTTCAGTTTCCATAAATATCCGTACACTCGCAAGTGTTTAAAAGTATTCTATAAGTTGTAGGCACCCGGTAACAAGCCTTAACATTCATGTTTTACCCTCTGAAGTACACCAGATTAGGTGTGTTTAAAATAACCTCGAAGTACTAAAGCATCCCATAGTCAGGATGGGGTTTGTCAGGCCCAATAGATCTATCTTTAGGATTCGCGCCTACCGTACATAGACAAGTAGTCTAATGTTACCAAGCTAAGGGTATATTTTTGGTTTAAACCCACATAGAATTAGTTTTAGTACTTGTGCCTACTTCGTAAAACATTTATAAAACAGCGCATGTATTCTAAGCCCAAAAATATATATTGCAAAAACAATTAAAAAGGGAGCAAATGAAACTCACAATACTGTATTTCGTAGCAATTATGTATATGACTATACTGAAAATGATAAACGTTAGGTTGACCTCACGAGCAATACCCTCGATCAATACCCATAACCTCCATAGCTATAACCCATAATTTCCTTAGCTCTATCCCGTTTGAAAACTTATTTTGAAATCATCCGAGTATAACTCCATCGTAGTATTTTATGTATACTAATAATATCTTGAAATAATACAAAAAAAAATATATATATGTAATTCGATTGAGAGAGTTTAGAGAAATATATTTTCAAGTTTCTATGAAATAATGAAACCTATTGAATTCTATTTATAATAGATTTTTGAATTATTAAAGTGAATTATTAAAGTATGAATTATTAAAGTGAATTATTAAAGTATGAATTATTAAAGTGAATTATTAAAGTATGAATTATTAAAGTGAATTATTAAAGTGAATTATTAAAGTGAATTATTAAAGTATGAATTATTAAAGTGAATTATTAAAGTATGAATTATTAAAGTTAAAGTAAAATAAAAGTAAAGTAAAGGTAAAGTTAAAGTTAAAGTATAGTAAAAGTATAAAACTATATACGTATAATACGCGTATAAATATATATAATATTAATTTAAATCATTATATATATTTAATAAAATAAAATATAAATATCGTTATCTTTATCATACTGGTTAAGTAATGAGTTTTCAAAAGTGGTTCTAGATATTTATAAAAGATATTTACGTTTTAATAATAAAGTTCTTTTTAAACTGAAAACGTTTTTTGTACTTTTGACACTAAATCAAATAAATATGATAATTTTGTTTTCCAAAACTAAATATATTTAAGAATCATTTTGTTAAAAGGTTAAAATAATGGAAATCGTTATACCACAAAACATTTTAGAAAAGTAGAATTATATATATTCATAATAGGTTTCAAGTTTTTAAATTACAGTCTGTTGGTGAAGCATGGGATAAAGTCCAAAAGTTAAATAAACGTATGAAATCATCTTAATGAAAAATATCGAGTTACTTAACTTGTCGATATCCAACATCTAATTTATTTACACTCCACGTTCTTATTTTCATATTAAATAAAATGAAAGTTAACATAGTTATCTTATCAAGGTCACGAGAAAAATATTATAAAACATGCCTTGGAAATTAAACAGGAATTTCCACTAACCCTTGTCTAGTTCCCGTTAATTGACACATTTGTTCTTATTTATAAATCACTTTACCATTTTCCGAATGTTGTCAAAAAGAATAGATTTCTTAAATCACAGTGGACCTCATAACATAGGTCCGTAATCATATCATAATGTATCTGATAATTCAATCATTTGATATTATCTCTTAATTCTGTCGATAAATATATCGAAACAAATACGTTCATGTAAAGTATCATATATCTAATACTTTGTTAATGTTTTCAGTTAATATTATATATTATATATACATATCTATATACTCATAATTGTTCGTGAATCGTCGAACACGGTCAAAGGGTAATTGATTACATGAATGTAGTTCCAAACTTTTTGAGATTCAACATTACAAATTCTGCTTATCGTGTCGGAAACATATAAAGGTTAAGTTTAAATTTGGTCGGAAATTTTCGGGTCGTCACAGTACCTACCCGTTAAAGAAATTTCGTCCCGAAATGTGATCGAGGTAGTCATGGCTAACAATAAGAATGTTATTATGACGAATATAAGTTGATTCATAGGGTTTTATCATGATTGAAAAATATGGATAAAATAATTCGATTACTCGAAACGCATGAGTGAAGCTATCGTAAAAGAGTGAAATGAGAAAATAGGGATTCGTCTTATCTTTTGACGTCATCACGGTTGATCTCCGGATTAAAGAAAATCTTTGTAATCTATATAGGATTTGATTCTTCGATGATTAAGGAAATTATGATCCTCTTCGATTTAATGCAATGATTCATCTCGATTTTTCTGTCAGATATTTCACTATAAATCCACCTCCTTCGTTTCCTTTTAATTTACACCTTCTATTCTTTCTCCCTCAATTCTTACTTTAAAATTATTCGTCAATATGCTTCATCCAGTGCTGATTCTCGATATACTCCTCACTTTCATATATGTCGTTCTTCTTTTTCATCTACCTCCGGAAGAATCTATTTACTTCTACTATACTCTTGGTTTTATAGTGTTTTTTGTTCTCCCGTGTCTTTATATTGCTATATGCATCGATATATACGGTTTATAATTTCTGGGTTGTTGTTGGGTTTTATATCTTCCCTTATATTTCGATGTCCTTGCTTCTGTCTTCTATAATCATTGTCGTCCCCAATTAATGCTCTCTTTTATTTGCTACGATTTATACCCCAATTTCTATTTCGGAGTTTTGTCCTTTCATTTCTTCTTCTTGCGATTAAGCACCGCTTGTAATGGTCCAGAATTCGCATATATGAATTTCGGAATGATCATTGTTAATGTTCTAAGAAGGAAATTGTAATGGCACGATCTTGACTTGTCAAATTACTAGAATACCTCGGATAAGGCCGAATCATCAAGAAATATTTTCTTGATATTTTAGAGGTTAAAGAGAATACAAGAGTCGTGTAACATATAACATGATGACGTTATAATCTGTGAATCATCGCGTTCCATTTAGAAACTCAGCATGACTTACTGTAATATAATCACGTTGATCAAGTGTCATTATATTATACTAGTTCATGCTTCAGTTCCCAACACTACTTCAAAAATATTCCTATTTTAAATTCGAAAGTTTCAGAATTTAGAAACTAAAATAGTTTCTTTTATTATGTAATACAGACAGCACGAAGAGGTAAATGATTTCAGATAAGAATAATTATGGAAATATCTTCAGAAATATGGAGGATATTTATAATGAAAGATACGATGATATCTTAAAATTTCTAATATCAGAGGATGATGAAGAATATTGTCCGTAAGGGTTTAGAGTCAGGAGCAAGGTATTCGATAATGACTTCAGCAGACATGGAATCATTTGGATTTTTTGAAGGTAGATTTCGTCCTTGTGATTTATCCACAGCCTTCTTCATGGTTTGCTCAATCCGTATTTTTCAGTACCAAATCTTCTCTTTTTCTGAGCTTTGCTAACACACTACTCTTTATCATCAAACTTTTTACTATTAAGGTCGTTTATAGTTTTTGCTGCTTCATCAGTATTTCAAGAACTAGTTCGCAGTTTAGGGTGTTTTTCAGAAACTTCACATTCAAAGTATATAAGTTCAGAAGATAGACACATATAATTGTTGGTGTAGACATGCTGCGAGATTTCAAAATACTGATTGCTAATTTCCGATGATTCGTATGGTAATTCTTGTTACAAGATGCAGATGAGTAAATGATGGGGTTTTGATAAATATAAAGATTTTTCGGAAAATCAAAGATCAATGAAGTTGTTAATAAGTTTACTGCAAATGTGGCGAGATATGAAAGGTTCCCCGGTAATAATGATGAAGGGGTAATCATTATAATAAGGCTTATTCGATTGAACAATTGAAGTTGGTTTGCTGGAGCTGTGACAAAACCGTCTATTTTTAGAAGGGATTGAAAAGTTATTTTAGCTAGTAAATGTCAAAAGGTCTGACATGGATACATGTTAAATTATGACTTTAGTTTCAAGAGTTTTTCAAGTACGTAACTGTGGATAACATGTGGTTGGATCATCATCTCGATTGTTCATTATTTGAAGTGTCTTCAGGTATTTCGAAGGGTTTGAACACAGATTATAATCATTAATATACATACGATGTTCTAACACAGTTTTGAAGTTAAAGTATATCTTTGAAAGATGTAAGAATCTAAGAGTGATGATACCAGTTATAACTTGAATTGAATTCGGCGATTTCAAAATCAGAATATGTAATTAGATTTTTGAATGAGTATGGTTGTTTTGATTTCTATAAAAGAATGTATATTGTTGTGAAAGTAGGGAGTATAATGGATGATCTGCTGAATCAGATTCGAAGAATGTAACATATTAATTGTGAATTTATATGTCTCTCGGGTATTACCTACCCGTTAAAAAAATGTCACAATTAATATTTTGTACAAAAGAATTTTATTACAGTCTTTATGGAAATATATGTGTATATTTCTTCAGATGTAATATAGATTTAATGAGTTAATATTAAATTAATCTCACTTGATTTATGGTTAAGGCTAGGATAGATAATTTATAAACTTTAGAAATTACATAATCGTTGTAGAATGTTTTCCCAATGAAGTTATGAATCAATACTTCATCGTTATGGTATTCCTTAGTATCTACAGGGCGTATGACGTCGATGCTCATGGGACAGATTGTGAAGTTGAGGTTTGCGATGCGGTTGTTGTTGGTGGTGGTGTAACGACCCGGATTTTTCCGATCATTTTATACCTATGAGATTAATATTTACATAAATTGAACCTTACCAACATGATAAGTGAAATGTCCCGTTCTTATTGATTAAAAATGTTCCATATTAATTGATTTCATTGCGAGGTTTTGACCTCTATATGAGACGTTTTTCAAAGACTGCATTCATTTTAAAACAAACCATAACCTTTATTTCATCAATAAAGGTTTAAAAAGCTTTACGTAGATTATCAAATAATGATAATCTAAAATATCCTGTTTACACACGACCATTACATAATGGTTTACAATACAAATATGTTACAACAAAATAAGTTTCTTGAATGCAGTTTTTACACAATATCATACAAGCATGGACTCCAAATCTCGTCCTTATTTAAGTATGCGACAGCGGAAGCTCTTAATAATCACCTGAGAATAAACATGCTTAAAACGTCAACAAAAATGTTGGTGAGTTATAGGTTTAACCTATATATATATCAAATCGTAACAATAGACCACAAGATTTCATATTTCAATACACATCCCATACATAGAGATAAAAATCATTCATATGGTGAACACCTGGTAACCGACATTAACAAGATGCATATATAAGAATATCCCCATCATTCCGGGACACCCTTCGGATATGATATAAATTTTGAAGTACTAAAGCATCCGGTACTTTGGATGGGGTTTGTTAGGCCCAATAGATCTATCTTTAGGATTCGCGTCAATTAGGGTGTCTGTTCCCTAATTCTTAGATTACCAGACTTAATAAAAAGGGGCATATTCGATTTCGATAATTCAACCATAGAATGTAGTTTCACGAACTTGTGTCTATTTTGTAAATCATTTATAAAACCTGCATGTATTCTCATCCCAAAAATATTAGATTTTAAAAGTGGGACTATAACTCACTTTCACAGATTTTTACTTCGTCGAGAAGTAAGACTTGGCCACTGTTGATTCACGAACCTATAACAATATATACATGTATATTAAAGTATGTTCAAAATATATTTACAACACTTTTAATATATTTTGATGTTTTAAGTTTATTAAGTCAGCTGTCCTCGTTAGTAACCTACAACTAGTTGTCCACAGTTAGATGTACAGAAATAAATCGATAAATATTATCTTGAATCAATCCACGACCCAGTGTATACATATCTCAGTATTGATCACAACTCAAACTATATATATTTTGGAATCAACCTCAACCTTGTATAGCTAACTCCAACATTCACATATCGAGTGTCTATGGTTGTTCCGAAATATATATAGATGTGTCGACATGATAGGTCGAAACATTGTATACGTGTCTATGGTATCTCAAGATTACATAATATACAATACAAGTTGATTAAGTTATGGTTGGAATAGATTTGTTACCAATTTTCACGTAGCTAAAATGAGAAAAATTATCCAATCTTGTTTTACCCATAACTTCTTCATTTTAAATCCGTTTTGAGTGAATCAAATTGCTATGGTTTCATATTGAACTCTATTTATGAATCTAAACAGAAAAAGTATAGGTTTATAGTAGAAAAAATAAGTTACAAGTCATTTTTGTAAAGGTAGTCATTTCAGTCGAAAGAACGACGTCTAGATGACCATTTTAGAAAACATACTTCCACTTTGAGTTTAACCATAATTTTTGGATATAGTTTCATGTTCATAATAAAAATCATTTTCTCAGAATAACAACTTTTAAATCAAAGTTTATCATAGTTTTTAATTAACTAACCCAAAACAGCCCGCGGTGTTACTACGACGGCGTAAATCCGGTTTTACGGTGTTTTTCGTGTTTCCAGGTTTTAAATCATTAAGTTAGCATATCATATAGATATAGAACATGTGTTTAGTTAATTTTAAAAGTCAAGTTAGAAGGATTAACTTTTGTTTGCGAACAAGTTTAGAATTAACTAAACTATGTTCTAGTGATTACGAGTTTAAACCTTCGAATAAGATAGTTTTATATATATGAATCGAATGATGTTATGAACATCATTACTACCTCAAGTTTAGTAGGTAAACCTACTGGAAGTGACAAGAAATGATCTAGCTTCAAAGGATCTTGGATGGCTTGAAAGTTCTTGAAGTAGGATCATGACACAAAAACAAGTTCAAGTAAGATTTTTACTCGAATTAAGATAGTTTATAGTTATAGAAATTGAATCAAAGTTTGAATATGAATATTACCTTGAATAAGAAAGATAACCTACTGTATATAACAAAGGTTTCTTGATCTTAGATGATTACTTGGAATGGATTAGAAAGCTTGGAAGTAAATTAGTAAACTTGAAGGGATTTTTGAAGTGTTCTTGAAGTGTTCTTCCTATGATGATTATAGCTTGATTCTTGAAGTGATTTTTGATGAAGATGATGATTAACTACTGGAAAAATACATTCATAATAGTGTGTGTGTGTGTGTGTTGAGAGAGAATTAGAAAGAGAATTGGAAGTGAAATGGAGTGAATGATGAGTGGTAATTGGTGAGTGGTGAGTGGGGTTAAAAGGAGTTCTAGTTAGTTGACTAGCTCATGGTAGAAGTTAAAATTGATTAGTCATACATGACATAATCAAGAGTGGAATCCCATGCTAGTTCCTATTGGTATATACCCATAGTAAGTACGTTTTGAAGCTGTGTATAATACGGGTAAGAATACGACTAGAATTCTTGATGAAAGAAAAGAATGGGAAAGTAACTGTAACCATTTTTGTTAAGTATGAGTGTTTTGATATATGTCTTGGATTCTTCCAAAAGTATTTTAATACATCTAAATACACTACATGTATATACATTTTAACTGAGTCGTTAAGTCATCGTTATTCGTTACATGTAAGTGTTGTTTTGAAACCTTTAAGTTAACGATCTCAATTAATGTTGTTAACCCATTGTTTATTATATCTAATGAGATGTTAAATTATTATATTATCATTATATTATGATATATTAATATATCTTAATATGATATATATACATTTAAATGTCGTTACAACGATAATCGTTACATATATGTCTCGTTTCGAAATCCTTAAGTTAGTAGTCTTGTTTATATGTATATAACTCATTGTTAATATACTTATGGAGATACTTACTTATCATAATATCATGTTAACCATATGTATATCCATATATATATCGTCATGTCGTTTTTACAAGTTTTAACGTTCGTGAATCGCCGGTCAACTTGGGTGGTCAATTGTCTATATGAAACATTTTTCAATTAATCAAGTCTTAACAAGTTTGATTGCTTAACATGTTGGAAACATTTAATCATGTAAATATCAATCTCAATTAATATATATAAACATGGAAAAGTTCGGGTCACTACAGTACCTACCCGTTAAATAAATTTCGTCCCGAAATTTTAAGCTGTTGAAGGTGTTGACGAATCTTCTGAAAATAGATGCGGGTATTTCTTCTTCATCTGATCTTCACGCTCCCAGGTGAACTCGGGTCCTCTACGAGCATTCCATCGAACCTTAACAATTGGTATCTTGTTTTGCTTAAGTCTTTTAACCTCACGATCCATTATTTCGACGGGTTCTTCGATGAATTGAAGTTTTTCGTTGATTTGGATTTCATCTAACAGAATAGTGAGATCTTCTTTAGCAAAACATTTCTTCAAATTCGAGACGTGGAAAGTGTTATGTACAGCCGCGAGTTGTTGAGGTAACTCAAGTCGGTAAGCTACTGGTCCGACACGATCAATAATCTTGAATGGTCCAATATACCTTGGATTTAATTTCCCTCGTTTACCAAATCGAACAACGCCTTTCCAAGGTGCAACTTTAAGCATGACCATCTCTCCAATTTCAAATTCTACATCTTTTCTTTTAATGTCAGCGTAGCTCTTTTGTCGACTTTGGGCGGTTTTCAACCGTTGTTGAATTTGGATGATCTTCTCGGTAGTTTCTTGTATAATCTCCGGACCCGTAATCTGTCTATCCCCCAATTCACTCCAACAAATCGGTGACCTGCACTTTCTACCATAAAGTGCTTCAAACGGAGCCATCTCAATGCTTGAATGGTAGCTGTTGTTGTAGGAAAATTCTGCTAACGGTAGATGTCGATCCCAACTGTTTCCGAAATCAATAACACATGCTCGTAGCATGTCTTCAAGCGTTTGTATCGTCCTTTCGCTCTGCCCATCAGTTTGTGGATGATAGGCAGTACTCATGTCTAGACGAGTTCCTAATGCTTGCTGTAATGTCTGCCAGAATCTTGAAATAAATCTGCCATCCCTATCAGAGACAATAGAGATTGGTATTCCATGTCTGGAGACGACTTCCTTCAAATACAGTCGTGCTAACTTCTCCATCTTGTCATCTTCTCTTATTGGCAGGAAGTGTGCTGATTTGGTGAGACGATCAACTATTACCCAAATAGTATCAAAACCACTTGCAGTCCTTGGCAATTTAGTGATGAAATCCATGGTAATGTTTTCCCATTTCCATTCCGGGATTTCGGGTTGTTGAAGTAGACCTGATGGTTTCTGATGCTCAGTTTTGACCTTAGAACACGTCAAACATTCTCCTACGTATTTAGCAACATCGGCTTTCATACCCGGCCACCAAAAATGTTTCTTGAGATCCTTGTACATCTTCCCCGTTCCAGGATGTATTGAGTATCTGGTTTTATGAGCTTCTCTAAGTACCATTTCTCTCATATCTCCAAATTTTGGTACCCAAATCCTTTCAGCCCTATACCGGGTTCCATCTTCCCGAATATTAAGATGCTTCTCCGATCCTTTGGGTATTTCATCCTTTAAATTTCCCTCTTTTAAAACTCCTTGTTGTGCCTCCTTTATTTGAGTAGTAATGTTATTATGAATCATTATATTCATAGATTTTACTCGAATGGGTTCTCTGTCCTTCCTGCTCAAGGCATCGGCTACCATATTTGCCTTCCCCGGGTGGTAACGAATCTCAAAGTTGTAATCATTCAATAAATCAATCCACCTACGCTGCCTCATATTCAGTTGTTTCTGATTAAATATGTGTTGAAGACTTTTGTGGTCGGTATATAAAATACTTTTGACCCCATATAAGTAGTGCCTCCAAATCTTTAATGCAAAAACAACCGCGCCTAATTCCAAATCATGCGTCGTATAATTTTGTTCGTGAATCTTTAATTGTCTAGACGCATAAGCAATCACCTTCGTTCGTTGCATTAATACACAACCGAGACCTTGCTTTGATGCATCACAATAAATCACAAAATCATCATTCCCTTCAGGCAATGACAATATAGGTGCCGTAGTTAGCTTTTTCTTCAATAACTGAAACGCTTTCTCTTGTTCATCATTCCATTCAAATTTCTTCCCTTTATGCGTTAATGCAGTCAAGGGTTTTTCTATTCTGGAAAAGTCTTGGATGAACCTTCTGTAGTAACCAGCTAGTCCTAAAAACTGGCGTATGTGTTTCGGAGTTTTCGGGGTTTCCCACTTTTCAACAGTTTCTATCTTTGCCGGATCCACCTTAATACCTTCTTTGTTCACTATGTGACCGAGGAATTGAACTTCTTCCAACCAAAATGCACACTTTGAAAACTTAGCGTACAATTCTTCCTTCCTCAATACTTCTAACACCTTTCTCAAATGTTCACCGTGTTCTTGGTCATTCTTTGAGTAAATAAGTATGTCATCAATGAAAACAATGACAAACTTGTCAAGGTATGGTCCACACACTCGGTTCATAAGGTCCATGAACACAGCTGGTGCATTAGTTAAACCAAACGACATGACCATAAACTCGTAATGACCGTAACGTGTTCTGAAAGCAGTCTTTGGAATATCATCTTCTTTCACCAGCATTTGATGATACCCGGAACGTAAGTCAATCTTTGAATAAACAGACGAGCCTTGTAGTTGATCAAATAAGTCGTCGATTCTCGGTAGTGGGTAGCGGTTCTTGATGGTAAGTTTGTTCAACTCTCGGTAGTCGATACACAACCTGATTGTACCATCTTTCTTCTTGACAAACAAAACAGGAGCTCCCCACGGTGATGTGCTTGGTTGAATGAAACCACGCTCTAAAAGTTCTTGTAATTGGCTTTGCAGTTCTTTCATCTCGCTGGGTGCGAGTCTGTAAGGAGCACGAGCTATTGGTGCAGCTCCTGGTACAAGATCTATTTGAAATTCAACGGATCGATGTGGGGGTAATCCCGGTAATTCTTTCAGAAATACATCGGGAAATTCTTTTGCAATGGGAACATCATTGATGCTCTTTTCTTCAGTTTGTACTTTTTCGACGTGTGCTAGAACAGCATAGCAACCTTTTCTTATTAGTTTTTGTGCCTTCAAATTACTAATAAGATGTAGCTTCGTGTTGCCCTTTTCTCCGTACACCATTAAGGGTTTTTCTTTTTCTCGTATAATGCGAATTGCATTTTTGTAACAAACGATCTCTGCTTTCACTTCTTTCAACCAGTCCATACCGATTATCACATCAAAACTCCCTAACTCTACTGGTATCAAATCAATCTTAAATGTTTCGCTAACCAGTTTAATTTCTCGATTCCGACATATATTATCTGCTGAAATTAATTTACCATTTGCTAATTCGAGTAAAAATTTACTATCCAAAGGCGTCAATGGACAACTTAATTTAGCACAAAAATCTCTACTCATATAGCTTCTATCCGCACCCGAATCAAATAAAACGTAAGCAGATTTATTGTCAATAAGAAACGTACCCGTAACAAGCTCCGGGTCTTCCTGTGCCTCTGCCGCATTAATATTGAAAACTCTTTCGTGGCCTTGTCCATTCGTGTTCTCCTGGTTCGGGCAATTTCTAATAATGTGACCCGGTTTTTCACATTTATAACAAACTACATTGGCATAACTTGCTCCGACACTACTTCCTCTGCCATTACTCGTTCCGACACCATTTGTTCCTTTCGTTCTATTAACCCCTGGTCCGTAGACCTCACACTTCACCGCGCTATGACCATTTCTTTTACACTTGTTGTAAAATTTGGTGCAGAACCCCGAGTGATACTTTTCACACCTTTGGCATAGCTGCTTCTGATTGTTGTTTTTGTTGCGGTTATTATTGTTGTTGGGATGATTGTTGTAGTTGATGCTGTTGTTGTTGTTGTTGTTGTTGTTGTTGTTGTTGTTGTTGGGCCGTTTGTTGTAGTTGCGATTGATGTTGCGATTGTTGGGATAATTGTTGCGATTATTGTTGTAATTGCTGTTGCTGTTGTATTGGTGATTCTTATCACCGTTTTCCTCCC
The DNA here is from genome assembly GCF_046630445.1 of Rutidosis leptorrhynchoides. Taxonomy (NCBI): domain Eukaryota; kingdom Viridiplantae; phylum Streptophyta; class Magnoliopsida; order Asterales; family Asteraceae; genus Rutidosis; species Rutidosis leptorrhynchoides. The sequence goes on from NC_092333.1 coordinate 168,201,359, forward strand.
ACTTTCTTTTGACTTGCTTCACATTGGCCCCTTCAGCAGTCTGTTCTTTAATTCTTTCTTCAATCTGGTTCACTAGTTTGTGAGCCATTCTACATGCCTGTTGTATGGAGGCGGGCTCGTGTGAACTTTTATCTTCTTGGATTCTTTCCGGTAATCCTTTCACAAACGCGTCGATCTTCTCTTCCTCATCTTCGAATGCTCCCGGACACAATAGGCACAATTCTGTGAAACGTCTTTCGTACGTGGTAATATCAAATCCTTGGGTTCGTAACCCTCTAAGTTCTGTCTTGAGCTTATTGACCTCGGTTCTGGGACGGTACTTCTCGTTCATCAAGTGCTTGAATACTGACCACGGTAGTGCGTACGCATCTTCTTGTCCCACTTGCTCTAGATAGGTATTCCACCATGTTAACGCAGAACCTGTGAAGGTATGCGTAGCGTACTTCACTTTGTCCTCTTCAGTACACTTACTTATGGCAAACACCGATTCGACCTTCTCGGTCCACCGTTTCAATCCGATCGGTCCTTCGGTTCCATCAAATTCCAAAGGTTTGCAGGCAGTGAATTCTTTGTAGGTGCATCCTACACGATTTCCTGTACTGCTAGATCCAAGGATATTGTTGGTATGTAGCGCAGCCTGTACTGCGGCTATGTTTGAAGCTAGAAAAGTACGAAATTCCTCTTCATTCATATTCACGGTGTGTCGAGTAGTCGGTGCCATTTCCTTCAAAATAGTCAAATGGAACAAGTTAATCATACAGAATATTAAGAGTAGTTAATAGTATTTCGTAGCATAATATGAACTCATTTATAAAAGCTTTTTCTTCATATTAGCGTTTTATAAGTTTAAATTCGGGTAGTACCTACCCGTTAAGTTCATACTTAGTAGCTAATATACAATTCAACTACTACAATTCTATATGAAAAACTGATTATAATAATATTTCGCGTTCAAACTTTTACACAATATTTTACAAACTTACAATACCGCTTATTTTACATATAGCATGAAATATAGCACACAATAAATTTGATACAAGATGGTTGTGAAGATAATTCTAGCTAGTACACAAGTCGTTCAGCAAAGGCAATAAAGACACGTAATTCATACGTCCAGAAACAAGTCATGCATTCTGGTTTTACTAGGATTACTTCCCATCCTTAGTCTTGTGGAACATAACCGTTATGGCCGTTGATAAGACAGCGTGTTGTAACGTCGTCAAAGGGACGAGGGTTACGTAGTGTCCAACAGTCCCGTAACAATCTAAAAACCTCATTTCTTACCCCAATTACCGACTCCGTCACTTGTGGGAACGTTTTGTTTAATAGTTGTAGCCCGATGTTCTTGTTCTCACTTTGGTGAGAAGCGAACATTAATAATCCGTAAGCATAACATGCTTCTTTATGTTGCATGTTAGCCGCTTTTTCTAAATCACGAAGTCCAATATTCGGATATATTGAGTCAAAATAATTTCTTAACCCATTGCGTAAAATAGCATTTGGGTTCCCCGCAATATATGCATCAAAGTAAACACATCGTAACTTATGGATTTCCCAATGTGATATCCCCCATCTTTCGAACGAAAGCCTTTTATAAACCAAGGCATTCTTGGAACGTTCTTCGAATGTCTTACAAACTGATCTCGCCTTAAATAGTTGTGCCGAAGAATTCTGACCGACTCTAGACAAGATTTCATCAATCATGTCTCCGGGTAGGTCTCTTAAAATATTGGGTTGTCTATCCATTTTGTGTTTTTATACTGTAAAATAGACAAGAGTTAGATTCATAAAAAAAAATACTTATTAATACAAGCAATTTTTACATATATCATAAAGCATAAGCACACTATATTACTTATATTACACCACACGAATACAACTATCTTATTCCGACTCGCTTGTTTCTTCTTCTTCGGTTTTGGTTCGTTTTGCCAAGTTTCTAGGGATATATGATGTTCCCCTAATACGAGCCGTCGTTATCCACATTGGTTTAGAAAAACCTGGTGGTTTAGAGGTTCCTGAGTCATTGTTACAACTTAAGGACTTCGGGGGTTGACGATACATATAAAGTTCATCGGGGTTGAAAATAGATTTCTCTATTTTTATGCCCTTTCCCTTATTATTTTCTTTTGCCTTTTTAAATTCAGTTGGGGTAATTTCTATAACATCATCGGAATTCTCGTCGGAATCCGATTCATCGGAGAATTGGTAATCCTCCAAATATTTTGCTTCCATGGCGGAAACACCATTGACCATAATTAACCTTGGTCGGTTAGTTGAGGATTTTCTTTTACTTAACCGTTTTATTATTTCCCCCACCGGTTCTATTTCTTCATCCGGTTCCGATTCTTCTTCCGGTTCCGATTCTTCTTCCTGTTCCGACTCTTCTTCCGGTTCCTCTTCGGGAACTTGTGAATCAGTCCACGAATCATTCCAATTTACATTTGACTCTTCATTATTATTAGGTGAGTCAATGGGACTTGTTCTAGAGGTAGACATCTATCACATAATATCAAACGCGTTAAGAGATTAATATATCACATAATATTCACATGTTAAAAATATATAGTTTCCAACAAAATTTGTTAAGCAATCATTTTTCAAGTAAACACGGTCGAAGTCCAGACTCACTAATGCATCCTAACAAACTCGATAAGACACACTAATGCAAAATTCTGGTTCTCTAAGACCAACGCTCAGATACCAACTGAAATGTCCCGTTCTTATTGATTAAAAACGTTCCATATTAATTGATTTCGTTGCGAGGTTTTGACCTCTATATGAGACGTTTTTCAAAGACTGCATTCATTTTAAAACAAACCATAACCTTTATTTCATCAATAAAGGTTTAAAAAGCTTTACGTAGATTATCAAATAATGATAATCTAAAATATCCTGTTTACACACGACCATTACATAATGGTTTACAATACAAATATGTTATAACAAAATAAGTTTCTTGAATGCAGTTTTTACACAATATCATACAAGCATGGACTCTAAATCTCGTCCTTATTTAAGTATGTGACAGCGGAAGCTCTTAATAATCACCTGAGAATAAACATGCTTAAAACGTCAACAAAAATGTTGGTGAGTTATAGGTTTAACCTATATATATCAAATCGTAACAATAGACCACAAGATTTCATATTTCAATACACATCCCATACATAGAGATAAAAATCATTCATATGGTGAACACCTGGTAACCGACATTAACAAGATGCATATATAAGAATATCCCCATCATTCCGGGACACCCTTCGGATATGATATAAATTTCGAAGTACTAAAGCATCTGGTACTTTGGATGGGGTTTGTTAGGCCCAATAGATCTATCTTTAGGATTCGCGTCAATTAGGGTGTCTGTACCCTAATTCTTAGATTACCAGACTTAATAAAAAGGGGCATATTCGATTTCGATAATTCAACCATAGAATGTAGTTTCACGTACTTGTGTCTATTTTGTAAATCATTTATAAAACCTGCATGTATTCTCATCCCAAAAATATTAGATTTTAAAAGTGGGACTATAACTCACTTTCACAGATTTTTACTTCGTCGAGAAGTAAGACTTGGCCACTGTTGATTCATGAACCTATAACAATATATACATGTATATTAAAGTATGTTCAAAATATATTTACAACACTTTTAATATATTTTGATGTTTTAAGTTTATTAAGTCAGCTGTCCTCGTTAGTAACCTACAACTAGTTGTCCACAGTTAGATGTACAGAAATAAATCGATAAATATTATCTTGAATCAATCCACGACCCAGTGTATACGTATCTCAGTATTGATCACAACTCAAACTATATATATTTTGGAATCAACCTCAATCCTGTATAGCTAACTCCAACATTCACATATAGAGTGTCTATGGTTGTTCCGAAATATATATAGATGTGTCGACATGATAGGTCGAAACATTGTATACGTGTCTATGGTATCTCAAGATTACATAATATACAATACAAGTTGATTAAGTTATGGTTGGAATACATTTGTTATCAATTTTCACGTAGCTAAAATGAGAAAAATTATCCATTCTTGTTTTACCCATAACTTCTTCATTTTAAATCCGTTTTGAGTGAATCAAATTGCTATGGTTTCATATTGAACTCTATTTTATGAATCTAAACAGAAAAAGTATAGGTTTATAGTCAGAAAAATAAGTTACAAGTCATTTTTGTAAAGGTAGTCATTTCAGTCGAAAGAACGACGTCTAGATGACCATTTTAGAAAACATACTTCCACTTTGAGTTTAACCATAATTTTTGGATATAGTTTCATGTTCATAATAAAAATCATTTTCTCAGAATAACAACTTTTAAATCAAAGTTTATCATAGTTTTTAATTAACTAACCCAAAACAGCCCGCGGTGTTACTACGACGGCGTAAATCCGGTTTTACGGTGTTTTTCGTGTTTCCAGGTTTTAAATCATTAAGTTAGCATATCATATAGATATAGAACATGTGTTTAGTTAATTTTAAAAGTCAAGTTAGAAGGATTAACTTTTGTTTGCGAACAAGTTTAGAATTAACTAAACTATGTTCTAGTGATTACGAGTTTAAACCTTCGAATAAAATAGTTTTATATATATGAATCGAATGATGTTATGAACATCATTACTACCTCAAGTTTAGTAGGTAAACCTACTGGAAGTGATAAGAAATGATCTAGCTTCAAAGGATCTTGGATGGCTTGAAAGTTCTTGAAGTAGGATCATGACACAAAAACAAGTTCAAGTAAGATTTTTACTCGAATTAAGATAGTTTATAGTTATAGAAATTGAATCAAAGTTTGAATATGAATATTACCTTGAATAAGAAAGATAACCTACTGTATATAACAAAGGTTTCTTGATCTTAGATGATTACTTGGAATGGATTAGAAAGCTTGGAAGTAAATTAGTAAACTTGAAGGGATTTTTGAAGTGTTCTTGCTATGATGATTATAGCTTGATTCTTGAAGGGATTTTTGATGAAGATGATGATTAACTACTGGAAAAATACGTTCATAATAGTGTGTGTGTGTGTTGAGAGAGAATTAGAAAGAGAATTGGAAGTGAAATGGAGTGAATGATGAGTGATAATTGGTGAGTGGTGAGTGGGGTTAAAAGGAGTTCTAGTTAGTTGACTAGCTCATGGTAGAAGTTAAAATTGATTAGTCATACATGACATAATCAAGAGTGGAATCCCATGCTAGTTCCTATTGGTATATACCCATAGTAAGTACGTTTTGAAGCTGTGTATAATACGGCTAAGAATACGACTAGAATTCTTGATGAAAGAAAAGAATGGGAAAGTAACTGTAACCATTTTCGTTAAGTATGAGTGTTTTGATATATGTCTTGAAGTCTTCCAAAAGTATTTTAATACATCTAAATACACTACATGTATATACATTTTAACTGAGTCGTTAAGTCATCGTTAGTCGTTACATGTAAGTGTTGTTTTGAAACCTTTAAGTTAACGATCTCAATTAATGTTGTTAACCCATTGTTTATTATATCTAATGAGATGTTAAATTATTATATTATCATGATATTATGATATATTAATATATCTTAATATGATATATGTACATTTAAATGTCGTTACAACGATAATCGTTACATATATGTCTCGTTTCGAAATCCTTAAGTTAGTAGTCTTGTTTATATGTATATAACTCATTGTTAATATACTTATGGAGATACTTACTTATCATAATCTCATGTTAACCATATGTATATCCATATATATATCGTCATGTCGTTTTTACAAGTTTTAACGTTCGTGAATCGCCGGTCAACTTGGGTGGTCAATTGTCTATATGAAACATATTTCAATTAATCAAGTCTTAACAAGTTTGATTGCTTAACATGTTGGAAACATTTAATCATGTAAATATCAATCTCAATTAATATATATAAACATGGAAAAGTTCGGGTCACTACAATAAGTAATCTAAATTGTTGAGATTTATGTTTTTAAAAAGAGTTTTACACAACGTTTGACCGTCCAATTTGACCGATGATATCACGAACTATATAACAAACAATAATTATATGTTTGTGTATATATATGTATTTTTATATATTTAACATGATCTAAGAATATTTTAACATCTCATTGTGTACTAATAACAATAAGTATATTTTGAGACTACTAACTTAAGTTTTCAAAACGATAACTATATGTGACGTTCTTCGACTTAAATACTTAAAAACTTATAATGCTTATACATGTATCGTATAGATATGTATTTTATCACTTTTAAAGGATTTATATACATAAAACAATATAAGTATATTTACAAAAGATAGCTATATTTGAATCCTCGTTCCGTTTTCTCAAGATTTTTATACGTATATCTAGGGTATATGTACCCGTATCATACCCAGCTTCTATACGTATTTACTATTGGTATATACACATCACAATCACTTTATTAGCAGCCATGAGTCAGCCAATTTTGGATCTTAGCATGCATGATTAATCAATTTGGCATATTACAAGACTTTTGCACAATATTACAAATTTATACATCTTTTCACCACCATTTATACTCCATTCCAATTTCAGTTTTACTACACATTTTCTCTAACCAAAAACACACTCTTAGAACCTTAAATGTTCTTCACAATCTCAGCAAATAACCATAAAGATCTAGCTTCAAAAACAAGCCATAATCATCATAATAATTTCCTTACAAGAAAACTTCAATAATCCTTCCAAAAATACAAGTTTACTTCCAACCTTTTGATCCAACTCCACCACTCTTTTGGTTCTAAGATTTTTCTCATCTTTTACAGTAACTTGATCCAAGTAACTTGAGGTAGTAACCTTGTTCATAACCTTATTCGATTCATATTTATATAGCTATCTTATTTTGTGTTGTAAAATTTTAACAACAAGAACATAGTTTGAATGATTTCAAACTTGTTTGCAAACTAAATAGATCCTTCTAACTTAACCTTTAAAACACTTCAAGACTATAATATATCATAATGATATTCTAACTTAACAAGATATAACTTGGTTTTACAAAGAACATCTTAAAAACTGAATCTACGTCGTCGGAATGCAACCGGGGGCTGTTTTGGGTTAGATAATTAAAAACCATCTTAAGCTTTGAATTGGAAGTTCATGTTCTGGAAAAATGATATTTCTTATGAATAAGTTAACACATAAATGATCATTAAATGTTGTTTAGAAAAATGATCATTAAATGTTGTTTTTATGATGGAAAATGATCACTTTCATAAGTTTCACCAAAGTTTGACCTATAACCTGTGATTTCGAATATAACCTAAGGTATTTTCAGTTCATATTCTTAAAATTTGACTCGATCCAAGGAAGTGGCAAGTTGAACCAACAAAAACGGAGTTGTAATGAAGAAACTACGACTAAAACAAGATCGGGTATCCGAAGCTAGTTTAGCTACGAAAATATTTGGAGAAAAATTAAATTAATCATATGTTTCTAATTAATATGATATTTCATATATATTTACTTATGATTTGATTTTATATATTTCAGGACCACCCGTAAACAACACGAGAAGATTAATCATAAGACCTCATGATTGTACGCAACACGTCATTTGACAACACGGTACTTTATGTACGCAACACGTCACTTGACAACATGGTACCATGGGTCGAGATTAATTCTGATCAATACGAATACGATAGGGTCTTTATTTATTTTATTTAAGCAACTAATTGTGGACCACTAACATCGGACTGCTAACTACGAACTAAGAAAATATTAAAAGTATTAAAAGTATATATATATATATATATATATATATATATATATATATATATATATATATATATATATATATATATATATATATATATATATATGTAACAATTACTTAAAAAGAAAATATGTTGATATATTATATATATGGTTAGGTTCGTGATATCTATCGGAGACCAAGTCGTGATAAATACCTTCAAGGCAAAAGTGAGTATATAGTCCCACTTTTAAACTCTAAATATTTCGGGATGAGAATACATGCATTTTATGATTTACGTTATGGACACAAGTGATTAAAAATATATATTCTACGTTGAGTTGTACCACTGGCATACTTCCCTGTAACTTGGTAACTATTATTTACATGAGGTATTGTAAACGCGAATCCTGTTGATAGATCTATCGGGCCTGACAACCCCAACCGGACTGGACGACCAGTATTCAACGGTTGCACAGTACTTCGTTTCGGTAACTACACTTGGTACGGTGTAGTAAGATTTCATAATAAAGAGAATATGCGACGTTGATTAAATGTTAAGTATGGTTATCAAGTGCTCAACAAATTAGAATATTTTTATTAAAACGTTTATATATGAAATCTTGTGGTCTATATTTATAACGCTGCCGACATTAAACCTATATCTCACCAACTTTATGTTGACATTTTAAGCATGTTTATTCTCAGGTGATAACTAAAAGCTTCCGCTGCAACATGTTGAATTTAAGCAAGATCTTGAGTATGCATATTTGTGTCAAAAATAAAACTGCATATCGGAGAATTTGTAATGTAAAATACGTTGGAAATCGTGTTGTTATCATCACATGTAAAGTTTGTAAGGCTAAGATTATCGCTAAACGATAATCATTATTATGTTGTTTAAACCTTATATTTGTAATAAAAGTTATGGTTTGTATTGTAAAAACGAATGCAGTTTTTGAAAAACGTCGCATATAGAGGTCAATACCTCGCGATGAAATCATATGTTGTTGTATTCGTCCTTATGGTTAAGGTCAGGTTTTGACATGTGGTATCAGAGCGTTGGTCTTAGAGAACCAGAAAATTTGCATTAGTGTGTCTTATCGAGTTTGTTAGGATGCATTAGTGAGTCTGGACTTTGACCGTGTTTGATTTCGAAAACTATTGCTTATCCTTGTTGGTAAAAAATTAATATGTAAATATTATGTGGTACTAACGTGCTAGTTATTATGTGATAGATGTCTGGCTTAGAACTTGTTATCACATTCAGCGACTCCGAACCAGACTCTTCAGATGGTGTTCCAGTCATTAATCTATCCGATGATGAAAACGACACCTTTGGGGAAGACTCATAAGTTCTGGATGAATCAATTGAAGAGGAACCGGAAAGTGATCCTGAGGAGGAAGAAATACAGGAAATTATGAAAGACAAGTTCGAACGAGGAAAGAAACGAAAGGCTACTGAAATGGAAAATCTAAATCCCGAGTCTAGAGAGGATTTTGTGGCACCAACTCCACCAGATACTTCTACACCTATTCCCGCTATTCCTATTAGTTCTATCCCGACATCCAGTTCTTCGGTTCCTCAGCCAAAACGCAGGGAGACAACCAGGATAACCTTTAAGCGATTTCTTTGAACACAAACACTTTGGGTTAAATGATGCGCTGTTGTTTTAAACCATGGGATCATATAATGTTTTGTATAATATTACTAGTGTGGTTTGCTTAATGTTTGATGTAAGATAAGCATATGTAAAATAGTGAAGTGTGAAATGCAATAATTTTTCATGGTTGAGTATTATTTGGATGGTAGTAATTAATTTCTGTACTAAGCTATTAAGTATGAACTGTAACGGGTAGGTACTACCCTAGATATAATTATAAAACGCTAATAAGAAGAAAAGGCTTTTATAATAATAACTGGTTCATATTATTAATAAGCTACGATGTACTGTAAATACATACTACATCTATAATATTCCATGTGAATAATTATTTTTTTCATTCTTGTTGAAGATTATGGCGCGATTGAACCGAATGACGGAATAAGAAATCCAGGAACTCATCAATCAGTGAGTGAACGACAGAATGTTATGGGTCGAGGCTGCAAGAGGTGCTGCAGTTAACCCAAATCCTCGTGTGGGGTGCACTTACAAAACTTTTCAAGGTTGCAAGCCCTCATCATTCAGTGGAACAGAAGGACCGGTCGGTTTAACCCGGTGGATCGAAAAGATTGAGTCTGTGTTTAAAATCAGTGGTTGTATTGAGAAGGACATGACCAAGTATTCATCGTGCACCCTACAAGATAGTGCACTCACGTGGTGGAAAAACTATTTGAAGGCCGTAGGAGGAGATGTAGCTTATGATACTCCTTGGGAAGAATTCAAAACAATGCTAATCAACGAATATTGTCCAAGGAACGAGGTTAGGAAGTTGAAAGCTGAATTATGAAGCCTGAAAGCTGTTGGTACTGAACTCACCAACTACAATCAGCGATTCATGGAATTAGCTTTGCTATGTCCCGAATTGGTACCAACCGAAGAACGAAAGATTGAACTGTACAAAGACGGTTTACCTAAAAAGGTCAAGGCAAACGTTACAGCATCCAAACCCAAGACTTTTCATGAATCTATCACCATGGCAAACGAATTGATGGACCAGATTATTCTGGATAAGAACACAGATGTCAAGACATTGGGAAACAAAAGAAAGTGGGAAGGTAATCATCAACAATCCAACAAGAAACAAGAAACCACGCAAGGTGCGGGTAGCGGTTCAAACTCAGGTTACAAAGGACGAAATCCTTTATGTAACAGATGCCACAAACATCACTCTGGTTATTGTAATGTGGTGTGCAACAATTGTAATCGAAAAGGTCATCTTGATGAAGATTGTAGGGTTCCCGCTACAAATACAAACGGTACCAAGACTCCTGCCACCAATGCAAATAGAACTGCCTTGGCCACTGTTACTTGTTATGAGTGTGGGAAACCGGGTCATTATAAGAGCCAGTGTCCGAATCCAGAGAAGAATAATGGATCTGCACGTGGAAGAGCATTTGTTATTAATGTTAGAGAGGCGTGTGAAGACCCGGAGCTTGTTACGGGTACGTTTACCATTAATAACTTATCCGCATCTATTATATTTGATACTGGTGCCGATAGAAGTTACGTATGTAGAGACTTTTACTCTAAATTGAATTGTTCATCATTACCTCTAGATGCAAAGTACATGATTGAGTTAGCTAATGGTAAACTAATTAAAGCCGATAAAATTTACCGTGATTGTAAAATAAATTTAGCCGGAGAAACATTTAAGATTGATTTGATACCCGTAGAATTAGGAAGTTTTGATGTAATAGTCGGCATGGACTGGATGTTCAAAATAGGAGCTGAAGTTGTGTGTGCCAAGAAGGCAATTCGCATTCCTCGTAAGGATAAAACGCTAGTAATGATTTATGGAGAGAAGGGTAACTCAAAGCTAAAACTCATTAGTTGTTTGAAAGCTTAAAAGTGCTTGAAGAAAGGGTGCTGTAACGACCCTGGAATTTCCAACGTTTATTTATTAATAATAATTATTATTAATACGTATGATTAAACGGATGTACGATATTACATTTACATGTTGTCATGATTGCCCGAACTTGACTTTTAAGGGCCCGAAACGTCTTTGTGACACCCGGAACTTTCACGAATAATATTTTTAGATATTATTTACATTCATGATTAAATTTATTAATCATTTTAATTAACTAAGGCTATTAGTTAGTTACTTGGGCTTTAATTGGTTTAACTTGTGATTTATTTGAACTTGGGCTTTGTTAGTGTAATGGACTCATGTTATTGGACTTCCAAGCCCACCCTACATTTATTAATGGACCTTTAGCCCACTCTTTCAACTTGTAAGTATTAGTTTGAATGGTAACTAGTTAGTTTCAACACTTGGAATCTAGTTAACATACATTTCCCATGCATGCATCCTCATTATCCAACTTTTAAGCTTTAACACATGAAGAGCCATTAAACATTAGCCTTCCTCCCTTTTTTTCTGCTGAATGTCGAATCCTTTGGGGCCATTTAGTGGTGATTTGATTTTTTTTTACACTACATACTGACTTGTATTCATATTACTCTTTCATTTACACACACACACACACTCACTTTTCTCTCAAGCTTTCTCTCATATTCTTCTACATTTTTGTAAGTAACAAGAACATTTTTCTCTTCTTCTTTTCTTCTTAAAACCTTATACATACATGCAAATCATCATCATCATTTGTTGTTCTTTGTTGTTAATGTTACTTGTCGTGATAATTGTTGTTATTTACTTACATGTTTCAAGAATCTAACTTTCTAGTTTGATTCATCTTTTATCTTGTTTTAACAAGAACAATCAAGAACTAAACTCTCTAGTTTAAGTTCTACATATAATGTTTCAAAGATTATAAAGTTCTTGTGTTGATTAAAGACATACTTGTAAGTCATGGAAGTAAATTTAAAGTTTACTTTCTAAAGATCAAACTTTGGTTTGAATATTTAAAGTATGAACAACCATGAACCTTTTCTTGTTTATCTAAGTTTACTTCTTCAATTTATGCACTTTAATTTCATGTAGTTAGTTTATATGGTCAAGTACTACAAGTTAGTCTTGATCTCATATCTCTTGAACAAATTAAGTTAACCTTGGAAGTTCAAGAACACACAAACAAGTTTTCTTTAAATATAACTTTGGATCTAGACTTTTGAGTCTTGGATCTTCAAGATCAAACTAAGAACTATGTTCTACTACTTATGATCTTGATTAGTTAGTTAACTTTCAAGTTTATAGTTCATGTATGTGTTAGATCTAAGACTTTGATGTAACTTTGGTTCATCAAACTTCATACAACTCTTAAGTGAGTTGTGCTTCATGTCTCAGACTTGCACTAGGGTTATGATGGTCAAGACTTGGTTAAGATGATGTAGATACATCAATGAGTTGTACACTTGAAGCTATATGCATCAAGGATGAGAACCATGATGAACATCAAGCACCAAGACCACCGGAACCCTTTTAAACTCACTGTTCTGTCCAAAACCTACTGACCTGATGATTCTGGAACATACCAATAGACCTGGGCTGTTCTAACCTTTATTTTTAGATATAACGTTTCGAGTAGATAACTTTTCATATAGGACTCGTCTTAATCCGAGTTACGGTTTAGGATTTATGGCCCTCCGATCGTCACTATGTCCTTTAACGTTGTGCAGAAATTTCTGACCTACTCGCACTTAGACCGTCGCCACGGTCAAACCAAGACGAGTTTGCTTCTGTAAATTTTACCACACTTAAGGGACTCATAGATGGAGCCATGGCCACTGGTCTCACCTTAATTCAGTAAGGGTAGAGGCCGTGGTGACTGACTGAAATCAGACCTTGTTTTAAACTACTTTCATAAACGAAACCTACCTTACGCCTTTTGTTTAATGATGAATGATGATGACCCTTAAGACCTTAATTACATACTTTTAAACCTATTAAGACGATTTACTGACTTAGTACTATTTGACTTAGGTTGAGGACCTCGGACCATTTACTTGCACACCTTTCCCGACTACTACTTTACCGCTACATATCATTGTGAGTTATAGCATTCCCTTTTTACTTTAACTTATTTTGGGAACTGAGAATACATGCGGATTTTATGTTTTACATACTAGGCACGAGTACTTAAACTTTATATATGTGTGGGTTATATAACGGCAGAAACATTCCCTTTAGCTCGGTAACGTTTAATCATTGGTTTATGAACCGGTGAACGCGAATCTTAGATATGGATCCATAGGGTTTGACATCCCCACTCGGGCTAGTCGCGCTAGCAGTCAACGAGTGTTTAATACTTCGTAAACATACGCACTCGCCAAGTGTACTTTCAGGGGCTATTATAAACGTTAAGTTAGTTACCAAGTGCCCACGGTTAAACATATACTTTATCATACTGATTTGAAACGCTCTTTGTAGCACTGAAATCTCGTGGCCTACCTTACATACTGTTATACTTAAACTATAGCTCACCAACCTTTGTGTTGACATTTTTAAGCATGTATTTCTCAGGTGCTTGAGGTTGCTTCCGCTGTGTACTAGTCGTGCTGTAGAACCCGCTGCTTAGAGTTGTCCACGCATGAACTACTTTACTTTGCATTCAAACATTCGTACTTTTGAACTATGACTTGTAACGACCATTGTGGTCACGTACACTTATTATTTGCTTCTACTTAGTGAAGCATGCTTTTGAAATGTAAAACATTTGATGTCGGTTATGACATCAGCTTTTTATCATGAATGCAACTTCTTTAATTACAGCATATAGTACTTAACCTTGTAATGATCCTGTTGTTGATGATTCGTACACGATGGTTTTGTACGGGGCATCACATTTGGTATCAGAGCATTGGTTGTAGGGAATTTGGTTGCATTAGTGAGTCTAAGACCGACCCGAGTAGGATTCACTAATAGGACTAATCTACAACTTGCTAGTTTACTTGTTTCCGCTGAACTTACTACATGCTGCTGCTTACTGTTACTGCTATATGCCGTATGCTACTACGTGATTTCACTACTGCATGCTATTACTTGCTTTCGATTGCATGCTAGTTTCGTACGATTACTGATATTGCCATGCTACTTATTGTTATACATGATTTAAACTGTTGGCCTATTATTTGCTTGCTTTATGACATACTGACATGGAAAATTTATTTTTCCTTGTTCAGATGTCGGATGTTCCACCTGCTGGCATTTCGGGCAGTACAGACTCAGACCCCGTCGCCCTACCTACTGCTACACCTGCTGCTGCTACTGCCGATACACTGGCCCCGACACCCACTAGTGATCCCGGCGCTTCTACTTCTGGAGCTGGTACTAGTGCATCTGCCCCAGTGTCTGCTCCCGGACCCTCGAGGTCACAGCCCCGCATTGGTGGTATTGAGATCCCCGCGGAGTTCGGGGAAGGGACGTTTCGTAACCACATGCGCACGCCTTGCCGACGCACTCCCGACGGACGTTTGGTCATGATTCCGCCAGGCAGACACCGACAGATGTTGGCCGCCTTCGGACGCTTCGGATTACCAGCTCAGCCACCAGTGTCACCACCACACGATTCGGATGACTCATCATCCGCCGATTCTTCATCATCGGACGACTCCAGCGATGATGAGGATCCTGCTGATAGACCTATTCAGGCACCCTCCACCCCGCCGAAGAAGCGGTACCGTTCCGACGGCACCGTCATTCCAGGGGTGAATGGAGGTCGTGCTTTTACTGACGCTTTTGGCCATCGTCGTAGGGTTACTGCTCGTAAACGAGTTGTGCCATATCCTGCCGACCCACAGATACGTAAGGTTCCCCGTTACGTATTGACTATTCCTGGAACCGTACCACCTAGATTTAGATACGGACCACTTACATCTAGGGACGTACCGTCTACATCCGGAGCTGGGCCATCTACATCAGCACCACCGGCACCACCCGCCCCACCTGCACCGCCTGCCCCACCAGCTCCCTCTAACGAGGAACTGATGAGGGAGACTGAGACTCTCTGAGCTCGAGTCACTGAGCTCGAGGAGCAGTTGGCTCGAGGAGCAGTTCACCCGCCTTCACCGTAGGACCTTGTATTTAGATTTCATGATGTAATCTAGACATAGTTTCATGTATTTCATATGTATTGTACGAACTTATTCAGATGTATGAAACTTATTATTATTAATGAATGGAACTTTGCGTTATTTAATTCTTGCACGATGTTCTATTTACATTGCTGTACGATGATTCTGTGGTATTTGTACCTAGATGCATTATTTAATAACATGTGATGTTTTGATTCCATGATTGGTCACTATATACTGTATTATTACAACTTGCATGCTGGATTTTGACTTGGGTCAAAATTTTTGTTTAGAATACCATGGCTAACGGAAGAACCACACCTACTGCCACCCAGATTGAGGACATGATCAACGAACGGGTCGCTGCAGCCCTAGCAGAAAGAAATCTCGAAGCTCCACCGCCACCACCACCGGTTATTCCAACCGTTCGAAATGGGTGTACATACAAGGAATTCCAGAGCTGCAAACCGCATAACTTCAGCGGCACCGAGGGACCAGTTGGTCTCACCAGATCGTTCGAGAAACTTGAATCAGTATTCCGAGTTAGCAACTGTTCGGAGGATAATAAGACCAAGTTTGCATCTTGCACGCTATCTGACGGCGCGCTAACGTGGTGGAACACGTTAGCTCAAGCGAAAGGTATCGATGAGGCGTATGCTACGCCTTGGGAAGAGTTTAAGTGTGCTATGATTGATGAGTATTGTCCAAGAACCGAAATTCAGAAGATGGAAATTGAATTCATGCAGTTGAAGGCCGTAGGGAACGACCTTAACAGTTACAATCGTAGGTTTTTGGAGTTAGCATTAATGTGTCTGACCATGGTCACCCTCGAATTCAAGCGCATGGAGAAATACTTCTCGGGACTTCCTAAGTCCATCAAAGGAAATCTCACCTCATCCAAACCACCGAATGTTCCCGAAGCAATGCGCATGGCGCATACTCTCATGAATCAGATCCTTATTGATGAGCCGGAGAAGGCTAAGTTTGAAGCTGGTAGTAGTGAAAAGAGGAAATGGGACAACAACCATAACAACCACAACAACCACAACAACAATAACAACAACAGGGGTAGAAACTATGATCAAAACCCGGCGAAGCGACATGAAGGGTTCAGGCAAAACAACAACAACCCCAACCCCAACAACAACAACTCCAACCCGAACTACAAGGGCACGCTACCATAATGCAAGAGGTGCTACAAGCACCACACCGGGTATTGTAATGCTGTTTGTGAGAAGTGCAAGAAGAGCGGGCACATCGGTAGAGACTGCAAGACTACCACGATGACAGGGAGGCCGAACACCAACGGGCCGAAAAAGTGTTACGAATGCGGGCAGACGGGTGATATTGCTCAATAACATCATATATATCTATCGCAATATCGTGTAAAATACTCTAGAATCGAGGATAATGAAGGCGTTTCTACAAGTGATAATCCAAGATGCGCAAATTTGTATCGGAAGAGTGATTTACAAAGAGTTTTGATGATTTATGACATTGGTTGATCCCGATACGACTTAAGGTCTATTTAGTGCTCTAAAATGGTAAAACAAAGCTTCCAAGGTGTTAGGCTTCGTCCAAATAAAAGAGGATTGAAAAGAAAGCGAAACAGTGAATCTCAGCATATCTGGACGCCGTCCGGGGTTACAGGACGCCGTCCAGACTCTTAAAACAGGACGCCGTCCTGGATTTATAAGACGCCGTCTAGCTCTTAAGGACGGGATGCCATCCAGCCTTTTTGGACGCCGTCCCGTAGTAGGTTTCAGCTGACTTTTGTGCTTTTTACCTACTTTCTCCACTTTAAAACTACTGTTTTGAGGGACTGTTTCAGAGCTTACGAACCAGAGAGTACAGAGACGATTTTTAGGAGCAAAATTGGAGAACTCCAAGCTCTTGGAAGAGGCTCAACATCAAGACATCAAAGATCAAAACCTTCATCATCCAAGAACTCCTTGTTCTTGTAGGTTATTCCTTGTTCTAAAACAATGATTTCAGTTGTTAATCTGATTGTTATGTTGTCTGTTACCATGATTGTTGGCTAGTTTCTTTTATGTTCATCTAGATAAATAACCGAGATGTTGAATGTTTACTTTTGATTGATAGTTACCATGTACGATAGTTTGATGTTTGAATACAAGAACCATTCTTGTTAAGTTTAATCTTTTCGATTCAACTAGTTAGTATACTTGTTCAACTAAGAAACACCATCTTGCTGATTTAGTATATTGATTTACACCTAGTGACAAGTGTTTGCCCATCTTTTACCAAAAGGGGTAAGTTGCGTTCAAACGGTTAATCTATATAGGAATGTAAGAACGACTCTTGTAGATACTCTCAGATAGCTTAATTGATATGTGTAGTTGTCTAGGTGAACGATCAATTCCCTAGAATCTGTTATACATATTTTCACTACTCAATTCCATATAACTAATAGGTGTTAGTAAATTGCCTTATCTAGTGACGTTTATAGGGATCTTATTACCACACTTAATTGTTTACTTGGGTTGGGTGAATTGAACATTTAACCAGATCAAGGGAATGAACTAAGCTAAACCATTAGTTGACATAGGAGTGGATCATGATCAACACACCATTGACTTGATCATTCTTCAAGTCTTTAGACTAGTTGAATTAGTTGATTACAAATAGGAGGTCTTAGATGACAAGAACATCACTTGCGTCGTGTAATCCCATTTGAGTGTTTATTCAAGACTACTCTTGGTAAACCGATCAATTAGTTCTCGTGCATAACCAATCAATCCGATCTTAATCCTAAATAAACATTCACATCGAGGGTAAAAAGTCTAGATGAGCATATTTCATCTCTTTGATATCAAAACTATCTTAATTGCTTTCCTTGCACTTATAAATTTAAAAGACCAAAAATATTGTTTTCATTTTTACTCTTCTCTGATTTGGCTAATCGTTAAATAAGTCACAAAACATAAAACTTGTACCTTTAAGCTTCATTTACTTAGTTAATCATAATATAGTTTATAATTCTAATTTGACTAATACAACTGTCCTTGGAACGATACACGGATTTTACCATTATCTATACTACTACACGATCGGGTACACTGCCCGTTAGTGTGTGTAAACTTTAAAACCGGTATTTTCCATACAACAATTCATATACCACTTTTCGCACATCAAGTTTTTGGCGCCGCTGCCGGGGACAGTTTTGTGTCAAAATAGAATTATTAACTGATTTGTGATTAAGTAGTTTCTTAATTATTTTAAATTTTTAATAGTCTTTGATTTTTAAAACTTATAGAATCGGTATGTTTAATAATTTTTGTTAGTTGTGTGATTGACAGTTTATAGGTCGCATATGCCACATACCCGAAGTTCAGAATCTCCTTTACTTACATCGTTTACAGAACCTGATAGAAAGCTTGGTAGGATTTCAAAAGAAGTACTTGAAATTTTTGAATCTTCATCAAAGCAAGAAACCTTTGATTCAGAATCAAGTACGACCAAGCCTCGATATTCAGACTTTGGTAAACCCGTTCAACCCCCAAATTTTGAAATGGAAGGAGAAAGACCGTTGGTACCACGACAATCAATGGCAGCAAAGATGAAAGCAACCCGGACCGGACAAGGTAGTGCTATTACTCCACCTACTGGTGAGGTAACTTTTGAAATAAAAGGACATATTCTTCAAATGATTAATAACAGGTGTCAATTTGGTGGTGGTCCGAATGAAGATGCAAACGAACATATTCGTCTCTTTCAAGAGATATGTCTTCTTTTTAAACTTAAACCAGAAACTGACCAGGCCATATTATTAAGACTTTTCCCTTGGACACTCCAAGGGGAAGCACGAAGTTGGTTAGATTCATTGGCCGAAGCTACGATAGAAACATGGGATGGTATGTTGGAAAAATTCCTTAAGAAATATTTTCCAGCATCCAAGTCCGCGAGACTCCAACACGAAATTACCCAATTCTGTCAAAAGCCGATGGAAACCCTGTACGAAGCATGGAATCGATTTTCCAAAATGCTAAGAGGTTGTCCAAACCATGGTTTGGATACCTTTCAAAAGGTCCAAATCTTTTACAAAGGTTGTGATGTAGCAACCCGAATTTCAATTGACCAAGCGGCCGGTGGTTCTCTTATGGACAAAACTGAGCAAGAGGCTTATGAAATAATCGAGAAGCTAGCCGATTATTCTCATGAGTGGCATCAAGAACGCCCAATTACTCGTAATGCTCAAGTCCAAAGCGCCGGCGCCTATGATGACCTTAGTTCCCTAAGTGTTAAAATAGACGGTGTTGCTCGAACCATGGATAAAATCACCAAGGAAATTCATAGTATGAAAGTAGGTTGTGAATACTGTGGTGGTCTTCATTTAGGAAAAGATTGTGATGCCGGTTTAACAATGGCTCAAAAAGAAGAAGTGGCTTTCGTAAGCCAAAGGAATAACAATCAATTTCAAGGAAGAGCCCAATTTAACCGGAACTTTAACAACCCCTACAACCCTCAAGGTCAAAATTCCAATTACCAACAAGGGTCAAGTAGTGGGTTCCAACAACAAACTCCGGGTTTTTATCAAAAACCCCAACAGGAAGAAAAAAAGTCAAATTTGGAGAGTATGTTGGAAAAGTTGATTTCATCACAAACTCAGCTTGTCACAAATATAAACCAAACCAACGAGAAAAACGAACACCAGTTTCGAAATCAACAAGCCTCAATTCAGAATTTGGAGAAACAAATGAGTGGTTTAGCTAATTTACTTAGTGAGAGAAAACCAGGTAGTTTACCAGGCGATACAAATAAGAACCCTCGAAATGAGCACGCCAATGTTATCACCACACGGAGTGGTTTATCATACGATGCTCCAAAAATGCCCGAAAATTCTGATTTTAGTGTTCCGTTGAACCGAAATGATGAACCGGTTAAGGAGCCGGAAAAAGTGGTTGAAAAGGAAGAACGAGAAAAACCCGTAGTGAAACCATATCAACCACCGCTCCCATACCCAAGAAAACAACAACAAGAAAGGCTAGAGGCAGAAAGGTCAAAATTCCTAGATATGTTTAAACAAATTAACATAAATATGCCTTTCATTGATGTAATCTCAGGTATGCCCAAGTATGCTAAGTTCTTAAAAGAGTTACTTACTAATCGGAAGAAAATGGAGGAACTTTCATCTGTCACCATGAATGCTAATTGTTCAGCAATTTTGATGAACAAAATACCAAAGAAATTAGCAGATCCTGGAAGTTTTACCATACCATGTCTCCTGGGAGATTTGGAATGCATTAAAGCATTAGCGGATTTAGGGGCTAGCATAAATTTAATGCCTTATTCATTATATGTTAAGCTAAACCCCGGGGTACTAAAACCAACCCGAATGGCAATTCAACTAGCGGACCGCTCTGTTAAATTCCCTCGTGGAATTTTAGAGAATATGTTGGTAAAAGTAGGTACCCTAGTATTTCCGGCTGACTTTGTAATTTTGGACATGGAGGAGGACACACGTGTGCCTCTTATATTAGGTCGACCTTTCCTCAATACCGCTAGAGCTATGATAGATGTTCATGGGCAGAAATTGACCCTTAGTATTGAGGATATGAAGGTTACCTTTTCCGTTGACCATGCCCTACAATACCCCGAGTCTACTGATGATCAATGTTATTATGTGCAAACCATAGACACATATTCGGAGTTGTTGCAGTAATTTCCAGAATTGCAAGGTACGGGAGAATGCATTTTTGCGGAAGGTGATGAAGAGAATATGTTGGAAGAAGTGGAGATGTTGACCACCTTGATGGCTAACGGTTATGAGCCAAATGATGAAGAATACAGAAAGTTGGATTTAGGAAATGAGTACCGATGTAAAACATCGATTGAAGAACCTCCCGTTTTAGAACTCATGCCACTTCCAAAACACTTGGAATATGCTTACCTACAAGAAGGTTCTACTCTCCCGGTTATCATTTCATCCAAACTCTCTGTAAGTGAGAAGTCTAAACTTGTTTCCATGTTAAAAGCCCATAAAACGGCTCTAGCATGGAAAATTCATGACATCAAGGGTATAAGTCCCTCTTATTGTACGCATAAGATATTAATGGAAGATAACTATAAGCCATGTGTACAAAGACAAAGGCGACTCAACCCTAATATGCAAGAAGTTGTTAAAAAGGAGATTATCAAACTCCTAGATGCAGGTCTCATTTATCCAATTTCGGATAGCCCTTGGGTGAGTCCGGTCCAATGCGTGCCCAAAAAGGGTGGCATGACCGTTGTCACAAATGAAGACGACCAATTAATTTCTACCAGGACTATCACGGGTTGGAGGGTATGTATTGATTACAGAAAATTAAATGATGCTACCCGAAAAGACCATTTTCCTCTTCCTTACATTGATCAAATGTTGGAAAGGTTGGCAGGAAAGAACTTTTATTGTTTTCTTGACGGTTTCTTGGGATATTTCCAAATCCCTATAGCACCAGAGGACCAAGAGAAAACGACCTTTACATGCCCTTATGGTACTTTCTCCTATCGACGTATGCCCTTTGGCTTATGCAATGCTCCTGCTACCTTTCAAAGGTGTATGGTAGCTATTTTTCATGATATGATTGAAGACTTTATGGAAGTATTCATGGATGACTTTTCAGTCTTCAGTGATTCTTTTGACTCATGTCTTCATAATCTTGAGCGTATGTTGATTAGGTGTGAAGAATCAAATCTTGTGCTAAACTGGGAAAAATGCCATTTTATGGTAAAAGAGGGAATTGTATTGGGTCATAAAATTTCTTGTGCGGGTCTGGAGGTGGATAGAGCTAAAGTGGAAGTCATAGCCAAATTACCACCACCGTCAAATGTAAAAGGCGTAAGAAGTTTTCTGGGGCACGCCGGTTTTTACCGGCGGTTCATTAAAGATTTTTCTAAAATTGCAACCCCCATGAACAAACTTCTTGAGAAAGACGCTCCATTTGTCTTTACGGATGAGTGTCTTACCGCTTTTAACCTACTTAAAACAAAGCTCACACAATCACCCATTCTCATATCGCCGAATTGGTCAATACCATTCGAACTTATGTGTGACGCTAGTGACTTTGCTATTGGTGCCGTCTTGGGGCAAAGAATTGAAAGACATTTCAAGCCCATTTATTATGCTAGCAAGACATTGCAAGGAGCCCAACTTAATTACACTACCACCGAGAAGGAACTCCTGGCAATCGTCTTTTCGTTTGATAAATTCCGATCCTATTTGGTACTAGCAAAGACGGTTGTCTATACAGACCACTCGGTATTGAAGTACTTGCTTGCTAAGCAAGATGCTCAACCCCGGTTAATACGTTGGGTCTTGCTTTTGCAAGAATTCGACATCGATATTAAAGACAAAAAGGGGGCCAAAAACCTAGCTGCCGATCACCTTTCTCGACTTGAGAACCCGAATCTTGGGGTTCTCCATGAGACTGTTATCCAAGATAACTTTCCAGACGAAAATCTCATGAAGATTGAGAAAATTGATGATCCATGGTTTGTAGACATAGCCAACTATCTTGCGGGTGGATTCCTAGAAGCCGGTATGTCACATCAGAAACGAAAAAAAAATTTCAGTGACATAAAATACTATTTTTGGGAAAACCCGTATCTCTTCAAACGGTGTCCCGATGGGATAATCCGTCGATGTGTCTCCGGGGAAGAATGCAATCAGATTCTTCTCCAATGTCATCTTGGTCCCACTAGTGGACATTTCGGACCCCAAGTCACGGGGAGAAAAGTCTATGAGGCCGGTTTTTATTGGCCTACCATCTTCAAGGATGCCCACCAAGTATGTAAATCATGAGATTCTTGCCAAAGGGCAGGAAAAATTAGTCAGAAAGACGAAATGCCTCAAAACATAATCCAAGTTTGTGAGGTTTTCGACATTTGGGGCATTGATTTCATGGGACCATTCCCAAAATCTAATTCCAACCAATACATACTCGTTGTAGTTGACTACGTGTCAAAATGGGCGGAGGCAAAGACTCTCCCCACAAACGATGCACGAGTTGTTATAATTTTTCTTAAAGAGCTTTTTGCCCGATTTGGTACCCCGAAATCATTAATTAGTGACCGTGGTACCCATTTTTGCAACACCCAATTGGAAAAGGTGTTGAAACGATATGGGGTAACCCATAAAATTTCTACATCTTATCACCACAAACAAGTGGGCAAGTTGAAAACACGAATCGGGCATTGAAAAGGATCCTTGAGAAAACAGTTGGATCAAATCCTAAGGTGTGGTCAACAAAGCTTGACGATGCTTTGTGGGCGTTTAGAACCGCCTACAAAACTCCTATTGGAACCATACCTTACCGCCTAGTCTATGGGAAGGCATGTCATCTCCCTTTGGAGATAGAGCACAAATCACATTGGGCTCTTAAGACATGTAATCTCGATCTTACGGAAGCGGGAAACCTTCGTCTAAACCAACTTAATGAGTTGGATGAGTTGAGACAAAATGCCTATGAAAACTCACTCATTTACAAGGAAAAGACCAAAGTTTGGCACGATAACCGTCTCAAGAATCCAAAAGATTTTAAAGAGGGTGATCTTGTTTTGTTATTTAACTCACGATTTAATCTTTTTCCGGGAAAACTCAAGTCCCGATGGATGGGACCATTTGTGGTTAATAAGGTTTTTCCATATGGAACGGTGGAGTTAAGAAACGCAAAAGGTGACACGTTTAAAGTGAATGGCCACCGGGTCAAACACTATGTTGATGGTCCCCTAGAAATTGAGGATGAGGTTAACCTCAACTTCAAGAACAAAGCATAAATTAAAATGGGGACGAGTTTGGTGAACGACTCGTTAAAAAAATGGTTCACAATTGTAAATAGGTTTGAAATGTGTGCACGATAAATTTTAGTTTGGCACAAAAATGATTTACGTTTGGCCTTTAAACACGCGCGACTCAGAAAAACAGGTCAGTGAGTTTTAGTGCAATGGGACGCCGTCCCATTTTCCTGGACGCCGTCCCCATTTAAAGATCTGGATGCCGTCCCATTTTCCTGGACGTCGTCCCAAAATGAAGACCTGGACGCCGTCCTCTTTTTCTAGACGCCGTCCTCTTTTGCTAGACGCCGTCCCAAGTGGCTGACTCAGAAAAAAATACGTTTTAAATACCTATCCAACCCATTTCTTAACCACAAAAACACATTTTTATCCATTTCTCTCTGCCAAACACGAAACACTCTCTAAAAACCCTAATTTCTACCTCAATTTCGCATTTTTTTCTTCAAATCCAAACTTCAAATCATGTTTTCTAGGGTATGGATACTCCATTTTTACACTTTTCTTTATCAATTACTTGAATTGTATGTTTATATCTATAAATTGGTGAAGGATAAGTGTGGGGTGTTTGATTTGCATGATTATTGTTAAGATTAACATGCCTTAGTAGTTTAATTGCCCATAATGTGTTTATTTTGCAAAGATTACATGCTTTTAAGGGTTTGTTCATGATTTTAGGGTTTGTGGAATTTGAATCCGAATTTAGGATGATTAGTTCATGATGTTGAGTTTGTGTATGATGTTAATGAATCTTGATAAGTATTTAATTGTGTTGGTGGTATTGATGTCAAATTGGCCGGGTCATTTTTGAATGTTCTTGAATTTTTTTAGCATATTGTTGAATTGTAATGAACTTATGAAGCATGTATGCTTGATTTTTATTTGTATGGGCCTGTTGAAGTAAATTGATGGAATGGAATGCCATAATGTATGATGTTATAATAGGTCATTTGAATTAAAATTGCGAAAAATGTGTTATGATTTGTGATGAATATCATTAGAATGCAAATTTAAATGTTATGACCTATAACACAACATGCTTGAATCCTTGAGTCATAAGTTGATGCTACATTGTGAAGTTGTGATTTTCATTTTTGAAAAGTTATTAACGGGTTTATGTTGACTATAGTTGACTTTGGTTTAAAATTGTGAACATACGCTTTTGCTTAAATGAGTCATAATACTTATGAACTTGAAATGGAATGATTAAGTTCTCTTGCTACTCGGTTATGTTTTAGTTAACATTAACACAACGGTTTCTATGTTCTTTTGGTCTGGTGTTAATGTTTTGCAGGGACAATCAAGCCGAGGAGGACCGGCAAAGAGAGGAAGGACAGCAGGTTTGGCTCCACCACGACAACCACCACAACAGCAACATCATTCATCATCATCGTCAGGAGAAGAAGAAGAGGAGGATCGAAATGATCCTCGAGTTTGGTTGACACAGGTTCAAAACGACGAAGACTACACAGAAACATTTGAGACGATAAACCGTAGGCCTATTAATGCCACTTGGTATTTTATTTGGGGCCCATTGGAAGAGGCGGGTATGCGCCGCCATGTTTCTAACTTACTCGTCATCCCCTACGGTAGAGTAGTCACCCACGCTTGGGAGCATGTTTTCAGCATCAACGAACCAATTTATCCGGTGCTGCTTAAAGAATTCTACTCAACTGTGCGATTTAACAATGTCAGCGATTATTTGTCAAATGACTTTCTTCGATTTCGTTTAGGGGGTGAGTACAGGGGTATAAGTAGTTTTGAGCTATGCCGAGTTTTGGGTATTTTTGAGGAACTCACCGATACCCAGTTAGGTGAATACTTGCGGGCCTCCGATTATGTTGGCCGGCATGAATTTAGTGATGTTTCTTATTGGCGAAGGATTTGTAGGCCGAATGCGGCTGCACAGTTTAGATCAAGCAGGCACAGGTACAACGAAATCGCAGCCCGGGATGATAAACTGCTTCATAGACTTATCGCATGTACTTTTAATGCGAGGGTTGAGGGTCACGAGAAAGTGAAAACATTGGATTTATGGATTATGGACCAAATAAAGCGGGGTTGCTATACCGACATTCCTGGGTTGATCGGTAATTATTTCCTGTCCATTGCTACCGAGACACGGCAACAGAAGCCACTTCTGGGAGGCCACTACATCACCCGACTTGCTCGACATTTTAACATAGATTTCAGCAGATTACAGGAGTGTACGAACGTCATGAAACCATTAAAAAAGGTTTCTTATATTAATGCTGAAATTCTTATGAAAGATAGAAATGGGCATTTGGTACCTTTTGAGGCAGGTGGCGCAGGTGGCAGTGGCGTGCAGCAAGAACAGCAGCAGGAAGAAGAGGCGGAAATGGAGGCACAGACTAACGTTGGTGATCAGGTTCCGTGGCATCCGTCCCAATCAAGTTGGGACAGTTTTGTTGGTAGTGTTAATAACATGAGGTTGAGCCCGAACGAACAAAGGACGCACAACAACCAAATGTGGGATAGTCAGCAACGAATGGAGCAACGCCAGATTGCTCAAGTGCACGATCAGGGATGGATGAGTTATGGTATTGATTGGAATAACCATAACTCAGAGTTGTTTTATTCCAACCCCGAGCAGTACTATGGGACGACACGTCTGACACCCCAATATTACACGGATCCTCAAAACCCACCTCCGCCTCACCCGATTTATGATAATACCGCTGCGTTGCAGGATGCTCGGAACAGATTTGAGCAGGAATATCCACAGGGACGCCCGTACAGAGATGGTTTGGGTAATTATTTTTGGCCGTTTGATAACTAGGCCTGCGTGCCTTTGATCATTTTGTACTTTGTTTTGAGACAATTTAATTTGTGTGGTGTGATTTTAGACAATATTTGATTTGTAATAACTGGCTAATTGTGTGGATTTATGAACGGTTGTGGTTGTAAAAACACCGTTCTTTTTTATTATAAATTGTGTGGTTTGTTAATTTGTGCAGCGTGATTGAACTTCAAAGACTAGCATTAAGTTCAGCGACATTTGATATTATGATGTGTGTATGATGATAATCGCGGAATGGACGATGCTCTTATGCTGGCAGTAAGTTCAGCGGCATCCGTCTACATGTTCCATGATTTGCAGGTTAAAAATTGAAAATTTCTACAATCACCCTATCGCTTTACCCTCTAAATTTAATCCTTTTTCTGATTTCATGCAATGAGGGCCTTGCATGATCTCAAGTGTGGGGTGGGGAATAGAAATTTATCGGGAACTCGTTTCACTAAAATTAAGGCGTTTATTATAAAAATTTTAAAATTTTCAGGTAGCCTTAAAAAACGATTAAAAGTCCAAAAACCATGTTATACGCATTATGATCTTAAAATCTAGAAAATAAATGTTGGTTTACATTTTAAATTATTAATAGTCTTTGAAGTTGCACTATCATTCAATTATTTGAATGAAAATCCTACTAGTTTAGTAAGCTAACTTGTAGGTCACTTGTACCAAAACGAGTGTAAACCGTGAGAGAGCGGTGATTGTATAGCGTGGTCGGAAACCGGATCTCGCGCCAGATCGAAAACCCTAAGGACGGTCCTCATTGTTTCTCCTAACAAGGACAATGTTGCGTCCGACCACTTGATATGACCAATAGGATGTATCCTTTCCATCCTCAAGGAAGTAAAGTCTTCCGAATGACACACTTACTGATTCAATTCAGAAGATGTAGTCCAGACCAGTTGTAGGGTGACAAAAACTCTTGAAAAGTCATTACTGACATCGACTGGAAATCTACCAGGCCTCAACGTCAAACAGGGAAACTGGTAGTCAAAGTTTATCTCAATGAGGGAGATTAACTAGTAAAACGGGGGGGGGGGGGGGGGGGGGGCACCATGTATACACAAAATGTTAGTGATTTATCAGATCCCCGGAAGGATAACCTCCAGAAAGGTAAAATATCAGCTTTTAAGACTGATAAACCTCAATCTTCATGATTGATTTAACGGATTAGATGATTACCTCATAATTGTCAATGATGTCCGGACGTAATGTGTATCCTCCTAAAGCACATTATTTTCTACCGACATCTCGTAATGTTAGGTACCGTGGGAGGGATTGGTTTGACCAATAGCGGGAAACCCGCACTCATTTTTAAAAAAAAATTCAGAAAATCCGATCAAAATCGGAAAATGTGCATAGTATTAAAAACTAGCATGATATTTTCAAAATCATAAAACGTTTTCATAAGATCCTGATTTCCCTAGGGTCAAATTTTTCGGATACTTGGCTCTAATCTCCCAAAAATGTGCGTGTGTGTTTCCATTGTGTATATAGCGTGCGTGTGATTTCAATAAAAGTGTGCTATACTTAAAGCGTGTGTTTTCATTGTGTATATAGCGTGAGTTGTGTTTCATATCAACGTGTGTATTTCGTGTGCTTCGAGTGATTCATGTAATGTTTGTAATCTATATTGTGTGATTATGTTTGATATTGTTCTACTTTGTAAAGAAAGAATTGCTTGAGGACAAGCAAGGTTTAAGTGTGGGGTGTTTTGATATTGCTCAATAACATCATATATATCTATCGCAATATCTTGTAAAATACTCTAGAATCGAGGATAATGAAGGCGTTTCTACAAGTGATAATCCAAGATGCGCAAATTTGTATCGGAAGAGTGATTTACAAAGAGTTTTGATGATTTATGACATTGATTGATCCCGATACGACTTAAGGTCTATTTAGTGCTCTAAAATGGTAAAACAAAGCTTCCAAGGTGTTAGGCTTCGTCCAAATAAAAGAGGATTGAAAAGAAAGCGAAACAGTGAATCTCAGCATATCTGGACGCCGTCCGGGGTTACAGGACGCCGTCCAGACTCTTGAAACAGGACGCCGTCCTGGATTTATAGGACGCTGTCTAGCTCTTAAGGACGGGACGCCGTCCAGCCTTTTTGGACGCCGTCCCGTAGTAGGTTTCAGCCGACTTTTGTGCTTTTTACCTACTTTCTCCACTTTAAAACTACTGTTTTGAGGGACTGTTTCAGAGCTTACGAACCAGAGAGTACAGAGACGATTTTTAGGAGCAAAATTGGAGAACTCCAAGCTCTTGGAAGAGGCTCAACATCAAGACATCAAAGTTCAAAACCTTCATCATCCAAGAACTCCTTGTTCTTGTAGGTTATTCCTTGTTCTAAAATAATGATTTCAGTTGTTAATCTGATTGTTATGTTGTCTGTTACCATGATTGTTGGCTAGTTTCTTTTATGTTCATCTAGATAAATAACCGAGATGTTGAATGTTTACTTTTGATTGATAGTTACCATGTATGATAGTTTGATGTTTGAATACAAGAACCATTCTTGTTAAGTTTAATCTTTTCGATTCAACTAGTTAGTATACTTGTTCAACTAAGAAACACCATCTTACTGATTTAGTATATTGATTTACACCTAGTGACAAGTGTTTGCCCATCTTTTACCAAAAGGGGTAAGTTGCGTTCAAACAGTTAATCTATATAGGAATGTAAGAACGACTCTTGTAGATACTCTCAGATAGCTTAATTGATATGTGTAGTTGTCTAGGTGAACGATCAATTCCCTAGAATCTGTTATACATATTTTCACTACTCAATTCCATATAACTAATAGGTGTTAGTAAATTGCCTTATCTAGTGACGTTTATAGGGATCTTATTACCACACTTAATTGTTTACTTGGGTTGGGTGAATTGAACATTTAACCAGATCAAGGGAATGAACTAAGCTAAACCATTAGTTGACATAGGAGTGGATCATGATCAACACACCATTGACTTGATCATTCTTCAAGTCTTTAGACTAGTTGAATTAGTTGATTACAAATAGGAGGTCTTAGATGACAAGAACATCACTTGCTTCGTGTAATCCCGTTTGAGTGTTTATTCAAGACTACTCTTGGTAAACCGATCAATTAGTTCTCGTGCATAACCAATCAATCCGATCTTAATCCTAAATAAACATTCACATCGAGGGTAAAAAGTCTAGATGAGCATATTTCATCTCTTTGATATCAAAACTATCTTAATTGCTTTCCTTGCACTTATAAATTTAAAAGACCAAAAATATTGTTTTCACTTTTACTCTTCTCTGATTTGGCTAATCGTTAAATAAGTCACAAAACATAAAACTTGTACCTTTAAGCTTCATTTACTTAGTTAATCATAATATAGTTTATAATTCTAATTTGACTAATACAACTGTCCTTGGAACGATACACGGATTTTACCATTATCTATACTACTACACGATCGGGTACACTGCCCGTTAGTGTGTGTAAACTTTAAAACCGGTATTTTCCATACAACAATTCATATACCACTTTTCGCACATCAACGGGCCATTTCAGAAACGAGTGCCCGAACAAACGAAAGGATGGCAGATCACCGCGTGCTAGAGCTTTTAATGTTAATGCAAGGGATGCACGCGATAACCCCGACTTGGTGACAGGTATATTCACAATCAACAATCATTTAGCTTCTGTCTTGTTTGATACTGGTGCGGATAGAAGTTATGTATGTAGACATTTTTGCGATAAGATTAATTGGTCATTAGTTTCGTTAAAAGAGAGCATGCTTGTCTAGGTCGCAAATGGAAAACTTGAAAAGGTTGACCATATTAGTCGTGGAGCTATTATCAACATAGCTGGTGCAGATTTCGAAATTGATTTGATACCTATTAAACTGGGAAGTTTTGACGTAATCGTCGGTATGGATTGGTTGAGTAAGATAAAGGCCGATGTTATCTGTGGAGATAAAGCACTTCGCATACCACAAGGAGATGGCGAACCACTGGTTATCTATGGAGAGAGATGTACCTCGAAGTTGAACCTCATTAGTTGCATGAAAGTGCAAAAGATTATGAAGAAGGGACGCTTTTCTGTCCTAGCACATGTGAAAGCGGTAGAAACTGAGGTGAAGAGCATGAACGACGTTCAAATTGTGAACGAATTTTCCGATGTCTTCCTAGAGGAATTGCCTGGATTACCACCGCCGAGAGCCGTAGAATTTCAGATTGATTTAGTGCCAGGAGCTGCACCTGTAGCTCGCGCACCTTATAGACTCGCACCTTCCGAGATGCAAGAATTACAGAGTCAACTACAAGAGCTGTTAGACCGGGGATTTATTCAACCAAGTTTCTCGCCTTGGGGCGCACCTGTTCTGTTTGTGAAGAAGAAGGATGGATCCTTTCGTATGTGTATTGACTACCGTGAGCTCAACAAATTGACAATCAAGAATCGGTATCCTCTTCCGCAAATTGACGATCTTTTTGACCAACTACAAGGATCGAGTGTCTACTCAAAGATCGATTTGCGATCCGGATATCACCAACTGAGGGTGAAGGATAGTGACGTGATGAAAACTGCATTCAGAACCCGTTATGGTCATTATGAGTTCCTCGTGATGCCATTCGGTTTGACAAATGCACCTGCCGTGTTCATGGACCTCATGAATCGTGTCTGCAAGCCTTACTTGGACAAGTTTGTTATCGTCTTCATAGATGATATCCTCATCTACTCAAAGAGCGAAGAAGAACATGAGCAACACCTCCGATTAGTGCTTGAACTCTTAAGACAAGAGCAACTTTATGCCAAATTCTCCAAGTGTGAATTTTGGTTGAAGGAAGTACAATTTTTGGGTCATGTTGTAAGCGACCAGGGTATCAAAGTTGATCCCGCCAAGATTGAAGCCATCAGCAAGTGGGAGACCCCCACTACTCCGACGCATATTCGCCAATTCCTAGGTCTCGCTGGTTACTATCGAAGATTCATCGAAGGATTTTCTCTGATTGCGCGTCCTTTGACCGCGCTGACTCACAAGGGCAAGAAGTTCATTTGGGAACCCGCACACGAATCAGCATTCCAAACTTTGAAGAAGAAGTTAACCACCGCACCTATCCTATCACTTCCTGAAGGCAGTGACGACTTTGTTGTTTATTGTGATGCATCGAAGAGTGGTTTTGGTTGTGTACTGATGCAACGATCAAAGGTTATTGCCTATGCCTCCCGCCAATTGAAGATTCACGAGCAGAACTACACTACACATGATCTTGAACTTGGAGCCGTGGTCTTTGCGCTCAAATTGTGGAGACATTATTTGTATGGAACTAAGAGCACTATCTTCACCGATCACAAGAGTCTCCAGCACATCTTCGACCAGAAGCAACTGAATATGAGACAGCGTCAATGGATCGAGATGCTCAACGACTACGATTGTGAACTCCGTTATCACCCTGGCAAGGCCAATGTTGTAGCTGACGCTTTAAGCCGAAAGGAGAGGACGGCACCTCTTCGTGTTAGGGCTCTGAACATCACCATCCATTAGAACCTCAGCAGTCAAATCAGAGTAGCCCAAGGAGAGGCTCTCAAGGAGGAGAACCTATCTCAAAAGCATTTGAACATACTTGTCTCTCGATTCGAGGTTAGAGAGTCTGGACTCCGATGTTATGCCGGAAGAATTTGGGTACCTTATTATGGAGATCTACGAAACCTGATACTTGATGAAGCACACAAATCGAGATATTCGATTCATCCTGGAGCGGGCAAAATGTACCACGACCTTAAAGAACAGTATTGGTGGCCGAATCTCAAGAAGGACGTTGCAACTTATGTTGGGAAGTGTTTGACTTGTTCGAAAGTTAAGGCCGAACATCAGAGACCTTCTGGGTTACTTCAACAGCCGGAAATCTCACAATGGAAGTGGGAAAGGATCACAATGGATTTCATTACTAAGCTGCCGAAGACGGTGGGCGGATGCGATACTATTTGGGTTATTGTTGACCGCCTTACCAAATCTGCACACTTCCTAGCGATGAAGGAAACTGATACAATGAAAAGACTTGCCCAGCTGTACATTAAAGAGGTTGTATCTCGTCATGGTGTACCTTTATCAATCATCTCAGATCGCGATCCCCGTTTTGCTTCTAGATTTTGGCGTTCTTTGCAAGAAGCCATGGGAACTCGTCTCGACATGAGTACTGCTTATCATCCTCAGACTGATGGGCAAAGAGAAACGAACGATTCAGACCTTGGAGGACATGCTGCGTGCATGTGTCATTGATTTTGGAAAGGCCTTGGAAAGGCATTTGCCACTCGCCGAATTCTCGTACAACAACAGTTATCACTCTAGCATTAATGCTGCACCTTTTGAAGCATTGTATGGCCGTAAGTGCCGATCTCCTATTTGTTGGGCCGAAGTAGGCGAAAAGCAAATCACCGGACCCGAGGTAGTCCACGAAACCACGGAGAAGATTGCTCAGATTCAAGCTAGACTTAAGACTGCCCATGATCGTCAAAAGTGTTATGCCGATCTTAAACGTAAAGACTTTGAATTCAACGTTGGTGATCGTGTAATGTTAAAGGTTGCACCTTGGAAAGGTGTGATTCGTTTTGGAAAACGTGGAAAGTTGAACCCACGATACATTGGTCCTTTCGAGATCTTGGAACGTGTTGGACCAGTTGCATACCGTTTGGATCTACCAGCACAATTGAGCTCAGTTCATCCTACCTTCCATGTATCGAACTTGAAAAAGTGTCTTGCTGCACCTGAACTTATCATACTATTGGAAGAACTTACTATTGACGACAAACTCCACTTTGTGGAAGAACCAGTTGAGATTATGGAGCGTGAGATCAAAACTTTGAAACGCAACAAGATTCCGATTGTACGAGTACGATGGAATGCCAAATGAGGACCAGAGTTTACTTGGGAGCGAGAGGATCAAATGATGCGAAAGTATCCTCACCTTTTCCCGACTCCTCCATCTACTTCAGCTTAAATTTCGGGACGAAATTTTCTTTAACAGGTGGGTAATGTAACGAACCTGGAATTTCCAACGTTTATTTATTAATAATAATTATTATTAATACGTATGATTAAACGAATGTACGATATTACATTTACATGTTGCCATGATTGCCCGAACTTGACTTTTAAGGGCCCAAAACGTCTTTGTGACACCCGGAACTTTCACGAATAATATTTTTAGATATTATTTACATTCATGATTAAATTTATTAATCATTTTAATTAACTAAGGCTATTAGTTAGTTACTTGGGCTTTAATTGGTTTAACTTGTGATTTATTTGAACTTGGGCTTTGTTAGTGTAATGGACTCATGTTATTGGACTTCCAAGCCCACCCTACATTTATTAATGGACCTTTAGCCCACTCTTTCAACTTGTAAGTATTAGTTTGAATGGTAACTAGTTAGTTTCAACACTTGGAATCTAGTTAACATACATTTCCCATGCATGCATCCTCATTATCCAACTTTTAAGCTTTAACACATGAAGAGCCATTAAACATTAGCCTTCCTCCCTTTTTTTTTCTGCTGAATGCCGAATCCTTTGGGGCCATTTAGTGGTGATTTGATTTTTTTTTACACTACATACTCACTTGTATTCATATTACTCTTTCATTTACACACACACACACACACACACTCACTTTTCTCTCAAACTTTCTCTCATATTCTTCTACATTTTTGTAAGTAACAAGAACATTTTTCTCTTCTTCTTTTCTTCTTAAAACCTTATACATACATGCAAATCATCATCATCATTTGTTGTTCTTTGTTGTTAATGTTACTTGTCTTGTTAATTGTTGTTATTTACTTACATGTTTCAAGAATCTAACTTTCTAGTTTGATTCATCTTTTATCTTGTTTTAACAAGAACAATCAAGAACTAAACTCTTTAGTTTAAGTTCTACATATAATGTTTCAAAGATTATAAAGTTCTTGTGTTGATTAAAGACATACTTGTAAGTCATGGAAGTAAATTTAAAGTTTACTTTCTAAAGATCAAACTTTGGTTTGAATCTTTAAAGTATGAACAACCATGAACCTTTTCTTGTTTATCTAAGTTTACTTCTTCAATTTATGCACTTTAATTTCATGTAGTTAGTTTATATGGTCAAGTACTACAAGTTAGTCTTGATCTCATATCTCTTGAACAAATTAAGTTAACCTTGGAAGTTCAAGAACACACAAACAAGTTTTCTTTAAATATAACTTTGGATCTAGACTTTTGAGTCTTGGATCTTCAAGATCAAACTAAGAACTATGTTCTACTACTTATGATCTTGATTAGTTAGTTAACTTTCAAGTTTATAGTTCATGTATGTGTTAGATCTAAGACTTTGATGTAACTTTGGTTCATCAAACTTCATACAACTCTTAAGTGAGTTGTGCTTCATGTCTTAGACTTGCACTAGGGTTATGATGGTCAAGACTTGGTTAAGATGATGTAGATACATCAATGAGT
The DNA here is from genome assembly GCF_046630445.1 of Rutidosis leptorrhynchoides. NCBI lineage: Eukaryota > Viridiplantae > Streptophyta > Magnoliopsida > Asterales > Asteraceae > Rutidosis > Rutidosis leptorrhynchoides. The sequence goes on from NC_092333.1 coordinate 168,236,804, forward strand.
TGTACACTTGAAGCTATATGCATCAAGGATGAGAACCATGATGAACATCAAGCACCAAGACCACCGGAACCCTTTTAAACTCACTGTTCAGTCCAAAACCTACTGACCTGATGATTCTGGAACAGACCAGTAGACATGGGCTGTTCAAACCTTGATTTTTAGATAGAACTTTTTGATTAGATAACTTTTCATATAGGACTCGTCTTAATCCGAGTTACGGTTTAGGATTTATGGCCCTCCGATCGTCACTATGTCCTTTAACGTTGTGTAGAAATTTCTGACCTACTCGCACTTAGACCGTCGCCACGGTCAAACCAAGACGAGTTTGCTTCTGTAAATTTTACCACACTTAAGGGACTCATAGACGGAGCCATGGCCACTGGTCTCACCTTAATTCAGTAAGGGTAGAGGCCGTGGTGACTGACTGAAGTCAGACCTTGTTTTAAACTACTTTCATAAACGAAACCTACCTTACGCCTTTTGTTTAATGATGAATGATGATGACCCTTAAGACCTTAATTACATACCTTTTAACCTATTAAGACGATTTACTGACTTAGTACTATTTGACTTAGGTTGAGGACCTCGGACCATTTACTTGCACACCTTTCCCGACTACTACTTTACCGCTACATATCATTGTGAGTTATAGCATTCCCTTTTTACTTTAACTTATTTTGGGAACTGAGAATACATGCGGATTTTATGTTTTACATACTAGGCACGAGTACTTAAACTTTATATATGTGTGGGTTATATAACGGCAGAAACATTCCCTTTAGCTCGGTAACGTTTAATCATTGGTTTATGAACCGGTGAACGCGAATCTTAGATATGGATCCATAGGGTTTGACATCCCCACTCGGGCTAGTCGCGCTAGCAGTCAACGAGTGTTTAATACTTCGTAAACATACGCACTCGCCAAGTGTACTTTCAGGGGGTATTATAAACGTTAAGTTAGTTACCAAGTGCCCACGGTTAAACATATACTTTATCATACTGATTTGAAACGCTCTTTGTAGCACTGAAATCTCGTGGCCTACCTTACATATTGTTATACTTAAACTATAGCTCACCAACCTTTGTGTTGACGTTTTTAAGCATGTATTTCTCAGGTGCTTGAGGTTGCTTCCGCTGTGTACTAGTCGTGCTGTAGAACCCGCTGCTTAGAGTTGTCCACGCATGAACTACTTTACTTTGCATTCAAACATTCGTACTTTTGAACTATGACTTGTAACGACCATTGTGGTAATGTACACTTATTATTTGCTTCTACTTAGTGAAGCATGCTTTTGAAATGTAAAACATTTGATGTCGGTTATGACATCAGCTTTTTATCATGAATGCAACTTCTTTAATTACAGCATATAGTACTTAACCTTGTAATGATCCTGTTGTTGATGATTCGTACACGATGGTTTTGTACGGGGCATCACAGGTGCTATGCCATCTTAGCATATGTTAATAAAGTCAAAACGAAGGAAAAAGTGAAGAGCATCAATGGAGTGCCTGTGGCAAGAGATTTTCCAGAAGTCTTTCCGGAAGAGTTGCCGGGATTACCTCCATTTAGATCTGTAGAATTTCAAATAGATCTAGTACCAGGAGTTGCACCAGTGGCTCGTGCTCCATATCGACTTGCACCGTCTGAGTTAAAAGAACTTCAGAGTCAGTTAAAAGAATTATTGGACCGTGGATTCATACGACCAAGTACTTCACCGTGGGGAGCTCCGATTTTATTCGTCAAGAAGAAAGATGGATCTTTTAGGATGTGTATAGATTATCGTGAATTAAATAAGTTAACTATCAAGAATTGGTATCCACTACCGAGAATTGATGACTTATTTGATCAATTGCAAGGATCATGTATTTACTCGAAAATCGACCTAAGGTCGGGCTATCATCAACTACGCGTCAAAGAAGAAGATATTCCGAAAACTGCTTTTCGGACACGCTACGGTCATTATGAATTTTTGGTCATGCCGTTTGGATTAACGAATGCGCCAGCTGTATTCATGGACCTCATGAATCGAGTTTGTAGTCCGTATTTAGATAAGTTTGTTATCATTTTCATTGACGATATTCTTATCTATTCCAAGAGTGAGCAAGAGCATGAGCAGCATTTAAGGTTGGTATTAGAATTGTTAAGAAAAGAACAGTTATACGCCAAATTTTCTAAGTGTGCATTTTGGTTGAAAGAAGTGCAATTTCTTGGCCATGTTGTTAGTAGCAAAGGAATTCAGGTTGATCCAGCTAAAATTGAGGCCATTGAAAAATGGGAGACTCCTAAGACACCAACGCAGATACGCCAATTTTTGGGTTTAGCTGGTTATTATAGAAGGTTTATTCAAGATTTTTCCCGAATAGCTAAACCATTAACAGTGTTAATGCAAAAAGGGAAGAAGTACGAATGGACTTCTGAGCAGGAAAGTGCATTTCAATTACTGAAGAAGAAGTTGACTACAGCACCTATTTTATCGTTACCTGAAGGGAACGATGATTTTGAGATATATTGTGACGCTTCACGACAAGGTTTTGTTTGCGTCCTTATGCAACGGAAGAAAGTTATAGCATACACATCCCGACAATTGAAGATTCACGAGCGGAATTATACGACGCATGATTTAGAATTGGGAGCAGTAGTGTTTGCATTGAAGATATGGAGACACTATTTATATGGGGTTAAATGCACTGTGTTTACTGATCATAAAAGCCTTCAACATATTTTTGATCAGAAACAGCTGAACATGAGGCAACGTAGGTGGGTCGAGCTGATAAACGACTATGATTGTGAGATTCGCTATCATCCCGGGAAAGCGAATGTAGTGGCCGACGCTCTAAGGAGAAAGGAATGGGAACCAATTCGAGTACGAGCGATGAACATAAAAACTCGCATGAATCTCAACTCACAAATCAAAGAGGCCCAATGAGAAGCTCTTACTAAAGAAAACATAGGAAATGAAATAATGAAGAAGTATGGGAAACAACTCGTTATACGGGAAGACGGAATTCGATATTTTGCAAACCGTATTTGGGTACCAAAGTTGGGTGGATTAAGGAAGTTGATATTGAACGAGGCACATAAGACAAGATACTCGATACATCCTGGAGTTGGAAAGATGTATCAAGATCTTAAGACGCATTATTGGCGGCCTAATTTAAAGACAGATGTTGCAACATATGTTGGGGAATGTTTAACTTGTTCCAAAGTCAAAGCAGAACACCAGAAGCCGTCAGGGTTACTTCAACAACCAGAAATCCCAGAATGGAAATGGGATGGTATTACCATGGATTTCATCACAAAGTTACCTAAGACTGCCTGGGGTTATGACACCATTTGGGTAATAGTTGATCGTCTCACCAAATCTGCACATTTCTTGCCTATAAAGGAAACAGATAGAATGGAGAAACTATTATGATTATACATAAAGGAAATTGTTTCAAGGCATTGAATACCTATTTCCATTATATCCGATCGTGATAGTAGATTTACATCAAAGTTTTGGCAATCACTAATGGAGGCCCTGGGAACTCGTTTGGATATGAGCACCGTATATCATCCACAAACTGACGGGCAGAGTGAAAGAACAATTCAGACTCTTGAAGACATGCTCAGGGCATGTGTGATTGATTTTGGAAACGGATGGGATAAGTATCTACCATTAGCAGAATTCTCGTATAATAACAGTTATCATGCGAGCATTAAAGCTGCACCATTTGAAGCACTGTATGGAAGGAAGTGTAGATCCCCTATCTATTGGAATGAAGTAGGAGATCGACAATTAACTGGTCCCGAGATCATACACGAAACGACTGAGAAGATAGTACAAATCAAGGAGAGATTGAAAACAGCCCGTAGTCACCAAAAGAGCTACGCGGATGTCCGAAGGAAACCATTAGAGTTTCAGATCGGTGACATGGTTATGTTAAAGGTGTCACCTTGGAAAGGTGTAATACGTTTCGGTAAAAGGGGTAAACTGAACCCAAGGTATGTAGGCCCGTTTAAGATCATCGAACGCATTGGACCGGTAGCTTATCGACTCGAGTTACCGCAACAACTCGCCGGAGTACATAATACATTTCACGTATCAAACCTTAAGAAATGTCTTGCAAAGGAAGATCTCACTATTCCTCTTGAAGAAATCCAAGTCGACGAGAAACTACAATTCATAGAAGAACCAGTCAAAATCATGGACCGTGAAGTTAAACAACTCAAGCAGAGCAACATACCAATCGTTAAGGTTCGTTGGAATGCTCGAAGGGGTCCCGAGTTTACTTGGGAATGAGAGGATCAGATGAAACGAAAGTACCCACATTTGTTTCCCGAGAACGCAAAATAGGTACAATTTTAAAATTTCGGGACGAAATTTATTTAACGGGTAGGTACTGTAACGACCCGGATTTTTCCGATCATTTTATACCTATGAGATTAATATTTACATAAATTAAACCTTACCAACATGATAAGTAATCTAAATTGTTGAGATTTATGTTTTTAAAAAGAGTTTTACACAACGTTTGACCGTCCAATTTGACCGATGATATCACGAACTATATAACATACGATAATTATATGTTTGTGTATATATATGTATTTTTATATATTTAACATGATCTAAGAATGTTTTAACATCTCATTGTGTACTAATAACAATGAGTTATAAGTATATTTTGAGACTACTAACTTAAGTTTTCAAAACGATAACTATATGTGACGTTCTTCGACTTAAATACTTAAAACTTATAATGCTTATACATGTATCGTATAGATATGTATTTTATCACTTTTAAAGGATTTATATACATAAAACAATATAAGTATATTTATAAAAGATAGCTATATTTGAATCCTCGTTCCGTTTTCTCAAGATTTTTATACGTATATCTAGGGTATATGTACCCGTATCATACCCAGCTTCTATACGTATTTACTATTGGTATATACACATCACAATCACTTTATTAGCAGCCATGAGTCAGCCAATTTTGGATCTTAGCATGCATGATTAATCAATTTGGCATATTACAAGACTTTTGCACAATATTACAAATTTATACATCTTTTCACCACCATTTATACTCCATTCCAATTTCATTTTTACTACACATTTTCTCTAACCAAAAACACACTCTTAGGAACCTTAAGTGTTCTTCACAATCTCAGCAAATAACCATGAAGATCTAGCTTCAAAAACAAGCCTTAATCATCATAATAATTTCCTTACAAGAAAACTTCAATAATCCTTCCAAAAATACAAGTTTACTTCCAACCTTTTGATCCAACTCCACCACTCTTTTGGTTCTAAGATTTTTCTCATCTTTTACAGTAACTTGGTCCAAGTAACTTGAGGTAGTAACCTTGTTCATAACCTTATTCGATTCATATTTATATAGCTATCTTATTTTGTGTTGTAAAATTTTAACAACAAGAACATAGTTTGAATGATTTCAAACTTGTTTGCAAACTAAATAGATCCTTCTAACTTAACTTTTAAAACACTTCAAGACCTGTAATATATCATAATGATATGCTAACTTAACAAGATATAACTTGGTTTTACAAAGAACATCTTAAAAACTGAATCTACGTCGTCGAAATGCAACCGGGGGCTGTTTTGGGTTGGATAATTAAAAACTATCTTAAGCTTTGAATTGGAAGTTCATGTTCTGGAAGAATATGATATTTCTTATGAATATGTTAACACATAAAAATTTCATGGTTTAACTCAAAGTGTAAGTATTTTTAGAAAAATGATCATTAAATGTTGTTTTTATGATGGAAAATGATCACTTTCATAAGTTTCACCAAAGTTTGACCTATAACCTGTGATTTCAAATATAACCTAAGGTATTTTCAGTTCATAATCTTAAAATTTGACTCGATCCAAGGAAGTGGCAAGTTGAACCAACAAAAACGGAGTTGTAATGAAGAAACTAAGACTAAAACAAGATCGGGTATCCGAAGCTAGTTTAGCTACGAAAATATTTGGAGAAAAATTAAATTAATCATATATTTCTAATTAATATGATATTTCATATATATTTACTTATGATTTGATTTTATATATTACAGGACCACCCGTAAACAACACGAGAAGATTAATCATAAGACCTCATGATTGTACGCAACACGTCATTTGACAACACGGTACTTTATGTACGCAACACGTCACTTGACAACATGGTACCATGGGTCGAGATTAATTCTGATCAATACGAATACGATGGGGTCTTTATTTATTTTATTTAAGCAACTAATTGTGGACCACTAACATCGGACTGCTAACTACGGACTAAGAAAATATTAAAAGTATTAAAAGTATATATATATATATATATATATATATATATGTATATATATATATATATATATATATATATATATATATATATATATATATATATAACGATTACTTAAAAAGAAAATATGTTGATATATTATATATATGGTTAGGTTCGTGATATCTATCGGAGACCAAGTCGTGATAAATACCTTCAAGGCAAAAGTGAGTATATAGTCCCACTTTTAAACTCTAAATATTTTGGGATGAGAATACATGCATTTTATGATTTACGTTATGGACACAAGTGATTAAAAATATATATTCTACGTTGAGTTGTACCACTGGCATACTTCCCTGTAACTTGGTAACTATTATCTGTTGATAGATCTATCGGGCCTGACAACCCCAACCGGACTGGACGACCAGTATTCAACGGTTGCACAGTACTTCGTTTCGGTAACTACACTTGGTACGGTGTAGTAAGATTTCATAATAAAGGGAATATGTGACGTTGATTAAATGTTAAGTATGGTTATCAAGTGCTCAACAACTTAGAATATTTTTATTAAAACGTTTATATATGAAATCTTGTGGTCTATATTTATAACGGTGCCGGCATTAAACCTATATCTCACCAACTTTATGTTGACGTTTTAAGCATGTTTATTCTCAGGTGATAACTAAAAGCTTCCGCTGCAACATGTTGAATTTAAGCAAGATCTTGAGTATGCATATTTGTGTCAAAAATAAAACTTCATATCAGAGAATTTGTAATGTAAAATACGTTGGAAATCGTGTTGTTATCATCACATGTAAAGTTTGTAAGGCTAAGATTATCGCTAAACGATAATCATTATTATGTTGTTTAAACCTTATATTTGTAATAAATGTTATGGTTTGTATTGTAAAAACGAATGCAGTTTTTGAAAAACGTCACATATAGAGGTCAATACCTCGCGAAGAAATCATATGTTGTTGTATTCGTCCTTATGGTTAAGGTCGGGTTTTGACAGGTGGTAATGGTACTGTTGATGTTGTTGATGGTGGTACTTGTTATGTTGCTGGTGCTGCTGCTGGTGTTTGTAACCTTTGCACCATATTCTCCAAAGCCACTACCCGAGCGCGAAGCTCGTTGACTTCTTCTATTACACCTGGGTGATTGTCGGTTCGGACGAGCGGATAAATAAGATCTAGAATTTGGTGTAGTATATAATCATGACGAGATACTCTGGAAATGAGAGAAAATGGCGTTTCGAACAGGTTCGCCGGTAAGTGCTTCAGGTTCATTGCCAAGAGGGCAATGTGGTGGATGGAAAGGATCGCCTTCTTCTTGTCTCCAATGATTAAGGAGGCTATGAACCCATCCCCAATTCATCCAGAATAGATGATGGCTGATTGGTTGATCCATTCCAGTCACACTTTTTTCGGAGCTTGCGTGGGATTCCATTTCGGAATCCGAGGAACTTGAACTGATGACGAATTCCATTTCGGACGATTTGATAAAGGATTTTTCGATACGAAATGATTTTCCGGCTATCGGGTGGTATTCTAACTACATAGAATATCTATATATATAGATCAAAAGATTTCATAGATTACGGAGGAATTTACGCAATATGTCAGGCAAAGTTTACGGTAATAGATACGATAAGATATGATTTAGCAGATACGCTAAGATATGAATTTTGTCTATACACTATTCATGCAATCAATGCAGCAACACGTATCTAGACTTAGAATGATAAGCAGGTAATTTCCTAAGGATGGTAAGTAGATGATTTTCGACTAAAAATGATAAACAAAACTTTTGACATGCAGACACGGTCGAAGTCCAGACTCACTAATGCATCTTAACAACTATTAGTTAGACACACTAATGCAAGACCTGGTTTGCTAAGACCACCGCTCTGATACCAACTGAAAGGACCCGTTCATATACATTATAAACGATTCACAATAGTTGATTACATCGCGAGGTATTTGACCTCTATATGATACGTTTTACAAACATTGCATTCATTTTTAAAAGACAAACTTTCTTTACATTAAAAATTGACGGCATGCATACCATTTCATATTACATCCAACTATAATTGACTTAATATTAATCTTGATGAACTCAACGACTCGAATGCAACGTCTTTCAAAGTATGTCATGAATGACTCCAGGTAATATCCTTAAAATGAGCTAATGCACAGCGGAAGATTTCTTTAATACCTGAGAATAAACATGCTTTAAAGTGTCAACCAAAAGGTTGGTGAGTTCATTAGTTTATCATAATCAATCATTTTCGTAATAGTAATAGACCACAAGATTTCAGTTTCCATAAATATCCGTACACTCGCAAGTGTTTAAAAGTATTCTATAAGTTGTAGGCACCAGGTAACAAGCCTTAACATTCATGTTTTACCCTCTGAAGTACATCAGATCAGGTGTGTTTAAAATAACCTCGAAGTACTAAAGCATCCCATAGTCAGGATGGGGTTTGTCAGGCCCAATAGATCTATCTTTAGGATTCACGCCTACCGTACATAGACAAATAGTTTAATGTTACCAAGCTAAGGGTATATTTCTGGTTTAAACCCATATAGAATTAGTTTTAGTACTTGTGCCTACTTCGTAAAACATTTATAAAACAGCGCATGTATTCTCAGCCCAAAAATATATATTGCAAAAACAATTAAAAAGGGAGCAAATGAAACTCACAATACTGTATTTCATAGCAATTATGTATATGACGGCACTGAAAATGATAAACGTTAGGTTGACCTCACGAGCAATACCCTCGATCAATACCCATAACCTCCATAGCTATAACCCATAATTTCCTTAGCTCTATCCCGTTTGAAAATTTATTTTGAAATCTTCCGAGTATAACTCCGTCGTAGTATTTTATGTATACTAATAATATCTTGAAATAATACAAAAAAAAATATATATATGTAATTCGATTGAGAGAGTTTAGAGAAATATATTTTCAAATTTCTATGAAATAATGAAACCTATTGAATTCTATTTATAATAGATTTTTGAATTATTAAAGTGAATTATTAAAGTATGAATTATTAAAGTGAATTATTAAAGTATGAATTATTAAAGTGAATTATTAAAGTGAATTATTAAAGTATGAATTATTAAAGTGAATTATTAAAGTGAATTATTAAAGTATGAATTATTAAAGTGAATTATTAAAGTATGAATTATTAAAATGAAAGTAAAAAAAAGTAAAGTAAAGGTAAAGTTAAAGTATAGTAAAAGTATAAAACTATATACGTATAATACGCGTATAAATATATATAATATTAATTTAAATCGTTATATATATTTAATAAAATAAAATATAAATAGCGTTATCTTTATCATACTGGTTAAGTAATGAGTTGTCAAAAGTGGTTCTAGATATTTATAAAAGATATATACGTTTTAATAATAAAGTTCTTTTTAAACTGAAAACGTTTTTTGTACTTTTGAAACTAAATCAAATAAATATGATAATTTTGTTTTCCAAAACTAAATATATTTAAGAATCATTTTGTTAAAAGGTTAAAATAATGGAAATCGTTATACCACAAAACATTTTAGAAAAGTAGAATTATATATATTCATAATAGGTTTCAAGTTTTTAAATTACAGTCTGTTGGTGAAGCATGGGATAAAGTCCAAAGGTTAAATAAACGTATGAAATCATCTTAATGAAAAATGTCGAGTTACTTAACTTGTCGATATCCAACATCTAAGTTATTTACACTCCACGTTCTTATTTTCATATTAAATAAAATGAAAGTTAACATAGTTATCTTATCAAGGTCACGAGGAAAATATTATAAAACATGCCTTGGAAATTAAACAGGAATTTCCACTAACCCTTGTCTAGTTCCCGTTAATTGACACATTTGTTCTTATTTATAAATCACTTTACCATTTTCCGAATGTTGTCAAAAAGAATAGATTTCTTAAATCACAGTGGACCTCATAACATAGGCCCGTAATCATATCATAATGTATCTGATAATTCAATCATTTGATATTATCTCTTAATTCTGTCGATAAATATATCGAAACAAATACGTTCATGTAAAGTATCATATATCTAATACTTTGTTAATGTTTTCAGTTAATATTATATATTATATATACATATCTATATACTCATAATTGTTCGTGAATCGTCGAACACGGTCAAAGGGTAATTGATTACATGAATGTAGTTCCAAACTTTTTGAGATTCAACATTACAAATTCTGCTTATCGTGTCGGAAACATATAAAGGTTAAGTTTAAATTTGGTCGGAAATTTTCGGGTCGTCACATATTTCGTCAAACATTTATAAAAGCAGCGCATGTAGTCTCAGTCCCAAAAATATATATTGCAAAAGCATTTAAAAAGGGAGCAAATGAAAGTCACAGTACTGTATTTCGTAGCAATTATGCATATGACGGCACTGAACAAGTGCAGGGTTGGCCTCAGATTCACGAACCTATATTAGTATATATATATATTTGTATGTTGGTCAATATCTGTCTAACAATTAAGGTCGAATCATAGTGTACCACAATCATACTGCTCGAGACCGATATGCAAAAGTTAACAAAAATCAGTTTGACCCAAAAAATGACTTTCAAAATCTATACCTGTTTATTATATACCTTAAATATAGTCATTTTATATATTTAAATATATTTAACAGATTTTATTAGAGTAAATAACACAAGTCATATATTAAAAAAATAAAAATTTATATTAAAATTTATATATGATAAAAATATACTTTTATATATCTTAAGTAATATAATTTAATAAGTTCACTTAATATCATAAAAATATAGTAGTATGTGTTATTAATGTAATTATATTACGTGTGGTAAAAATATATTTGTATCACATATTTATTTGATAAAATAATATTGATAATAATAATAATGAGTAAAAGTTGTATTATTTTGTAATAACGATAATATTAATAAAGATAATGTTATTAAAAGTGTTTAATATAAATAACACGGGTAATAATGATGATGATATTAATAATACTAATAAAATTGATAATAACGATAATTTTAAATAAAACAGTGGTTTTAAATTCTATACTTTTAATAATACTATATTCTTAATAAAAACGATAATTCTTAATAATAATAATAATTTTTAATAGAATGATAGTTTTAATAAAAATGATAAATTTTAAATGATATTTGATAGTATCGATACTTTAATATTAGTAAAAAAATAATATAATTTATCTCAATAATAGTATTTACTATATATAATAATTATCATAATAAGAATAGTAATAATCATATTTTATAAAAATAATTCTATTAAAAATGATAATTTAATAATAATCCTAATATGATAATAATGATAATATTTTATAATAAAAATGATATTTCTATTAGAAATGATAATTTTAATAAAAGTGATAATTTTTAATATTAATGATACTTTTAATGATAAAAAGAATAAAATGATAGTTTTTATAAAAATGTTAATTTTAATAATAACGATAATAATAATAATAACAATAACAATTTTAATGCTAATAATTATATTGTTAATGATAATGATAATAATTATAATTATTAGATAATAATAATAATGACGATAATAACGACGATAGTAATAATAATAATAATCATTTTTAATAATAATACGAAAATTAATGATAATTCAGTTGGTCATATCTTTTAATCCGTTCATCGAAACCACACGACTTCTAAATGAAAAGTTATTAATTTTTTGCCAGCTTTTCAACGACATGCATATCATATACCTTATCTCAGTAGCATATGTATTAAATTCACGATTTAACATAAACTATATAACGACCAAAATAAACATTCAAGCCTGCATAATTATATATACTCGAGCACTAGTCAGGGATACACTATTAATATATAAAAGATAAGATATGCATGCTCACGTATCAATATTGTGATTCAATATTGCAGGAAAAGTACATAGACACAACGGAGATGATAAACACTAGATTGACCTCACGAGCATACCCCCGAACAATCCCCATAACCTCCATAGCTATAACCCATAATTTCCTTAGCTCTATCCCACTCGAAAAACTCATTTTGAAATCACCCGAACATCACTCCGTCATATTATTTTATGTATAATACTACTAATAATAATAAGATTAATATAAAAAATAATATTAATTTTAATAATAATAATATATATATTTATATAATTGAGAGAAGTGATCGAGAGAAAACATGAATGAATTCGCAGAACGATCGAGCCTTTTATGCTACTGAACTGGACCCTGATACCTCCGCGATTGTGGAGGGGTTTAGTGTTTTTGTGCCGCGATCGCGGCGTGTCCCCTTCCAGCTCATACTCGAATGATTAAGGGCTGCCGACGGTTTTTAATTATATTTAATATATAATATATTTAATTTATATAATTAATTATATATAATATAATATTTACACGCAAAGTGGACTTGTAACTTTTGTTCCAACGATTTGTACGATGACGCTCGAGTCATGACCCGCTTCCGGTTTTTTGAACGTCATTTCATACACTAAGAAAACTAGCATTTTATGTTTCGTGAATCGTACCCTTGTCACAATATAGACTTAGATTATCAATAAACTATATCACTTGAAAGGTAATATTAACGTTCGAGTGTTTTGGTCATTTGCTTCATTAAATCAACTTCTCATTGTTTATTAAAATATGTTTAATAATATCGAAACGTTTTAATTTATACTTTATCACATTGTAATATATATATATATATATATATATATATATATATATATATATATATATATATATATATATAGAAAAATATAAATTTGTACATCTTATTGAAATATTTATTTACTAATATAATATTTTTAGTTTTTCAAAAATAATTATATTTCGAAGTTTATTTATAACCATTTAAATAATAGAAAATATTATGTTATATTACGTTTACGTTTTTGAAACTATATATATATATATATATATATATATATATATATATATATATATATATATATATATATATATATATATATATATATATATATATATATATATATATATATATATATATATATATATATATATATATATATATATATATATATATATATATTATAAATTATAATACAAAGCTTTAATTAAGTTCTTCTAAACTCATAAGCAAATTATCTTAATAAATGTTTTAATAATAAAGTTCTTTTTAAACTGAAAACGTTTTTGTACGTTTGAAACTAAATGAAACAAATATTAAACTTTTTTTATTCAAAACTAAATATATATAAGAATCATTTTAAAAGGTTAAAATTATGGAATTCGTTACATCATACAACGTTTTAGAAAAGTAAAATTATATGTACTCATAATAGGTTTCAAGTTTTTAAATTACCATTTGTTGATGAAACGTGAGATAAAGTCCAAAGGTTAATTAAACGTATAAAATCATCTTAATGTAAAACGTTGATTACTTAACTTGCCACTATCCGACATCTAAGTTATCTACATTCTACATTCTTACTTTCACATTAAATAAAATGAAAGTTAAAATAGTTATCTTGACAAAGTCACGAGGAAAATATTGTAAAGCATGAATTTGAAATCAAACAGAAATCTCCACTAACCTTTGTCTAGTTCTCGTTAATTGACACTTTTGTTCTTACATGTAATTTACTTTACCAATTTTCCGAATACCGTTAAAACGGAAAGGTTTCTTAAATCAAAGTGGACCTCTCAACAGAGACCCGTAATCATATCACAATGTATCTGATAATTCAATCATTTGATATTATCTTCTTATTCCATCGATAAACATCTTGGAGCAAATACGTTCATGTAAAGTATTGTACATTTAATACATTATTAACGTTTTCAAGTTATAATATATATATACACACACAATCATATCCATTTGTATAATGGTTCGTGAATCTTCGGAATTGGTCGAGGTTAAATGAATGTATGAACACAGTTTAAAATTCTTGAAATTCAACTTAACAAACTTTGCTTATCGTGCCGGAATTATATAAAGATAAAGTTTAAATTTGGTCGAAAATTTTCGGGTTGTCACAGCAAGGCCAATCTCGAAAAATGGCCAGCAACTGACATATCTAAACTATTGGCCCGAAAACTAGAAATGTTACAATGAGATGAGCTCAACACGAATGATAATTTTTAGCCGTCCGCATCTTGCACATGTTAGTTAGCCAATTCCACTACCATGATTAAATGATACTACATGCGATTTGGGGTTGATCAACCATTGTGACCAGTCAAGCAATACCTTTTTAAACCTCTTTGTAATCCAGTTGAAACTTTTGCATTTGGATTTTCGAGAAGATTATATTGGGATCCCACATCTTTTTTTGAAATACCTTTAGATTTATACTCTTTCATATTAAATACCTGCAAACCCATTTAGTTGCTTGTCAAATAGTCTTACCCATCAATGTGTTACTCTTCGGAGTAATAATAATAGTATAATGTCTTTAAAAAAAAAAAAAAAAAAAAAAAAAAAAAAAAAAAAAACTAGTATGATGATGATGATGATGATGATGATGATGATGATGGAGATCACCCTCGAAGACTCCGGCCCCCGAATTACCTCCAAAACGAGTAGTCACCTTGGTATTAGTAGACATTCAAAGCGAGAAGGTAAAAAATATTAATATAAATTATATCAATTAGTAATTTTAATTGTACAATTTCCTTTTCAGTTTGATCCACATTAATACGTCCATAGTGTCAAATCCATATTACAATCAGCATAATCATCATCCCAATCAAACCCTTTTTTCATCCCCGGTGGTGTAATCACCAATCCTTCGGCCATACTAGTATAAAAGCTTGGCATATTAAACATAGCCTCTTCATCAATAAACGACGCCGTCTCTTCAACCTTTGCAACCACGTCATCATTATCTTCTTCCCTCTTTAAAGATAACAACGAACATGTCTTATTGTTATATAGTTTTGATCCAAATGAATAAGCTTCTTCGAGATCAGCTTCTTGAATATCATGCAGAGAACATGACTTGGCCCGTCTAATCTGACGGGCCGAATCAAAAAAGTTCACTGGCGAATTATCGCCAGGTAGAGCTACGGTTGCTGCATCATATGCCCTAGCTGCCATTTCAGGGGTCTGGAATGTTCCTAACCATATTCTTGATTGTTTACTAGGCTCGTGAATTTCACATACCGGGTTTCTTGTTTCCTTAAACCTTTTTCTAGCGGATTTTCGTTTAGCAAATTTTTTTGATGTCAGTACACACGAATTTCTAATCTCGGTTTGAGAAGAAGAAGATGATGATGATGTTGTTGTTGAAGAAGAAAAACCATCATCTTCAATTATTTCCATGTCTGTAATTGGCATGCAGAATACAGATATAAGGAATTACTTATAGAAGAAAAGGTGATGTAAATTCACAGTAAGTTCCAATGATGTATATGAACTAGGAATATAAGTCTTTTTTGCTTAAAAGGAATATTTCGATAAAGTTGAAACAAGAAAGTGACTAGAATACCCACACGTGACACAATTTATGGCATATGAACAGGTGATTAATTTTTTATATTATAAACACTTGCTAGATTTGACGACCAAAGAAAAACATAAAATAACAACAACAAAAAAATGATGTTTCGTGCTTCCATATTTTGTCATTTTCTCTTGTTTTGTGGGGATGAGGGGTGGACCATATAGTGATTGCAAGCGATTTTGTAGTTCACATTCACTCGTTTTGTTTTAGTTTGAGTTGCATGACAAATTTTTCACTTTTTAAACGAGAGAAAAGAATTTGCCTGTGATTTAGTGTAGTGTGAAATTTTGAAATTGTAATACGGTGAGTGTTAAATTTAACGTATTGTCAAATTTGAGTAAGTTCCATTAATTTTTATTTTTATTTAATATAATTAAAACAATTAATATCATTAATGTTAAATAGAATCATAAAATAAAAAATAATTAATTAATAATTCTTGAAAATAACCAAAAAATTACGTAAAATACATGATCAAATAATACTAAAAAATTATTCTTCATCATTAGCAGGGCCGGTCCCGAGAAATTGAGTGCCCCGTGCGAGGCGAAAAGAAAGGCCCCTAATGCCTTAACGAATAATACATATCATTTAAAAAAAACTATAATTAACGTCATATCAATAAAGATAAAGAATTTAGCATTAGAATTACATACCGTAATAGTTAATCAATGATTATAGAAGCTCTCATCGCATTCTTGGTAGCGAATTGTTTAATTATCTCTTCACAATTTATACTCTCTAAAATTTCATTTTCAATAGTCTTCATCGCCAATCCACTCAGTCTTTGTTGGGACATTGTTGATCGTAGGTAATTTTTCAATAATTGTAACTGGAATAGTACACCAGCTTGAGACTTTTTCATTTCTTCATCTTGTATTTTTCTCTTACGTTTTGCATAACCAGATAACTGTTTAGGAGCCATCTTTAATCTTATTCACCAAATCAATAACCATAGTCAAAGATCATATTTTAAACCTAACTTATGTACCATATAACTTATACTTTATTAATTTTTACGTCTCATGACAAATTTTCAATGTACTCTAAATATTACGTAATATATAATCTATATATTAAAAAGATATTAATGGTGAGAAAAAAAATTGTAGACATTAAGTTACTAACACCAGCCAAAATCACTTTTAAAATTTGTCAACACCACGGGTTCTTAAACTCAAAAAAACTTTTAAAATTCGTCAACACCATGGACTCTTAAACCCAAAAGTAATTTTTTTAATTCAACAACACCACGGGCTCTTAAACTCAAAAGAATTTTTAAAATTTGTCAACATCACGGGCTCTTAAATAATTTATATACTTTACCTATTTTTAGTATCGCTATTTACATACCAATATGAACTGCAAATTACATTTTTTGCACGGTTTTTTACACACCCGTGCAACGCACGGGCTCAAAAACCTAGTATATATATATATGTGTGTGTGTGTATGTGTGTGTGTGTGTGTGTGTGTGTGTGTGTTGAGGTCAAACCGCTAAAATAATCAACCAATCACAGTCACTCACGTGTCCCTAACGCTCCCGATTATAGCCCTTTGAAATTAAACTGACGCTCTTTTGACGTTTAATTTGACATCACGTAACGGAAGTTAAAGGCGTCAAATCTTGCCAACCTGAATTATGAGGTTGTTTTAAAGCCCCACAATGAGTGGTTTTAATAATAACAACAACAACAACCACCATAATAATAATAATAATAATAATAATAATAATAATAATAATAATAATAATAATAATAATAATAATAATAATAAGAAGAATAATAATAATAATAATAATAATAATAATAATAATAATAATAATAATAATAATAATAGTAATAGTAATAATAGTAATAGTAATAATAATAATAATAATAATAATAATAATAATAATAATAATAATAATAATAATAATAATAATAATAATAATAATAATAATAATAATAATAATAATAATGGTGTTAAAATTGTGGACTAAATGAAAAGAGCATTGTAGTACTCTCTTAATTACACCTATATTGTAGTATTAACTTGGTTCAAGTTTATGTAGTTTATGTCCCTTATTAAAATTAAATATAATGAACTTTGATTTAATTGATAGCTAGCAACTGATAATTAAATTCCTTCTACAATAAATGTACATGTACATTATTTATCATGTACGTATCCAGCTGTAACGTGAATCATGTTTGTATATACGCATCATATTCATAGTGTGGTCGTCATATCGAAATATTATTTCCAATATCTTTTTTTCCTTTGTGCTAAAATAACTATTATTATTAAAATTAAAGGACTTTTGTTAATAAATAAAAGACCTCCAAATCGATACAATCAAACGAAACAATAACGAATGGCTCGAAAACGTACACCAACACGACCAACCAAACTGTTGGTGCATTATAGTCCCCGAGTTCATTACGATCAAGTTGAAATACTTTAACGTTTCACTTTCACTGTTGGAATGCAACCGCAAGGTTGCACATGTTGTGTGTATATAAAGGGAATTACGGGTTCATTGTTAGGGTTACGAATCCTAGCCACTCCTAAACGTCCTAATCGATTCCCTGGTCTTCTAGCATTCATCTTGGTCGATCTTTAACACTCTAAAGTCGATTATAACCTAAAGATCAAAGTATTATTGTGTGTTTTGAGTATAAAACGCAATATCGAGTTTTTTCGCACTCGATATTGAAGATTAGATCGTTTAATCCTGTTTACACGATCCTATAAGTGGTATCAGAGCTTGTGTACGTGATTGAACGATCGGTTTTGTGTCAAAATCGTTTACAAGGTTTTTCAAAGTTTGGGTTTTTTATTGAAAAATCCATAAATCTTAAAACTTTTACGTGTTTAATCATGTTTTTGTTAACCTAAACTGTTTATCAGGTCTAAATTTGTGTTTTGAACGTTAAAAACCTTAACTTTTTGATCCAGATCGAGTGCTAGAACCAATCCAACCCAAAACCCTAGTTTTTGTGCAGTTTTCTGCCCAGATTCGACCAAGAATACAACCGTACGGTTACACTCTGCAACCGTACGGATACATCACCCGGGTACTGCAACCGCACGAATACACATCTGCATCCGTGTATTACCCAACTGTTTCAACTCCAACCATGTGTCACTGCAATCGTACGGATACACCCTGTACCCGTTCGGTTACACCTGCAACCGTATTTACCTCACTCAGTTAAACTCTGCAACCGTGTAGTCTGCAACCATGTTAGTGCAACCATGTGTACCTTGCAACCGTGTTAATTTGTGCAACCGTGTTCTGAAACCGTGTTATTTTCTGCAACCGTGTATTGCAACCGTACGGTTACAATGCCAGATCATTTTGATTGTTCAAAAATGCAGTCCTCTCTAGTTGGTGCTTCCTTGTCGGGTCTACATCATTTGCTTAAGACAGAGAATGAGATAGGAAGCGCGTATCGTTTACCTAGGCTTGAATCACTTGATGACTTTGCTGAATGGAAACCTAGGTTCTTAATCTCACTGAACGGGATAGACTCACGCCTATACAACTTCTTAAAGGTTGAGTATACGTTCCCACTTAAGGATCATGGTGAAGCCAAGACTCCTATGGAACTGAATACAGTTGAAAGAGAGGATTACAACTTAGAATGCAAAACCTACAGTCACCTTACTCAGGTTCTTTCTAAGGAAATATTTCATCATATTGAGACTCATCTGACCGCATATGCTATGTGGAATGCAATTGAGAGTGCAGTTGAGGGGAGTGCTGAATACCGGAAGACTAAGGGTAAGGTTCTCAAAAAGGAATGGAAGAATTTTGTGGTTCAGCCTGATGAATCTTTGAAAGCTCCTGTTGCTAGGTATCGTCACTTATTGACAGAGCTTAAACGCTTCGATATTTTCTTCACCAATAAGAAGATTGTGCAGTGTTTTCGTGAGGGTTTACCGATTAAGTGGGATCCTATTGTGCAAGAGATTGAGAAGACTTGTGTGATCTTAGATAACTCTTTTAGCAGTTTCGTTACTAAGTTACAAGCAAAGGAACTTGATATGCAGGAAAGGTTGAAAAGATTGGAGGTGGTTCAGAACCCCGTGGTTTACAAAGCTCCAGCAATTGGTTCAACAAACAAGAAACACGCACCTCCTCAAACAGCTTTCACTTCGAACACTCAGAAGCTAATGTCTAGTTATGTTACTCCAGCTCCACAAAGTGTTCTTCCCAAGACTACTTCATGCAAGGAGGAGTATACTGAGGTCATGAAAACAGATAACATTCGTTTGTGTACTATTTAAGGGGTTGAGGAGGACATGGCGTTGTTTGCAATGGTTTTAAATTCGTATAATGATCTGCTGAATGGACGCATCGGGAACAGTCATTTGGAACAAGAGGATTATGATCAGATCGATGAGAATGAAATGGAGAAGATGGACATCCTCTGGGCTATGGGTAGTGTTATTCGTAGAGCGAAGAGGTATCTTCAGAAGACTGGTGAGAAGAATTTGGGTGTCATCAAGAACACCAAGTTTGGCTTCGACATGAACAAAGTTAGGTGCTTCAATTGTAATGAGTTGGGACACTTCAAGAGAAACTGTAGCAAGCCAAAGTAACCAGGATTTTATAATCCATTTCACAATCAGAAAAGAGAAACTACTACTAAGATCAATATACCTATTGCGGAGGAGGCCACAAAGGCCTTAGCTACAACATATGAAGATGAGGTTTATGACTGGTCGATTGATGTGATAGATGCATATGATCATCATGCGAATGTTGTGAGAGTTCAAATGACTGATGAAGAAGTTGAGAAAGAGAAAGCTGAGAGAGAGAAGATGGGTTGTGTTGGATGAGATAAGCAGTGCAAGTGCCTAGGATGCAGAATGGAAGAAAGGATTGACCGAGCATGGTACTGGGCAAATTACTTGCGTCGAGGGTTTGTGAGCAAAAGGGTGCAAGACAAGTTTAAATGGGCCATTCACAGTGATGGGGATATATGGACAGATAGTGAGTCCTCCTCTTCAGACGATGACTTAAAGAAATCTTGTGTGTATGTTGGTTAGTCATCTGTGTGCAACTCAGAAACTGTTAAGATGAATGAGTTTAATGAGGAAAAGTTGGTCAACTTGGAGATTGGGTCTGATAGCTTGAGTTCGGAATCGGAATCGGAGTCAGAATCAGAATCTGGTAAAGGAGAGGAAAAGGTTACACGTCTCCATGCTTTCATGGCAGATTCTTCTAACAAGGCTAAGGTACAATCTGAATCTAATACTGTTTGTGAAAATTGTGTTAGCCAAGATCAGGAACTTAAAGAACTTAGGGTATCAGCTAAGACTTGCTCTAGATGTGTTACTTTAGAAGAACGGGTTAGGAAGTTGACTAAGATTTTCCTAAACTGTAATAACTGCACTGCCTTAGAACAGGAAATTGATGTACTTACGAAAGGTAATCAGGTTCTTAAGAAATAGTATGAGGACAAATTGATCTTTAAAACTAGAGAGAAAGAGTTTAGAGAAATCATCAAAACTTTAGATGATCAAGTGACTGATTTGAAATCGAATGTGATGCTAAATACTCAGACCATAGTGAGACAGATTGCTGAGATAGATGACCTAAAGAGAGCTAAAGAATCCTTTAGGATTAGTTATGAGACTGAAAGGGATAAGGCATATATCTACAAGCGTTCTGCGTTCGTGTTAGACTATTGTCATAACATAGGAGGGAAGGAAACTAGTAGTGACTATAAACAGTGTCCTCCACTGTTTGAGCATGATTATAGCTTCAAACCACCAGAGAAATAGTTTAGCGAGGATTATGTTGAGATTCAACCGATTGAGACTAAACAGGATAAGGGAAAAGAGGTAGGTACAACTAAGACTCCTAAAGTGGGGGTATATAAGGTTGAGAAGGTAGAAAACCCTAATCCTAAGATTGTCAAAATTTTGAAAAACCCGGATAATCAGAGACCAATTAGAATTAGGAACCGATCTTCAATTAAGTTTGTAAAAGGTCCTAGTTTTGAGGAGGAGGATTTCCTGAAACCCGCGTGTAACTCACCGCCAAAATATGTTCCTCCACCCAAAAGGTCTCCAGTTAAAACTCCTGATAGGTCACATGTGCAGACTAGGTCACCACCTAGGCATCAAAGACTTCGTTCTCCACCTGCATATAACCCTAGGTTTAATGTAAGACCCTAAACCCAAGTGTACAGGTGTACATAAACGTTGAATAATCAAACAGGATTAAATTGAAACTGACAGACTGAGTTTGAGCTTGTGCGCGGTCTGATGGCAATTTTCTGTTTTCTTTTAATTAGAGTTAAATGAAGGGCATTTTGGTCATTTCACTTGAGGACGGATCTGTAGCCTTAATACCAGAATTGGATCTAGTTTTCGATCACTTTCAAATCCACAAACACTCCCATTTCATCTAGAGAGAGAGAGAGATTCTAGAGAGAGATTTGCAGATTTGGAGAAGAAGGAGCTTGAATCGATCAAAAGCTCGAGTGTTAAAGTTGTTCATATCGCTCCTAGCTACGTTGTGGTAGTGTTGGTATGTTCTAACTCCGAGTTTTCATAGTTTGATTAGTGTTCATAATTGGGGTTTTGGATTTGGGTGTTCTTAAGTAAAACCACTAGTTGATAATTGGGTGATTGAGCTAGTAAATGGCGTCGATAACCATTGCTGGTGGGTTTTGGGTTGGATAATGAAATTGATCAGTTGATAATCATGTTCGGGTGTTAATATCACTAGTTAACTTAGGTTATAAGTGATTAAGTGTGTAAGCTTGCAAAATGAGTGTTTTGACTTGAGATTAGGTCAAAACGGGTTTTGTGTAAATTGATGCAAGTAATATGTTATGATGATGAAACCTTGAGTAAAATGAGTTGTTGGAATATGATCACTAGTCGATTGTGATTATGGGGGTTTTCGGGTGAGATTTGACTTAGTCAAGTGGGAGTAAGTGCTAATGGGTCGAAATTGCACTTATGGTGTTTTGGGCATAAGCTAGAGTGTTTAGCTTATTTGTTTGTGAATTACTTAGGTGATTTGCATTTGGACTTTTAGGAGCTCAAGCGGGATTACTTTTCAAGTAATCGAGGTGAGTGGAATATTTATACGTTTATGTATATAATTTGGTTGCTTGTGTGCGGTGTGGTAAGTGACATCCGTTAGGATTCACTTTTCGGGGACCACAATTGGGTTGGAAAATATAGTGAGTGATATCCGTATGTATAGCTCTTCGTTGGCTATATTTGATTGATATCCGGAAGGAATAACTCTTTGTCGACCACGATTGGAGGTGAGGCATGTGACGAGTGATTAATGTTTGACCTATCGCTCTTCGTTGGTCACATGTGTGTGTTTGGTTATGTAGCGAGTGATTAATGGTTGACCTATCACTCTTCATCGGCTACATGTGTGCGTTTGGTTATGTGACGAGTGATTAATGCTTGACCTATGTCTCTTCGTCGGTCACATGTGTATGTTTGGTTATGTGGCGAGTGATTAACATTTGATCTATCGCTCTTCGTCGACCACATATGTGTGTTGGGGTGAGTGGCGAGTGTTATCCGTTTGAGGATCCGCTCTTCGTTGGCCACATATCGTAGGATGGTAAGCGGTTTCGCTTTTCGTCGGCCATCCTTGTGATTGAGGTAAGTGTTAACGTTTCAGTTGCACTTTTCATCGGCCTCATGGTGCGTAGTGGTGAGTGGTTAACGTATTTGACCTACCGCTCTTCGTCGGCCACGTACGCGTTGCGATGGGTGGTGAATGGTTAACGTATTTGACCTACCGCTCTTCGTCAGCCACCATCGAGTCGAATGTCGACATTGTGTATGTTGGGGTGTGTAAATTTCACTAGCATTGTACGTATCTTGTTGTTGGCACGTATTATTGTTGAGATCTCTACGTTAATGGTGTTGACTTGTTGTACATACGATTATACGTTTATTAAGGTTTGCTAATGATTATTGTTTTGTTTGTGTAGGTGTATGCAAGTGATTGAATTATGTATGTATGCGTATAAGTATTGCATTCACTAAGCATTAGCTTACCCTCTCGTTGTTTACATTTTTATGTTCGAAGGCGGACGTGGCAAGGGTATGTTTGGGATTAGATGATTTCCCCATTTGATGCTTGCTTGGATTACTTTTGGTTTCGACTTAGGATTGGGTAGTTTATCCCCAAACATCATGCTCGTAGTTGTGTTTGGAACTTAAACTCATGTAGTCGAAAACTTGTTTTTTATACGAAAGTCGTAAAACGGCCGATGTGGGCCCGGTGTCGTAATACTTGTTTTATTATTGAAACGTGTTAGTTTTACATATTATAAAATGTTGTGAAAAGCGTTTAGTCTAAATGTGTCGGGAAGTGAGAGATTATTAAACAAAAAATGAAAAATTCGGACAGAACCTGATTTGGCTTGTGCGCGCCGCGCACAGATGGGGCTGCGCGCCGCGCACCCTTACTGAATAAAAAAAATTTTATTTCGCGTTTTCGGTTGGATAACGGGTTGGGTCGTTACAAGTGGTATCAGAGCATGGTCTAAGGGATTTAGGTGACATGAGATAGGCGCCTAGAGTTAGACTTTTTGTGTGTGCTTATTTGTTGCGGGACTTGTAGGATTACGGATCGGCTCGGGTTTTAGCTAGTGCCTTAGATTGTAGGTGAACTAGCTATGTATTGAATACATTGTTACTAATCATGTTGTTTTGTGTTGAACGTCTAGCGAGATAGTTGTTGTATTCATGAGCTCGGTATGGCGTGTGAGCGTAATAATAATTCGCGACCATTATTACGGTTGCAAGCCAAGTCATGCAAGTGATGTACAACAAGTATTGAACTAGATGGGATGTACAAACGGTGGCATAATTATATGATTTTGAATATTGATCGTGGCGGTGTATGTAATTTATTCGTGTTGCGTTCCTAATCGCGTTCATTTCTTAGAATGAAGACGAGGAACGGACATGATAATGGTGATCAAGGCGAGGACTCCGAGTTCACGGCCAAGGTTGAGGCCATCTTTGAGAGTCAAAAGGCGGAGTTTCTAGAGGACATTAAAAATATGTTCTTAGATACGATTGACGAGCAAGTAGTCAATCTAGTCAAGGAACAAGTTAAGGTTGTTCTTCACAAGGATAATGTGGGAAGACGAGACTTTTGCTACAAAGACTTCTAGGATGCTCAACCTCCCACTTTTGAGGGAGAACGAGACCCACTCAAGAGTGCTCGATGGATCTCCGATATGGAGGGGGCCTTTCGTACTAGTGAGTGCCCTCTCGATAAGAAGACGAGGTATGGTAGTAGTATGTTAAGGGTGACACCAAGTTGTGGTGGGATGCAAAAATCCAACTCTATGGTGAGGAACAATGTATGGAGTTCACATGGGACGAGTTTAAGGCGGAATTTTTCAAGGAATATCGGACTTCGGCCTATCTTTCTAAGCTTAAAGACGAGTTACGTGCTTTGAGACAAGGGTCGATGGATTTAAACACTCTCAAATCCGTTTTCTTATTGAAGCCCCAATTTTGCCCGGAGTATGTCGGGGCTGATCATATGTTGAAGGAAGACTTTTACCGAACTTTAAATGACCACTACCAAGAGAAGATTAGTAGGAACGCGGTGAAAACTTTTGACGAACTGTTTAACATGGCGAACGGTTTTGAGACGCTTGTCCTGAAGAAGAGTGGTTCTGATGTTAGTAAGCGAAAGCCCGAAACTACGATGTTTTCGAACAAAAAGAGTAAGAGTGTTTCTGAGGGTGTCGGATGAGAGTGGTACCGGTGGTTTTATACCCATGTGTTATAATTACGGACAACGGGGTCATTTGTCGCGCGAATGTACGAATGCGAAGTCTAACAAGGTTACATGTTTTAATTGTCGAAAGGAGGGACACCGAAAGTCAGCGTGTCCGGAACTAGTTGGTGATGCATGAGAACCCGACGACGATGTTCAGGTACTTTTCGATATTTCTTTTGAAATGTACTTATGATTTTGTTTAATGCATTTTGTGTTAATGCGTAGTGTGATGAGGGGTAGCGTTCCTTATGGAATTACCCTATGATGATGGTCGGATTGATGGGCGAAGGGCGTAAGACTTGGTGCTTCCAATCATTCCTTAGTGTTGGGCGAAAGATTTTACCAAGACATGAAAATGGGCTTTGGTGTTGTTTTTGGTCGCGCGTAGTCGCTTTTTGTGTCGTAATTGATGAAACATAAGTTTCGTCAGGTATGGATGACTTAAGGTCACTTAGGTGTTGTGATGGGTGACATCGGATGAATGGAACCCTCGAGGTCGAGCTTTTCGGTCTCGATGAATGTTGATAGTGGAGTCTATGTGACGCGATGTCAGGTGCCTCTTTCATACCTGCAAGCGTAATGTTCGACTCCGACGGCGTTGTGGTTACATTGTACTTAGGGTACCAGAGAGAAACCCTTAGGTACATGAGTGACTAGGTGGAACTTTAACAAGCTATGGCAATCGGAGAACTGCAAGAATAAAGTTTATGTAATTTGTGATGAACTCTTCGTTCGAAGTAATTATGGAAATGTTAAGATCCTTTGTATGCTCAAGGTTGGAGCAAGATGTGGTAATGGGTCGTGTGAACCCAATTGTTAGAAAAGTCTACCTTTGGTAGCATTGTACGTGCGTGTTGTGTTGGGTTTTTGTTGTTGCTTAAATGACGCCAACGGGTAACGGTGAGCGTCAATTTCTAGTGTTCGAAATGAATTCTTGGGAATTCGGGTACTACGACCGATGGTTAGATTGGTCACGTATTTTGGAATGTGGTAATTATTGCGGGATGTTATTACCACGACGATGTGGTTATGGAACGTAGTTCCAAGTGGGGGAGTTACACTTCCACACGAGGAGGTTTAGTGTGAAATTTCGGATAATGCTCATGGTAGATCCGGAGACTAGTGTCGGGACCTAGATTGGTCAATTTGTGGTAAAGTACAATTTTGGTTAAATTGTATTTGTTGGTTTGGATGTGAAATACTACTTGAGGTGGTAATGTGGTTGAGCTCATTAAGAGACAACTGGGTGGGCTCGTTGAGCAAGGTAGGGTCCCGTAATCGAGGGATGGTATGCCTATTTCTCTTTTAGAGAAATGTATTCTTGAACCTATGCGTGATATAGGTTATGATTTGCGCGATCGTGTTAGCGATGTTTGTGCATACGTATGGTTCGTGTGCGGGAGGTTCTAAGTTGAGTGGAATGATTCTAAGTATGCGTATATACTTAGTTTGTTTGTATGTATTGTGGCAAGTGCTATCCAATTGCGAGGATTCACTTTTCGTTGGCCACGGTTGAGGTGTGATAAGTAGTAAGTGTTATCCATTTACTTTTCATCAGCTACTTATTGTTGTGTGGAATGCGTTTTCCGTTAGGAATCGCGTTTGTTTGGCCATGTGTGGGGAGAGGTAAGTGTGATCCGTAAGGATGCGCTTTTTGTCGGCCTCTTGTTGCGTAGTGGTAAGTGGTTAACGTTTGATCTACCGCTTTTCATCGGCCACGTACGCGTGAAGATGTGGGGCAAATGGTATCCAATCGTGAGGATTCACTTTTCGTCGGCTCCATTGTGTTGTTTGTTGGCCATATTATTGGTGTGTTGTTACTTTAGCGATGTACATGATAAGGGTACGCTAAAGGGATTGCTAACTCGGTACGAGGTTTTGGAATGTTAGCATGTGTTTGTCATGCGATCGAGGCGTGAGTTCGTTCCGTTTGGGAATGGAGCGAGACTTATTGCTCGGTTTGGTAGATTTGGTAAATCACGGATGATGATTTAAATTGGAGGGGTAACTTTTGAGTAAAGTCGCCTAAAGGAAATGTGAAAATTGTTGTGGACATCGAGTTTGGACGTATGTCGAAGGACCATAGAGCGTGGGTCCTGTTGTTAAAATGGCGAGGATTACGGGGACGTGATCCAATTTAAGTAGGGGAGAGTTGTAAGACCCAAAACCCAAGTGTACAGGTGTACATAAACGTTGAATAATCAAACTGGATTAAATCAAAACTGACAGACTGAGTTTGAGCTTGTGCGCGCCGCACACGGGCAGTGGTGCGCGCCGCGCACCTTGTCTGATGGCAGTTTTTTGTTTTCTTTTAATTAGAGTTAAATGAAGGGCATTTTGGTCATTTCACTTGAGGACGGATCTGTAGCCTTAATACCAGAATTGGATCTAGTTTTGGATCACTTTCAAATCCACAAACACTCCCATTTCATCTAGAGAGAGAGAGATTCTAGAGAGAGATTTGGAGATTTGGAGAAGAATGAGCTTGAATCGATCAAAAGCTTGAGTGTTAAAGTTGTTCATCTCGCTACTAGCTACGTTGTGGTAGTGTTGGTATGTTCTAACTCCGAGTTTTAATAGTTTGATTAGTGTTCATAATTGGGGTTTTGAATTTAGGTGTTCTTGTGTAAAACCACTAGTTGATAATTGGGTGATTGAGCTAGTAAATGGTGTTGATAACCATTGTTGGTGGGTTTTGAATGAATGATGAAATTGATTAGTTGATAATCATGTTCGGGTGTTAATATCACTAGTTAACTTAGGTTATAAGTGATTAAGTGTGTAAGCTTGCAAAATGAGTGTTTTGACTTGAGATTAGGTCAAAACGGGTTTTGTGTAAATTGATGCAAGTAATATGTTTTGATGATGAAACCTTGAGTAAAATGAGTTGTTGGAACATGATCACTAGTCGATTGTGATTATGGGGGTTTTCGGGTGAGATTTGACTTAGTCAAAGTGGGAGTAAGTGCTAATGGGTCGAAATTGCACTTATGGTGTTTTGGGCATAAGTTAGAGTGTTTAGCTTATTTGTTTGTGAATTACTTAGGTGATTTGCATTTGGACGTTTAGGAGCTCAAGCGGGATTGCTTTTCAAGTAATCGAGGTGAGTGGAATATTTATACGTTTATGTATATAATTTAGTTGCTTGTGTGGGGCGTGGTAAATGACATCCGTTAGGATTCACTTTTCGGGGACCACAATTGGGTTGGAAAATATAGTGAGTGATATCCGTATGGATATCTCTTCATTGGCTATATTTGGTTGCGATATGTGGTGAGTGATATCCGGAAGGAATAACTCTTTGTCGACCACGATTGGAGGTGAGGCATGTGACGAGTGATTAATGTTTGACCTATCGCTCTTCGTTGGTCACATGTGTGTGTTTGGTTATGTAGCGAGTGATTAATGGTTGACCTATCACTCTTCGTCGGCTACATGTGTGCGTTTGGTTATGTGACGAGTGATTAATGCATGACCTATCACTCTTCGTCGGTCACATGTGTATGTTTGGTTATGTGGCGAGTAATTAACGTTTGACCTATCGCTCTTCGTCGGCCACATATGTGTGTTGGGGTGAGTGGTGAGTGTTATCCGTTTGAGGATCCGCTCTTCGTTGGCCACTTATCATAGGATGGTAAGCGGTTTTGCTTTTCATCGGCCATCCTTGTAATTGAGGTAAGTGTTAACGTTTCAGTTGCACTTTTTATCGGCCTCATGGTGCGTACTGGTGAGTGGTTAACGTATTTGACCTACCGCTCTTCGTCGGCCACGTACGCGTTGCGATGGGTGGTGAGTGGTTAACGTATTTGACCTACCGCTCTTCGTCGGCCACCATCGAGTCGAATGTCGACATTGTGTATGTTGAGGTGTTTAAGTTTCACTACCATTGTATGTATGTTGTTGTTGGCACGTATTATTGTTGAGATCTCTATGCTAATGGTGTTGACTTGTTGTACATACGATTATACGTTTATTGCGGTTTGCTAATGATTATTGTGTTGTTTATGTAGGTGTATGAAAGTGATTGAATTATGTATGTATGAGTATAAGTATTGCATTCACTAAGCATTAGCTTACCCTCTCGTTGTTTACATTTTTAGGTTCGGAGGCGGACGTGGCAAGGGTATGCTCGGGATTAGATGATTTCCCCTTTTGATGTTTACTTGGATTACTTTTGGTTTCGACTTAGGATTGGGTAGTTTATCCCCAAACATCATGCTCGTAGTTGTGTTTGGAACTTAAACTCATGTAGTCGAAAACTTGTTTTTTGTACGAAAGTCGTAAAATGGCCGATGTGGGCCCGGTATCGTAAAGCTTGTTTTATTATTGAAACGTGTTAGTTTTACATATTATAAAATGTTGTGAAAAGCATTTAGTCTAAAAGTGTCGGGAAGTGGGAGATCATTAAACGAAAAATGAAAAATTTGGACAGAACCTGATTTGGCTTGTGCGCACCCTTACTGTATAAAAAAAATTTATTTCGCATTTTCGGTTGGATAACGGGTTGGGTCGTTATATTTAATTCTTACTATAGGGATGATATTGTTGAAACTACTCGTTTGTGTTTTCATTGTGGGTTGGGAGGTCACAGGGCAATTGATTGTTCCAAAAGGTTCATAGCCCCAGGAGGAGAATTGAGCCGAGTCCCCCTAAGAATTTTCACAAATTTAAATCAGCTTCTCCTCCAAAGAATCGAATGCCTTATAGATTTACCACAGAGAAGTCTGAAAAGCATGAGATGGCTACAAATCCGTCCAAAACAGTAAAAGATACAAAGGTTATTCAAAATAATGTTTATTTCAAGAAACCTTTACATAAAAATCAAATGTGGAAAACAGAGGGATTTAACGGGGCTAGCAGCTCGGGTGCTGATAAAGACAGGGAAGATGAGAAAGTTGTTATTGTTAACGGGAAACCCATTGCTGACAAAGCATGGGTATCCCCCTTAAACTAATCATTTTTCTTTACTTGTGTAGGTCACCTACAGTCCAAACAAAAATACATGGATTGTGGATAGTGGGGCGTCCAAGCACATGACAGGGAACATGTCACTGCTTCATGATGTTAAATCAATAAAAGGTGGACCTGTTTCTTTTGCGGTGATCAAAGAGGTTTTATTACTGCTCAAGGAATGATTTCAAATTCCTCGGTCAGTTTTGATAAAGTGAGTCATGTGAAAGAGATGTCGAATAACCTGCTGTCAGTGTTATATTATGAGAAAAGATTACAAAGTTCCAGAAAACATGATTCTCATGACGGCACCAAGATGTCAGGACCTTTATATTCTGAATATGTCAAAGGCTTATGTTAAAGCAGCAACAGGACATCAGGCTTTCGTGTCCAAGGCTACTGAGCAGGAGTCTATTTTATGGCATAAATGGATGGGTCATCTTAGCTTCAGGAAAATGAATCACTTAGTTCATAATAGTTTGGTGGAAGGCGTTAATGTCAAAGGGTTTCATGTTCCTAATGGGTGTGTGCCGTGTAAGAAAGGGAAACAAGCAAAGAAATCACATAAAGTAAAGAAACATCATTCCATTGATACTCCTCTTGAGCTTCTTCATATGGATCTTTTCGGTCCAATCAACAAGAAGAGTATTACTGGACATTCATATTGCTTAGTGGTTACTGATGAATACTCGCGTTTCACTTGGGTAGTGATGCTGAAAAGTAAAGCTGATACGTTTGAACAAATCAAGGTGCTGATCACGAGACTTGAAACGTTATACAAGTTGAGGGTAAGAAGGATCCGAACAGACAATGGGACCGAATTCAAAAATCAGAAGATGGAAGAATTCTGTAATGAAAAAGGTATTCAACAACAATTCAGTTCACCATACACCCCACAAATGAATGGCGTAGTTGAACGAAAGAATAGAACTTTAATCGAGACTGCAAGAACCATGTTGGCAGACTCAGAATTACCTGTTACTTTTTGGAGTGAAGTATTTTCAAATGCGTGTTATACGATGAATATGGTTCTTGTTGTGAAATGTCATGGCAAGACAAGTTACAAGCTGCTGTTTAAAATAAAACTGAACATCAAACATCTTGAACCGTTTAGCTCTCTTTGTACCATTATGGTTCGGGATACTGGTGGTAAATTCAATCCGAAAGCTGTTACAGGAAGGTTCTTGGGTTATGGAAATGCGTGTAAAAGGGTATATAACTTGTATTCTCGGTGTTTTGAAGAACGTACTGAAATCGATGTTCAAAGACACGCATCTATTCCAGCTGGTAAAGGGTATTCATGGCAGTATAATTACGATGAGTTGTTTGAATCATTCCATCTACCTGATTATAACTCTGAGGATGAAGAGCTTGCAGCACAAATGATGTATAACATGCGTATCTCCGCTGAGCGCATGTCTAATGTGCTTGTGCAAACTAATATACTGACAGTAGCTGAAGAAAGTGCACCGATGACAGGGACAAATGATGATTCGGATTCTGATGATTCGGTTCCTCAACTAGAGGAGACGACTTTGCAATCTGAGGGGGAGGATGAATATATCGATGAGGTATTTGATGATGTGATGAATGAGGTGCCTACTCAAACGACGACTGTGGAACCTATTCAGAACACAACGGAAGATTCTACGGAAACTGACGGACTACGACGGTCTAGTCGAACGGTATCTCTCCCTAAACACTTTGATGATTATGTATTTGACCCTGCAGGTGTTTCAGGTGCTCAGCCAGGTGGACCTTCTACTTCAGATGAACGTGCAACACCCTCTGCTAATGTTGTTACTGATTTTTATACTCATTTGAATCAGACTGGAAGAATCTTCAGGAATGCGCACTTTTGCTTCGTGTCGTAAATCGAGCCTGAGGACGTCAAAGATCACTTGGGTGTTTGGCGTTTCGTAATTCCACCTTCGGGCTGTAAACCGTATTGCTTGAAGTGGGTTCTAAAAAATAAGAAAGATGACCAAGGTATCGTGATCCGGAACAAAGCAAGATTTGTTGTCATAGGGTATCAGCAGATTCCAGACATAGACTGTGATGGCCCCGTCAAAACACTTAACGGCTCCATCACTTGGTCCCACAGCTTGATCGGACTTAAATGAATTTAACAAATGACATTGCATTCTTTTATTTCAAAAGTTTCCCAAAAAGGAAAGCATACCAAAAATATGCAGTTTAAAAGTAACCCAACTTATTAATTAACCAAAGTTGACATAAAATATTGTTAACAAACCACAAGTTTAAATTATCCAAAAATAGAATACAAGCTTAAGTTTCATAAATTGTTTCATTAACATCTGCCCAAATGCATGCAGACTCTTCTAAACACAGCGGAAGCATCACATAAACTCAAGTACCTGTGAAAACATGCGAGTAAACTGTCAACACAAAGGTTGAGTGAATTATAGGTTTAAATAATTGAATAAACTTTAGACCACAAGATTTAAAAATGTTAGAAAACATTAAACATTATTCCATTAACAATGAGCCACCTGGTAACCACTTAACCCTTTATTTACCCTTGCCAAACACAATAATAATATACACTGGACAGTGTATCTACAACAAAATACGAAGTACTAAACATTCCAATTATAAATTGCTAGCGCGACTAGCTCGAAATGGGGTTGTCAAACCCGATAGATCTATCCCTAGGATTCACATTCACCGGTAGAAATCAATGATTACAGTTACCAGACTAGGGAATATTTTTGTCCAACTCACAATGAATAATTTAAATTTAATTGTCACTTGTGTCTAAACGTGAAATAAAATACATGTAATCACATCCCAAAAATATACTTTGAAAAGTATGTAAAAACGGGACTATAACTCATCTTAATAGTAACGAAGTAACCAACACAATTAAGCGAACAGCAAATGAAGTACAGTGATCAGGAATGATCACAACGCCGACCTATAAATAAAGCAGGTCGATATAAATAACTAACTTAGGTCAAGTCTTAGTATGATAGCTATTGTACATGTTGCAAGTAGTCATAAAACAATACTCAGCATGCATCGGTTTGATCGGAACAGCGTACGGACACACACTTTCTATTTTTAGAAAGTTTCTATTTTTGGAAAGTTTCTATTTTTGGAAAGTTTCCAAATTTAGAAAGTTGCTATTTTAGGAAAGTTTATAAGTTAGGAAAGTTTCCTTAATTAGGAAGTCAACAAAAGTCAACTGAAAGTCAAAGTCAACCGAAAGTCAACTCAAAAGTCAACCTTGGTCAAACATAGTCAACGTTAATTTTAAAAGTGTAAGTTGTAATAATAATGTAAGTTATAACGTTTATTAAAGTTAAATATGTCTAATTATGTCATAACATAAGTTTAATTAAATTAAAATGAATTATTAAAGTTAATATAAGTTTAAATGATATAATTAATATAACATAAGTATTTAATTAATTAATTAAATATTAGTCCTAATATAAGTATTATTAATTAATAATAAATTTTAAATCATCTCATAAGTATTATTAATTAATAATGAATTATTAATCATATCATAAGTTTCTAATTATAATCATTAAATCATAAGTATTTAATAATTAAATTATAATTAAATAATAACTAAGCCTTATAATAATTAAATAATTAATTAATCCTTATTATAAGTCCTATAATAATAATCTTATAATATAAGTTTAATACTTATCTTAAGTATTTTCCATTAATAATAAAAGTATTATTAATCATAAGTTTAATTAAAATGCTAATTAAATCATAAGTAATAATTAAATGATATAATAAATATATATATCATAAGTCTTAAAATTTTAATAATTACGTTTTATATCATAAGTAATTAAATGATAATGAAATTCATTATTTACATCATAAGTTTAATAATTAATCAAAAGTTCATCGGGTCGTATCTTGAGCCCCGGGTGTCGATTTTCGGCGAGCCTTACATATATCTCCGCCTAATCAAACCACCTGACACTTTGGTATATTCAAGAACACACCAAGAACAGTCCACAAGTCGTGGTGATCAGCCATGACACCACTTGGAACTTCAATTCAATCAAAATCGTGTTTTAGCCATAACGGGTGATTCGTGGCTCGGATTTAGATGACCCGAACATGAAAGTTTGTCCCACCATCAATCCTAACACACTAACACGCCCTAAAGTCACCAAATATGGTCACAAAGTCGGACCAAACCTGGTTCATATCAATATCACATTTCAATTTCAATAAAATACCATTTTGATCATATCTAGGGCTCTGGGAATCGAAACGACATGAATCCGGAGTCTAAAATTAATGTCTTGATGAGAGAAACTCATCTAACTACTTTATTTTCACTTTTATATCAGTCACAATTCCAGAATTAAACAAAAAGCTGCTGTCCCAATTATATCAAACCGAAAACATATGTATTCGAGTAATTCTACGCATACAAACACCATTACAACAACAAGTAATCATCATACTATCAATATATAATCAAAATACAGAAAAATAATGAAAAATCAAAAATTTTAGGGTTAGGGTTTATACCCTAAACGATAATTAATAAGTATAATCGCGTAGAGGACGATTAGTAGAACGCGTTGGTGTATAACAATGGATGATCCAAGCACTAAAATTGATTGATGATGATGATGTTGGTGGTTTGTGTGGCGATGGCACAAGGGAAGGGAGGAAGAAGAGAGCAAAGTGGAAAATTAGGTTTAAGGGATTTTTGATGAAATGAAAATAAATTTCACACAATGAAAAATTAAGGGAGTATTACTCCCTCCCATTGATTCGGCTGATGGGTTGAGTGGGGTGGGTCCCACTTGGCCCATCTCACTTAAATATTGATTTACTTGTGGCCCAAAAGCCCGAACGAAACCCGAAACGCGAAAACACGCTCACGCGATTAAAAATTCGGAGAGATAACAAATACGCGACGAAAAATAAATATAAATACTATATATAATTATATGATCTTAAAATATCATATTTAAAATAATTAGGATTTAAATATCCTAAAAACTCGACCGTTGGTTTGAAAACCGAAAAGATTCGCCGGATGGAAATCCGCAACACGTAGAAACGTATAATTCAAAATATGAATACAAATATTCACATAATGTAGTGGCCCAAACTTTTCCATGTTTATATATATTAATTGAGATGGATATTTACATGATTAAATGTTTCCAACATGTTAAGCAATCAAACTTGTTAAGACTTGATTAATTGAAATATGTTTCATATAGACAATTGACCACCCAAGTTGACCGGCGATTCACGAACGTTAAAACTTGTAAAAATGACATGACGATATATATATGGATATACATATGGTTAACATGAGATTATGATAAGTAAGTATCTCCATAAGTATATTAACAATGAGTTATATACATATAAACAAGACTACTAACTTAAGGATTTCGAAACGAGACATATATGTAACGATTATCGTTGTAACGACATTTAAATGTATATATATCATATTAAGATATATTAATATATCATAATATCATGATAATATAATAATTTAACATCTCATTGGATATAATAAATAATGGGTTAACAACATTAATTGAGATCGTTAACTTAAAGGTTTCAAAACAACACTTACATGTAACGACTAACGATGACTTAATGACTCAGTTAAAATGTATATACATGTAGTGTATTTAGATGTATTAAAATACTTTTGGAAGACTTCAAGACATATATCAAAACACTCATACTTAACGAAAATGGTTACAGTTACTTTCCCATTCTTTTCTTTCATCAAGAATTCTAGTCGTATTCTTACCCGTATTATACACAGCTTCAAAACGTACTTACTATGGGTATATACCAATAGGAACTAGCATGGGATTCCACTCTTGATTATGTCATGTATGACTAATCAATTTTAACTTCTACCATGAGCTAGTCAACTACTTTTAACCCCACTCACCACTCACCAATTACCACTCATCATTCACTCCATTTCACTTCCAATTCTCTTTCTAATTCTCTCTCAACACACACACACACACACTATTATGAACGTATTTTTCCATTAGTTAATCATCATCTTCATCAAAAATCACTTCAAGAATCAAGCTATAATCATCATAGGAAGAACACTTCAAGAACACTTCAAAAATCCCTTCAAGTTTACTAATTTACTTCCAAGCTTTCTAATCCATTCCAAGTAATCATCTAAGATCAAGAAACCTTTGTTATATATAGTAGGTTATCTTTCTTATTCAAGGTAATATTCATATTCAAACTTTGATACAATTTCTATAACTATAAACTATCTTAATTCGAGTAAAAATCTTACTTGAACTTGTTTTTGTGTCATGATCCTACTTCAAGAACTTTCAAGCCATCCAAGATCCTTTGAAGCTAGATCATTTCTTGTCACTTCCAGTAGGTTTACCTACTAAACTTGAGGTAGTAATGATGTTCATAACATCATTCGATTCATATATATAAAACTATCTTATTCGAAGGTTTAAACTCGTAATCACTAGAACATAGTTTAGTTAATTCTAAACTTGTTCGCAAACAAAAGTTAATCCTTCTAACTTGAATTTTAAAATTAACTAAACACATGTTCTATATCTATATGATATGCTAACTTAATGATTTAAAACCTGAAAACACGAAAAACACCGTAAAACCAGATTTACGCCGTCGTAGTAACACCGCGGGCTGTTTTGGGTTAGTTAATTAAAAACTATGATAAACTTTGATTTAAAAGTTGTTATTCTGAGAAAATGATTTTTATTATGAACATGAAACTATATCCAAAAATTATGGCTAAACTCAAAGTGGAAGTATGTTTTCTAAAATGGTCATCTAGACGTCGTTCTTTCGACTGAAATGACTACCTTTACAAAAACGACTTGTAACTTATTTTTCCGACTATAAACCTATACTTTTTCTGTTTAGATTCATAAAATAGAGTTCAATATGAAACCATAGCAATTTGATTCACTCAAAACGGATTTAAAATAAAGAAGTTATGGGTAAAACAAGATTGGATAATTTTTCTCATTTTAGCTACGTGAAAATTGGTAACAAATCTATTCCAACCATAACTTAATCAACTTGTATTGTATATTATGTAATCTTGAGATACCATAGACACGTATACAATGTTTCGACCTATCATGTCGACACATCTATATATATTTCAGAACAACCATAGACACTCTATATGTGAATGTTGGAGTTAGCTATACAGGGTTGAGGTTGATTCCAAAATATATATAGTTTGAGTTGTGATCAATACTGAGATACGTATACACTGGGTCGTGAATTGATTCAAGATAATATTTATCGATTTATTTCTGTACATCTAACTGTGGACAACTAGTTGTAGGTTACTAACGAGGACAGCTGACTTAATAAACTTAAAACATCAAAATATATTAAAAGTGTTGTAAATATATTTTGAACATACTTTAATATACATGTATATATTGTTATAGGTTCGTGAATCAACAGTGGCCAAGTCTTACTTCTCGACGAAGTAAAAATCTGTGAAAGTGAGTTATAGTCCCACTTTTAAAATCTAATATTTTTGGGATGAGAATACATGCAGGTTTTATAAATGATTTACAAAATAGACACAAGTACGTGAAACTACATTCTATGGTTGAATTATCGAAATCGAATATGCCCCTTTTTATTAAGTCTGGTAATCTAAGAATTAGGGAACAGACACCCTAATTGACGCGAATCCTAAAGATAGATCTATTGGGCCTAACAAACCCCATCCAAAGTATCGGATGCTTTAGTACTTCGAAATTTATATCATATCCGAAGGGTGTCCCGGAGTGATGGGGATATTCTTATATATGCATCTTGTTAATGTCGGTTACCAGGTGTTCACCATATGAATAATTTTTATCTCTATGTATGGGATGTATATTGAAATATGAAATCTTGTGGTCTATTGTTACAATTTGATATATATAGGTTAAACCTATAACTCACCAACATTTTTGTTGACGTTTAAAGCATGTTTATTCTCAGGTGAATACTAAGAGCTTCTGCTGTTGCATACTAAAATAAGGACAAGATTTGGAGTTCATGTTTGTATGATACTGTGTAAAAACTGCATTCAAGAAACTGATTTCGATGTAACATATTTGTATTGTAAACCATTATGTAATGGTCGTGTGTAAACAGGATATTTTAGATTATCATTATTTGATAATCTACGTAAAACTTTTTAAACCTTTATTTATGAAATAAAGGTTATGGTTTGTTTTAAAAATGAATGCAGTCTTTGAAAAACGTCTCATATAGAGGTCAAAACCTCGCAACGAAATCAATTAATATGGAACGTTTTTAATCAATAAGAACGGGACATTTCAGTTGGTATCAGAGCGTTGGTCTTAGAGAACCAGAATTTTGCATTAGTGTGTCTTATCGAGTTTGTTAGGATGCATTAGTGAGTCTGGACTTCGACCGTGTTTACTTGAAAAATGATTGCTTAACAAATTTTGTTGGAAACTATATATTTTTAACATGTGAATATTATGTGATATATTAATCTCTTAACGCGTTTGATATTATGTGATAGATGTCTAGATCTAGAACAAGTCCCATTGACTCACTTAATAATAATGAAGAGTCAAATGTAAATTGGAATGATTCGTGGACTGATTCACAAGTTCCCGAAGAGGAACCGGAAGAAGAGTCGGAACCGGAAGAAGAATCGGAACCGGAAGAAGAATTGGAACCGGATGAAGAAATAGAACCGGTGGGGGAAATAATAAAACGGTTAAGTAAAAGAAAATCCTCAACCAACCGACCAAGGTTAATTATGGTCAATGGTGTTTCCGCCAAGGAATCAAAATATTGGAAGGATTACCAATTCTCCGATGAATCGGATTCCGACGAGAATTCCGATGATGTTATAGAAATTACCCCAACTGAATTTAAAAAGGCAAAAGAAAATAATAAGGGAAAGGGCAAAAAAAATAGAGAAATCTAATTCCAACCCCGATGAACTTTATATGTATCGTCAACCCCCGAAGTCCTTAAGTTGTAACAATGACCCGGGAACCTCTAAACCACCAGGTTTTTCTAAACCAATGTGGATAACGACGGCTCGTATTAGGGGAACATCATATATCCCTAGAAACTTGGCAAAATGAACCAAAACCGAAGAAGAAGAAACAAGCGAGTCGGAATAAGATAGTTGTATTCGTGTGGTGTAATATAAGTAATATAGTGTGCTTATGCTTTATGATATATGTAAAAATTGCTTGTATTAATAAGTATTTTTTTTATGAATCTAACTCTTGTCTATTTTACAGTATAAAAACACAAAATAGATAGACAACCCAATATTTTAAGAGACCTACCCGGAGACATGATTGATGAAATCTTGTCTAGAGTCGGTCAGAATTCTTCAGCACAACTATTTAAGGCGAGATCAGTTTGTAAGACATTCGAAGAACGTTCCAAGAATGCCTTGGTTTATAAAAGGCTTTCGTTCGAAAGATGGGGGATATCACATTGAGAAATCCATAAGTTACGATGTGTTTACTTTGACGCATATATTGCGGGGAACCCAAATGCTATTTTACGCAATGGGTTAAGAAATTATTTTGACTCAATATATCCGAATATTGGACTTCGTGATTTAGAAAAAGCGGCTAACATGCAACATAAAGAAGCATGTTATGCTTACGGATTAGTAATGTTCGCTTCTCACCAAAGTGAGAACAAGAACATCGGGCTACAACTATTAAACAAAACGTTCCCACAAGTGATGGAGTCGGTAATTGGGGTAAGAAATGAGGTTTTTAGATTGTTACGGGACTGTTGGACATTACGTAACCCTCGTCCCTTTGACGACGTTACAACACGCTGTCTTATCAACAGCCATAACGATTATGTTCCACAAGACCAAGGATGGGAAGTAATCCTAGTAAAACCAGAATGCATGACTTGTTTCTGGACGTATGAATTACGTGTCTTTATTGCCTTTGCTGAACGACTTGTGTACTAGCTAGAATTATCTTCACAACCATCTTGTATCAAATTTATTATGTGCTATATTTCATGCTATATGTAAAATAAGCGGTATTGTAAGTTTGTAAAATATTGTGTAAAAGTTTGAACGCGAAATATTATTATAATCAGTTTTTCATATAAAATTGTAGTAGTTGAATTGTATATTAGCTACTAAGTATGAACTTAACGGGTAGGTACTACCCGAATTTAAACTTATAAAACGCTAATATGAAGAAAAAGCTTTTATAAATGAGTTCATATTATGCTACGAAATACTATTAACTACTCTTAATACTCTGTATGATTAACTTGTTCCATTTGACTATTTTGAAGGAAATGGCACCGACTACTCGACACACCGTGAATATGAATGAAGAGGAATTCCGTTCTTTTCTAGCTTCAAACATAGCCGCAGTACAGGCTGCGCTACATACCAACAATAACCTTGGATCTAGCAGTACAGGAAATCATGTAGGATGTACCTACAAAGAATTCACTGCCCGCAAACCTTTGGAATTTGATGGAACCGAAGGACCGATCGGATTGAAACGGTGGACCGAAAAGGTCGAATCGGTGTTTGCCATAAGTAAGTGTACTGAAGAGGACAAAGTGAAGTACGCTACGCATACCTTCACAGGTTCTGCGTTAACATGGTGGAATACCTATCTAGAGCAAGTGGGACAAGACGATGCGTACGCACTACCGTGGTCAGTATTCAAGCACTTGATGAACGAGAAGTACCGTCCCAGAACCGAGGTCAATAAGCTCAAGACAGAACTTAGAGGGTTACGAACCCAAGGATTTGATATTACCACGTACGAAAGACGATTCACAGAATTGTGCCTATTGTGTCCGGGAGCATTCGAAGATGAGGAAGAGAAGATCGATGCGTTTGTGAAAGGATTACCGGAAAGAATCCAAGAGGATATAAGTTCACACGAGCCCGCCTCCATACAACAGGCATGTAGAATGGCTCACAAACTAGTGAACCAGATTGAAGAAAGAATTAAAGAACAGACTGCTGAAGAGGCCAATGTGAAGCAAGTCAAAAGAAAGTGGGGGAAAAATGGTGATAAGAATCACCAATACAACAACAACAGCAATTACAACAATAATCGCAACAATTATCCCAACAATCGCAACATCAATCGCAACTACAACAAATGGCCCAACAACAACAACAACAACAACAACAACAACAACAACAACAACAACAACAACAACAGCAACTACAACAATCATCCCAACAACAATAATAACCGCAACAACAACAACAATCAGAAGCAGCTATGCCAAAGGTGTGAAAAGTATCACTCGGGGTTCTGCACCAAATTTTGCAACAAGTGTAAAAGAAATGGTCATAGCGCGGAGAAGTGTGAGGTCTACGGACCAGGGGTTAATAGAACGAAAGGAACAAATGGTGTCGGAACGAGTAATGGCGGAGCAAGTAGTGTCGGAGCAAGTTATGCCAATGTAGTTTGTTATAAATGTGGAAAACCGGGCCACATTATTAGAAATTGCCCGAACCAGGAGAACACGAATGGACAAGGCCGCGGAAGAGTTTTCAATATTAATGCGGCAGAGGCACAAGAAGACCCGGAGCTTGTTACGGGTACGTTTCTTATTGACAATAAATCTGCTTACGTTTTATTTAATTCGGGTGCGGATAGAAGCTATATGAGTAGAGATTTTTGTGCTAAATTAAGTTGTCCATTGACGCCTTTGGATAGTAAATTTTTACTCGAATTAGCAAATGGTAAATTAATTTCAGCAGATAATATATGTCGGAATCGAGAAATTAAACTGGTTAGCGAAACATTTAAGATTGATTTGATACCAGTAGAGTTAGGGAGTTTTGATGTGATAATCGGTATGGACTGGTTGAAAGAAGTGAAAGTAGAGATCGTTTATTACAAAAATGCAATTCGCATTATACGAGAAAAAGGAAAACCCTTAATGGTGTACGGAGAAAAGGGCAACACGAAGCTACATCTTATTATTAATTTGAAGGCACGAAAACTAATAAGAAAAGGTTGCTATGCTGTTCTAGCACACGTCGAGAAAGTACAAACTGAAGAAAAGAGCATCAATGATGTTCCCATTGCAAAAGAATTTCCCGATGTATTTCCGAAAGAATTACCGGGATTACCCCCACATCGATCCGTTGAATTTCAAATAGATCTTGTACCAGGAGCTGTACCAATAGCTCGTGCTCCTTACAGACTCGCACCCAGCGAGATGAAAGAACTACAAAGCCAATTACAAGAACTTTTAGAGCATGGTTTCATTCGACCAAGCACATCACCGTGGGGAGCTCCTGTTTTGTTTGTCAAGAAGAAAGATGGTACATTCAGGTTGTGTATCGACTACCGAGAGTTGAACAAACTTACCATCAAGAACCGCTACCCACTACCGAGAATCGACGACTTATTTGATCAACTACAAAGCTCGTCTATTTATTCAAAGATTGACTTACGTTCCGGGTATCATCAAATGCGGGTGAAAGAAGATGATATTCCAAAGACTGCTTTCAGAACACGTTACGGTCATTACGAGTTTATGGTCATGCCGTTTGGTTTAACTAATGCACCAGCTGTGTTCATGGACCTTATGAACCGAGTGTGTGGACCATACCTTGACAAGTTTGTCATTGTTTTCATTGATGACATACTTATTTACTCAAAGAATGACCAAGAACACGGTGAACATTTGAGAAAGGTGTTAGAAGTATTGAGGAAGGAAGAATTGTACGCTAAGTTTTCAAAGTGTGCATTTTAGTTAGAAGAAGTTCAATTCCTCGGTCACATAGTGAACAAAGAAGGTATTAAGGTGGATCCGGCAAAGATAGAAACTGTTGAAAAGTGGGAAACCCCGAAAACTCCGAAACACATACGCCAGTTTTTAGGACTAGCTGGTTACTACAGAAGGTTCATCCAAGACTTTTCCAGAATAGCAAAACCCTTGACTGCATTAACGCATAAAGGGAAGAAATTTGAATGGAATGATGAACAAGAGAAAGCGTTTCAGTTATTGAAGAAAAAGCTAACTACGGCACCTATATTGTCATTGCCTGAAGGGAATGATGATTTTGTGATTTATTGTGATGCATCAAAGCAAGGTCTCGGTTGTGTATTAATGCAACGAACGAAGGTGATTGCTTATGCGTCTAGACAATTGAAGATTCGCGAACAAAATTATACAACGCATGATTTGGAATTAGGTGCGGTTGTTTTTGCATTAAAGACTTGGAGGCACTACTTATATGGGGTCAAAAGTATTATATATACCGACCACAAAAGTCTTCAACACATATTTAATCAGAAACAACTGAATATGAGGCAGCGTAGGTGGATTGAATTATTGAATGATTACGACTTTGAGATTCGTTACCACCCGGGGAAGGCAAATGTGGTAGCCGATGCCTTGAACAGGAAGGACAGAGAACCCATTCGAGTAAAATCTATGAATATAATGATTCATAATAACCTTACTACTCAAATAAAGGAGGCGCAACAAGGAGTTTTAAAAGAGGGAAATTTAAAGATGAAATACCCAAGGGATCGGAGAAGCATCTTAATATTCGGGAAGACGGAACCCGGTATAGGGCTGAAAGGATTTGGGTACCAAAATTTGGAGATATGAGAGAAATGGTACTTAGAGAAGCTCATAAAACCAGATACTCAATACATCCTGGAACGGGGAAGATGTACAAGGATCTCAAGAAACATTTTTGGTGGCCGGGTATAAAAGCCGATGTTGCTAAATATGTAGGAGAATGT
This sequence comes from Rutidosis leptorrhynchoides, assembly GCF_046630445.1. NCBI lineage: Eukaryota > Viridiplantae > Streptophyta > Magnoliopsida > Asterales > Asteraceae > Rutidosis > Rutidosis leptorrhynchoides. The sequence goes on from NC_092333.1 coordinate 168,281,126, forward strand.
TTGACGTGTTCTAAGGTCAAAGCTGAGCATCAGAAACTATCAGGTCTACTTCAAAAACCCGAAATCCCGGAATGGAAATGGGAAAACATTACCATGGATTTCATCACTAAATTGCCAAGGACTGCAAGTGGTTTTGATACTATTTGGGTAATAGTTGATCGTCTCACCAAATCAGCACACTTCCTGCCAATAAGAGAAGATGACAAGATGGAGAAGTTAGCACGACTGTATTTGAAGGAAGTCGTCTCCAGACATGGAATACCAATCTCTATTATCTCTGATAGGGATGGTAGATTTATTTCAAGATTCTGGCAGACATTACAGCAAGCATTAGGAACTCGTCTAGACATGAGTACTGCCTATCATCCACAAACTGATGGGCAGAGTGAAAGGACGATACAAACGCTTGAAGACATGGTACGAGTATGTGTTATTGATTTCGGAAATAGTTGGGATCGACATCTACCGTTAGCAGAATTTTCCTACAACAACAGCTACCATTCAAGCATTGAGATGGCGCCGTTTGAAGCACTTTATGGTAGAAAGTGCAGGTCTCTGATTTGTTGGAGTGAAGTGGGGGATAGACAAATTACGGGTCCGGAGATTATACAAGAAACTACCGAGAAGATCATCCAAATTCAACAACGGTTGAAAACCGCCCAAAGTCGACAAAAGAGCTATGCTGACATTAAAAGAAAAGATATAGAATTTGAAATTGGAGAGATGGTCATGCTTAAAGTTGCACCTTGGAAAGGCGTTGTTCGATTTGGTAAATGAGGGAAATTAAATCTAAGGTATATTGGACCATTCAAGATTATTGATCGTGTCGGACCAGTAGCTTACCGACTTGAGTTACCTCAACAACTCGCGGCTGTACATAACACTTTCCACGTCTCGAATTTGAAGAAATGTTTTGCTAAAGAAGATCTCACTATTCCGTTAGATGAAATCCAAATCAACGAAAAACTTCAATTCATCGAAGAACCCGTCGAAATAATGGATCGTGAGGTTAAAAGACTTAAGCAAAACAAGATACCAATTGTTAAGGTTCGATAGAATGCTCGTAGAGGACCCGAGTTCACCTGGGAGCGTGAAGATCAGATGAAGAAGAAATACCCGCATCTATTTCCAGAAGATTCGTCAACACCTTCAACAGCTTAAAATTTCGGGACGAAATTTATTTAACGGGTAGGTACTGTAGTGACCCGAACTTTTCCATGTTTATATATATTAATTGAGATTGATATTTACATGATTAAATGTTTCCAACATGTTAAGCAATCAAACTTGTTAAGACTTGATTAATTGAAATATGTTTCATATAGACAATTGACCACCCAAGTTGACCGGCGATTCACGAACGTTAAAACTTGTAAAAACGACATGACCATATATATATGGATATACATATGGTTAACATGAGATTATGATAAGTAAGTATCTCCATAAGTATATTAACAATGAGTTATATACATATAAACAAGACTACTAACTTAAGGATTTCGAAACGAGACATATATGTAACGATTATCGTTGTAACGACATTTAAATGTATATATATCATATTAAGATATATTAATATATCATAATATCATGATAATATAATAATTTAACATCTCATTAGATATAATAAACAATGGGTTAACAACATTAATTGAGATCGTTAACTTAAAGGTTTCAAAACAACACTTACATGTAACGACTAACGATGACTTAACGACTCAGTTAAAATGTATATACATGTAGTGTATTTAGATGTATTAAAATACTTTTGGAAGACTTCAAGACATATATCAAAACACTCATACTTAACGAAAATGGTTACAGTTACTTTCCCATTCTTTTCTTTCATCAAGAATTCTAGTCGTATTCTTACCCGTATTATACACAGCTTCAAAACGTACTTACTATGGGTATATACCAATAGGAACTAGCATGGGATTCCACTCTTGATTATGTCATGTATGACTAATCAATTTTAACTTCTACCATGAGCTATTCAACTAACTAGAACTCCTTTTAACCCCACTTACCACTCACCAATTACCACTCATCATTCACTCCATTTCACTTCCAATTCTCTTTCTAATTCTCTCTCAACACACACACACTATTATGAATGTATTTTTCCAGTAGTTAATCATCATCTTCATCAAAAATCACTTCAAGAATCCAGCTATAATCATCAAAGGAAGAACACTTCAAAAATCCCTTCAAGTTTACTAATTTACTTCCAAGCTTTCTAATCCATTCCAAGTAATCATCTAAGATCAAGAAACCTTTGTTATATTCAGTAGGTTATCTTTCTTATTCAAGGTAATATTCATATTCAAACTTTGATTCAATTTCTATAACTATAAACTATCTTAATTCGAGTAAAAATCTTACTTGAACTTGTTTTTGTGTCATGATCCTACTTCAAGAACTTTCAAGCCATCCAAGATCCTTTGAAGCTAGATCATTTCTTGTCACTTCCAGTAGGTTTACCTACTAAACTTGAGGTAATAATTATGTTCATAACATCATTCGATTCATATATATAAAACTATCTTATTCGAAGGTTTAAACTCGTAATCACTAGAACATAGTTTAGTTAATTCTAAACTTGTTCGCAAACAAAAGTTAATCCTTCTAACTTGACTTTTAAAATTAACTAAACACATGTTCTATATCTATATGATATGCTAACTTAATGATTTAAAACCTGGAAACACGAAAAACACCGTAAAACCGGATTTACGCCGTCGTAGTAACACCGCGGGCTGTTTTGGGTTAGTTAATTAAAAACTATGATAAACTTTGATTTAAAAGTTGTTATTCTGAGAAAATGATTTTTATTATGAACATGAAACTATATCCAAAAATTATGGTTAAACTCAAAGTGGAAATATGTTTTCTAAAATGGTCATCTAGACATCGTTCTTTCGACTGAAATGACTACCTTTACAAAAACGACTTGTAACTTATTTTTCCGACTATAAACCTATAATTTTTCTGTTTAGATTCATAAAATAGAGTTCAATATGAAACCATAGCAATTTGATTCACTCAAAACGGATTTAAAATGAAGAAGTTATGGGTAAAACAAGATTGGATAATTTTTCTCATTTTAGCTACCTGAAAATTGGTAACAAATCTATTCCAACCATAACTTAATCAACTTGTATTGTATATTATGTAATCTTGAGATACCATAGACACGTATACAATGTTTCGACCTATCATGTCGACACATCTATATATATTTCGGAACAACCATAGACACTCTATATGTGAATGTTGGAGTTAGCTATACAGGGTTGAGGTTGATTCCAAAATATATATAGTTTGAGTTGTGATCAATACTGAGATACGTATACACTGGGTCGTGAATTGATTCAAGATAATATTTATCGATTTATTTCTGTACATCTAACTGTGGACAACTAGTTGTAGGTTACTAACGAGGACAGCTGACTTAATAAACTTAAAACATCAAAATATATTAAAAGTGTTGTAAATATATTTTGAACATACTTTAATATACATGTATATATTGTTATAGGTTCGTGAATCAACAGTGGCCAAGTCTTACTTCTCGACGAAGTAAAAATCTGTGAAAGTGAGTTATAGTCCCACTTTTAAAATCTAATATTTTTGGGATGAGAATACATGCATGTTTTATAAATGATTTACAAAATAGACACAAGTACGTGAAACTACATTCTATGGTTGAATTATCGAAATCGAATATGCCCCTTTTTATTAAGTCTGGTAATCTAAGAATTTGGGAACAGACACCCTAATTGACGCGAATCCTAAAGATAGATCTATTGGGCCTAACAAACCCCATCCAAAGTATCGGATGCTTTAGTACTTCGAAATTTATATCATATCCGAAGGGTGTCCCGGAGTGATGGGGATATTCTTATATATGCATCTTCTTAATGTCGGTTACCAGGTGTTCACCATATGAATGATTTTTATCTCTATGTATGGGATGTATATTGAAATATGAAATTTTGTGGTCTATTGTTACAATTTGATATATATAGGTTAAACCTATAACTCACCAACATTTTTGTTGACGTTTAAAGCATGTTTATTCTCAAGTGAATACTAAGAGCTTCCGCTATTGCATACTAAAATAAGGACAAGATTTGGAGTCCATGTTTGTATGATACTGTGTAAAAACTGCATTCAAGAAACTGATTTCGATGTAACATATTTGTATTGTAAACCATTATGTAATGGTCGTGTGTAAACAGGATATTTTAGATTATCATTATTTGATAATCTACGTAAAGCTTTTTAAACCTTTATTTATGAAATAAAGGTTATGGTTTGTTTTAAAAATGAATGCAGTCTTTGAAAAACGTCTCATATAGAGGTCAAAACCTCGCAACGAAATCAATTAATTTGGAACGTTTTTAATCAATAAGAATGGGACATTTCACATAACACATAATAATTAATATATATATTATTATAAAAATAATAATATAGGTCATGTAAATGACGTATCACGAATAACAGTTAACGGTTGTTAAATAATTAACGGTAAAAGATAACAGAAAAAGTAGGTTCGTGACAGTACCTTCCCGTTACGGAAATTTCGTCCCGAAATTTAAGCAGGTGCAGGGGTTGACTCGGCATCTAGGAACAAATGCGGATACTTCTGCTTCATCTGATCTTCACGCTCCCAAGTGAACTCGGGACCGCGTCTGGCGTTCCATCTAACCCGGACAATAGGAATTCGGCTCTGCATAAGAGTCTTAACTTCTCGATCCATAATTTCAATAGGTTCCTCAATAAAATGAAGTTGCTTATCAACATGAAGTTCTTCCAAAGGAATAGTTTTTCGGCTTCGGCCAAACACTTCTTTAAATTCGATACATGAAAAACATCATGAACAGCACTGAGTTCTTGTGGCAACTTCAAATGATAAGCCGCCGGTCCAACTCTCTCAATGATCTCAAACGGTCCAACAAAATGAGGACTTAACTTTCCCTTTTTACCAAAACGGATCACACCCTTCCAAGGTGAAACCTTTAACATAACACGATCACCAACTTGAAATTCTACATCTTTCCTTCCCTTATCGGCATAACTCTTTTGCCGACTTCTAGCTGTTCTCAATCTTTCCTTAATCTGTACAATCTTCTCGGTAGTCTCATGAATAATTTCTGGACCTGTGAGTTGAGCATCCCCAACCTCATTCCAACAGACAGGAGACCTACACTTCCTACCATACAGAGCTTCAAACGGTGCAGCTTTAATACTTACATGATAACTGTTGTTATAAGAAAACTCAGCTAGCGGCAAATATTTATCCCACCCATTACCAAAATCAATAACACACGCTCGTAACATATCTTCTAACGTCTGAATAGTCCTTTCACTCTGACCATCTGTTTGAGGATGATAAGCGGTGCTCATATCTAACCTAGTTCCCAAGGCTTCCTGTAAGGATCGCCAAAACCTCGATACAAATCGACTGTCTCGGTCTGAAATAATGGATACAGGAACACCATGCCTAGAAACAATCTCCTTCAAGTACAAACGAGTAAGCTTCTCCATCGAATCCGTTTCCCTAATCGGCAAAAAGTGAGCCGACTTAGTGAGTCGATCTACAATAACCCAAATAGTGTCATAACCACCCGCAACTCTCGGTAACCTAGTAATAAAATCCATCGTAATTCCTTCCCACTTCAACTCGGGAATCTCAGGTTGCACTAAAAGTCCGGATGGTTTTTGATGTTCTGCTTTAACCTTAGCACATGTCAAACAATTAGCGACATACGTAGCCACATCACCTTTTAAATTAGGCAACCAATACAGCTCCTTAAGATCATGATACATCTTTCCTGAACCAGGATGAATAGAGTACCTAGACTTATGAGCCTCATCCAAAACAAGTTGTCGCAGTTCGCCAAACTTCGGAACCCAAAGACGTCCTGCAAAGTATCTAGTACCATCTGCTCATACCTCAAACTTCTTAGCCATACCTCTTACGTTCTCATTCACAAAATTCTCTTCCTTTAAGGCTTCTTGTTGTGCCTCAAGAATCTGCCTTGCGAGGTTTGTTCTAATTGTCATATTCAAGGCCCTAAACCTGTGAGGTTCAGCCCTTTCTTTACGACTCAACGCATCCGCCACCACATTGGCCTTACCCGGATGATATAAAAGTTCACAATTGTAATCATTCAACGTCTCAATCCATCTTCGTTGTCTCATGTTCAACTGTTTCTGATTGAGGATATGTTGAAGACTTTTGTGATCTGTGTACACAGTACTCTTGACCCCATACAAATAATGTCTCCAAATCTTAAGCGCAAAAACAACGGCCCCCAACTCTAAATCATGAGTTGTATAGTTCTGCTCGTGAATCTTCAATTGACGTGACGCGTACGCGATGACTTTCTTTCTTTGCATCAAAACAAAACCAAAGCCTTGACGCGATGCATCACAATAAACAACAAAATCATCATTACCCTCAGGCAGTGACAATATCGGAGCGGTAGTCAACTTCTTCTTCAAAATCTGAAAAGCAGTCTCGTGTTCATCCTTCCACTCATATTTCTTCCCCTTGTGCATTAAAGCAGTCAGAGGTTTCGCTATACGAGAGAAATCTTGAATGAACCTTCTATAGTAACCTGCTAATCCTAGGAACTGACGAATCTGAGTAGGAGTTTTCGGAGTTTCCCACTTTTCAATCGCCTCAATCTTAGCAGGATCAACTTGTATCCCTTGTTTACTAACAATAAGTCCAAGGAATTGAACTTCTCATAACCAGAATGCACATTTAGAGAACTTAGCGTACAACTCTTCTTTTCTTAACAGATCGATCACTAACTTCAAATATTCTTCATGCTCTTCATCACTCTTCGAATAAATAAGGATGTCGTCGATGAACACAATAACGAACTTATCCAGATAGGGTCTACACACACGGTTCACGAGGTCCATGAACACAGCAGGTGCATTTGTCAATCCGAACGGCATAACAAGAAACTCAAAGTGACCGTAACGGGTGCGAAAAGCAGTTTTCAAAACATCAGATTCTTTAACACGCAACTGATGATAGCCGGAAAGAAGATCGATTTTTGAATAAACAGATGAACCCTGAAGCTGATCGAACAGATCATCAATTCTCTGAAGGGGGTAACGGTTTTTAATAGTAAGCTTGTTCAACTCACGATAATCAATGAACAAACGAAAAGAACCATCCTTCTTCTTAACAAACAGAACAGGAGCTCCCCAAGGGGACGAACTAGGACGAATGAAACCTTTGTCCAACAACTCACAGAGTTGACTTGACAATTCATAAAGTTTGGAAGGCGCAAGACGATAAGGAGCACGTGCTATAGGAGCAGCACCGGGAAGAAGAACAATTTGAAATTCTACCGCGCGTTGCGGCGAAAGGCCAGGTAAATCTTCAGGAAATACCTCAGAAAAATCTCTAACAATATGAACATCTCCAACGCTCTTCGTTTCCTTATCGGAATCAACAACATGGGCTAGAATAGCATGACAGCCTTTGCGAAGATGTTTAAGAACTTTCAAACAGCTAATAAGATTTAACTGTCTGCATTTCTTATTTCCAAAAACCATCAGCGGCTCTCCAACCACATTAGTAATACGAATAGCTTTATCATAACACACAATCTCAGCACGATTCGCAGATAACCAATCTATCCCAATAACAATGTCAAAACTACCAAGTTCAATCGGTACCAAATCTATCTCAAAATCTCTACCAGCCAAACTAATGTTACATTTACGATGCACAGTCTTAGCAGTAAGCACTTTACCATTAGCTATTTCAACAACATAAGTATTGTCTAAAGGAGTTAACGGTGTTTTGATTTTTGGACTTAATTTACTCGACACAAAACTCAAATCAGCCCCTGAATCAAATAGTACATAAACTGATAAATCTTTAACCGAGAACGTACCCGTAACAAGTTTAGGATCTTCCTCAGCATCCCTGGCGTTAATGTTAAATGCTCTACCACGTGCAGTCTCTGCAGTCTTCTTGTTGGGACAAGCATCACGGAAATGCCCCGGCTTTCCACACTCGTAACAAACTCTCTGATTACCACCATTATTCAACTTTCCATTACCATTACCATTCCCACCTCTATTACCAGCATTATTACCACTATTACCACCTACAGCAGGAGTAGCAGAACCCGGTAGAAGCACCGTACAATCCTTAGCAATGTGTCCCTGTTTGGAACACCTCTTGCAAGTCACCATACAATAACCCTCATGAGCCTTGTAACATCGAGGACACCCACGCTGACTGCGGTTATTCGAACCAGAAGTATCCTGCTTTTTCTGCTAACCTTGGTTTTGATTACGGTTATTATCCCACTTTCTCTTCCCATTATCATCTTTCTTAATAGTCTCTTCACTGGGTTCGGTAATAGCAGCCTTGCTTCTTCTCAAGATCTTATCATTCAACTTATGAGCCATAAACATCGCGGCCTCAATAGTCTGGGGCTCACTAGACTCAACCCCATGCTCGATATTCTCAGATAATCCATAAATGTAAGCTTCAATCTTAAGATTCTCCTCCGCATAAACATTAGGACACAACAAAGTCAACTCAAAGAACCTTTGCTCATAGGCATCTAATTCGGCGCCCTTCATTTTTAAGTTCTTAAGTTCAACCTCTAACTTCTTAAGTTCACCCCGGAGAAGATATCGGGTGATCATTCTTTCTTTGAAATTATTCCAAGTTAAACCATAAGCCACATCATTTCCCAAACTATTAACCAAGTTGTTCCACCAGGTCAATGCACTATCCTTAAGAGTGCAGCTGGCAAAACTAACCTTGTCCTCCTCTCGGACTCGACTAATCCTGAAAATAGACTCGATTTTCTCAAACCAGCGGATAAGTCCTATGGGTCCTTCCGTACCACTGAATTCCTGTGGACGACTTGCCATGAATGTTTTGTGGGAGCATCACACCTGATTGTTATTCGCATTAGCATTAGCATTTGCTGCCATAGCAGCAGCTATCCCTTCGGTGATAAAACGTTGCATACGGGCTTCGTTGGACTCTCTAGGAGGCATGATCTTCAAAATAGAATAACACAACCGTTAGTACTACGAATAATACCAGTGTTATAAAGGAATAGATCGAACACGAAAAGATTAGCCATTAAAAAAATAGTCAGTAACCACTATGAGTAATAACATGACAGTTATGATTGTTATAGAAATAACCACCACATGCATACATATTTTATGATAACATCATACAACATACATAGCACCTAACATACATGATCTACATTACGCATAATATAACATGCCAAGAGTCACAACATCAGAAATAAAATATGATAATGATAATAGATGTCATAAAAATAACCATCCATACATAATGAAAAACATCCCATAACAAAACCTTAATAAAATCCTCGGCAAAACGCCGTACATATCCCAAAAATGTATGTATGAAAGGACATTAAGTCTTATGAAATAAATAATCAATCATGAATCATCATATCACATCTGCTTAGAGCGGGTGTGATAAGCTGGGCCGACATGAGTCTCGACAGGAGGCTCATACTTCCGCAACTTTCCTTTCACTTCTTCCAACTCTGCCTTCAAACCACGAACTGTGCTCTCTAGAGCCTCGAACTTAGCGTCAACTTCACGGTTACGCTTATGATTCTCGAACCCAACATTATTCTTGAAGCTAACAAACGAATCCATACTAGCTCAAATGTGGTCCATCATCTCGTTATGTGGAAAAGTGCGCATACAATCACTAAGAGCATTAATACGTGTCTTGTCGGTGTAAGCTCTGTTCATGTGAGTGAGGGTGGAAAAGTAGTAGCGAACGGGATCATCGATCAAAGGTTGATCAGCACGGCGTCTTTCAGCAGCCGAAGGAGCAGGAGCATGAACGGAGTTGTTGCTCGAAGTTGAAATCTGCAAATAGTAAAACCACAAACCATATACCAAATAGGAATAAATGCTTACGATATATCTCATATGAAATGAAATGCATAATAATGCTATAGCAAAAGGGTCGGGCTGTAGACTAGACTCTAATGCACCCTAAGAACTACGGGTTGACCACATTAAGACCGCCTAGTTCCCTACAACCAGAGCTCTGATACCAACTATGATGGCCCCGTCAAAACACTTAATGGCTCCGTCACTTGGTCCCACAACTTGATCGAACTTAAATGAATTTAACAAACGACATTGCATTCTTTTATTTTAAAAGTTTCCCAAAAAGGAAAGCATACCAAAAATATGCAGTTTAAAAGTAACCCAACATATTAATTAACCAAAGTTGACATAAAACATTGTCAACAAACCACAAGTTTAAATTATCCAAAAACAGAATGCAAGCTTAAGTTTCATAAATTGTTTAATTAACATCTGCCCAAATGCATGCAGACTCTTCTAAACACAGCGAAAGTATCACATAAACTCAAGTACCTGTGAAAACATGCGAGTAAACTGTCAACACAAAGGTTGAGTGAATTATAGGTTTAAATAATTGAATAAACTTTAGACCACAAGATTTAAAAATGTTAGAAAATATTAAACATTATTCCATTAACAATGAGCCACCTGGTAACCACTTAACCCTTTATTTACCCTTGCCAAACACAATAATAATATACACTGGACAGTGTATCTACAACAAAATACGAAGTACTAAACATTCCGATTATAAATTGCTATCGCGACTAGCTCAAAATGGGGTTGTCAAACCCGATAGATCTATCCGTAGGATTCGCGTTCACCGGTAGAAACCAATGATTACAGTTACCAGACTAGGGAATATTTTTGTCCAACTCACAATGAATAATTTAAATTTAATTGTCACTTGTGTCTAAACGTGAAATAAAATGCATGTAATCACATCCCAAAAATATACTTTGAAAAGTATGTAAAAACGGGACTATAACTCACCTTAATAGTAACGAAGTAACCAACACAATTAAGCGAACAGCAAATGAAGTACAGTGATCAGGAATGATCACAACGCCGACCTATAAATAAAGCAGGTCGATATAAATAACTAACTTAGGTCAAGTCTTAGTATGATAGCTATTGTACATGTTGCAAGTAGTCATAGAACAATACTCAGCATGCATCGGTTTGATCGGAACAGCGTACGGACACACACTTTCTATTTTTAGAAAGTTTCTATTTTTGGAAAGTTTTTATTTTTGGAAAGTTTCCAAATTTAGAAAGTTGCTATTTTAGGAAAGTTTATAAGTTAGGAAATTTTCCTTAATTAGGAAGTCAACAAAAGTCAACTGAAAGTCAAAGTCAACCGAAAGTCAACTCAAAAGTCAATCTTGGTCAAACATAGTCAACGTTAATTTTAAAAGTGTAAGTTGTAATAATAATGTAAGTTATAACGTTTATTAAAGTTAAATATGTCTAATTATGTCATAACATAAGTTTAATTAAATTAAAATAAATTATTAAAGTTAATAAAAGTTTAAATGATATAATTAATATAACATAAGTATTTAATTAATTAATTAAATATTAGTCATAATATAAGTATTATTAATTAATAATAAATTTTAAATCATCTCATAAGTATTATTAATTAATAATGAATTATTAATCATATCATAAGTTTCTAATTATAATCATTAAATCATAAGTATTTAATAATTAAATTATAATTAAATAATAATTAAGCCTTATATTAATTAAATAAATAATTAATCCTTGTTATAAGTCCTATAATAATAATATTATAATATAAGTTTAATACTTATCTTAAGTATTTTCCATTAATAATAAAAGTATTATTAATCATAAGTTTAATTAAAATGTTAATTAAATCATAAGTAATAATTAAATGATATAATAAATATATATATCATAAGTCTTAAAATTTTAATAATTACTTTTTATATCATAAGTAATTAAATGATAATGAAATTCATTATTTACATCATAAGTTTAATAATTAATCATAAGTTTTAAATCAAAAGTTCATCGGGTCGTATCTTGAGCCCCGGGTGTCGGTTTTCGGCGAGCGTTACATATATCTCCGCCTAATCAAACCACCCAACACTTTGGTACACTCAAGAACACACCAAGAACAGTCCACAAGTCATGGTGATCAGCCATGATACCACTTGGAACTTCAATTCAATCAAAATCGTGTTTTAGCCATAACGGGTGATTCGTGGCTCGGATTTAGATGACCCGAATATGAAAATTCGTCCCACCATCAATCCTAACACACTAACATGCCCTAAAGTCACCAAATATGGTCACAAATCGGACCAAACCTGGGTCATATCAATATCACATTTCAATTTCAATAAAATACCATTTTGATCATATCTAGGGCTCCGGGAATCGAAACGACATGAATCCGGAGTCTAAAATTAATGTCTTGATGAGAGGAACTCATATAACTACTTTATTTTCACTTTTATATCAGTCACAATTCCAGAATTAAACAAAAAGCTTCTGTCCCAATTATATCAAACCGAAAACATATGTATTCGAGTAATTCTACGCATACAAACACCATTATAACAACAAGTAATCATCATACTATCACTATATAATCAAAATACAGAAAAATAATGAAAAATCAAAAGTTCTAGGGTTAGGGTTTATACCCTAAACGATAATCAATAAGTATAATCGCGTAGAGGACGATTAGTAGAACGCGTTGGTGTATAACAATGGATGATCCAAGCACTAAAATTGATTGATGATGATGATGTTGGTGGTTGGTGTGGCGACGGCACAAGGGAAGGGAGGAAGAAGAGAGCAAAGTGGAAAATTAGGTTTAAGGGATTTTTGATGAAATGAAAAAAAATATCACAAAATGAAAAATTAAGGGAGTATTACTCCCTCCCATTGATTTGGCCGATGGGTTGAGTGGGGTGGGTCCCACTTGGCCCATCTCACTTAAATATTGATTTACTTATGGCCCGAAAGCCCGAACGAAACCCGTAATGCGAAAACACGCTTACGCGATTAAAAATTCGGAGAGATAACAAATACGCGACGAAAAATGTGATGCCCCGTACAAAACTATCGTGTACGAATCATCAACAACAGGATCATTACAAGGTTAAGTACTATATGCGTTTTCAAAAGAGTTTGCATTCATTAATAAAGTGATGTCTAAACCAACATCGAATGTTTTACAATCCAAAAGCATACTTCACTAAGTAGAAGCAAATAATAAATGTACGTGACCACAATGGTCGTTACAAGTCATAGTTCAAAAGTACTAATGTTTGAATGCAAAATAAAGTAGTGCGTGCGATGACAACTCTAAGCAGCGGGTGTCTACAGCACGATTAGTACACAGCGGAAGCTAACCTCAAGCACCTGAGAAAAACATGCTTAAAAACGTCAACACAAAGGTTGGTGAGCTATAGTTTAAGTATAACAATAAGTAAGGTAGGCCACGAGATTTCAGTGCTACAAAGAGCGTTTCAAAACAGTATGATAAAGTATATGTTAACCGTGGGCACTTGATAACTAACTTAACGTTTATACCCCCTGAAAGTACACTTGGCAAGTGCGTATGTCTACGAAGTATTAAACACTCGTTAAATGTTAGCGCGACTAGCCCGAGTGGGGATGTCAAACCCTATGGATCCATATCTAAGATTCGCGTTCACGGTTCAAAAACCAATGATTAAACGTTACCGAGCTAAAGGGAATGTTTATGCCGTTGTATAACCCACACATATATAAGTTTAAGTACTCGTGCCTAGTATGTAAAACATAAAATTCGCATGTATTCTCAGTTCCCAAAATAAGTTAAAGTAAAAAGGGAATGCTATAACTCACAATGATAATGTAGTCTTAAAGTCGGTTCGGAAAGGTGTGCAAGTAATCGGTCTGAAGGTCCTCAACCTAAGTCAAATAGTACTAAGTCACTAAATCGTCTGAATAGGTGTAAAAGTACGTAAATAAGGTCTTAAAGGTCATCATCATTCATCATCAAACAAAAGGCGTAAAGTAAGTTTCGTTTACGAAAGTAGTTTAAAGCAAAGACTAACTTCAGTCAGTCACCACGGCCTCTACCCTTACTGAATTAAGGTGAGACCAGTGGCCATGACTCCGCATATGAGTCCTTTAAGTTTGGTAAAATTTACAGAAGCAAACTCATCTTCGTTTGACCGTGGTGACGATCTAAGTGCGAGTAGGTCAGAAATTTCTGCACAACGTTAAAAGGACATAGTGACGATCGGAGGGCCATAAATCCTAAACCGTAACTCGGATTAAGACGAGTCTTAAATGAAAAGTTATCTACTCGAAAAGATCTATTTGAAAATCATAATCACAACAGCCCAGGTCTACTGATATGTTACAGAATCACCAAAACACTAGGTAGAAGACAGTAAACAAAAAATAATGGGTTCCGGTGCTCGATGCTTATCACGGTTCGCATCCTTGATGCATATAGCTTCAAGTGTACAACTCATTGATGTGTTTGCATCATCTTGACCAAGATTTGACCATCATAACCCAAGTGCAAGTCTAAGACATGAAGTACAACTCACTTAAGTGTTGCAAGTGTTTTGATGAACCAAAGTTACATCAAAGTCTTAAATCTAACACATACATGAACTTTAAAGCTAATAACAAGTTACAAACTTGAAAGTAAACTAACTAATCAAGATCTTAAGATGTAGAACATAGTTCTTAGTTAGATCTTGAAGATCCAAGACTCAAAAGTCTAGATCAAGCATAAGTATACAAAGTTATATTTAAAGAAAACTTATTTATATGTTCTTGAACTTCCAAAGTTAACTTTTAGTTCAAGATTAATGAGATCAAGACTAACTTGTAGTACTTGACCATTTAAACTAGTTACATGAAATTAAAGTGCAAAAATGAAGAAGTAAACTAAGTAAACATGTAATTTGTTCATGGTTGTTCATACTTTTAAAGATTCAAACCAAAGTTTGATCTTTAAGAAAGTAAACTTGAAGTTTACTTTATGAATCACAAGTATGATTTTAATCAACACATGAACTTGTAATCTTTAAAGAAAGTATATGTAGAACCATAACTAGTAAGTTATGTTCTTGAGTGTTCTTGTAATTACAAGATAAAAGAAGAAATAAACTAGCAAGTTTGATTCTTGAAACCAAGTAAGTAAGTAACTAACAACTACTAGAAATCAACACAAGTAAACAAAGATTACAACAAACAAAGTATGATGATGATATTTGTAGCATATGCTACGGTTTTGGACAAGGAGAAAGGAAGGAGAAATTGTTCAAGTCACTTACAAGAAAGAGAGAAAAAAAAAGAGAAAAGATGAAGCAAGTAAGTGTGTGTTTTTGAGAGAGGAATGCAAATGAATGAAGTGATGACAAATGAAAACCAAACTCCCCATATGGAGCCTCTAGGCTCACGGTTTTCTGCAGCAAAAAGGGAGGGGGAGTTTGTTTAATGGTTACTAGATTGTAAAGATGTTAAAAGGTGGTTAAAAGGATGGTTTACATGGGGATTAAGTGCCAACTAGATTCCAAGTCAAGTTAACGAACTAGTTTCCATTTAACTTGGTACTTACACATGAAAGAGTGGGCTAACTAAGTCCATTTAAAAGGTAGGGTGGGCTTATAAGTCTTATTCATGAGTCCATTAACTTTGTCAAGCCCAAGTTCAAGTATTTAACAAATAAATCCAATTAAAGCCCAAGTAACTAACTAATCACCATAGTTAAATAAAATGATTAATAAAATTAATCATAAATGTAAATAATACTTGAAAATATTATTCGTGTAAGTTTCGTGTGTCACAAAGATGTTTCGGGCACTTAAAAGTCAAGTTCGGGCAATCATGGCAACATGTAAATGTAATGACATACATTCGTTTTATCACATGTATTAATAATAATAATTATTAATAAATAAACGTTGGAAATCCAGGGTCGTTACAAAAAATAAATATAAATACTATATATAATTATATGATCTTAAAATATTATATTTAAAATAATTAGGATTTAAATATCCCAAAAACTCGACCGTTGGTTTGAAAACCGAAAAGATTCGCCGGATGGAAATCTGCGACACGTAGAAACGTATAATTCAAAATATGAATACAAATATTCACATGACACATAATAATTATTAATATATATATATTATTATAAAAATAATAATATAGGTCATGTAAATGACGTAGCACGAATAACAGTTAACGATCGTTAAATAATTAACGGTAAAAGATAACGGAAAAAGTAGGGTCGTGACATAGACTATGATGAGGTTTATGCTCAGGTCGCAAGACTGGAGGCAATTCGAATGTTTTTTTATCATTTTCTTCTTTTAAAGGTTTTAAGGTTTTTCAGATGGATGTGAAGAGTGCATTCTTATATGGCACTCTATAGGAAACAGTTTATGTAACTCAGCCACCGGGCTTTATTGATCCACATCATTCGAAAAAGTTGTATCTCTTGGATAAAGCGCTATATGGTCTTCACCAAGCCCCGAGAGCTTGGTATGAGACTCTGTCTAACTATATGATAGAGATGGTTTTAGGAGAGGAGTCATCGATCAGACTCTGTTTATCAAAGAAAAGGGCAAAGATATTATGCTGGTATAGGTTTATGTGGACGACATCATCTTTGGGTCTACAGATCAGAAAATGGTAGATGAGTATTAGGATGTAATGCAGAAACGATTCAAGATGAGTTCACTGGGGGCCATTAATTTCTTTTTAGGGTTGCAGGTTGATTAAACGGAAAAAGGCATCTTTCTACATCAATCGAAGTATGTAGCTGACATTTTGAGCCGGTTCAAGATGGAAGATGAACGAGTTGCCAAGAATCCTCGTTCGGTGAATCACGGGATTACGCCAGAAAATACAGGGGCAAAAGTCAACCCGACTCTTTATAGGGCTATTATTGGTTCCTTGATGTATCTTACCGCATCTCACCCAGATATCATGTTCGCGACTTGTTTATGCGCTCGTTATCAAGCATAACCGAATTTGAATCATATGCTCACTGCATAGAAGATCATGCGTTATCTTAAGGGGACTCCGAATTTGGGATTATGGTATCCACGGAAGGATGGGTTCGAGTTATCAGCTTACAGTGACTCTAACTATGGAGGGTGCGAAATAGATTTCAAATCTACCTCTGGGGGTTGTCAGTTTCTGGGTAGCAGGCTAGTGAGTTGGTAGTGTAAGAAACAAATAGTTGTTGCACAATCTACGTGTAAAGCTGAATATATTGCTGCTGCAAGCTGTATGTCTCAGGTTATCTGGATTCAACAACAACTGCGGGATTACGGTTTGCATATTTCTAACACTCCTATTTATGTTGATAATACTGCCTCTATTGTTGTAACTAAAAACCCTGTTAACCATTCAAAGATCAAACACATAGGGATCAAGTACCATTTCATTAGGGACTGTTATGAAAAGCGATTAATAGATGTCCTACAGATAGGTACAGCGACCCAACGTGCTGATTTGTTCACTAAAGCTTTTGATCGACCACGTTTCCTATTCATGTTAAATGTGTTAGGTGTGAGAGATAGGGCGGAGGTCGTGTTCGATAAGGAGTTATTGAAGTAACCATCCAATCTGTTTCATTTGTATATTTGCATCTGCATGTTGCATCATTTTTGCATGTTACTTAGCTTATCTTCTGCTTTGCATGTTACTTTATATTGTGCTTATTTTTGCTTTAGTAGATTAGTTGAGAAAATGGAATCACCAGAAAATACAAAAACATTAGAAAATCGAAAACCATAAAAATTTGAAAAATCAGAAAATGAAAAGTTGCTATGTGAAAATGGGAAATGATTATATTACTGAACTTGCATGTTTATCGTTTTATGTATAAAGTAATTAATGCATGATTAGTTGATGAATGTTGATAAATTCTGACGATTGAATTTTGGAATGAGATGATCACACAAAAATAAAGTAAATAATCTTGACAAGGAAATCATAGAAAGGTTTACAGCGGTTGACGGTAGTCACCTAACTATCACTGAGAATGTACTGAGAAATGATCGTTCAGGAACTCAACAGAAGGTTGAGGTCTCCCCTAATACGATTTATACTTTAGTGAAGGATTGCCAAGTGAATCCACAAGGTGAGTTTACTCTGTTAGAATGTATACTTGTTTCTATTCACCTTTACTGTTTGGGCCGAAACGCACCAGTAGGTCATTCAGGTATCTAAAGGGGGTTGTTCTCGGCTTGACGAATTGAAAAGTGAAATTCTGTATCACAGACATTTATCGGTTTGAGATTGTATCAGAGGAGACTAATTCAACACCAAAGATTAATGATGCAGTGTGATTCATCTTCAATAAATAAAGTGGTGCATCATCATCTTAGTAGTGTTTATCTTCATTTAAAATTTGCTAGAGTCATAGAGTAACATCAGAAAAAAAAATGTGTATATGTTAGTATGAATCTCTATAAAGATGATGCACCACATCAACAACAAAGCATAAGGGATTTCAAGGTGATTACACATTGTGCTGGTCAGAACGATTTAAGTTATCTACATTCGAGGGGGAGAAGTGTCAGAATTTTAGATCTAGAAAACTCAAATCATTTTGTCCATGAAGTCATCATTTAGCAGGACTGTGCTTCTATTGTCTGTGATATGGGTTGTGTCGATTGATCTAGATAGCTGGGGATATCTTCTGGAGGATATTCTGACTTAGAATTCCATCACCCCAAATAAATCATATCATTCCATTATAACAAGCTTTCCGCTCAAGCATGGGGTTTATAGTGACTGGTATTTGAGTTCTTTTAGAATAAGCAATAAAATTGAGATAATTAAAGCTCTCTGAATCGAAAGGTATAAGTTTAAGGTAGAAGCTCATGGCTGCCAGGGTTGCTAGAAACATCGTGAGATGCTTCCTGTTTGATTAAATCGAAAGTACATCGAGGTGATAGCAGATAGTTTCAACATATTGTGCTCAATTGACTACCTAATAAATTGTGCGATCTCAAGTGAGGACTGAGTCTAAGATTTAAGCAGACATAGAAATATGTTCAAGTAATTAAATGCTAAAGTGATCTTCAAAAAGTCTGGAAGAAAAATCTGATAAATTTATTGATTTTCAAAGACTAAAAGTGCATGTACTCAAAATCAGAACAAAATGTTCGAAAAATGTTCGAATCTTAAGGATTAACGATGTTAAAACTGCAAATGATAGTTCAGTTCTGATCCCAAGAAAAATTTTATTAATTCATCTTCTCACAAAAATATGTGTTTATGCTTCGATAGCTGTAGTTTATGTTCTTCATTTATCATATTCTTGCTTGTGATGTTTTCCATGCTGTTAGTTTAGTGTTTTACCTCACCATGCTATTTTGTGCTTGCATTTATTGTTAGATTTATTGCGTTTATAGTTAGATGTTAGAAGGTTTAGTATTTTGGATGTTTGGATTTTCATATTGTATGGTATTGCATAACAGTTGGTGGTTATTTCATAAACTCCGTATGTGTGGACCAGGGGGAGTAAGCAAGTGTGTAAGATCCAAATATACGAAAAGGTTGACAAGTCGAGTATTAGGTTATTTGGCTTAGTCTAAATTGGAATGGGATCTTGTGAAATTGATAGGTTTGAGAATTCTAGTAAGTAAGTTGGTTTGTGTTGACAATATTTATTGTAATACTTAATGTCGTGCAGTTTATGTCTTGTATTAGTCTAGTGGCGTGTGCGTTTTAGTCTTATAATTGTAATAGTCTAGATTAGGCTATTTACTACGGTAACTTAGTATTTACCAGGTGTTTGTAACTTGGAAGCTTGCTACTATATAAAGCAAGCTCCCCACCCTTGTAAGTAAGCCAGCCATTAATATCATATTAGTTTATCTCACTGGCATTTTTCTACAAGAAACACTCTCAAAACCCACTAACACTATCAATAATAGATCGAACACCCTAATTGTAGACTAACAATTGGTACCAGAGCAGGACTATACATTCGTGTAGTAGATCCTCAAGGTGTTCATCGCGTTCTTAGTGTTTGTGTTCCATTCGGTTTTGTGTTGGATTCTTGATAATTGAATCTTGTTCTTAAATTTTTAAAACTAGTTGATTTTTTTTAAATCATAAAATTCTCGATCAGCTATTATATAGTACTAAAATATTACACAGTATCATATCTAGTTTTTTAAAACAAGATAAATCTTATTTTTTTACGGATCTAGAAATTTGAAACTCAAAAACAAAAGTGTCCTACGTTCTTCATCTAGATCATCATTTTACCCTAAATTTTCATATCTTTTCTAGTTGCTCATAAACTCAAATCGAGACCAGATCCGAGTTCCTTATCATCAAATGAACTTATCTCAATCATCGGATCTAAATTACAACATCAGATTCAATGTTTTTGGTTTCGTGTTCATATATTACTGAAAAGTGAACCGTTTTGGTCTCTGGAAAATTCTGGCCAATCACAGACCAAATTGACGACTGGTTTCGATTCCTTGATGATTGTTTGTGCTATAGAAACCTTGAAAACAGATTAAAGATACACAAATATATTTAAATCTCAAGGTCAAAGTTTGTGTTCATACGGTCAACGTTTTGATTCGAATGAATCTGTAAGTTTCAGGTTAATCCAATAATTTTCGAGTGTTGAGTGATGTTATTGGAACATTTTTCATGAAGAGATCGAGGTCTGAAAGCATATAATTCGAAAATTCAATTTTTTTGTTGTCTTTGGTGTTCTTCATGTTCTTCAGATTGTTTCTTGTGATCGACATGCTGCTCGAAAACCTATTTTTGTGAATTTAATGAACTGATCGAAAACTTTTCATAAATTTTTTCTGCTCGAAAAGATTCATGCTCGAATTCTCTCTGCTCGAGAAACTTTATGCTCGAAAATCTTGGGGTTCTAATAACCTGGTGCACGAGAAATTTTGCTCGAAAACTTATTTTGTGAAGATGATGTGGTGATTTTGATTTTGTTACAGGATTGGTGAAGAAGATGTACAGTACCGAATCCATTTTGTTTTTCTACTGTACCAGAGAGAATTAATATAGAAACAAGGGATCACGTGCTTGTTACTCTTGATTTTATTTGTTAAAAACTGGTCACGTGCTATATATAAATATATTAAAGATGAAGGATACGTGAAACATCAAGTTTTAAAAGGCAATATATGTTGATGGCCACATATTCGGTGAGGTGGAGGGAGATAAGGCTCATTAATTATTAACTTGGCCTATTTCTTTAAGTCACTTTTTAATTTTGAAAATTTATTACGTTCACATGTCCTTTTGACACCATGGTCCAATATGGAAGATAAATGAAGGCCATCTATTTGCAGATCTAGCCCAGTTTCAAATTCGTTGTACTGTTAAAAAAAAAAAAACTTTAAGTTGACCAAAACCACAAGTCTACACGAATCTTTGTCCGAAAACTTGGATCAAACAAAAGTTGGTTTTATTGTCAATTTGATCGAAAACTTTGTTTAAAAACTCTTTGACCTGAAACCTTGTTCGAAAACCTTAGTTGTTCGAAATCTTGGCCAATCTTGTGGTTGCTCGAATGATTGACCGAGAACCTTGACTGAGAACCTTTGTCTGAAATCCTTTGGTTCCCGATATCTTTGAATGTCCGAATTGTTTACTACCCAAAACCTTTAACCGACCAAAACCTTTTTTTTTGTCCAATAACCCTTTTTGTCGAAAATGGCTGTGAATCTTTCCAGGATGGCTAACCGGATACATGAGCTTGTGAGAAGTGAATTTCAGCTAAAAGAACGAATCGCAAAGCACTAGGCGAATCTGAAGGAACCACATGATCTATTTAAAGACGAAAGGATCAAACTTCACAATTTGCATTTTCAACTCAATCATGAGCTTACGGTTACATCTAAATCCATTTACTCTTTACAATCTGAGAATAATGTGTTGACTGATGAAAAACTTGCCTTGATTGCTGAATCAAACGAATTTGAAATTAAATGCGGGAATTACAAATCCGAACAAGTTACTTTAAATTTCAAAATCAATAAACTTGAAAGTGATTTAAATTCTCAAAAAGAATCTTTTGAGCATGAAAAGCAATGTTTAATTCAGAAAATCAAGGTCTTTGAATTGCAAGACAACTCATCACACCATTTAAAACCCAAAATGGTGTCGATGGGTACTCAAACATCATCTTGTGAAATGCTTTCAACCACACCTGAAAATGTTCCCGTAGGAGTTCAGATTGAGATTACAATGTTGAAAACACTAGTTGATACTCTAGAACAGGAATCTAGTAGACTTCATGCTAGGTATTTATCTTACATACAATGTAGACCTACATTAGCCCTATACAATGAGCTACTTTCCGATCTTAAGTTAGAGATTAAAGATTTAAGAAAATATAATGATCAACTTGAGAGAGAAAATGTAGGGTTACAAAATCAATGTCAGTTCTTAAAGAATACTCAATCCATGAAACCTGAACACCATTTAACACCCAAAATGGTGTCCACTGGAACAAATGTGACCATCCTCGAAGTACCCGAATACTCTGAAATTGCTAAAAATAGAGCCTTCTTAAACAAATTATTTGACATCGTTGCAGTATATTCTACTTTTAAGACTTTTAAACAACAATTATTTTATAATGCTCAATATGTTAAATCAGAGAATTCAGGCCTTCGAAGAAAGATACTGTTAGGAATGATGGTATGTTCCATTTGTTCCTCACAATCTACTAGGAATTGTAAGACACCCTTGACCAAAACAATTCCCAAAGCCGCATCTTCACCAATCTCTCATATAATTGAGAAACACCCCATTAAGCCAAAGACCCCTAAGATTTCTAGGTCCAAGAAAGTGATGAACCCGACTATATTGCCTGTTGACATTGTCTTTCCTAAAAATGAATCTAGGGTTTATATATCATCGACCTCACCAAAAGATCAGGGTCCCTCAAAGTCTGAAAAGAACCCAACCAACCACTCCAAACATGTTTAAAATAGGAGTGGAAGACTGATAACACAAGAGTCTGAAATAACCAGAAACCTGCAACAACAAAAAATTCAACATCAGTTGGATTCTGCCACTGATAAGGTTGTGTGCACAGTATCTGGTGGTTTGTCAAAGAATCAAAAGCCAAATAGTCGCAAGCAAGCTCGTCGGGCTAGACAGTCCTACTTTGACATGATCCATGTCGAGACCAAGTCACTTAATGCTTCAACGTCTATACCCAAGACGGTTGAAAAGCGTGTTACTTTTTCAAAGAACCCCAAACCAACCAATCAAGGATCTCCAAAGTCAACAATGACTTCGAGAAAAACATCCTTCAAACCTAAAAACCCTCGGACTTCACAACCCGGAATTTACATTCCCCATAGGAAAAGGACTTACTCCAGTTACGAGACCACAATAAACCGTCCATTTCTGGAAACTACTTATGGGGAGAATGGGGAGATTAAGGGGTTTTGCGATCAATATGGATGGCTCCCACACAAATCCAAGAAGTCATTCATGGGTCCAAGACAAACCCATCGTACCAAAATCGATCTTGTTTCTAAACACCAAAGGAATAATTTAGCTAAACAAGTATCAAATAAGAAGTGGATAACCAAACCAGTTTCAACACCAAGATCCACTTCTTCTTTAAAACCTGTTAAGTACTCTTCGTCAGAGTTGCTTAAAATGAAGCCGAGATACGTTTCTCTGGCTAAGTTAAATGATTTTCCATTTTCATTGATTCCACCTGAACTAATTTCAAATGATACACCGTGTGTCAAACCCAAGTGAAACTCAAGGTCAATAAGTCAAATTGATAATGCCTATAAATGGTATTTAAATTTGACTTTCAAAATGAATTGATCTTAAACATGGTTCTTAGACACAACGATTCAAGACCCGGACATAACCCGCTGACACATGAATGTACACTCAGGCATGACCCACTCGTAACCTCAGATGACCTGGTGTGTTGTTTGAACCTATTTTTTCTCCAACCTCGTCCAATCTCCGGTTAATCCAAAACCAAATTCGCCCGAATTCATAACCTTTGGTCCATATACTTCAGTAGTTGTAGGCGAATCATCATCCGTTGAAAAAGACTCATCTGAGTTTCTTCTCCTGGATGAACTTGGAAACTGCATGTGTCTAGGGGGAGCAATGCATGTGCCTAGGGGGAGCAATGCATGTGCCTAGGGGAAGCAATGAGACTGAGACCCGCAATGAAATGATGGTTATTAAAATCTGAAACTTCAAAAATTTTTTGAGGGAGAAGGGGGGAATGATGGTTCCCATAGAGATCATGATGGTTCTCATAATAAATCTCTAAGGGACCCGCAAATCAAACTAGGTTTCGTCCAAAACCTTATATCGTGCATGCTCATATTTCAGTGTATGCACCGCGCCGCAATTGTCTTCCACTCTTTCTCTTAAAAAACTCTTCAGTGAAAATGTCAAAAAAAATTTAGGGGGAGAAGGAGGAAATGATGGTTCTCATATAGATCTGTATGGTTCCCATATAGATCTGTATGGAACCTGCACTTCAAAGAAGGTTTTATCCAAAAACCTTAAATAAACCCGCAAAGAAGGTTTTCACCAAAACCTTATATGACCCGCGCCTCAACTGCCTTACAACCTTTCTCATCAAAACCTATATTTTCTGTGTAGCAAATTGTCAAAATATATTTTAATTCCAAATAAATCATATTTTGGGGGGGAGAAAAATACCAAGAAAATAAAGGTCTTATCAAAACATGACGCGTCATATATTGAGGGGGAGGGTAAAAGGATTAAAACCAACACGAGTTTCATCTATAATGGCTTCTACATACTTCTGTGTAGAACCCGCATTTCAAAGTGGTGTTAAACATCAACATGGATTTTGCACAAATAACAGTGTAAAACCCATATTTTCACACAAACCAAAGCTAAAACGTGCAACTATCAAGGGGGAATTTAAAGATTCAAATGTCAGTAATGACGGAGGATGTGTCCTAGTGACTGCCTCAGGAGGATGTGTCTAGATGACTGCCTCAAACAAATAGTCATCAAATGACGGAGGATGTGTCCTAGTGACTGCCTCAAGAGGATGTGTCTAGATGAATGCCTCAAATGTGGAATGACCCAACAACTTGATGCAAATTAAATGTTTGGAGTCTCGAACTGCTGAAGGGGTTTCGAAAAACCATGAATAGGAACCCTGCGTATCGACCGGAAATCCTCTATCAACACCTTATTTTAGAAGGTGGGACCTCAAACAGGGTCCAGAGGTCAGACTTTGCTTAATGAGGGAGATCTGTCTAGTTCAATGAAGAGGCAATATGACAATGCTTAGGCTTACCTTGGTAGATTTATCAGACCTCCGGAAGGATAATCACCTTAACGATTAGTCAGCATTTAAGCCTGACCACACATACTACTTAGAGAGTACAACAACTGAAAGAGATTTGTCACCTCATGACATATCAATGACTTCGGGAAGCGGTGTAGCATCTTCCTACATTACATCGATTTTGACTGACACCAACGCGGTGTTAGGTACTGTTGAAAGGCTTGGTATAATCAAGAGCGGCATAGTCGGACAAAAGTCCCATGATACTTTAATCATGGAGGTGGATAGCTTGCTAACGCCGACTGTAACTTCGGTGATCAGTCATCCTCAACATCCACCGAGGTTAAACATGAGCCTACCAATACTGGTGAGGTCCCCAAATCCGAAAAATGCTTTGGTCTCAAAAAACTTGTCTAGTGTAACAGCTAGCATGCCTGATTTAAACTTGTCTAGTATAACAATTAGCTTGATTTTTGCAAAACCAAAACGTTTTCTGAAGATCCTGTTTTTCCTGAGGATCAAACTTTTACCTTAACCTCTTGTTTTTTCTTTCTTAGCAGGTACACGTTCCCACTCAAGCGATAAACATATATTCTCTCTCTGCTATTTTGCGATAAATACGGGATGCCATATTCATGCTACACATGCTGAACACGGTACACCATATTCATTATGCGAGGAGAATGACACACTAGTCAAAAACAAACTAATCACGATCATGAAAAAGACGACTCAACATTTGAGGGGGAGCAAAAGAGGTCTTCACAACTAAGAAAGATCATATCAAGCCACTTTCAAGACCTCTTTGTCTGAACCCAAGAAGAAGATAAATCAAATCCAACATAACACTCCCGGATCAGCTCTTCATATGTGCAAATGTTCGTGTTCAAAGTTGATAGCATCAAAAGCTTCATGGCTTCAAATCAAAACCAAAGCCCAGAAGAAGGCTGCACAAGAAACTACAAGAAAATGATCATAAGAGGTGTTAACGTTTGTAAACATAACACTCTTGGATGAAGAATCCAAAAGAATCTACAAGAGTCACGGGAGGTGTTATATCTTGAAGAACCCATGCCACTGCAAAAAGACAAAAAGACGAAGACATGATCGCACCTTTCAAAGAAGAAAGATCAATGAACCCTATCAAGAAGGAAGATTTTTGAAAATCTCATAGATTACACAACCACAACACTCCTAGGTGAAGAGTGCAAGTACACGCACTCAGGAGGCGTTTCAACAAAGGTCGTAATCCAAAACCCCACGACAAGGGGGAGATTGTTGACAATATTTATTGTAATATTTAATGTCGTGCGGTTTATGTCTTGTATTAGTCTAGTGGCGTGTGCGTTTTAGTATTATAATTGTAATAGTCAAGATTAGGCTATATATCACGGTAACTTAGTATTTACCAGGTGTTTGTAACTTGGGAGCTTGCTACTATATAAAGCAAGCTCCCCACCCTTGTAAGTAAGCTAGTCATTAATATCATATTAGTTTATCTCACTAGCATCTTTCTACAAGATACACTCTCAAAACCCACTAACACTATCAAGAATAGATTGAACACCCTAATTGTGGACTAACAATTTAATTTCGTCCGAAAAGTTAAATGTGACAAGAATCGAAAGCTAGAAAAGACGGGACTTAAATGTTAAATTTTTAATTATGTTTATGCACCTGGACGGTTACACAATGCAACCGTACGGTTACACCATGTAACCGCCCGGATACATGGTAAACGAGGGTTGTTGGACTAAATGTACACCCGTACGAATACAACATGCACCCGCACAGATGTAAAATATTTGGCCGGTTACAGCCTTGCAACTGCACGGTTGCAAGGTGGGTATAAATACCCAAGATCAGAACCAGGGACACTTGTGCTTTCATATTTTCTTATTGTAAAATTTTCAAAATTACTTTAGTGCTAAGAGGAGTTTTTGCTTGTGTTTTTCTATTTCTACTCTCGATTGTGAATCTTTTCATCATAACATGTATCATTTATATGTCCTGAATCTTTTGTTATGATTGGTTTTTAGATTAAAACAAACATTGAATCAATACACTGAATTTGAGGATGTTTTGATCAAAATTGTTTCTTTAAACATGTATATCGGAGGTATATGTATATATTGGAACAAGTTTTTCGATGATTAATACATGTTTTGTTGGATTTGGGTTTTGAAAACCCTAACAGATTCGATGAATGTAACCGTACCGTTGCAACCTGCAACCGCACGGTTGATGTGACGACCCCGTCAAAACACTTAACGGATCCGTCAGTTGGTCCCATAGCTTGATCGGACTTAAATGAATTAAATAAACAAAGTTGCATTCTTTTATTTCAAAAGTTTTCCCAAAAAGGAAACAAACCAAAATATGTAGTTTAAAACAACCCAACATATTAATAATCCAAAAGTTGACACAAAACCTTGCCAACAAACCCACAATTTAAATTATCCAAAAATAGAATGCAAGCTTAAGTTTCATAAATAGTTTCATAAAATCTGCCCAAATGCATGCAGACTCTTCTAACGACAGCGGAAGCATCATATAACTCAAGTACCTGTGAAAACATGCAAGTAAACTGTCAACACAAAGGTTGAGTGAATTATAAGTTTAAATAAATAAGTAAACTTTAGACCACAAGATTTAAAAATGTTAGAAAACATTAAACATTATTCCATTATCAATGAGCCACCTGGTAACCACTTAACCCTTTATTTACCCTTGCCAAACACAATAAAAATATACACTTGGACAGTGTATCTACAACAAATTACGAAGTACTAAACATTCCGATTATAAATTGCTAGCGCGACTAGCTCGAAATGGGGTTGTCAAACCCGATAGATCTATCCGTAGGATTCGCGTTCACCAGTAGAAACCAATGATTACAGTTACCAGACTAGGGAATATTTTTGTCCAACTCACAATGAATAATTAAATTTAACTGTTACTTGTGTCTAACCGTAAATAAAAATCTGCATGTAATCACATCCCAAAAATATACTTTGAAAAGTATGTAAAAACGGGACTATAACTCACCTTAAATAGCAACTGAAGAAATCTCACAAACAAGCGAACAGCAAGTAAAGTAAAGTGATCAAGAAAGATCACAACGCCGACCTATAAATAAAGCAGGTCGAAATAAATAACTAACTTAGGCCAAGTCTTAGTATGATAGCTATTGTACATGTTGCAAGTAGGCATAGAACATTACTCATCAAGCATCGGTTTGATTGGAACAGCATAAGGACACACACTTTCTATTTTTAGAAAGTTTCTATTTTTAGCAGGTTTCCATTTTTGGAAAGTTTTCTATTTTAGGAAAGTTTCTATTTTTGGAAAGTTTCTATATTTGGAAAGTTTCTATTTTTGGAAAGTTTCTATTTTTGGAAAGTTTCCTTATTTAGAAAGTCAACAGAAGTCAACTGAAAGTCAAAGTCAACCGAAAGTCAACTCAAAAGTCAACCTTGGTCAAACATAGTCAACATTAATTTTAAAAGTGTAAGTTATAATAATAACATAGGTTATAATGTTATTTAAAGTCAAAAGTGTATAATAATGTCTTAACATAAGTTTAATTAAATAAAATAAATTATTAAAGTTAATATAAGTTGACATGTTATAATTAGTATAACATAAGTATTTAATTAATTAGTTAAATATCAATCATAATATAAATATTATTAATTTATAATGAATTTTAAATCATATCATAAGTATTATTAATTAATAATGAATTATTAATCATATCATAAGTTTCTAATTAAAATTATTAAATCATAAGTATTTAATAATTAAATCATAATTAAATAATAATTAAGTCTTATAATAATTAAATAATTATTTAATATTTATTATTTATTATAAGTCTTTTAATAATTTCTCAAAAACAAATTTAATACTTATCTTAAGTATTTTCCTTTAATAATAAAAGTATTATTAATCATAAGTTTGATTAAAATGTTAATTAAATCATAATTAATAATTAAATGATATAATAAATATTTATATCATAAGTTTTAAATAATAATAATTACTTCTTTTATCTAAAGTAATTTATTAATAATGAAGTCCATAAATTTTAACATAAGTTTAATCATTAACCATAAGTTTTAAGTTTAAAAGTTCGTCGGGTCGTATCTTGAGCCCCGGGTGTCGGTTTCGGGCAAGCCACATATGCAACTTCACCTACTCAAACCACCCGACACAATTATGAACTCAAGAACACTCCAAGAACAGTCCCTAGGTCGTGGATATCAGCCATGACAACACTTGGGAAAACAATTTACTCAAAACAGTAATTCGGGCACAACGGGTGAACCGTGGCTCGGATTTAGGTGACCCGAACATAAAAATTCGTCTCACCATCAGTCCTAACCAAATGAAACACCATAAAGACACCAAGGATGGTCACAAAGTCGGACCCAACCTTGTTCATGCCAAGAACACCTTTCAATCTTTAGCAAAAACCAAATTAAGCATAACTAGGGCTCCGGGAATCGAAACAACATGAATCCGGAGTCTAAAATTAATGTCTTGATGAGAGGAACTCATTTATGTACTTTATTTTAACATTCATATCAGTTACAAAGTCAGAAAACACGAATCAAACTGCTGTCCAAAATTTACAAACCGAAAACATATGCAAACGAGTAATTCTACGCATCCAAACCACATTACAACAACTAATATACATCATACTAATAATATAAACTCAAAATACAGAAATATAAATAAATATGAAAAGTTCTAGGGTTAGGGTTTATACCCAAATCGAGAATCAAAGAATATAGATGTGTAGAGAAAGACGAGAGGAATCCGATTATGCAAGCCAATTGATGATCCAAGCAATAAAAAGTGGTGAAGATGGTGATGTATGGTGGTGGTGGCGACGGCCTAAAAGGGAGAGGGAGAGAGGAGAGCTCAAAATTAGAATTAGGTTTTGTGTTTTGCAAAATAAAATGGAAAAAGGAAAAATTAAGGGAGTATACTCCCTCCCTTGGTGGACTTCGGCCGAATGGGGGGGTGGGGAGTGGGCCCCACTAGCCCGTATTGCTAAAAGCTCAAGTCCTTGTGGCCCGAAAGCCCGAACGAATCCCGAAACGTGAAAACACGCTTACGCGATTAAAAATCCGGAAAGATAACAAACGCGCGACGAAAAATAAATATAAATACACCTAATAATAATATGACCTTAAAATATCATATTTAAAATATTTAGGATTTAAAAATCCCGAAAGCTCGACCGTTGGTTTAAAAACCGAAAAGATTCGCCGGATAGAAATCCGCGAGACGTAGAAACGTATAAATTAAAATATGAATACATATATTCACATAACACATAATAATTAATATATATATATATATATATATATATATATATATATATATATATATATATATATATATATATATATATATATATATATATATATATATATATATATATATATATTATTACAAATAATAATATAGGTCATAGAAATGACGTGGCACACTAACAGTTAACGGTCGTTAAATAATTAACGGAAAAAGATAACGGAAAAAGTAGGGTCGTGACAGTTGAACTCGCATCCGGGTCACTATTTAGTGCAACCGCACGGTTACACTGCAGGTCCAAATTTTGAACCTACTAATGTGCATCCATGTGGTTTGAGCCTGCACCCGTACGGTTACACGTACAACCGGGTTTAACCTTAATGTAACTGTACGGATGCACATCAGAAACACTAATTTTGAAATTTTGATTACTAACTTTTATGTTTGCGATATTTTGCGTGTTTATTTCAGATTTAGCTATGTCTGGGACTCCTGTGTCAAATGTTCCTACTGCTGACGGTACCGGCTCTGGTTTCGGTCGTCCTCGTGCTGAGAAGAGGTCCAAACCTCGACGGGTGACAAAATCTAGGTCTAAGAAGGCTACTGAGCACAA
Source organism: Rutidosis leptorrhynchoides (assembly GCF_046630445.1). Classification (NCBI taxonomy): domain Eukaryota; kingdom Viridiplantae; phylum Streptophyta; class Magnoliopsida; order Asterales; family Asteraceae; genus Rutidosis; species Rutidosis leptorrhynchoides. The sequence goes on from NC_092333.1 coordinate 168,312,334, forward strand.
CAATGAACTACAGGTGGGGCCCAACAACAACATGCTGGCTAATTTGAATAAGTGTGATTACCTGGCTGATTATCACGGGATTATGGAGTTCCAAGAGCGGTCTTGCATTTACACGGCGATCTCACTGGATGTACCGGCTTATGTCTCTCATTAACGTGAGTTCTGGAAGAACCTTACTCTGTCAAAGACAATGGATGGTGACCGTAGGGTTGATGTTCTCAACAGCACTTTTCAAGGAAAGTCTATCGTTGTGACTGAAGGGCATATCAGGAGGCTGTTAAATTTTGGTGACTCAGCTGAGATGAAGACTAGATTGAATATGGGATTAGTCAAAGGCTGTCTTTAGAGATGTGGGTATTCTAGAGATTTGACTAAGTCAAAGGTGCTGAAGTCGGGTTTCTGTCCGACTTTTCGATATTTGGCTCATGTTATCGTATACTGTTTGAGCTCAAGGAGAGAAGGTCACGATGAGTTGAATTCAGTAATGCAATCTATGATGGTGGCTTTGATACTGAACTTACCGTTCAATTTTTCTGGGGTTATATTTCACTACATGATCGAAAACAACAAGTTTAAGTCCGATCCTTATATGCTATATCCGCATTTTCTTCAGCTTGTTATCTATTCTCAACATACTGAGCTTGTCAAGGAGGATTCTGATCTTATTAAGCTAAATGTCATGACCAATGAGGTTGTGAGACGTAAGATTTTCTACAAGGGTAAGCCTGCTCCACCGAATCGTCCGTTGTTCGGGCATTTGTTGAAGGCTGACTATGTAGCTCGGAATCCAAGGGTGTGGAGGAACGACGACAGTGATTCTGGTAAGGAGGATATTGCTCCAGTTCTTACTGAGTCGGATGATGAAGAAGAGGTTCGTGAGGTTGGTTCTCAGTCTGCTCGGACTGCTGATGAAATAGTTTGGAGGACGAGGTTGATGTGACGGAAGGTGGTGATATTTTGATGTCATTAAAAATGAGAGAGGTTCCAGAGAATGAACCATTGAGGAGGCCGAAGAGGAAGAGGGCTCATGTTAGAAGGGTTGTTGATTCTTTGGGTGGTGCTTCTGCTTCTCAAACTGCAACACCAAGAGCTGAGGCTCCACCTACTCAACAAACTCAAGCTCCTCCAGTGCAACCAACTCAATCTACTCAACAAGTTCCACCACCACTAGTTGCTTCTACACAGGCTGGTAGTTCGTTAGCTCTTGCGACTACTGACCCTATTTTTGTGAATCTTCAGGCCACTTTGCTCGGCCTGGTTAATAAAGTTGATGATATAACTGCCAAGAACAAGGAGAAGAAGAAGGAGGTAAATGATTTGAAGGCTAAAGTGAGTGAGTTGACCACTGAACTTGAAAAATCTAAGAAAGAGGCTGCTGATCTTTGAAAACTGAATGAGAAACAAGCTAAAAGAATCAGACGTTTGGATCGAAAGGATCGTAGGTTCAAGGGGAAGTTAGAAGCTGATTCCCAAGACGGGACCATTCGTTTGAAAATGGAGCATATCGATGATGATCTCCTGTCTACCGAAAGCGAATTCTCTTCAGACTCTTCATCTGAGGGGACCGAGAATGTAAGTCAGATCCAGGAGGTACTTTTTCCTAAACCCCTGTCCGTTGATATTCATAAGTTAACATATTTCTTGGATAATCAAGGTACAGTGATTAGCTCGCTGAACTATGATGTGGAGGAGGGGGAAATTATACATACAATGACAGATGAGGAGGTAGCTAGGATGTTTGGTATTGAGGTGGACCAGTTAATTGCTGTGGAGAGAACACCAAATACTGCTAGTACACGTGGAAACAGACATACAGGTGATGATAGTGCTGAGGAAGTTATCATTGAGGATGCTTCCGATGATGAAGAAACTGCTGATAGTGTGGAGGAAGATTTACCCGAGTTTGCTGATCTATTCAAACAACAAAGTGATGAGGTTTTTAATCGTAAGGTAAATAAGAAGCGAACTGCTGAGGAGGGAGAGTCTTCTAGTGTGAATAAAGAAGGTGAGAATCTTGAGATGGTAAATAAACAGAAGAATCGTGAATGGAGGGAATATCAAAATTCCTGTACGAATACATGGTTCAAGAAGGTACCGTTGGAACCGAAATATAAGTTATATTTTGATCGAACGGGAAAGGTTACCGGGGGAAAGCTTCTGAGCTGGGCAAATTTAAAAGATTTGGATTGTTTTGCTGTTAGAAGGGAGAATGGAGTGGATTATTTTAAACATGTTGTTGATCTAAAAACCCTACCATACTTCGAGATGATGGAACTAACTCGCTACCGTTGTTGTACTAGGAGACAGATGGTTGGTGTAGCGACCCGGCAAAATCGTCATTGACGGTGCCGTCTACTTAGGTCCCGTTACGTGGTCATAAGTCTTTAAAACATTGTTTGACCAAAAATATGTCGCATTCATTTCAAAAGTAAGGATGTTTCAAGGTTTACAAAGTAGTTCGATGACTAGTTACATTACAACGTTTAAAGTACAATTGAAACATATGCGGCACAATTTAAAGTAAGTCAAAAGACGCTCCACGTATGCATGTATACTCGACATCCAAGCAAGTATCAAAAAGTATAGTGCGGAAGCATGTATCACCTAGTATTCATGGACCTGAGAAAAACATAGAAAATCTGTCAACGAAAAACGTTGTTGAAATCATAGGTATATTTGCAATGTATGTTTTTGAACCACAAGATTTAGTATAAAGTGAATATCAAGCGTATACATCCCAAAAGATGTTATTTGTATCACGAGCACCCAATTACCAAAGCTTAACTGAATCTTACCTCTGCATAATAGTGTTAGAACCTACACTATATACCGAAAATACTTTTCATCCATCTGGATGAGGGTTCGTCAAACCCGTATGGCCACACAACATAAGTTTACGCTTACACCTTACAAGTGTAACTGATGATAATTGGACTTGAGGATTTTTGTTCTAACTCGTATGTATCTTTGCTTTCGTATTTGTGTTCAAAGTATAAAAGTATAAATTGTTTATGTTTTCTCATTGAGTGCAAGCGTATAAAAGTACTTCACAAGTAAACGTGTGCAAGAACGAATGCTAGTCTTGACCTAAACAAGTAGGTCGTATCAATAACGGTAAACACGATTGGTCAAAGTTTTTCAATTAGTCCTATGGCTCGTTACGACTCGATTAATATAGCATGTGAGTCACATTGTCAAGTTTCATGCATGATACAAGTATTTAATCATGTTAGAACGATCGCATAAGTATTTGGTTACGTTTGAATAAAAGTCAACTTTGGTCAAGTCACAGTCAACGAAAAAGTCAACACGTTCGAGTCGGGTCTCGAACTATTTTTCTGAGGTTTGTAATCATATATGAGCATGTTAGAACAAGTTACATGGTCAGCGGAGGTGCGTAGCATAGTTAGATTTTTTCGTAAAATGACAAGGTTGATCAGTCCATGAACGCGGCTATTGCCGCGCCGCGACATTGTGCGGGAGCTGGTACTTGGGCTGTTTTAATTGTTCAAGTCTCATCCAAACTTCAATTTATCATAACTAATGAACCGTAAATACCTAAAACGCATACCATACATCGTTGGAAAGGTAATTTAACGAGGAGTACAACTAAAGACATATCATCAATCAATTTTAGCATTTACAACAATCAAAACCACATTAAATGTTCATCATTAATGATATTCAAGCTCATAAATGCAACCAAATGATTCGGAACCCAAATGCACACATATAATACGCCGTTTCGTAGGTAATTACGCATACAGTACAACTAAACACTTACAATTAACATTGCAAAGCATTCAATGCATCAAAAATCCATTTTACTTCTATCAAACCCTAATTCAAAATCACAAATTTAGCAATTAAGTTTATGGAGTCTTTCTAAGTCAACCTACACATCAAATTAAAGCTAGTGATGTTAGTAACACATTTAATACATGCACTTTTAACATTTAACAACATTTAAGCAACCAAAACTCAAGATTAAACACACCCATTTATCAAGTTCATGCTAGTTACTCAAAACAACAAGATCGAGCATATAAATCACATATTCATATTAGACTTGAGCCATAGACACTAATTAACACTTTTATAAGTTAAAAACATCATGTGACGACCCCGTCAAAACACTTAACGGATCTGTCAGTTGGTCCCATAGCTTGATCGGACTTAAATGAATTAAATAAACAAAGTTGCATTCTTTTATTTCAAAATGTTGCCCAAAAAGGAAACAAACCCAAAATATGTAGTTTAAAACAACCCAACATATTAATAATCCAAAAGTTGACACAAAACCTTGCCAACAAACCCACAATTTAAATTATCCAAAAATAGAATGCAAGCTTAAGTTTCATAAATAGTTTCAATAAAATCTGCCCAAATGCATGCAGACTCTTCTAACGACAGCGGAAGCATCATATAACTCAAGTACCTGTGAAAACATGCAAGTAAACTGTCAACACAAAGGTTGAGTGAATTATAGGTTTAAATAAATAAGTAAACTTTAGACCACAAGATTTAAAAATGTTAGAAAACATTAAACATTATTCCATTATCAATGAGCCACCTGGTAACCACTTAACCCTTTATTTACCCTTGCCAAACACAATAAAAATATACACTTGGACAGTGTATCTACAACAAATTACGAAATACTAAACATTCCGATTATAAATTGCTAGCGCGACTAGCTCGAAATGGGGCTGTCAAACCCGATAGATCTATCCGTAGGATTCGCGTTCACCAGTAGAAATCAATGATTACAGTTACCAGACTAGGGAATATTTTTGTCCAACTCACAATGAATAATTAAATTTAACTGTTACTTGTGTCTAACCGTAAATAAAAATCTGCATGTAATCACATCCCAAAAATATACTTTGAAATTTATGTAAAAACGGGACTATAACTCACCTTAAATAGCAACTGAAGAAATCTCACAAACAAGCGAACAGCAAGTAAAGTAAAGTGATCAAGAAAGATCACAACGCCGACCTATAAATAAAGCAGGTCGAAATAAATAACTAACTTAGGCCAAGTCTTAGTATGATAGCTATTGTACATGTTGCAAGTAGGCATAGAACATTACTCATCAAGCATCGGTTTGATTGGAACAGCATAAGGACACATACTTTCTATTTTTAGAAAGTTTCTATTTTTAGCAGGTTTCCATTTTTGGAAAGTTTTCTATTTTAGGAAAGTTTCTATTTTTGGAAAGTTTCTATATTTGGAAAGTTTCTATTTTTGAAAAGTTTCTATTTTTGGAAAGTCAACAGAAGTCAACTGAAAGTCAAAGTCAACCGAAAGTCAACTCAAAAGTCAACCTTGGTCAAACATAGTCAACATTAACTTTAAAAGTGTAAGTTATAATAATAACATAGGTTATAATGTTATTTAAAGTCAAAAGTGTATAATAATGTCTTAACATAAGTTTAATTAAATAAAATAAATTATTAAAGTTAATATAAGTTGACATGTTATAATTAGTATAACATAAGTATTTAATTAATTAATTAAATATCAATCATAATATAAATATTATTAATTTATAATGAATTTTAAATCATATCATAAGTATTATTAATTAATAATGAATTATTAATCATATCATAAGTTTCTAATTAAAATTATTAAATCATAAGTATTTAATAATTAAATCATAATTAAATAATAATTAAGTCTTATAATAATTAAATAATTATTTAATATTTATTATAAGTCTTTTAATAATTTCTCAAAAACAAATTTAATACTTATCATAAGTATTTTCCTTTAATAATAAAAGTATTATTAATCATAAGTTTAATTAAAATGTTAATTAAATCATAATTAATAATTAAATGATATAATAAATATTTATATCATAAGTTTTAAATAATAATAATTACTTCTTTTATCTAAAGTAATTTATTAATAATGAAGTCCATAAATTTTAACATAAGTTTAATCATTAACCATAAGTTTTAAGTTTAAAAGTTCGTCGGGTCGTATCTTGAGCCCCGGATGTCGGTTTCGGGCAAGCCACATATGCAACTTCACCTACTCAAACCACCCGACACAATTATGAACTCAAGAACACTCCAAGAACAGTCCCTAGGTCGTGGATATCAGCCATGACAACACTTGGGAAAACAATTTACTCAAAACAGTAATTCGGGCACAACGGGTGAACCGTGGCTCGGATTTAGGTGACCCGAACATAAAAATTCGTCTCACCATCAGTCCTAACCAAATGACACACCCTAAAGACACCAAGGATGGTCACAAAGTCGGACCCAACCTTGTTCATGCCAAGAACACCTTTCAATCTTTACCAAAAACCAAATTAAGCATAACTAGGGCTCCGGGAATCGAAACGACATGAATCCGGAGTCTAAAATTAATGTCTTGATGAGAGGAACTCATTTATGTACTTTATTTTAACATTCATATCAGTTACAAAGTCAGAAAACACGAATCAAACTGCTGTCCAAAATTTACAAACCGAAAACATATGCAAACGAGTAATTCTACGCATCCAAACAACATTACAACAACTAATATACATCATACTAATAATATAAACACAAAATACAGAAATATAAATAAATATGAAAAGTTCTAGGGTTAGGGTTTATACCCAAATCGAGAATCAAAGAATATAGATGTGTAGAGAAAGACGAGAGGAATCCGATTATGCAAGCCAATTGATGATCCAAGCAATAAAAAGTGGTGAAGATGGTGATGTATGGTGGTGGTGGCGACGGCCTAAAAGGGAGAGGGAGAGAGGAGAGCTCAAAATTAGAATTAGGTTTTGTGTTTTGCAAAATAAAATGGAAAAAGGAAAAATTAAGGGAGTATACTCCCTCCCTTGGTGGACTTCGGCCGAATGGGGGGGTGGGGAGTGGGCCCCACTAGCCCGTCTTGCTAAAAGCTCAAGTCCTTGTGGCTCGAAAGCCCGAACGAATCCCGAAACGCGAAAACACGCTTACGCGATTAAAAATCCGGAAAGATAACAAACGCGCGACGAAAAATAAATATAAATACACCTAATAATAATATGACCTTAAAATATCATATTTAAAATATTTAGGATTTAAAAATCCCGAAAGCTCGACCGTTGGTTTAAAAACCGAAAAGATTCGCCGGATAGAAATCCGCGAGACGTAGAAACGTATAAATTAAAATATGAATACATATATTCACATAACACATAATAATTAATATATATATATATATATATATATATATATATATATATATATATATATATATATATATATATATATATATATATATATATATATATATATATATATATATATATATATATATATATTATTATTACAAATAATAATATAGGTCATAGAAATGACGTGGCACACTAACAGTTAACGGTCGTTAAATAATTAACGGAAAAAGTAGGGTCGTGACAGTACCTCCCCGTTACGGAAATTTCGTCCCGAAATTTAAGCAGGCGCAGGGGTTGACTCGGCATCTGAGAACAAATGCGGATACTTCTGCTTCATTTGGTCTTCACGCTCCCAAGTGAACTCGGGACCGCGTCTAGCGTTCCATCGGACCCGAACAATAGGAATTCTGCTCTGTTTAAGAGTCTTAACCTCTCGGTCCATGATCTCAACTGGCTCCTCAATAAAATGCAATTGCTTGTCAACTTGAAGTTCTTCCAAAGGAATAGTCTGATCAAATTCAGCCAAACACTTCTTTAAGTTCGAAATATGGAAAACATCGTGAACGGCACTGAGTTCTTGTGGCAACTTCAAACGATAAGCCACCGGTCCAACTCTTTCAATGATCTCAAACGGCCCCACAAAACGAGGACTTAACTTCCCTCTTTTACCAAAACGAATAACACCCTTCCAAGGCGAAACTTTTAACATAACACGATCACCAACTTGAAATTCAACATCTTTCCTTCCTTTGTCGGCATAACTCTTTTGCCGACTTCTAGCAGTTTTCAACCTTTCTTTAATTTGAACAATCTTCTCAGTAGTCTCGTGAATAATCTCTGGACCTGTAAGTTGAGCATCCCCAACCTCATTCCAACAAATAGGAGACCTACACTTCCTACCGTACAAAGCTTCAAACGGTGCGGCTTTAATACTTGCGTGGTAACTGTTGTTATAAGAAAACTCAGCTAACGGCAAATACTTATCCCACCCATTCCCAAAATCAATCACACAAGCTCGCAACATATCTTCTAATGTCTGAATGGTCCTCTCACTTTGACCATCCGTTTAAGGATGATAAGCGGTGCTCATATCCAATCTAGTGCCCAAGGCTTCTTGCAACGATTGCCAAAATCTCGATACAAATCGACTATCTCTGTCGGAAATTATAGAAACGGGAACACCATGCCTCGAAACAATCTCTTTCAAATACAAACGGGTGAGTTTCTCCATGGAATCGGTTTCCCTAATCGGCAAAAAGTGAGCCGACTTAGTGAGTCGATCTACAATCACCCAAATCGCATCATAACCACCCGAAACTCTTGGTAACTTAGTGATAAAATCCATAGTGATACCTTCCCACTTCCACTCGGGAATTTCTGGTTGTACCAACAATCCGGACGGTTTTTGATGTTCAGCTTTGACCTTAGAACAGGTCAAACACTTAGACACATACTTAGCTATGTCACCCTTCAAATTATGCCACCAATACAGCTCCTTAAGATCCTGATACATCTTTCCTGAACCAGGATGAATAGAGTATCTAGACTTATGAGCTTCATCTAGAATTAACTGTCGAAGACCTCCAAACTTCGGAACCCAAAGACGTCCCGCAAAGTACCTAGTACCATCAGCTCGAACTTCAAACTTCTTAGCTACCTTGGCTACATTCTCTTTCACGAAATTCTCCTCCTTTAAGGCTTCTTGTTGTGCCTCAAGAATCTGCCTAACGAGGTTTGATCTAACTATCATATTCAAAACTCTAACCCTTTGAGGTTCAGCCCTTTCTTTACGACTCAAAGCATCAGCCACAACATTGGCTTTACCCGGATGATACAAAAGGTCACAATCATAATCATTCAACGTCTCAATCCATCTTCGTTGTCTCATGTTCAAATGTTTTTGATCGAGAATATGTTGAAGACTCTTATGATCGGTGTACACAGTACTCTTAACACCTAAAAGATAGTGTCTCCAAATCTTCAGTGCAAAAATAACAGCTCCCAACTCTAAATCATGAGTTGTATAGTTCTGTTCGTGAACCTTCAACTGACGTGACGCATACGCAATAACCTTCTTTCGTTGCATCAAAACGCAACCATATCCTTGTCGTGATGCATCGCAATAAACAACAAAATCATCATTACCTTCCGGTAGAGACAATATCGGAGCGGTAGTCAGTTTCTTCTTCAAATCTGAAAAGCATTCTCCTGTTCATCCTTCCACTCATACTTTTTCCCCTTATGCGTTAAAGCAGTCAGAGGTTTCGCTATACGAGAGAAATCCTGGATGAACCTTCGATAGTAACCTGCCAATCCTAAGAACTGACGAATTTGAGTAGGAGTTTTCGGAGTTTCCCACTTTTCAATCGCCTCAATTTTAGCAGGATCAACTTGTATTCCTTGTTTGCTAACAATGTGACCAAGGAACTGAACTTCTCTTAACCAAAAAGCACACTTAGAGAACTTAGCGTACAACTCTTCTTTCTTTAACAAATCAAGCACTAACCTCAAATGTTCTTCGTGCTCTTCATCACTCTTAGAATAGATAAGGATGTCGTCGATGAAAACAATAATGAACTTGTCCAGATAGGGTCTACACACACGGTTCATGAGGTCCATGAACACAGCAGGTGCATTTGTCAATCCGAACGGCATAACAAGAAATTCAAAGTGACCGTAACGGGTGCGAAAAGCAGTTTTTGAAACATCAGATTCTTTAACACGCAACTGATGATAGCCAGAACGAAGATCAATTTTTGAATAAACAGAAGAACCCTGAAGCTGATCGAACAGATCATCAATTCTCGGAAGAGGATAACGATTTTTAACAGTGAGCTTATTCAGTTCACGATAATCAATGCATAAACGAAAAGAACCATCCTTCTTCTTAACAAACAGAACAGGAGCTCCCCAAGGGGACGAACTAGGACGAATAAAACCTTTGTCTAACAACTCACGGAGTTGACTTGACAATTCTTGAAGTTCAGAAGGCGCAAGACGATAAGGAGCACGTGCTACAGGAGCAGCGCCGGGAACAAGATCAATTTGGAATTCTACCGTGCGTTGCGGCGGAAGGCCAGGTAAGTCATCGGGAAACACCTCGGAAAAATCCCTAACAATATGAACGTCATCAACGTTCTTCACTTCTTTACTAGGATCAACAACATGAGCAAGGATAGCATGACAGCCTTTGCGGAGATGTTTACAAACTTTCATACAGCTAATAAGGTTTAACTGTGCGCATTTCTTATCTCCATAGACCATCAGTGGGTCTCCAATCACAACAGTAATACGAATAGCCTTATCATAACAGACGATCTCGGCACGGTTCGCGGACAACCAATCCATACCAATAACAATATCAAAACTACCAAGTTCAATCGGTATTAAATCTATCTCGAAATCCCTACCACCCAGATTAATGTTACACTTACGATGTACAGTCTTAGCAGTAAGTTCCTTACCATTAGCTACTTCAACAACATAAGTATTGTCTAAGAGAGTTAACGGCGTTTTGATTCTCGGACTTAATTTACTCGACACGAAACTTAAATCAACCCCTGAATCAAATAGAACATAAACTGATAAATCGTTGACTGAGAACGTACCAGTAACAAGCTTAGGATCTTCCTCCGCATCCTTAGCATTAATGTTGAACGCTCGGCCGCGTGCAGTCTCTGCAGTCTTCTTGTTGGGACAAGCATCTCAGAAATGCCCCGGCTTCCCACACTCATAACAAACCCTTGTATTACCTCCATTATTCGATTTCCCATTACCGTTACCGTTACCACCTCTATTACCAACATTATTATTATTACCACCAGTCGCGGGAGTAGCAGACCCCGGCAAAAGCACTGTACAATCTTTAGCAATGTGCCCTTGCTTAGAGCACCTCTTACAAGTAACTGTGCAGTAACCATCATGAACTTTATAGCAACGAGGACACACACGCTGAATTCTGTTGTTAGCACCTGAGGTATCATGTTTCTTCTGCTGATTTTGGTTTTGATTGCGGTTGTTATCCCACTTTCGTTTCCCATTATCAGCCTTCTTGACAACCTCCTCACTACTTTCAACAACTGTAGTCTTGCTTCTTCTCAACACCTTGTCATTAAGTTTGTGGGCCATAGACATAGCTGCCTCAATAGTCTGGGGTTCACTGGACTCAACCCCGTGTTCAATCTTCTCGGACAAACCATCAATGTAAGCCTCAATTTTGCGGTCCTCATCCGCATAAACCCTAGGACACAGCAAAGTTAACTCGAAAAACCTTCGTTCATAGGCATCTAACTCGGTGCCATGCATTTTCAAATTCTTGAGCTCAACCTCTAGCTTCTTAAGCTCACCCCGAGGTCTATAGCGGGTGATCAATCTTTCCTTAAAATCATTCCAGGCCAAACCATAAGCTACATCGCTTCCCAAACTACTAACCAGATTGTTCCACCATGTCATGGCACTATCCTTGAGAGTGCAACTAGCGAAACTAACTTTGTCCTCTTCACGGACCCGACTGACCCTGAAAATAGATTCGATTTTCTCGAACCAACGAGTAAGCCCTATTGGTCCTTCCGTACCACTGAATTCTTGGGGTCGACCAGCCATAAACGTTTTGTGGGAGCATCCCACCTGGTTGTTGTTCACATTGGCGTTAACATTAGCATTTGCTGCCATAGCAGCAGCAATTCCTTCATTGATCAGGCATTGCATACGCGCTTCAGTGGACTCTCTTGGAGGCATGATCTTCAAAATAGAATAACACATCCGTTAGTACCAAGAATAATACTAGTGTCATAAAGGAATAGATCAAAACACGAAAAGACTAACCATTAAGATATTAGTCAACTAACACTATGAGTAATAACATGACAGTTATGATTGTTATAGAAATAACCATCACATGCATACATATTTTATGATAACATCATACAACATACATAGCACCTAACATACATGAACATATATTACGCATAATATAACATGCCAAGAGCCACAACATTAGAAATAAAACATGATAATGATAATAGATGTCATAAAAATAACCATCCATACATAATGAAAAATATATCCCATAACAAAATCTTAATAAAATCCTCGGCAAAACGTCGTACATAACCCAAAATGTATGTATAAAAAGGACATTAAGTCTGATGAAATAGATAATAAATATGAATAATCACATCACATTCGCTTAGAGCGGGTGTGATAAGCTGGTCCAGCATGAGTCTCAGCAGGATCCTCATACTTACGCAACTTCCCTTTCACAACATCCAACTCTTCCTTCAACACACGAACAGTGCTCTCGAGAGCCTCGAACTTAGCATTAACTTCTCGATCACGCTTGCGGTTCGCATCCTCAACCCTATGCTTGAAAGTGATAAAGTTACCCATGTCAGCACGGATCTCGTCCATAACTTCATTATGTGGCAAGGTGCGCAAACAATCACTAAGGGCGTTAATACGTGTCACCTCATTATAAGCCCGGTTCATATGAGTAATGGTAGAAAAATAGTAATGAACAGGATCATCGATCTCTGGTTGATTAGCACGACGTCTAGCAGGAGACGGTGGAGCAGGAGCAGCAACAGAGTTATCGCTCGAAGTCGACATCTGCAAACAGCAAAACCGCAAACCACATACCAAAAAGATATGAAAGCTAATAATATAACTCATACGAAATGAAATGCATATTAATGCTATAGCAAAAAGGTCGGGCTGTAGACTAGACTCTAATGCACCCTAATAACCACGGGTTGACCACATTAAGACCGCCTAGTTCCCTACAACCAGAGCTCTGATACCACATGTGACGACCCCGTCAAAACACTTAACGGATCCGTCAGTTGGTCCCATAGCTTGATCGGACTTAAATGAATTAAATAAACAAAGTTGCATTCTTTTATTTCAAAATGTTGCCCAAAAAGGAAACAAACCCAAAATATGTAGTTTAAAACAACCCAACATATTAATAATCCAAAAGTTGACACAAAACCTTGCCAACAAACCCACAATTTAAATTATCTAAAAATAGAATGCAAGCTTAAGTTTCATAAATAGTTTCAATAAAATCTGCCCAAATGCATGCAGACTCTTCTAACGACAGCGGAAGCATCATATAACTCAAGTACCTGTGAAAACATGAAAGTAAACTGTCAACACAAAGGTTGAGTGAATTATAGGTTTAAATAAATAAGTAAACTTTAGACCACAAGATTTAAAAATGTTAGAAAACATTAAACATTATTCCATTATCAATGAGCCACCTGGTAACCACTTAACCCTTTATTTACCCTTGCCAAACACAATAAAAATATACACTTGGACAGTGTATCTACAACAAATTACGAAGTACTAAACATTCCGATTATAAATTGCTAGCGCGACTAGCTCGAAATGGGGCTGTCAAACCCGATAGATCTATCCGTAGGATTCGCGTTCACCAGTAGAAACCAATGATTACAGTTACCAGACTAGGGAATATTTTTGTCCAACTCACAATGAATAATTAAATTTAACTGTTACTTGTGTCTAACCGTAAATAAAAATCTGCATGTAATCACATCCCAAAAATATACTTTGAAAAGTATGTAAAAACGGGACTATAACTCACCTTAAATAGTAACTGAAGAAATCTCACAAACAAGCGAACAGCAAGTAAAGTAAAGTGATCAAGAAAGATCACAACGCCGACCTATAAATAAAGCAGGTCGAAATAAATAACTAACTTAGGCCAAGTCTTAGTATGATAGCTATTGTACATGTTGCAAGTAGGCATAGAACATTACTCATCAAGCATCGGTTTGATTGGAACAGCATAAGGACACACACTTTCTATTTTTAAAAAGTTTCTATTTTTAGCAGGTTTCCATTTTTGGAAAGTTTTCTATTTTAGGAAAGTTTCTATTTTTGGAAAGTTTCTATATTTGGAAAGTTTCTATTTTTGGAAAGTTTCTATTTTTGGAAAGTTTCCTTATTTAGAAAGTCAACAGAAGTCAACTGAAAGTCAAAGTCAACCGAAAGTCAACTCAAAAGTCAACCTTGGTCAAACATAGTCAACATTAATTTTAAAAGTGTAAGTTATAATAATAACATAGGTTATAATGTTATTTAAAGTCAAAAGTGTATAATAATGTCTTAACATAAGTTTAATTAAATAAAATAAATTATTAAAGTTAATATAAGTTGACATGTTATAATTAGTATAACATAAGTATTTAATTAATTAATTAAATATCAATCATAATATAAATATTATTAATTTATAATGAATTTTAAATCATATCATAAGTATTATTAATTAATAATGAATTATTAATCATATCATAAGTTTCTAATTAAAATTATTAAATCATAAGTATTTAATAATTAAATCATAATTAAATAATAATTAAGTCTTATAATAATTAAATAATTATTTAATATTTATTATAAGTCTTTTAATAATTTCTCAAAAACAAATTTAATACTTATCATAAGTATTTTCCTTTAATAATAAAAGTATTATTAATCATAAGTTTAATTAAAATGTTAATTAAATCATAATTAATAATTAAATGATATAATAAATATTTATATCATAAGTTTTAAATAATAATAATTACTTCTTTTATCTAAAGTAATTTATTAATAATGAAGTCCATAAATTTTAACATAAGTTTAATCATTAACCATAAGTTTTAAGTTTAAAAGTTCGTCGGGTCGTATCTTGAGCCCCGGATGTCGGTTTCGGGCAAGCCACATATGCAACTTCACCTACTCAAACCACCCGACACAATTATGAACTCAAGAACACTCCAAGAACAGTCCCTAGGTCGTGGATATCAGCCATGAAAACACTTGGGAAAACAATTTACTCAAAACAGTAATTCGGGCACAACGGGTGAACCGTGGCTCGGATTTAGGTGACCCGAACATAAAAATTCGTCTCACCATCAGTCCTAACCAAATGACACACCCTAAAGACACCAAGGATGGTCACAAAGTCGGACCCAACCTTGTTCATGCCAAGAACACCTTTCAATCTTTACCAAAAACCAAATTAAGCATAACTAGGGCTCCGGGAATCGAAACGACATGAATCCGGAGTCTAAAATTAATGTCTTGATGAGAGGAACTCATTTATATACTTTATTTTAACATTCATATCAGTTACAAAGTCAGAAAACACGAATCAAACTGCTGTCCAAAATTTACAAACCGAAAACATATGCAAACGAGTAATTCTACGCATCCAAACAACATTACAACAACTAATATACATCATACTAATAATATAAACTCAAAATACAGAAATATAAATAAATATGAAAAGTTCTAGGGTTAGGGTTTATACCCAAATCGAGAATCAAAGAATATAGATGTGTAGAGAAAGACGAGAGGAATCCGATTATGCAAGCCAATTGATGATCCAAGCAATAAAAAGTGGTGAAGATGGTGATGTATGGTGGTGGTGGCGACGGCCTAAAAAGGAGAGGGAGAGAGGAGAGCTCAAAATTAGAATTAGGTTTTGTGTTTTGCAAAATAAAATGGAAAAAGGAAAAATTAAGGGAGTATACTCCCTCCCTTGGTGGACTTCGGCCGAATGGGGGGGTGGGGAGTGGGACCCACTAGCCCGTCTTGCTAAAAGCTCAAGTCATTGTGGCCCGAAAGCCCGAACGAATCCCGAAACGCGAAAACACGCTTACGCGATTAAAAATCCGGAAAGATAACAAACGCGCGACGAAAAATAAATATAAATACACCTAATAATAATATGACCTTAAAATATCATATTTAAAATATTTAGGATTTAAAAATCCCGAAAGCTCGACCGTTGGTTTAAAAACCGAAAAGATTCGCCGGATAGAAATCCGCGAGACGTAGAAACGTATAAATTAAAATATGAATACATATATTCACATAACACATAATAATTAATATATATATATATATATATATATATATATATATATATATATATATATATATATTATTACAAATAATAATATAGGTCATAGAAATGACGTGGCACACTAACAGTTAACGGTCGTTAAATAATTAACGGAAAAAGATAACGGAAAAGGTAGGGTCGTGACACATCATGAACACAAAATCTAGTGTTTTTAGAAAGTTACCCAAATGCAATAAAGTTGGTATGGATTCGAAGAGGAAGATGCGAGGATTCTGAATATGTAATTTGTTTAAATTGATGCTTGCTAGATCTTGAATAGATGATGAATCTTTGTTTGAATGTTTGAGAGCAAAAAGGAGGTGGAAGTATTAAGTGGGTGAAAGAATGAATGGAGTAGGGAGCTTGACTAGTTGACCTAGTCAACTAGTTTGGCTCCTTGGCAAGTTTAGTCCCTCAAGTTAGAATCGGGTGCGTGAATTACCTAAACGAGATATTTTAAAACGCGTATTAACAGAAGATGTTATAATTATATAACGGACTTTAAAATAGTATAACGGAAGGTAAACGGAAAAAGGCGGGATGTTACAGTTGGGGTGAGTGGATGCAGTTCAAGATCAAGAAAGAGTTCAAGTATGGCTGGTCTTTGTTAGAGCCTTAGTTTCCTAAAATATCATATCGTGTTGATCAAGCTACGGGAAACAGGGTTCGGGTTGTTAAGTACAAGCGTGCAAGGACAATGAGGTATGCACCGGTTCACAAATGCCTCAGAACTTTGGTAAGAGGTTCAGATGGTGGTATTATAACGGGCGAACTGAGGAAGCGGTCATATTGTTGGAATCTGGTGGAAGCTTGGACCAGATCAGGATTCTCGTTCCGAGGTGGATTCGAAATCTATGCAAGGAGGACATCAAGGTGTTGCAGAGACACCCGATCTTCCATGAGCTGCAAAACATGGAACAAGCCATTCAGTTCAACAGGGCTGTTTGTACATGTTATGCTTTTGATATTCATGCTTAAAGTTTATTTTCACTTTTTAAACTGTCGAACTCTGGACTTGAACGTTTATTTTCATTTTATTTCGATATGGTTGTAATAACGTGACGTGAATGTTTTATCTGATTGTTATTAGATTTGCTTGATAGCGTGGTTGTTTGTCTATTTGCAGGTGAAAGTGATTTTCTTGATTTGTTTTAATGAACTGGGTCCTAGGGGGAGTTTGTTGGTGCATTATAGTCCCAGAGTTCATTACGATCAAGTTGAATTGCTTTAACGTTTCACTTTCACTTTTTGAATGCAACCGCACGGTTGCAGGTATGCAACCGTACGGGTACACAGGGAAACCGCACGGTTGCAGGATGCAACCGCACGGTTGCACATGCTGTGTGTATATAAAGGGAATTACGGGTTCATTGTTATGGTTACGAATCCTAGCCACTCCTAAACGTCCTAATCGATTCCCTGGTCTTCTAGCATTCATCTTGGTCGATCTTTAACACCCTAAAGTCAATTATAACCTAAAGATCAAAGTATTATTGTGTGTTTTGAGTATAAAACCCAATATCGAAGTTTTTCGCACTCGATATTGAAGATTAGATCGTTTAATCCTGTTTACACGATCCTACACAAACTACACGCTAACTCAAACCAAGCGAAACGGTACCAACTACCAAATACAAAGTAAACCAACTTACACAACAAGACTAAAAATAACAATCAACCACAAAAACTCAAACAAAAGTAACATTGTCACGCAAATGTTTACACGATCCTACATAAACTACACGCTAACTCAAACCAAGCGAAACGGTACCAACTACCAAATACAAAGTAAACCAACTTACACAACAAGACTAAAAATAACAATCAACCACAAAAACTCAAACAAAAGTAACATTGTCACGCAAATGTACCAAAAGCAACAAGCTACAAACAAGTACCAAAAGATGAATTAATCGGCTTGAGATAAATGATTTTTGTATTTTTGATCTGTCGAGAGGTCATCCCGTCCATCTTGTCAATGTGCATTTCTTTACCTTTTCTAGATTTTAAAATTGTATGGATTAACATCGGCCGAGTTACCATCGATAATCGAACCCAAAGCACACGTGTGGTGTCCTATAAGTCTATAACACCACTAAATATGTATAAAAATTTAGAATTTTAAGAATTATGGCATAAGGCACCACAAATTTTAGGATCTATATGTTTTTAGCGTTAATTATTTAGTGTATACTGTTAAGATATTTAAATTTAGCCCATTCAAAACTCTTGAATTTTGATTTAAATTCGCTAGTGCCTAAAAGAAAACGAAGAAGCAAATATAACATGTGCGCTAACCAATAAGATTGCAAAAAGAAAAGGATAAAATCATTCATGGAGTATAATCCCCCAAGCTACGTACCAACAAATGGACTATACAATTTCAATACTTTTTTTTTGTGAGTCGCAGAGGAAAATAATCTCTCAAACGATAACCACATTGGATCTCCACTAGTGAGTAAAACTCGTGGGTAACGAGCTCCCGAGCGACGAGACCCGTAACTGGGTGAATTGCGCACATTGACGCCCCCTATAGTCAAGAGCTTAATTAACTCAATCTTGAACGTTACCAAAAATTGAATTTGAGTCTCCTGCTTCATTGAGAACCCGGGTGGACACTTGAGCTATGCCCAAGTGGTTATGGACTATACAATTTGATTTTTTTTTTTTTTTTTTTTTTTTTTTTGAAATGGTAATAAACCATTCAAATGTTTGTAAAATAGAAATCCTGGAAAACAATTTGCAAACATGGTATTTCCGGACTTTCAAATGCCGGATTTGACCATTTCACATAAAACCGGAGTTTGGAACTCCGGATTCTACCCTCTCTCATCAAAAAGATGCCCGTTTGCTGACCAGAACCCTAGCCGGAGTTTGGAACTCCGGATTCAAACCTCTCTCGTGAAAAAGTTTCCTCGTTTGCTGACATGCTGGACCCCATCTGAAATGTCCCGTTCATATTGATTATAAACGTTCCATATTAATTGATTTCGTTGCGAGGTTTTGACCTCTATATGAGACGTTTTTCAAAGACTGCATTCATTTTTAAAACAACCATAACCTTTATTTTATCAATAAAGGTTTTAAAAGCATTACGTAGATTATCAAATAATGATAATCTAAAATATACTGTTTACACATGACCATTACATAATGGTTTACAATAGAAATATATTACATCGGCATATGTTTCTTGAATGCAGTTTTTACACAATATCATACAAACATGGACTCCAAATCTTGTCCTTATTTTAGTATGCAACAGCGGAAGCTCTTAGTATTCACCTGAGAATAAACATGCTTTAAACGTCAACAAAAATGTTGGTGAGTTATAGGTTTAACCTATATATATCAAATCGTAACAATAGACCACAAGATTTCATATTTCAATACACATCCCATACATAGAGATAAAAATCATTCATATGGTGAACACCTGGTAACCGACATTAACAAGATGCATATATAAGAATATCCCCATCATTCCGGGACACCCTTCGGATATGATATAAATTTCGAAGTACTAAAGCATCCGGTACTTTGGATGGGGTTTGTTAGGCCCAATAGATCTATCTTTAGGATTCGCGTCAATTAGGGTGTCTGTTCCCTAATTCTTAGATTACCAGACTTAATAAAAAGGGGCATATTCGATTTCGATAATTCAACCATAAAATGTAGTTTCACGTACTTGTGTCTATTTTGTAAATCATTTATAAAACCTGCATGTATTCTCATCCCAAAAATATTAGATTTTAAAAGTGGGACTATAACTCACTTTCACAGATATTTCCTTCCTCGGAAATAAGACTTGGTCACGGATCGATTCACGAACCTATACAAATATGTACATATATATCAAAGTATGATCAAAATATAATTACAACCATTTTTATTATGTTTTAAAGATTTGAGTGTATTAAGTCAGCTGTCCTCGTTAATAACTTACAACTAGTTGTCCACAGTTAGATGTACAGAAATAAATCGATATATATTATCTTAAATCAATCCACGACCCAGTGTATACACGTCTCAGGCTAGATCACAACTCAAAGTATATATATTTTTGGAATCAACCTCAACCCTGTATAGCTAACTCCAACATTACTGCATATAGAGTGTCTATGGTTGTTCCAAATAATATATATACATGGGTCGATATGATATGTCAAAATATTTGCATACGTGTCTATGGTATCCCAAGATTACATAATATATTAGAATACATGTATAATACAATATAAGTTAGCTAGGATATGATTTGTATAGATTTGTTAAACATTTTCCGTAGCTAAAAAGATCAAAAATATCCAATCTTGTTTTACCCATAACTTCTTCATTTTAAATCCGTTTTGAGTGAATCAAATTGCTATGGTTTCATATTGAACTCTAATTTAAGAATCCAAACATAAAAAGTATAGGTTTATAGTCGAAAATTTAAGTTACATGTCAATTACTAAAGAGGTAGTCATTTTCGTCGAAAGAACGACATCTTGATGACCATTTTGAAAAACATACTTTCACTTTGAGTTTAACCAAGATTTTTGGATATAGTTTCATGTTCATATGAAAAATCATTTTCCCAGAAGAACAACTTTTAAATCAAAGTTTATCATAGTTTTTAATTATCCAAACCAAAACAGCCCCCGGTTTCACTACGACAGCGTATATCCGATTTTATGGTGTTCATCGTGTTTTCAGGTTTTAAATCATTAAGTTAGCATATCATATAGATATAGAACATGTGTTTAGTTGATTTTAAAAGTCAAGTTAGAAGGATTAACTTTTATTTGCGAACAAGTTTAGAATTAACTAAACTATGTTCTAGTGATTACAAGTTTAAACCTTCGAATAAGATAGCTTTATATGTATGAATCGAATGATGTTATGAACATCATTACTACCTCAAGTTTTCTATATAAAACTACTGGAAATGAGAAAAATGGATCTAGCTTCAAAGGATCCTTGGATGGCTTGAAAGTTCTTGAAGCAGAATCATGACACGAAAACAGTTCAAGTAAGATTTTCACTCGAAATAAGATTGTTATAGTTGTAGAAATTGAATCAAAGTTTGAATATGAATATTACCTTGAATTAGAAAGATAACCTACTGTAAATAACAAAGGTTTTTTTGATCTTAGATGATTACTTGGAATGGATTAGAAAGCTTGGAAGTAGACTTGCAAACTTGGAAGTATTCTTGATTTTTATGAAACTATACTTATGGAATTTATGAAGAACACTTAGAACTTGAAGATGGAACTTGATAGAGATCAATTAGATGAAGAAAATTGAAGAATGAAAGTGTTTGTAGGTGTTTTTGGTCATTGGTATATGGATTAGATATAAAGGATATGTAATTTTATTTTCATGTAAATAAGTCATGAATGATTACTAATATTTTTGTAATTTTATGAGATATTTCATGCTAGTTGCCAAATAATGGTTCCCACATGTGTTAGGTGACTCACATGGGCTGCTAAGAGCTGATCATTGGAGTGTATATACCAATAGTACATACATCTAAAAGCTGTGTATTGTACGAGTACGAATACGGGTGCATACGAGTAGAATTGTTGATGAAACTGAACGAGGATGTAATTGTAAGAATTTTTGTTAAGTAGAAATAATTTGATATGTGTCTTGAAGTCTTTAAAAAGTGTAAGAATACATATCAAAACACAACATGTATATACATTCTAATGGAGTCGTTAAGTCTTCGTTAGTCGTTACATGTAAGTGTTGTTTTGAAACCTTTAAGTTAACGATCTCAATTAATGTTGTTAACCCAATGTTTATTATATCAAATGAGATGTTAAATTATTATGTTATCATGATATTATGATGTATGAATATCTCTTAATATGATATATACATTAAAATATCGTTACAACGATAATCGTTACATATAAGTCTCGTTTCGTAATTCTTGAGTTAGTAGTCTTGTTTTTACATATGTAGTTCATTGTTAACACACTTAATGATATATTTAAATATCATTTTATCATGTTAAATATAGTGCATCAATATCTTAATATGATACATATGTATTTAGTTGACGTTTTCATAACGATAATCGTTATATATATCATTTCGAGTTTCTTAACTTAGTAATCTCATTTCTTATGTATATCACACATTGTTAATATACTTAATGAGATACTTACTCATCATAATCTCATGTCAACCATATATATATGTCTATATATACCACAACATGTAGTTTTTACAAATTTGTAACGTTCGTGAATCGCCGGTCAACTTGGGTGATCAATTATCTATATGAAACTTATTTCATTTAATCAAGTATTAACAAGTTTGATTGCTTAACACGTTGGAAACATTTAGTCATGTGAATATCAATCTCAATTAATGTATATAAACATAGAAAAGTTCGGGTCACTACACCATCTAGCCCTAACCGGAGTTTGGAACTTCGGATTTCAGGCTTTTACCTGAATCCGGAGTTTGGAACTTCGGATTTTATTGCTGGAAACCTAGCTAAAATTATTGCTGGAAACACTGAAACACCATCTTATCACTATCAGCTTTTGTATTTTTGTACTCTTATTTATACCTCTATTAACTTATATTCATTAACATCATCACAAAGAACATAAATCATCTTCAAAAAAACGTTAATGAATATCAGAAATCCATAAAATCTTCACTTGAAAATATCAAAAAACACCAAATCACGTATCCAAATGACAACAATACGTCCAGTTATGGTTAATTTTGTTTGGGGTGGCAGAATTGTTTTTCAAAATGGTTGGCTTACTGGCGATGAAACAACATTTACAAGGAGTTTTGTCATGTCTAACCGCATTAATTGTATGCAGTTAAATAATATGGCTTACAATTATTTAGGTGTCTCTCAAAGAACACATTCTTTGAAAATGATATTGTGGTATTTTGTCAATAATCATAGTTGCAGCAATGAAATTGTTAACGATAACACTTTAGAAACAATGTACTTTTTATCTCAGCGTGATGAAGACTATCAGGCTCATATTGAAATTCAGTATGAGCAAGTGAGTTTTATGAATATGATTCAATCATTTGAAAGTGGTCCATCTACATCTCGTAACCAGTCAACAGTTGTTGAAGAAGAATATCAACATGATGAACAACATGAAGAACAACATGAAGAACAAAATGAAGAACAACATGTAGATTCTGGTGATGATGAAGGTATGTCAACCGCTAGTGAGCATACAGTGGATGCGTATAGCGTTGAAGAAAATGTTTCTGATGATGATGGTAGAGAAGAGCCAGTACCACAAGATACCCTCGTTTCACATTTCGGTAATGTTAATAGAGTTGGTGAGGCTAGTTCTTGTTTATTTGATGTTGAAGACGACGAAATCTCATGGGTTATTTGGAATAAAGATTCCAATGTTATTACACAAGGAATGGTTTTCCAGAACAAAGCCGAATTATTATATGCTGTTCGGAGATGGAATATACAAAACAACAGAGAACTCATCGTGGTAGATAGTAGACCGGGCTATTGGAAAGCAAAATGCTATACAGCTAGCCCAAAATACACAGGCCATCAAGAACAGAGACAATGTGCATGGGGTTGTAGCGGTTCTGTTAAAAATAGATCCAAGGTATGGAAACTTGTTAAATGGCACGATTTCCACAATTGTTATGGAAACGTGACGTAAAACGACAACCGTTGTTTAACATCAAGCTTGATTGCTACCGATATTGACCATTTAGTGAGGGTAGACCTTGCTATTCTGGTGGCAAACATTCAAGCTTTCGTTAAAAACACATGGCAAGTTGATGTTACGTACGCTAAGGCATGGAATGCTAGGCGTATTGCAATTGAACGCATGTATGGTACTTGGGAAAGTAATTTTGCCGAGCTACCCAGGTATTTAAATGAATTACTTTATACCAATCCCGAAACAATTGTCAAATTCGAGACTGAAGGCCAAGATGACAACAGTATCCCTATATGCAAGTACGTGTTTTGGGCTTTTGGTCCAACTATTAGAGCATATACCATGTGTGTTCCGATCATTTGCATCGACGGCACCCATTTGAAAGGTAGTTACAAATGGTAAGATGCTCTTAGCTGTTGCGAAAAACGCCAACAATCAAGTTCTGCCAATTGCTTTCGCAATAGTAGACAACGAAACTAACGCTAGCTGGATTTGGTTTTTGGAAAAGTTCCAGCAATTTGTCGTTAAAGAAAGAAAGGTTTGTGTCATTTCAGATCGACACCCAGGTATCCTACATGCGATGGGGATTTTTACAAGTCAATACGGGTGGGAACATAGGTATTGTCTGCGTCACATTCGTAGCAATTTATTGAAGCGTTGTCCAAGAATCCAACAGCTCAAGCAGTTGTGTTGGACAATTGGTGAGACAACGAACCGGATACTATACCTGAATGCAATCAAACGCGCTAGTCCAGAGGCTTGGGTGTATTTGAAAGAAGCAGATGTTCGAATGTGGACCGTCTATAAGGACCCAATAATAAGTCGTTGGGGTAACACAACGACAAACATTGCTGAGTGCTTCAACAATGTAATGCGTCATGCCCGTATGATGCCCATAAACGCATGTATTAAATATACATTTGATTACACTGTAAAACACTTTTTCGAAGCTAATCAATGGAATACACCACTGAGCAAGAAAATGTGGAAGATATATCACGAACGGGAATTGAAATCACAAACATACAGTACAACGTGGCACTGATTACACAGTGGAGTTTGAAGCTAAAAATTATTTTTGTGGTAGATGGCAACACCAAAGACTTCCTTGCTCTCATGCCATATCTGTGTGTAGCCATCTGCAACGGAATGCACAGGGAATGGCTAGTAAGTTGTACACAACTACCATTTGACGAGAGCAATATAGCCAATATGAACATTCATTCAGACCGCTCAGAGACATGAATTACTGGGCACTGGGAGATTGGTGGATTAAGCCTGATGCAACTAAAGTTATCAGACATAGGGGAAGGAAGAAATCTAAACGTATGCCTAATCAGATGGATGAACGCGAAAGACATAAACCAAAATGTAGCATTTGCAGGGACGAAGGACACAACAAGAATACATGTTCTTTAGGATGAAATTAGTTTTAAGCGTTAACTGTGTTGTAATATATTTTAACTTTTATAATATGTGTTGTATTGTGTTAATGATTTAATATTATTAAAAATATTATATTATGGAGTTTTTTAAATGTACAATCTTTGAAGTAGTGAAAATAATAATTAGTGAAAATAATAATTAAAATATATAAAATAATTATGCAAATAAAATATATAAAATCATTGAATTAGTGAAAATAATAATTAAAATATATAAACTAAATTACAATCTTTGAATAACAGAAAAAAAAAATAATCCAAATCCGGAGTTACAAAGGCTGGATTGTATTAAATTCACCTAACTTTGTCATTTATTTTAGGTGTGCAGAAATAAGATAACATAGTGTTTAATTTATAGTGGAAAAAGTGTATTGACAAGAATCACATACTTTTAAAAAAAAAAAAAATACTTAACAAGAACCGAAGTTCTAAACTCCGGTTTCCGACAGGCGTCAGAAAGCTGCAAAACCGGAGTTCAAAACTCCAGCTAGGTCATGGTGGGCAACTGGTCAGCTAACGGGGCAGCTTTTTGATGAGAGAGGGTAGAATCCGGAGTTCCAAACTCCGGTTTTAGTTGAAATGGTGAAATCCGGAGTTCCAAAGACCGGAAATACCATGTTTGCAAATTGTTTTCCAGAATTTCTATTTTACAAACATTTGAATGGTTTATTACCATTTCAAAAAAAAAAAAAAAAAAAAAAAAAAAAATCATACAATTTCATGCAAGGCAAAAAAACAAAAGGATAAAATTAATCGTGAAGTATAAGATTGCAAATACTTTTGAAGCTGATTATTTACATTCTTTAACCCGAATATAAGCATGTTTAGCATATGATATTTTGTAGTAGACACACAGACACATTAATTAAAGAGAAAACATGCAAAGATGAAGTTGGTTGTGTCTTTTTTTATATTCTAAAGAAAGAAAAAGAAAAAAAAGTAATGCATTATATGTTGAAAGCACCAATGTTGTACATCTGAACACAGCCATTAGCATGTTGGTCGTGTGGAATTGAGAATAAATCAAGGACCCACTTGTGATAGATTTAGAATAGATGGATATAACTATACTATTAAAATGACCCGCAACCACCGAGCATATGGCTGAGTAGTACCAAGCTCCTGGACTGTGGGTCCGCATCCTTTCATTGCGATTGGTGTGGGTTCGATTCCATGGAGGGAGGTTTACCGCATATTATATATACACAGTCAACCTTCGGGTCTGTGGTCCCTACGCTTTGCTACTGGCAGGTGTAGGTATATAATAAAATCGATCTGGTTCACGTAAGTGCGAAGATTCGAGAGCGGGTTCCTTCTAGCGTGTGTAGGGCGACTAACCATCTAACCGGCCGTTCAAAAAAAAAAATAATAATGACCCGTAAAATCACGAGTTTGTTTAAACGAAACAATTTAATGACATGTTTTAGGTATTAAGTGAATGTAAATCCTGAAGTCATTTATTTTAATGACTCGTTTGACTAAGAAACTTGTCATTGATTTTACAAATATATAGAGACATGTATTTTCACATACATATGTAACGTAATTAATTTCGTAAAAAGAATCCATATTTGAATATTAATAATTTAATAATTATAATTATAATTATTATATTAAAAGTAAATAATAATTATAAAGTTCGCTCAAAGTTGAGTATTTATATTTTTAATAATAATAATAATTATTAGTAATAATAAATGCCTTTAAATTTTTTAGAAAATTAAAATTACAATTTAGGAGAGATTAGTATTTCTTTTATAAAAAATTTCCTATTATTTTTTAATTAAATTAATATATAATTATGACATCATCATTATGAAAATTAAGGGGTAATTAACTTAATGATGACATCATTATTTTAGATCATTTTAGAGCTTTATATGACTATATAGATAAGGTAGGAAGAGTCAAAAATATTGTTGTGAATCATGGGAAAAAGTATTTAAGTTGAAAAGTTGTAACGTTGGGATGGTTGGAAAACGTTGCTTCTTTGTTCGACCTCATACTATACTAAACGCAGCTCATCAGGAATATTCTCTGACTGTTTCCAATTCTTCCTTAACCAGCTCAAGATTTGAACCTGAAATCTCTTACAAGAATGTCAAGAACCCCAACCACTTAGCTACCTTGGAATGGTTGAAAAAAAGTATTTAAGCTCTTTATTTATTTATTTGTTTTTCTTTTTTTAAAAAAATTTCAAGTTATCAGGAAAACTTCATCTAAAAGTTGAAGCCTCAAATACAACACTAATAAAACGAAAAAACTTCCGAATTTAGCAAATACGAAAAAACTTAAACTATAGGTCACAACCAGCTAGCACGAGAAATTAAGCAACCAGATGAAATAAACACAAGCATAACACCAATAAACAAAGAAGCAAAACCAAAGAGGATGCTCAACCAAACGGCAGCGAAAGATTAAGAACCATCTAGAAAATGACAACCCGATCGATAATCAAACAAAAGAGCTCAATGAAAAAAGGCTCAAATATACTTTAAAAAATTCGTAAAATTCCTTAATTTTCATCTTGTACTAGTCTTTTCTTACTTGTGTTTTTAGACTTAGCCGGATGATTAAACGGATAAATAGAATTAAAAAAAAAAAATAACATAGACTTTAACAATTTCAATATTCTTCATCATCTAATGAAATTGATGTGGGATATGTATTGTATGATATTATCCTGTCACGAAATTGAAATCGGATAAGTATCGTAGGATATTATCCTCTATATTAAAAACCATGAGGCTATGAACAACGACACTTCTTTTTTTCCTTCCCAAAGTCATGCACTTCATGTAGTTTCAAAATCACTTTGGTAACCAATTCAACTATACAGATTTTTTATGTAGAAAAAGTTAATAAAACATCTCTCTAAATTTGAAATAGTTTGGTAACCAATTCAAGTATATATATCCTCAAGGTTGCAAAATTTGTTATTCGGGGATTAATCGGTCGGAACTTTTGAAGGATTAATCGGCAATTCGGAGATTAATCGGGGATTTATCGGATTGTACTGTATACATTTAAATATTAAATTTTAAAAATTATATGTGTAAATATAAAAAAAACCATAAATATAAAGAATATTTTTAACATAATTGTCAAAAATTGTTCATTTTACTTCAAAACTATAAAATTTTAGTTTCAATTCATGTTAAAATGTTAACCATTTTTTACTTTGACTGACTTTGATTACCAAATTCGATTTTGATCCATCAATTGACGTTGACCGTTTAATTAAAGGGTTTTTGAAAATCGGAACGGATTGCTCCTAAAAATGATTAATCGGTGAGTAATCGGGTTTTTTACAACACTGTATATCCTTATACTCCTCAGTCTCAAAATAAATTGTGCACATTTTTATTTATGTTTGTATCAAAATTATTGTCAATTACTATAAACAACAATAATATAAACGTTAAACTTTGAATTATGACATTTTATTATTGAAAAAAAAAATTGAATATAGCATTTATTCTCTTTCTCAATTTAATAGTCTTCAGAAAAAATACACAAATTTAACAAACGTCATAACCACCTTGTACTTTTCTGTTCATTTTCAGTTTTTTATTTTACATACATAAAATAATAGTATAAAAGAACTTTACCATATTATTCTTATCTATTTTTTTTTCTTCTTCGAAATACAGATATTTTATTAATCACAAAACTAAATTGAGACATCTCAAAATGGAAAACAAGCTTATAAATTGGGACGCAAAGAGTAATTTATTAGTTACTATTTATAATAGCATTAAATGAAACGCAAATTAAACATTTATCAATCTGTCTTAATATCAAATACAATTTTTTTTTTTTTTGCGATATCACTTACGTTAGGTTATTTACGGGTAATAGTCAAATGGGAAACATAACATTTGTTCTAATCGTTAATATGCGTAAAGTAATTGTAAATAATTTTATTTTATTTTATTTGCTAAGTTTACTACGAGTAATATCAAATGGGAAGAATATAGTTTGGTATCAATCGTCAATATGCATATTGTAATTGTAATTGTAAACTAAAAATAATGTTTACAGAGTAATATATATTTTGGGACCATGTATTGCTGTAAACGATTTCTCCCATTAACGTGATATCCTCGATCGAGTTATGATCATATTCTTTCAAATATATCATTCATTATATGGGGTTGATCACATTTAGATGTCCGTTAAAACTTTTATGAATAGTTCTCTAAAATATATACATATTATTGCGAGGTTATGAAATTTGTGTGGAACCTATATAAACGACATCTTTTAATTATTTGTATGTCAAAATATTATAAGATTAATAGAAAACTATGCTTAAATGATTCATTTAAAATTATATGTACGTTAAACGGTTATGAAATAGGGTTAAAGCTATAAATAGATTATATGTTTTCTCTTTTGTCAAAATGTAGGCTATATATTCCAAAAATATCAGTGTATGCTATATACTTTCAAAAAGTTTACTAATATGAACGGACAAAACTTATTAACTGGATAAAAATATCAACGCTGACGTGGCATCTTTGTGGAGAATGACGTTGGTGATACATCGGAACAAATCATTTTTTATATAGTCTACATCAGAACAAACTGAAAATATATGACCTATTTGTAGTTATATAAAATGCAAAAATAATATTAAATAATCAAGTTTACTAGTTCAACAGGTAACATGTCACCAATAGTCTATATTAGAACAATTTTTGAAAGTATATAGTCTACATTGTATTTTTTTGAGGGTATATAACTTACATTGGGACAAAGGTGAAAGTATATATCCTATTTATAATTTTAACCCTATGAAATATTACGAAATCTCTTGAATACATACATCTTTAAGAAATTTTAATCACAAATAATTTGTAACTAAATTTTTTTATAAATCTTTTATGAATAATTTTATTGAAATTATATGTATGTTAAAAGGTTATGAAACTACGAACGATTCTCTTGAATATCCCCTCTCCCTTCTCTATCTCTAACATATATAAATCGTGGATTTAAATTCAACGTGACATCCATCTAGAGGGGGTCCGATTTTTATGGGACACGTGTCAATCAGAAAAAAGCCTTGATTTTTATATCATAAAGTTTTCATGAAGCAGTCTCAAGCTTACACTTGTCCTCTAATCACAAATCTACAAACAAACCGTCCCTCTTTCTTTTACCCTCTCTCTTCTTCTAAACTTCAACACTCCATGTCCTTTTCATCAACGATTATGGCTTCATGCCTCCGTATTAGGCGACGCCACTACCACCAATAAATCCATAACATTTTTCTCATCAATACCGTACAAATTTTATATACTAACGTCATATCCTTTGAAGGCAGTTATTATGAAGGCAGAAGGCAGATTAGGGTTTTCTTTACTTTTTTGCGTCAATTAGGGTTCCAAACGCAGATTAGTTTTTTGTTTTGTTTTGGCATCTCAAGTTTCTTCAAACGCAAATTAGGGTTCCTCAAACGCAGATGCTGATTAGGGTTCCTCAAATGCAGATTAGGGTTATGAAATTCATACACCCACCATGCAATTATTCAAAGGTATGACGCTTACAATCCATTGGAACCTTCAATCTTGATCCTCAAATGATTTCAACCTTCAATTACCAATTTGTCCGATGTAAGTATGCAAATTTTTCTATCTCTATATGATATGAAATATACGATTTTTATTATTTAAAGTAGTAGATCGCATCGCACCTCGATAAATCGATTTAACTACTCTACGAA
The DNA here is from genome assembly GCF_046630445.1 of Rutidosis leptorrhynchoides. Taxonomy (NCBI): domain Eukaryota; kingdom Viridiplantae; phylum Streptophyta; class Magnoliopsida; order Asterales; family Asteraceae; genus Rutidosis; species Rutidosis leptorrhynchoides. Next base: position 168,343,286 of record NC_092333.1, read on the forward strand.
TTTACCCTTCGTTATAGGTTTTCGTTAATGGTTGGTTCTTTGCGCATGTAGATAGGATGTTGGTCGCTTGAATAACAACATGAGTATTGTAGGGGGGTGAATACAATTCTTTTTAAGTAACTTAACAGTTAAAGCAATTTAGTATTCAAGCAAGTAATTTAAGTAGAGTCAAGGTAATTTTCAACGGTTATTCTTTATTGACTGAATCACAAAGAATTACAACTATCCTTGACGGAATGATAGTTGGTTGATACAGATTATACATAAGTTATAGCTATTGAGGTTATCTTATAGCTATTACAAGTTTGGACTCTAAATAAATAAACTCACACCACTAGTTGTTACAATAGTGAATACTTCAATTTATAGTAGTCCTATTAACCATGTAATTGTTCTATTGTCCGCTGGTACATAGGATGTCTGTACTTGTGGGGATAACTGCATCAGAGAGCGTGCTCTCTTCTTTCCTCTTTGGTAGCTATTTGCAGGAACACCCCAATTCGGTTTGGCACTACTATTTGATTAAACAAATAGAATGTTGTGTTCCCTAGGCGTTGACAAAGAATAAAACATGTCTGCACATGCGTTAAACTTCTGCATTCACACGTGGTCTTGTAAGGTCATTTGTCAGCCGCCGACGCATCTCCTTTTCTGTTCAACTTTGTCTTCGACTTCTGTTGAATAGTACAATTCATGTAGACCACTCAGGAAACCACTATGCTTGTAATGGAGCGTAGCTATCTTGTGTAGTAAGTTGCTTTCCGGCTATGCTGGTTCTTCTATGCTGAGTCACTTGATATTCTTGATTTGCTGGGCACACATCCTGTGCTATTTGAAGAATACTGTCTACCTTGTGCTGGTAGACCAGGCAGCATACTAAACACTCGAAACAGCACTATTTGTTGTCTATACATAAACAAACTTGTGGTGGCTGCACATAACATACTAGTGTACATATCTACTGTTTTGTCATGATTAAATCCTTAATTACATTGGGAACTCAACAATCCCCCCCTATTTGATGATGACAAAACCTATAATATAAAGAATAAAACACTAAAGCCAGCACTAAAGGACCTAATGAAAATAGGCAATAAAATTTGTCCCTTTTTGGTTTATTTTTGGGATCTTTTGCTGAGTTATCTATATCTTATAAATTGATACGAATTTGAAGATAAACTCATTTCACATTCATTACAGCAAACATATACAAAATTTACAAGACAATATAATGAATCATGAAATAACAAAAGATAAAATATTAGCATAAGAAGACTATCTATCTTTATCTTTCTCCTTCTCTTTTTCTTCATCAGATAGCTCTTCTTCTTTAACTTTCAAGGCTGCCCAGGCTTCAGGGAATAGTACCGGTAAGTCTGCAGGATCCAAGAAAGGATTTTAAGGGGGTAGAATGATGGGATCTCTTCTGTGTGGACCAGCACCAATAGATTTCTTTCTTTTTGGCTTTTGAGCCAGTACTTCTTCTACATTCACTACTGGTGTCTTTCCATACTTGATTGCTTTATTAAACAGGTCTTGTAGTTCAAGTTTTAGTGTGTTTCTGAGAGCACTTTTACCTTTACCAATGAAGTACTGTAGTATTTACATCCATTCACTGAACCCAAGAGTTCTCCGATCAGTGTAATCCACCCTCTCATGGACATTATTGTCCCTGCTTACCTTTGTGAACTTTGATGATCTTGCCTGGATTAGATCTTCTGGTCATTACATCAACATACTTGCTCCTGAAGAAATGATCAGTCAGTTCCTTAGTTCTTTCAGTTTCTTCTAGAGCTTCTGTAGGAGCCTTCTCACCAGATTCCAGTTTGTCAAACACTTTGTCCTGAGTTTTTACTATGGCCTTTAGTAACTTGAGTGATTTAGCTTCTTGTTTTATGTCACCAGCCAGTTTAGCTTCTTCTTCTTCCCTAAGCCTCAGCCTCTCAGCATACTCAGCATCATCACTTCTTTGATGTTCAAGTTAAACACTTGTGATGTATTCATTCACTGTGATGTTCAGGGATTTTGCTATTGCAATCAATTGGCTGCCTTCATCAGTTGTCAAGGCATTGCAATATTGCTCTAAGTCCATACCCAGCTGCAAAGCCTCATAGAAGAGGGCTTTCTCCTCATCATTGTGGAGTCTTTGGCCACTATTAGTTAAATACATACCAATATCAATGTTGAAATCCATGGCATCGATGTAGAATTGTTAGTCCAGAGGATGATGAAATGTCCCGTTCATATTGATTACAAACGTTCCATATTAATTGATTTCGTTGCGAGGTTTTGACCTCTATATGAGACGTTTTTCAAAGACTGCATTCATTTTTAAAACAACCATAACCTTTATTTTATCAATAAAGGTTTTAAAAACATTACGTAGATTATCAAATAATGATAATCTAAAATATACTGTTTAAACACGACCATTACATAATGGTTTACAATAGAAATATATTACATTGACATCCGTTTCTTGAATGCAGTTTTTACACAATATCATACAAACATGGACTCCAAATCTTGTCCTTATTTTAGTATGCAACAGAGGAAGCTCTTAGTATTCACCTGAGAATAAATATGCTTTAAACGTTGATAATGCTAAAAACGAACATATATTTCATAGCATTATTCCTCAAGAAAGACAAGCTTTTAGTTGCAATTGTTCTATTTACAAGTGGTATTCGTTTAAATAATAAAAGGTGAAGACAAAAGACAGATTCGACGAATTGAAGACGCAAACGACCAAAAAGCTCAAAAGTACAAAAGACAATCAAAGAGGTTCCAATTATTGATAAGAAACGTCTCGAAATTACAAGAGTACAAGATTCAAAACGCAAAGTACAAGATATTAAATTGTACGCAAGGACGTTCGAAAATCCGGAACCGGGACCGGAGTCAACTCTCAATGCTCGACGCAACGGACTAAAAATTACAAGTCAACTATGCACATAAATATAATATAATATTTAAATAATTCTTATAATTATTTAATATATTATATTATTTATAAAACGTCGGCACAAGGAAACAAGCAACATGTGAGCTCTCCCAGCTGGCCATGCGATCACATGGCCAGGAAGAAGAAAGTCCGTGCGATCGCATGGCATGAAAAGTCAGGCCACATCTCCTATAAAATCGAGTTTTGGTGAACCAAAAAACCAATCCATCAATCTCTCTTCTCTCATATACGTAAAATATATATATATAATTTATATTTTAATTTTAATTTTAATTATAATTCTAATAATAAGGGTATGTTAGCGAATGTTGTAAGGGTGTAAGTCGAAATTCTGTCCGTGTAACGCTACGCTATTTTTAATCATTGTAAGTTATGTTCAACCTTTTTATATTAATGTCTCGTAGCTAAGTTATTATTATGCTTATTTAAAATGAAGTAATCATGATGTTGGGCTAATTACTAAAATTGGGTAATTGGGCTTTGTACCATAATTGGGGTTTGGACAAAAGAACGACACTTGTGGAAATTAGACTATGGGCTATTAATGGGCTTTATATTTGTTTAACTAAATGATAGTTTGTTAATGTTAATATAAAGATTTACAATTGGGCGTCCCTATAAATTACCATATACACTCGATCGGACACGATGGGCGGGGTATTTATATGTACGAATAATCGTTCATTTAACCGGACACGGGAATGGATTAATAGCCACTAGAATAATTAAAACAGGGGTGAAATTACATTCAAGGGTAATTGGTGTAATTGTTAACAAAGTAGTAAAACCTTGGTTTACACGCAGTCGATAACCTGGTGTATTCATTAAACAAAGTATTAAAACCTTGTTACAATTCGAATCCCCAATTAGTTGGAATATTTAACTTCGGGTATAATAATAATTTGACGAGGACACTCGCACTTTATATTTATGACTGATGGACTGTTATGGACAAAAACCAGACGGACAGATTAAATAATCCAGGACAAAGGACAATTAACTCATGGGCATAAAACTAAAATCAACACGTCGAACATCATGATTATGGAAGTTTAAATAAGCATAATTCTTTTATTTCATATTTAATTTCCTTTATTTTATATTTAATTGCACTTCTAATTATCGCATTTTTATTGTTAATTTATTTTATCGCACTTTTAATTATCGTACTCTTTAATTATCGCAAGTTTATTTTATCGCACTTTTATTATTCGCAATTTCATTATTGTTATTTACTTTACGCTTTAATTTAAGTCTTGTATTTATTTTTAATATTTTACATTTGGTTTTAACTGCGACTAAAGTTTTAAAATCGACAAACCGGTCATTAAACGGTAAAAACCCCCTTTATAATAATAATATTACTTATATATATGTTTATATTTTTATAAAAGTAAATTAATATAGCGTTGAGCTTTGTTTAAAGATTTCCCTGTGGAACGAACCGGACTTACTAAAAACTACACTACTGTACGATTAGGTACACTGCCTATAAGTGTTGTAGCAAGGTTTAAGTATATCCATTCTATAAATAAATAAATATCTTGTGTAAAATTGTATAGTATCTAATAGTTTTTCCTAGTAAAATATAAACTATTTCGTATACACCTCGCATAACATCAAGTATTTTTGGCGCCGCTGCCGGGGAAACGCCGAAGCGAAACGCCACACACATAAAAAAGAAAAAAAAAAAATTTTTATTTTTAGTACGTTTTGTAGAAATACGTTTTAAATATTCGAAAATATAAAAATAAAAACAAAAATATAAATATTTTTTTAAAGAGTTTGTAAGTTATATAAAAGTTTCTTTATCTTTATTTTATAAAAATATAAGTTTTATTTAATTTATATAAATATATTACATAATTTTATTAAAACAGAAAAAAAAAAAAAAAAAAATTTTTCGGCCTGTACTGTAGCAGCCCACTCTATGGCCCGAAACCCTAGCCCATGCGATCGCATGGCTGGGCAACTGAGGACTCATGCGATCGCATGAGCCCATCTGACACGCCAGATTTGACTTCCTGCTGCAATAATTACGAAATTATTATTATTATTATATAATTAAAACCCTAATTAGGGTATTATTGTTTTTATTATTAGTTTAGTTTTTATTATTATTAATTTGTTATATTTAGTTTTATTTTAGTTTTCATTAAATTATAAAATTAATAGTTTTATAAAATAAATAATATAAAAATAATATTTTTATAAAAATTGTACTTTTTACAACTTTTTTATAGATTTTTATATTTTGTCCCTTTTTAATCATTGTAGCATAACTTTTGTATTTTTAGCTCATATTTAGTTTTAAACTTAGTTTTTGCTATAGTCATTTTTACTCCTAGATTTTTAGGCTTTGCCGTAGAATTCCTTAAGTGCTTTTTTCTTTAGACTAAGATTTAGGTACTTTAAAATTTTGCGACGCCTTTTTAAGTTTTAGTTTCTTTTATTTGGGATTTAGTTTTTCTTGTAAGCTTTAATATTTTTAGACGACCTTTTACTATGTATCAATTATCATTCCAATTAGTAATCTCAATTTGCGATTATAATTTTAAGTTAGTTGTAGTAATAAGGTTAGGTTAGTAAAGTATTTTTAAGTTTTATAAGTTTCTTTTATTTTTTTCGTCACCTTTTATTTTTCAACCATTTTTCTTTTTCGACCTTTTTCGACGAACTCTTTTTCTTTCTTATTTCTCGCTATTCTAGTTTTAGGACATAGATTTTTATTCTACTTCTTATCTAAATTTCTTAAAATTACGAAAATTTATTTTAAGTGGTTAAATTAATAGACATCAAAATTTTCTGGTTCGTAGTAATAGTTGGATTTGTACGTGGACCGGGTTATTGGAGCCAAACAGTCCTCAATTATATTGAGACCAAACGAATCCTGCCCCTCTGCTGCATCTTTTGGCTATTCGAAACGTGGGCAAAATCAGAAAAGTCTATTGATTGGATAACTTATTATAATTTTTCTTTCCTTTTTAAAACTAATAGGATATTCAGTGAATGCACCGAGCAAGACGTTCACCACCTTTTGTACGTTCACCACCTGTAACTAGATCAAGACATTTAGCAAATATAACCGCCGTTGATTTTTCTTTAGAATCGTCATCCAGTAGACCAAGTACTTCAGTTCAAATTTCCGATAATCCATTTTTTGAACCCGACCTCACAATTGAGAATCCGGAGAATATTCAGGAACGGTTCGTAGATCCTGAACCATTAAACTTTCCTCCGGAACCACCAATCATTCAAACAGAGATTGTTGAGGAACGAACCATTAAATCAGAATCATCTAGTGATACCGATTCAACAAATTCAATTATGGAGAATCTGGAACCTTTAAGTATGGAAGACCGAATGAGAGCTAAACGCACTGGCCAAGGTTACGCAATTACTCATCCAGACATTAATGCGCCAGATTATGAAATCAAAGGACAAATTCTACACATGGTGACTAATCAATGCCAATTTAGTGGTGCGCCGAAGGAAGATCCAAATGAACATCTACGTACCTTTAATAGGATCTGCACACTATTTAAAATACGAGAAGTAGAGGATGAACAGATATATCTCATGTTATTTCCCTGGACTTTAAAGGGAGAAGCCAAAGATTGGTTGGAATCGTTACCTGAAGGGGCGATTGATACATGGGACGTTTTAGTTGACAAATTTCTTAAACAATTCTTTCCTGCATCTAAAGCCGTAAGACTTCAAGCAGAAATTGTTACGTTCACACAGAAACCAAATGAAACTCTATATGAGGCGTGGACTAGATATGGAAAGTTGTTAAGAGGATGTCCGCAACATGGTTTAGACACCTGTCAAATAGTACAAATATTCTACCAAGGATGCGACATCACTACAAGAAAAGACATAGATATAGCAGCTGGTGGTTCTATTATGAAGAAAACCGAAACTGATGCTTACAAAATTATTGATAACACTGCTTCCCACTCACATGAGTGGCACCAAGAAAAAGATATCATTAGATCATCTAAAGCAGCTAGAGCCGATTCTAGCCATGACTTAGATTCCATTTCCGCAAAGATAGATGCTGTGGAGAGACGAATGGAAAAGATGACTAAGGATATTCACTCAATACGAATTAGTTGTGAGCAGTGTGGAGGACCACATTTGACAAAAGATTGTCTCAGTATTGAATTAACAATGGAACAAAGAGAGAATATTTCATACATAAACCAAAGGCCTGGAAATAATTATCAGAATAATTATTAACCGCCAAGACCAATTTACAATCAAAACCAGAATTATAACCGAAATATTCCATACAACAACCAACAAGGTCCTAGCAATCAACAAGTATCCAATAATACTTACAACCAGCAAAGACCGAATTTTCAAAACAAACCACCACAACAAACCGATGATAAAAAGCCGAATTTAGAAGATATGATGACGAAGCTAGTTGAAACTCAAACACAGTTTTTCACATCTCAGAAACAAACCAATGAACAAAATGCTCAAGCATTTAGAAATCAACAAGCTTCTATTCAAAATCTGGAACAAGAAGTAAGTAACCTGGCAAGGTTAATAGGTGAAAGAAAACCGGGAAGTTTACCAAGCGATACAAATGCTAACCCCCGGAATGAAACAGCTAAAGCCATTACCACAAGAAGTGGTACAACACTTAAACCACCTGAAATACCTGTAACTTCTGATGAAACTATTCCTACTCCACAAGAACCACAACCTGATCAAGATAAGGAAAAAGAACCGGTAGTTGAAAAAGTTAATGAAGATAACACAGTTAAGGATAAACCTTATGTTAAACCATACCAACCACCACTTCCTTACCCGAGTAAAATGAAGAAAGAGAAACTTGAAGCCGAGCAATCCAAATTTTTGGATATGTTTAAACAGATAAATGTAAATCTTCCTTTCATTGATGTGATTTCAGGAATGCCTAGATATGCTAAATTCTTGAAAGATCTAATCTCAAATAGAAAGAAAATGGAAGAACTCTCGGCTGTTACTATGAATGCTAATTGTTCAGCATATGAATGCTGTTGAATAAGATACCAGAAAAACTATCTGATCCAGGAAGTTTCACAATTCCATGTTTTCTGGGTAGTCTTAGTTCAATAGAAGCATTGGCAGACTTAGGTGCTAGTATAAATCTAATGCCGTATTCACTATACACTAAACTAGACCTTGGAGAATTGAAACCAACAAGAATAAGCATACAACTAGCAGATAGATCAATAAAATATCCTAGAGGGATAATGGAGAACATGCTAGTTAAAGTTGGTACTTTAGTATTTCCAGTAGATTTTGTTGTTCTGGACATGGAAGAAGATTCTCAAGTTCCTCTCATATTAGGAAAACCATTCTTAAACACGGCTAAAGCAATGATAGACGTGTTCGGTAAGAAACTGACCCTAAGTATAGAGGATGAGAGTGTTACCTTTTCAGTTGATAGAGCAATGCAACAACCACAATCTGCAGATGATACATGTTATTATATTCAAACTATAGATGCACATGCAGAATTATTAGAAGAATTTCCAGAATTACAAGGAACAGGAGAATGTTCTTTAGGAGAAGGTAATGAACCAATTGATGAAGCTGAAATGTTAGCTACACTTATAGCTAATGGATATGAACCAACAACAGAAGAAATTCAAATGCTAAAAGAAGAAGACAGATATCGATATAAATCATCGATAGAAGAACCCCCGAAATTAGAGTTAAAGCCACTTCCAAACCATTTGGAATACGCTTATTTACATGGTGAATCTGAATTACCTATAATAATATCGTCTTCTCTTACTGAAAATGAGAAATCACAACTCATTTCTGTGTTGAAAGCTCATAAACCAGCCATTGCATGGAAGATTCATGATATTAAAGGAATAAGTCCTTCGTATTGCACACATAAAATCCTTATGGAAGAAGGTCATAAAACGTATGTGCAACGCCAACGAAGACTAAATCCTAATATGCAAGATGTAGTTAAGAAAGAGATTATTAAACTGCTAGATGCAGGTTTGATATATCCAATTTCTGATAGTCCATGGGTAAGCCCAGTTCAATGCGTACCTAAGAAGGGTGGCATGACTGTCATTACAAATGAGAAAAATGAGCTTATTCCTACTAGGACTATAACAGGATGGCGTGTATGTATTGATTATAGAAAATTAAATGACGCCACCAGAAAAGATCACTTTCCCTTACCTTTCATTGATCAAATGTTGGAAAGATTAGCCGGAAATAGTTACTATTGTTTTCTAGATGGATTTTCCGGATATTTTCAAATTCCAATAGCACCCGAGGACCAAGAGAAAACCACATTCACGTGCCCTTATGGTACTTTTCCTTACAAACGCATGCCATTTGGACTTTGCAACGCCCCTGCAACCTTTCAAAGGTGTATGATGGCGATTTTTCACGACATGATAGAAGAATGCATGGAAGTATTCATGGATGACTTTTCAGTCTTCGGTGATACATTTAAATCATGTCTAGTTAATCTGGAACGAATGCTAATTAGATGCGAAAAATCAAATCTAGTACTTAATTGGGAGAAATGCCATTTCATGGTTAAAGAAGGCATCGTTCTTGGACATAAAATTTCAAAAGAAGGAATTGAAGTGGATAGAGCTAAAGTAGATGTAATTGCTAAACTTCCACATCCCACCAATGTTAGAGGAGTTAGGAGTTTTCTAGGGCATGCCGGTTTTTACCGACGTTTCATAAAAGATTTTTCTAAAATTGCCACTCCTATGAATAAACTCCTAGAAAAGGATGCGCCATTCATCTTTTCAGATGAGTGTATCAAATCTTTTAATATTCTTAAAGAGAAACTCACTAATGCACCGATCATGATAACACCAAATTGGAATCTACCATTTGAACTAATGTGCGATGCAAGTGATTTTGCAATGGGAGCCGTTTTAGGACAAAGGATTGAAAAACGATTTCAACCTATATATTATGCTAGTAAGACGTTACAAGGAGCACAAACGAACTATACAACTACTGAAAAAGAACTCCTTGCTATTGTCTTTGCTTTTGACAAATTTCGATCATATCTCGTTCTAGCAAAAACGGTGGTCTATACCGACCATTCTGCTCTTAGATACCTATTTTCAAAACAAGATGCTAAACCAAGATTAATACGTTGGATCTTACTCTTACAAGAGTTTGATATTGAAATCCGAGATAAAAGAGGAGCAGAAAATCTCGCCGCTGATCATCTTTCTCGTCTTGAAAATCCCGAATTAGAAGTTCTAAATGAGTCAGCCATACAAGACAACTTTCCTGATGAATATCTATTGAAGATAGATTATAAAGAAATCCCATGGTTTGCAGACTATGCAAACTACTTAGTTTGTGGATTCCTTGAAAAAGGATTATCATACCAAAGACGAAAGAAATTCTTCAGTGATATAAAACACTATTTCTGGGAAGATCCACATTTGTTTAAAAGTTGTCCCGATGGAATAATACGCCGATGTGTATTTGGAGATGAAGCTAGTAAAATTTTAAACCATTGTCACACAGGACCAACAGGAGGGCATTATGGGCCTCAACTAACAGCAAGAAAAGTTTATGAAGCTGGATTCTATTGGCCTACAATTTACAAAGACGCACACCTTCTTTGCAAATCCTGTGATGCATGTCAAAGGGCCGGAAAAATAAGTCAACGTGATGAAATGCCACAAAATGTCATCCAAGTATGTGAAGTATTTGACATTTGGGGTATTGACTTTATGGGTCCATTTCCAAAATCTCATAATAATCTATATATACTCGTAGCCATTGATTATGTATCTAAATGGGCGGAAGCACAAGCTCTCCCAACTAACGATGCACGAGTTGTAGTCAACTTTTTAAAACGTCTTTTTGCAAGGTTTGGAACACCGAAAGCTTTAATAAGTGATCGGGGTACTCATTTCTGTAATAATCAACTTGAGAAAGTTCTTAAAAGATATGGAGTAACTCATAAAATCTCCACCGCATATCATCCACAAACAAGTGGACAAGTTGAAAATACCAACCGAGCTTTAAAACGTATTCTAGAGAAAACCGTAGGATCAAATCCGAAGGAATGGTCCGTTAAATTGGAGGATGCACTCTGGGCTTTTAGAACAGCCTACAAAACTCCAATTGGAACCACACCTTTTAGACTTGTTTATGGAAAAGCATGTCATCTTCCAGTAGAAATTGAACACAAAGCATTTTGGGCTTTGAAGACATGTAATCTTGATTTACATGAAGCCGGACGTATACGATTAAGTCAACTAAACGAATTAGAAGAATTAAGACATGAAGCATACGAAAATTCGTTAATCTATAAAGAAAGAACGAAGAAATGGCATGATAAAAGAATCAGAAGTTCAAAAGAATTTAAAGAAGGAGACAGAGTTCTTCTTTTCAATTCACGATTCAAGCTATTTCCTGGAAAATTGAAATCAAGATGGTCTGGACCATTCATAGTCAAAAGAGTTTTCCCATACGGAACGATAGAATTAATAAATTCAAATGGGATTGAATTTAAAGTTAATGGTCACAGAGTTAAACATTACATACATGGTCCGATGGAAGTCGACAACGAAGTTAATCACAATTTCGACACCACAGCTAACTAAGTGTGGGGAGAATCAAGTCTTTAAAGGATAATATGTATTTCTGTTAGAGTTAGATTGTCTGTTTTCGTGTAGTTCTCGAAAATGGAACCCGAATGGTCTTTCCCTAGCAGACCCTAAAGAACTAGTCTTCTCCCCCCATTCTGAATTTTTATTTTTTTTAGGTTTTTACAAAATGAAGACTGCCTGTGAACTAAACCATGGTCTAATGCTTCACGCTTTGATCACTAAACGTAATAATGACATACTACCGAGTGAAATAGTATCAGTAATCAGAGAAAGAATGGACGGAGTTAGAAAAGAATCCAGATGCGAAGATAATAAGTTACAATTTGGTAAAGGAAAATCGAAATCCGCAGCGAAAAGAAGAGCACGACACCTAGAACGATGTCACAAATGCGGAAAATGGTCACATGGAGGTAAATGTTCCAATAATCAAACCTATTCAAATACCGAATTTGTTACTTTATGCAGAGACGGACCGTTCATATGTTTAGAAGAAAAGACACTGAATGCTCGAGGTTACGCCTATGTAGCCATGGAAAACCAATTAAACCGACTATCTTATGAATGGGATAGATCATATAACTAAGAAATCTATTTCACAGGTATGTCTGTTCAGTTTTTATTTTTATTTTTATTTTTAACCTTTTGATAATAAACGCTAATTTGTTCGCTAAAAAGTATTAAATTGGTATTGAATAAAATTAGGTTTGGCGACCGAAATTATTGATATCATTCAAAAATTTATTACATCACTGCGAAATTTAACGTTTATTCTTAAGGTATAAATATCTTTAATCAATCAAACCAAAATATTTCAAAAATTCGTCATGAGTTAAATTAGGTCTTGGAACCGAAATTACTTTACCGAAAAGAGGGGCGCATATTTTTGATAATATTTGATTGATTAAAGTGGGATAAAAAGACAAAAAGATTTTTAAATTTATTTTTACCATGTTTTTAAAATTAATATTTAAATCTTAAATTAATATTGTAAATTTTGTAAAAACAATATATTTAAAATTGTAAATATTTGAAAAATTAATATAAGTTTGATATGAATTTATGAATTTTTAAATTAATATTGGTGTGAACTTTTAATTTTTAAAATATGAATTTTTAATTTTATGCATTTCAAATTTTAAGTTTGGTGTGATTTTTTTTATATTAATTTTGAATTTTATATTTATGTTGTGTGAATTTAAAAACAAAAATATACTTTATCTCATTAAGTTAAAAATATGATTTTTAAAAATTCGTCGTAAGTTGAAGACTAGGTCTTTGAACCGAAATTGCTTTACCCAAGGGAGGGACGAGAACTTTTATTATCATTATTTTTAATCTTATTGAATTAAAGTATGCCAAAAACATTAAAAAACCCAAAAATCTTTACTTTTAAAAACAGCGCTTTGATTTGACAAATTTTAAAATTTTGTCGAGGGACAGACTAGGACAACGATCCGAAACGCCCTCGCTCCTAAAGGAAACCAAATTTTTAAAATTTAAATAATTATAAGTTTTATAAAGTATAAGGTTTTATAAAAAAAAAAAAAAAAAAAAAAAAAAAAAGCTGAAAACACTGTAGCCGGCACCCCATGCGATCGCATGGGGTTTGCACTTGGAACCCATGCGATCGCATGGGGACCAAATGCTGGTCAGGAACAAAAACAGCAGAGAGTCTGCTTCTACACCACAACACACACACATACCCGAAAATACTCCCAAATATTCACCAAATTTCACCAAAATTCACCGTAATTCGTCATTTTTCTTGCTCTAATCATGCCTAGATTCTCATTCCTCAGCAAATTGGTAAAAATTACACCCCTAAACTCTATAAATTCCTAGTTTTTGTGATAATTACCAATTTTTTACCTAATGCAATTTTTTTTAATTTCTAGTGTAATTAGTGATAAATTGTTAGTATTTTATGCATGTATAACCTAGATTGATGCTATTTAACATGATTTGAAGCCAAAAACTTCAAAATTTTTAGAAATCTAGGGTTTGTGTTCTTGAGCAATTTGGGGCTTTTTGATATAAACAGGTTATGGCCGATTTTTGTCATGAATTATTGTCAAATTGAGTAGTGTAACATGTTTAGATAGTTAAATGATCAAAACAATGATCCTAAACATGATTTTTGGAGATTAAAGTGGACTTTTTAAGTCCAAAATTCATGAACTTGATTAATTTGATATATTTGCCATTTGAGACTTGTTAAATTATTAGTAATGAATATTTTGACATGTTATTTGAGTTAAATGCTTATGAATTTTGTATACATTTTCATATGTGCTTATTTGAAAAATTTAGAATTGTGAAAAATTGTGAAAATGTGTATAAGTTTAATTTTGATTTAACATGTTATAGTGATTGTTTTAAGTTGTTATTTTGCTAACACTAATGCATATTTGGATGCACAATTTTTGTGTTTAATGTGTTTTACAGAGAGCCGATACTGGAGGTTCAGGAGCATCATCATCTAGACGACCAGCACCAGCACAAGAACCACAGCCAGAAATGCAACACGAACAAGAACCACAACAGGAACAACAACAGCCTGATCAGCACATACCTTATTATGATCCGGAACAGTTTGTTGATGAATTCATAGTATTCCCAATGAGGCCGCCAGTAGAATTCCCAACGATTCCTGAGCACACTCTACATCCTAATCTGAGATTTGATAGAAGATGGAGAGATTACGAGACATATCAAAGGAACAAATTCAAATTGGTAACAAAAAATGTAGAGGTGCCAAGGGTAATTGATTGGGCCCCTTTGGAAACGGTCCATCTAGCTGACCGTGTTAGACAGCTTTTAGTTCAAAGGTATGGCAGTTCTTCTTTTACAGATTGGGAACGTCTTTTCACCATTCGTAGACCTGTATATAAGGAATGGTGTGTTGAGTTGATGAGTACTGTATCACTTGATACAAATATAGTTAGGATAGATGATAGAAGATTTCTTAGGTTTATCCTTGGCGGTAGGATGTACAGAATGTCCATGCTGGACATGGCCAGGGCCTTACAGATTTATACTCCTGGTGAGTTGCTATTACCCGATTGTACAAACTTGATTCATTATGGTGAACGAGTAGATAGTAACTTTGACGCTGACGCCATTTGGAGGCGTATGTCACATTTTGATGTTTTTACACGAGCAGGAGGACACTCCTATACACATATTGACAGGGCCGAGCTTCGTATTATTCATAGATTTTTGGCCAACTCGATTACACAAAGAGGTCATAATAAAGAAAAAATTACCTTATATGATTTATTCTACCTAAAGTGTATTCGGGATCCTAGAAGCTTTGTCAATATCCCTTACTGTGTTGCTTTTTATTTATCTAAAATGGTAGAGGGAATGCAGGACGGGAGTATAATAGGAGGAGGTATTTTTGTTACTCTCATTGGAGAGTATTTAGGTGTTGATAGGAACCAAAGGGGTCCATTACAGATTTGTAGAGAACAGGTTGAGCCCTTAGGATTGAAAGTTTATGTGGGTGCTAAAGTATTGAAAAGTAGACGTAACCAGACAGTACCCTATGAGGGATCTCATCCTCAGGTAGAGAGAGGCTCAGACGAGGAAATGGAGGAGGCGGAAGACATTAGGGATGTCTTTCGAGATGCTATTCTTGACGTCCACGTTCGTATAGATGAGGAAGCAATGACGAACGCGGCAAGACATAGTATGTATGAGCAGTGGAACTCCGAGCGAGTATACGAGGATTATAGGCGACGCCAACACGATAGCTGGTTAGTTCATCAGCACCAAATCATGAGCCAGCTATCATATCAGGTACCAAATAACTATGTACCTACTCGACCTGCTCATTTTCCGCCACATAGCCCCGATATCCGACCACCCTTTAACCGGTATGACTATAACCAAGCCTATCAGAACACCTATAACCAACAATGGAACCCACCCGATGAGATGAACTGGAACCCCTATCCAGACTGATTTAGTTCCAATTGGTTATTTTTATGATTTTTATGTTTTTATCTTTTGACTTTTTCATGTTTAAACTTATGTTATTGGATAAATTTGTGTAATTTTTATTATTTTATTATTATTGTGTACTAATATTTCATATTTAGAATTTGAAAGTGGGATATTAAGTCCCATTTCAAATTGCCATGCATGATTATACTTGTATGTATGTATATTGTCGATTGTTCAAAACAGGGTAAAACAGCGCATTTTCAAAGACTGGCATTAAGTTCAGCAAAAGCTACTAATTTTGACGACAAGATGACAAATAAATATGATGTCACAACAGACGGAATGAACAAATGATGTGCACCATTTATCATTCAGCAAACAAACGCCAATATATTTGGAAATTTTGGTAAAATTTAATCATTTTCACACAAATCACCCTCAATAATTTAAATTGTTACTGATTTCTTGCAAATGAGGGCATTGCAAGATCTTAAGTGTGGGAAGGGGTTAAATTCTTTCGGATTTTAAATTTTTACTTTATACACTTGGTAACCATTAAAAATACTAGTAACATAGTAGTTGTATTAGAATCTAGTGCTCTCTGATAAAAAAGAACAGCCCTAGTCTTATATACTGACTACCCAATTCTAGTAAAAATTTTCAAAATTTTCAATTAAATGAACTCAAAATCATGTTTATACATATTTATGAACGATAAAACTAGGTGTTAACACCGAAATTATTGTTACCTCGGAAAGGACATAAATTGAGAAACAAACCAAAATGTTGAAATTCATTTAAAATGGAATAGAGGACGATAAAAAAGGAAAATAAAAGCCAAGTGTGGGAAAATTTACCAAGTTATCTTAAACATATGTCACATATATCTGTAACAAATAACTGAAAATACTTTTGCTTTGGACTAAACTAAACTGTTTTACCCAATGAAAGAAAAGAAGAGATGGATCTACACGATGAATCAATTCCATCATTAAAAGGAAGTAAAGTCTTCCGAAAAAGAAACGCGCTTCTTGATCTAGGTCATGAAGTTGTCATCCAGACCAGCTGTAGGTTGACGAAAAATCTAGAAAAGTCATCACTAAAATCAGCAGGAAATCCACGGACCTCAGCATTAAACAGGGTCGCCAAGTGGTCAGATTTATCCTAACCATGAGAAGGATTTATCTCGTACAATAGGGGGGCACCATGCAAATTAGCTGGATAAGACTAATGAATCAGATCCCCAGAAAGGATAATCTCCTTAAAGATTAAAAATCAGCTTTTAAGACTGATATCACTCAATCCTAGAGATTGACCTTAAAGATTGAGAATTCAAACTCATGGAATTCAATGATATCTAAACTCGAGCTTGAACGAGAAAATATTTTGATCAAAAAATTACAAACCGATTTGTTTTCTGAAAACCCTACTTTTAATGCGTTCATTACCATTGAACATAAAATCCTAGGAATTCACCTAGAATTCATTAGGTCACCTGAATCAAATCGGGTGTCAACCGTAAGAACGGTGGTTGCGTAGTGGTCAAAGACAGGACCTTGTGCCATACCGAAAAATCATAAGGATGAACTTTACTATTGCTCCTACCAAGGATAGTAATTGCGTCCGACACGTTATAGACCATAATTAAAAGCATGTCAGGGGACATTGCCTTAACAGTTGCTTGTTCAACGCTTTCCTTTACAACTGGACGGTAGTTTACCGAAAGGTAATATACGGGACAAGTGAACTGGACGTGTTGCTTTCCAAATACAAGGTTAGCAAGTGGGTGACACAAAACCATAAGTTTTGAGCTAAAATTTTCAAATCTAAAACCTACCAAACCCACAAAAATATTTTGCAAACACCGGTAAAAGGTTTATTCCGGAAAACTTATCTAGGGTAAAAACTAGATTTAATTTTCAAAAGATCAAATGTTTTCATAAAGATCCAATTTCCTTAATGGATCTAAATTTTTATAGTCATGTGGGACTGTAAACCATATCGTTACTACCATTGTTTATACCGCCGTATAGAAATCACTGATGTACAAAGTGTGAAGAATAAAGAAGTGATTCTAGTATTTCAAGACGATATTGCTTGAGGACAAGCAACGCTCAAGTGTGAGAATATTTGATAATGCTAAAAACGAACATATATTTCATAGCATTATTCCTCAAGAAAGACAAGCTTTTAGTTGCAATTGTTCTATTTACAAGTGATATTCATTTAAATAATAAAAGGTGAAGACAAAAGACAGATTCGACGAATTGAAGACGCAAACGACCAAAAAGCTCAAAAGTACAAAAGACAATCAAAGAGGTTCCAATTATTGATAAGAAACGTGTCGAAATTACAAGAGTACAAGATTCAAAACGCAAAGTACAAGATATTAAATTGTACGCAAGGACGTTCGAAAATCCGGAACCGGGACCGGAGTCAACTCTCAATGCTCGACGCAACGGACTAAAAATTACAAGTCAACTATGCACATAAATATAATATAATATTTAAATAATTCTTATAATTATTTAATATATTATATTATTTATAAAACGTCGGCACAAGGAAACAAGCAACATGTGAGCTCTCCCAGCTGGCCATGCGATCGCATGGCCAGGAAGAAGAAAGTCCGTGCGATCGCATGGCATGAAAAGTCAGGCCACATCTCCTATAAAATCGAGTTTTGGTGAACCAAAAAACCAATCCATCAATCTCTCTTCTCTCATATACGTAAAATATATATATATATAATTTATATTTTAATTTTAATTTTAATTATAATTCTAATAATAAGGGTATGTTAGCGAATGTTGTAAGGGTGTAAGTCGAAATTCTGTCCGTGTAACGCTACGCTATTTTTAATCATTGTAAGTTATGTTCAACCTTTTTATATTAATGTCTCGTAGCTAAGTTATTATTATGCTTATTTAAAACGAAGTAATCATGATGTTGGGCTAATTACTAAAATTGGGTAATTGGGCTTTGTACCATAATTGGGGTTTGGACAAAAGAACGACACTTGTGGAAATTAGACTATGGGCTATTAATGGGCTTTATATTTGTTTAACTAAATGATAGTTTGTTAATGTTAATATAAAGATTTACAATTGGGCGTCCCTATAAATTACCATATACACTCGATCGGACACGATGGGCGGGGTATTTATATGTACGAATAATCGTTCATTTAACCGGACACGGGAATGGATTAATAGCCACTAGAATAATTAAAACAGGGGTGAAATTACATTCAAGGGTAATTGGTGTAATTGTTAACAAAGTAGTAAAACCTTGGTTTACACGCAGTCGATAACCTGGTGTATTCATTAAACAAAGTATTAAAACCTTGTTACAATTCGAATCCCCAATTAGTTGGAATATTTAACTTCGGGTATAATAATAATTTGACGAGGACACTCGCACTTTATATTTATGACTGATGGACTGTTATGGACAAAAACCAGACGGACAGATTAAATAATCCAGGACAAAGGACAATTAACCCATGGGCATAAAACTAAAATCAACACGTCGAACATCATGATTACGGAAGTTTAAATAAGCATAATTCTTTTATTTCATATTTAATTTCCTTTATTTTATATTTAATTGCACTTCTAATTATCGCATTTTTATTGTTAATTTATTTTATCGCACTTTTAATTATCGTACTCTTTAATTATCGCAAGTTTATTTTATCGCACTTTTATTATTCGCAATTTCATTATTGTTATTTACTTTACGCTTTAATTTAAGTCTTGTATTTATTTTTAATATTTTACATTTGGTTTTAACTGCGACTAAAGTTTTAAAATCGACAAACCGGTCATTAAACGGTAAAAACCCCCTTTATAATAATAATATTACTTATATATATGTTTATATTTTTATAAAAGTAAATTAATATAGCGTTGAGCTTTGTTTAAAGATTTCCCTGTGGAACGAACCGGACTTACTAAAAACTACACTACTGTACGATTAGGTACACTGCCTATAAGTGTTGTAGCAAGGTTTAAGTATATCCATTCTATAAATAAATAAATATCTTGTGTAAAATAATATAGTATTTAATAGTTTTTCCTAGTAAAATATAAACTATTTCGTATACACCTCGCATAACATCAAACGTCAACAAAAATGTTGGTAAGTTATAGGGTTAACCTATATATATCAAATCGTAACAATAGACCACAAGATTTCATATTTCAATACACATCCCATACATAGAGATAAAAATCATTCATATGGTGAACACCTGGTAACCGACATTATAAAGGTGCATATATAAGAATATCCCCATCTGTGATGACTCGGAAATTTCTGACCAAATTTAAACTTAATCTTTAACGTTTCCGACACGATAAGCAAAGTCTATGAAGTTGAATCTCAAAATTTTGAACTATTCAATTACCCTTCGATTGTTCTCAATGATTCGCAAACCATTATATGTAAATAGATACATATATATACTATAACTTGAAAACGTAACAAAGTTTTAATTGTTTAATACCGTACATTAAACTTATTGGTTTAAATATTTATTTGAATATATATGATAAGTTGGAATATTAATTGTATGAATAAATTGCGACGTATATTTAAAACGTGTTTATGAATGTTGAAAATATATATTAACTTGGTCATAAAACGATTTGTTATTATATATCAACAAATAGAGAGACAATGATTTATAGAAGTAAATGACCAAAACACTCGAAAGTTTAAGATACACTTTGAATGATATAGTTTATTGATAATTTAAGACTATATTTTGACAAAGGTACGAGTCACAAAACGTAAATTGCGAGTTTTCTAAGCGTACGAAAATGCGTTCGAGAAACCAGAACCGGGACATAAGTCGAGTGACAATGTACGAGTCATCGGAACGAAAATTACAAGTCAACCATGCATGTGAATTTAATATAATATATAATTAATTATATAAATTAAATATATTATATATATTATATAAAATTATGTCGACAAACAAAAAGTTAAAAGTTTATGAGCTGGATCAGAGGGCCATGCGATCGCATGGCCTTGAAGCACAAATCCCATGCGATCGCATGAGGAACTTTTTCAGAAAAGGTTCTATAAATTGCGCAATTTTTGGCTCAGCTGAATCTATCTCTCTTTCTCTAGTATTATTACTCTGTGATATTTATTTAATTTATTTTATTATTATTATTATTATTATTATTATTATTATTATTATTATTATTATTTATATTATTAAGATTAATATTATTATTAATCTTATTATTATTAGTATTATTAATTAATTATGTATTATACATAAAATACTACGACAAGGTCATGAGTGAGTTACTTTCAAAATGGGTTTTCAAGCGGGATAGAGCTAAGGAAATTATGGGTAATGTTCGGGGGTATATTTATGAATCAAACCTAGTGTTTATCATCTCCTTTACGTCTACGTACTTTTTTGAAATATTGAATCACAATATTGATACGTAAGCATTTATATTTTATCTTTTATATATTAATAGTGTATCCATGTCTAGTGCTCGAGTATATATATTTATACAAGCTTGTATGCTAAATTTTTGTCGTTAAACAGTTTATGATGAATCACAAATTAAATACATATATTACTGGTAAAAGGTATATGATATACATGTTTTTGGAAAGCTGGCGAAAAATCAATAACTTTTCATTTAGACACCGAATAGTTTCGATGAACGGATTAAAAGATATGATCATCTGAATTATGATTGACATTAATTGAAATTGCTTTTGAATCTGCAAATAAGATTTAAACAACTTGTTTACGAGATTGATAAAATGGATTTTTTGAATATTACCAACCGAGTAAATGAATCCTTATATAAGGTACATCTCATTTTGTTGAACTTTTGTCAAAATTGACTTTTTGAAATGACTTTTGATAACTTTTGTATGTCGATCTCGAGCATTAGGATTATAATACACTATGACCAGACCTAGCTTGATAAACATTTATTGACCAACATATGTTCTCTAGGTTGAGATCTACGATTAATTGGTAATCCGAGTTTTGGTCACATTTTGGTGAACAACTTTATATGCTGCTAAGGTGAGTTTCATTGCTCCTTTTTAATTGCTTTTGCAATATATTTTTTGGGCTGAGAATACATGCAATTTATTTTAAACGCAATGGATACAAGTACATACTTAATTCTACACTGAGTTTAAACCGAAAATCCCTTAGCTTTGGTAACTAGTAACTGCCAGTACATAGGATGTGAACTGGTGGGCGCGAATAACAGTATATGGATCCATAGGGCTTGACATCCCCATCCGAGCTAGAGCACTAGCCTTTTAACGGACGTGTGTTATTTGAGTTTAGGACACGTTGGTTTGCGTGTATTAAAACGAATGGGGTATTTATCATTATAACGTTAAAGTTTAGTTACCAGGTTGCTCTGTTATGTAGAATCTATTGATAAACGTTTCTGGATGAAATAACTGAAATCTTGTGATCCACTTTTATATACAAATTATGCGAAACACTAAAACTATGAACTCACCAACCTTTGTGTTGACACTTGTTAGCATGTTTATTCTCAGGTTCTTAGAAGTCTTCCGCTGTTTGCTTATATGTTAGACAAGCTATGTGCCTGGAGTCTTACATGAAATATTTTTTAAGGAAACGTTGCATTCACCAAATCATCACCAAGTATCTTATTTTGACTGCATTGTCAACGGAAGTATCATTGTAAACTATTATATTACGGTGATTGTCTATATGTAGAAATCATCAGATGTCGAAAACCTTTGATTTAAATCTTCATTTATGGTGTTCCTTTTCAAAAGAATGCAATGTTTACAAAACGTATCATATAGAGGTCAAATACCTCGCAATGAAATCGATGAATGACGTGTTCGTCCATATGGATTTGGAGCGATTGTCACACCATCATTCCGGGACACCCTTCGGATATGATATAAATTTCGAAGTACTAAAGCATCCGGTACTTTGGATGGGGTTTGTTAGGCCCAATAGATCTATCTTTAGGATTCGCGTCAATTAGGGTGTCTGTTCCCTAATTCTTAGATTACCAGACTTAATAAAAAGGGGCATATTCGATTTCGATAATTCAACCATAGAATGTAGTTTCACGTACTTGTGTCTATTTTGTAAATCATTTATAAAACCTGCATGTATTCTCATCTCAAAAATATTAGATTTTAAAAGTGGGACTATAACTCACTTTCACAGATATTTCCTTCCTCGGAAATAAGACTTGGCCACGGATCGATTCACGAACCTATACAAATATGTACATATATATCAAAGTATGATCAAAATATAATTACAACTATTTTTATTATGTTTTAAAGATTTGAGTGCATTAAGTCAGCTGTCCTCGTTAGTAACCTACAACTAGTTGTCCACAGTTAGATGTACAGAAATAAATCGATATATATTATCTTGAATCAATCCACGACCCAGTGTATTCACGTCTCAGGCTAGATCAAAACTCAAATTATATATATTTTTGGAATCAACCTCAACCCTGTATAGCTAACTCCAACATTACTGTATATAGAGTGTCTATGGTTGTTCCAAATAATATATATACATAGGTCGATATGATATGTCAAAACATTTGCATACGTGTCTATGGTATCCCAAGATTACATAATATATTAGAATACATGTATAATACAATATAAGTTAGCTCGGATATGATTTGTATAGATTTGTTAAACATTTCTCGTAGCTAAAAAGATCAAAAATATCCAATCTTGTTTTACCCATAACTTCTTCATTTTAAATCCGTTTTGAGTGAATCAAATTGCTATGGTTTCATATTGAACTCTAATTTAAGAATCCAAACAGAAAAAGTATAGGTTTATAGTCAAAAATTTAAGTTACATGTCAATTACTAAAGAGGTAGTCATTTCCGTCGAAAGAACGACATCTTGATGATCATTTTGAAAAACATACTTTCACCTTGAGTCTAACCAAGATTTTTGGATATAGTTTCATGTTCATATAAAAAAATCATTTTCCTAGAAGAACAACTTTTAAATAAAACTTTATCATAGTTTTTAATTATCCAAACCAAAACAGCCCCCGGTTTCACTACGACGGCGTATATCCGATTTTATGGTGTTCATCGTGTTTCCAGGTTTTAAATCATTAAGTTAGCATATCATATAGATATAGAACATGTGTTTAGTTGATTTTAAAAGTCAAGTTAGAAGGATTAACTTTTGTTTGCGAACAAGTTTAGAATTAACTAAACTATGTTCTAGTGATTACAAGTTTAAACCTTCGAATAAGATAGCTTTATATGTATGAATCAAATGATGTTATGAACATCATTACTACCTCAAGTTTTCTGGATAAAACTACTGGAAATGAGAAAAATGGATCTAGCTTTAAAGGATCCTTGGATGGCTTGAAAGTTCTTGAAGCAGAATCATGACACGAAAACAGTTCAAGTAAGATTTTCACTCGAAATAAGATTGTTATAGTTGTAGAAATTGAATCAAAGTTTGAATATGAATATTACCTGGAATTAGAAAGATAACCTACTGTAAATAACAAAGGTTCTTTGATCTTATATGATTACTTGGAATAGATTAGAAAGCTTGGAAGTAGACTTGCAAACTTGGAAGTATTCTTGATTTTTATGAAACTATACTTATGGAATTTATGAAGAACACTTAGAACTTGAAGATGGAACTTGAGAGAGATCAATTAG
This sequence comes from Rutidosis leptorrhynchoides, assembly GCF_046630445.1. Taxonomy (NCBI): domain Eukaryota; kingdom Viridiplantae; phylum Streptophyta; class Magnoliopsida; order Asterales; family Asteraceae; genus Rutidosis; species Rutidosis leptorrhynchoides. The sequence continues at coordinate 168,367,537 of NC_092333.1, forward strand.
ATGAAGAAAATTGAAGAATGAAAGTGTTTGTAGGTGTTTTTGGTCGTTGGTATATGGATTATATATAAAGGATATGTAATTTTGTTTTCATGTAAATAAGTCATGAATGATTACTAATATTTTTGTAATTTTATGAAATATTTCATGCTAGTTGTCAAATGATGGTTCCCACATGTGTTAGGTGACTCACATGGGCTGCTAAGAGCTGATCATTGGAGTGTATATACCAATAGTACATACATCTAAAAGCTGTGTATTGTACGAGTACAAATACGGGCGCATACGAGTAGAATTGTTGATGAAACTGAACGAGGATGTAATTGTAAGCATTTTTGTTAAGTAGAAGTACTTTGATATGTGTCTAGAAGTCTTTCAAAAGTGTAAGAATACATATCAAAACACAACATGTATATACATTTTAATGGAGTCGTTAAGTCTTCGTTAGTCGTTACATGTAAGTGTTGTTTTGAAACCTTTAAGTTAACGATCTCAATTAATGTTGTTAACCCAATGTTTATTATATCAAATGAGATGTTAAATTATTATATTATCATGATATTATGATGTATGAATATCTCTTAATATAATATATACATTAAAATATCGTTACAAATATTATCGTTACATATAAGTCTCGTTTCGTAATTCTTGAGTTAGTAGTCTTGTTTTTACATATGTAGTTCATTGTTAACACACTTAATGATATATTTAAATATCATTTTATCATGTTAAATATAGTGTATCAATATCTTAATATGATACATATATATTTAGTAGACGTTATCATAACGATAATCGTTATATATATCATTTCGAGTTTCTTAACTTAGGAATCTCATTTCTTATGTATATCACACATTGTTAATATACTTAGTGAGATACTTACTCATCATAATCTCATGTCAACCATATATATATGTCTATATATACCACAACATGTAGTTTTTTACAATTTTGTAACGTTCGTGAATCGCCGGTCAACTTGGGTGATCAATTGTCTATATAAAACTTATTTCATTTAATCAAGTCTTAACAAGTTTGATTGCTTAACACGTTGGAAACATTTAGTCATGTAAATATCAATCTCAATTAATATATATAAACATGGAAAAGTTCGGGTCACTACAGTACCTACCCGTTAAATAAATTTCGTCCCGAAATTTTAAGCTGTTGAAGGTGTTGACGAATCTTCTGGAAATAGATGCGGGTATTTCTTCTTCATCTAATCTTCATGCTCCCAGGTGAACTCGGGTCATCTACGAGCATTCTATCGAACCTTAACAATCGGTATCTTGTTTTGCTTAAGTCTCTTAACCTCACGATCCATTATTTCGACGGGTTCTTCAATGAATTGAAGTTTTTCATTGATTTGGATTTCGTCTAATAGAATAGTGAGATCTTCTTTAGCAAAACATTTCTTCAAATTCGAGACGTGAAAAGTGTTATGTACAGCCGCGAGTTGTTGAGGTAGCTCCAGTTAGTAAGCTACTGGTCCGACAGGATCTATAATCTTGAATGGTCCAATGTACCTTGGATTTAGTTTCCCCCGTTTACCAAATCGAACAACGCCTTTCCAAGGTGAAACCTTAAGCATGACCATTTCTCCAATTTCAAACTCTATATCTTTTCTTTTACTGTCCGCGTAGCTCTTTTGTCGACTCTGGGCGGTTTTCAATCGTTGTTGAATTTGGATGATTTTCTCGGTAGTTTCTTGTATTATCTCCGGACCCGTAATCTGTCTATATCCCACTTCATTCCAATAAATCGAAGACCAGCACCTTCTACCATAAAGTGCCTCAAACGGCGCTATCTCAATACTAGAATGATAACTGTTGTTGTAGGAAAATTCTGCTAACGGTAGGTGTCGATCCCAACTGTTTCCGAAATCAATAACACATGTTCGTAGCATGTCTTCAAGCGTTTGTATCGTCCTTTCGCTCTGCCCATCAGTTTGTGGATGATAGGCAGTACTCATGTCTAGACGAGTCCCCAATGCTTGTTGCAACGTCTGCCAGAACCTTGAAACAAATCTACCATCCCTATCAGAGATAATAGAGACGGGTATTTCATGTCTGGAGACAACCTCCTTCAAATACAATCGCACCAACTTCTCCATTTTGTCATCTTCTTTCATTGGCAGGAAGTGTGCTGACTTGGTGAGACGATCAACTATTACCCAAATAGTATCATAACCACTTGCAGTCCATGGCAATTTAGTAATGAAATCCATGGTAATGTTTTCCCATTTCCATTTCGGGATTTCAGGTTGTTGTAGTAGACCTGATGGTTTCTGATGTTCAGCTTTGACCTTAGAACACGTCAAACATTCTCCTACATATTTAGCAATATCGGCTTTCATACCCGGCCACCAAAAGTGTTTCTTGAGATCTTTATACATCTTCCCCGCTCCAGGATGTATTGAATATCTGGTTTTATGTGCTTCTTTAAGTACCATTTCTCTCACATCTCCAAACCTTGGTACCCAAATTCTATCAGCCCTATATCGGGTTCTGTCTTCCTAAATATTAAGATGTTTCTCTGATCCTTTGGGTATCTCATTCTTCAACTTTCCTTCTTTTACAACCCCTTGTTGCGCCTCCTTTATTTGAGTAGTAAGGTTAGTACGAATAATTATATTCATAGCTTTTACCCGTATAGGTTCTCTGTCCTTTCTACTCAAAGCGTCGGCTACCACATTCGCCTTCCCCGGGTGGTATCGAATCTCAAAATCATAATCATTCAACAGTTCAATCCACCTGCGTTGTCTCATATTCAGTTGCTTCTGATTAAATATATGTTGGAGACTTTTGTGGTCGGTATATATAATACTTTTGACTCCATATAAATAATGCCTCCAAGTCTTTAATGCAAAAACAACATCACCCTATTCCAAATCGTGAGTTGTATAATTTTGCTCGTGAATCTTCAATTGTCTAGACGCATAAGCAATCACCTTCGTTCGTTGCATTAATACACAACCGAGACCTTGCTTTGATGCGTCACAATAAATCACAAAATCATCATTCCCTTCAGGCAATGACAAAATAGGTGTCGTAGTTAGCTTTTTCTTCAATAACTAAAATGCCTTCTCTTGTTCATCCTTCCATTCAAATTTCTTCCCTTTATGCGTTAATGCAGTCAAGGGTTTTGCTATTTTGGGGAAATCTTGGATGAATCTTCTGTAGTAACCAGCCAATCCTAAAAATTGACGTATATGCTTCGGAGTTTTTGTGGTTTCCTACTTTTCAACGGTTTTGATCTTTGCCGGGTCTACCTGGATACCTTCTTTGTTCACTATGTGACCGAGGAATTGAACTTCTTCCAACCAAAATGCACACTTTGAAAAACAGTTTTTCTTTCCTCAATACTTCTAGCACTTTTCTCAAATGTTCTTCGTGCTCTTGATCATTCTTTGAGTAAATAAGTATGTCATCGATGAAAACAATGACAAACTTGTCAAGATATGGCCCACACACTCGGTTCATAAGGTCCATGAACACAGCTGGTGCGTTAGTCAATCCAAACTGCATAACCATAAACTCGTAATGACCATAACGCGTCCTAAAAGCAGTTTTTGAAATATCATCCTCCTTTACTCGCATTTGATGATATCCAGTACTTAAATCGATTTTCTAATAAACCGACGAGCCTTGTAGTTGATCAAATAAGTCGTCAATTCTCGGCAGTGGATAACAGTTTTTGATGGTAAGTTTATTCAACTCTCTGTAGTCAATACACAACCTAAATGTACCATCCTTTTTCTTGACAAACAAAATAGGAGCTCCCCATGGTGATGTGCTTGGTCGAATGAAACCACGTTCTAATAGTTCTTGCAGTTGGCTTTGCAGTTCTTTCATCTCGCTGGGTGCGAGTCTATAAGGAGCACGAGCTATTGGTGCAGCTCCTGGTATAAGATCTATTTGAAATTCAACAGATCGATGTGGAGGTAGTCCCGGTAATTCTTTCGGAAATACATCGGGAAATTCTTTTGCGACGGAAACATCATTGATGCTCTTTTCTTCAGTTTGTACTTTCTCGACGTGTGCTAGAACAGCAAAGCAACCTTTTCTTATTAGTTTTTGTGCCTTCAAATTACTAATAAGATGTAGCTTCGTGTTGCACTTTTCTCCGTACACCATTAAGGGTTCTCCTTCTTCTCGTACAATGCGAATTGCATTGTTGTAACGTACGATCTCTGCTTTCATCTCCTTCAGCCAATCCATGCCAACTATTACATCAAAACTCCCTAACTCTACTGGTATCAAATCAATCTTAAATATTTTGCTACCTAGTTTAATTTCTCGATTCCGGCATATATAATCTGCTGAAATTAATTTACCGTTTGCTAATTCAAGTAAAAATTTACTATCCAACGACGTCAATGGACAACTTAATTTAGCACAAAAATCTCTACTCATATAGCTTCTATCCGCACCCGAATCAAATAAAACGTAAGCAGATTTATTGTCAATAAGAAACGTACCCGTAACAAGCTCCGGGTCTTCCTGTGCCTCTGCCGCATTAATATTGAAAACTCTTCTGCGGCCTTGTCCATTCGTGTTCTCCTTGTTCGGGCAATTTCTAATAATGTGGCCCATTTTTCCACATTTATAACAAACTACATTGGCATAACTTGCTCCGACACTACTTGCTCCGCCATTACTCGTTCCGACACCATTTGTTCCTTTCGTTCTGTTAACCCGTGGTCCGTAGACCTCACACTTTGCCGCGCTATGACCATTTCTTTTACACTTGTTGCAAAATTTGGTGCAGAACCCCGAGTGATACTTTTCACACCTTTGGCATAGCTGCTTCTGATTGTTGTTGTTGTTGCGGTTGTTATTGTTGTTGGGATGATTGTTGTAGTTGTTGTTGTTATTTATGTGCCGTTTGTTGTAGTTGCGATTGATGTTGCGATTGTTGGGATAGTTGTTGTTGTTTTGGTGACTCTTATCACCGTTTTTCTCCCACTTTCTTTTGACTAACTTCATGTTGGCCTCTTCGGCTGCCTGTTCTTTAATTCTTCCCTCAATATGGTTCACTAGTTTGTGAGCCATTCTACATGCCTTTTGTATGGAGGCAGGCTCGTGTGAATTTATATCTTCTTGGATTCTCTCCGGTAACCCTTTCACAAACGCGTCGATCTTCTCTTCCTCATCTTCGAACGCTCTCGGACACAATAGGCACAATTCTGTGAATCGTCTTTCGTACGAAGTAATATCGAATCCCTGTGTTCGTAACCCTCTAAGTTCTGACTTGAGCTTATTGACCTCGGTTCTGGGACGGTAATTCTCGTTCATCAAGTGCTTGAATGCTGACTACGGTAGCGCATAAGCAGCATCTTGTCCCACTTGCTCTAGATAGGTATTCCACCATGTTAACGCAATACCTGTGAAGGTATGCGTAGCGTACTTCACTTTGTCTCCTTCAGCACACTTACTTATGGCAAACACCGATTCAACTTTCTCGGTCCACCGTTTCAATCCGATTGGTCCTTCGGTCCCATCAAATTCTGAAGGTTTGCAGGCAGTGAATTCCTTATAGGAGCATCCTACACGATTTCTTGCGCCGTTAACTGAATTGCTAGATTCAGAGTTATTGTTGGTATGTAGCGCGGCCTGTACTGCGGTTATGTTTGAAGCAATAAACGCACGAAATTCCTCTTCGCTCATATTCATGGTGTGTTGAGTAGTCGGTGCCATTTCCTTCAAAATAGTCAAATGAAACAATTTAATCATACAGAATATTAAGAGTAGTCAATAGTATCTCGTAGCATAATATGAACTCATTTATAAAAGCTTTTTCTTCATATTAGCGTTTTATAAGTTTAAATTCGGGTACTACCTACCCGTTAATTTCATACTTAGTAGCTAATATACAATTCAACTACTACAATTCCATATGAAAAACTGATTATAATAATATATCACATACAAATATTCTTCAAACTTACAACTTCGCTATATTACATATAACATGAAATATAGTACTCTATGATACAGGACAGTTTTGAAGATAAATCTAGTTAATACTCAAGTTGTTCAGCAAAGAAAATAAAGACACGTAATTCATAAGTCCAGAAACAAGTCATGCATTCTAGTTTTACTAAGACGACTTCCCATCCTTGGTCTTGTGGAAAATAACCGTTATGACCATTGGCTAGGCAGCATGTTGTAATGTCGTCAAAAGGACGAGGGTTTCGTAATGTCCAACAGCCCCGTAATAATCTAGAAACCTTATTTCTCACCCCAACTACTGAATCCGTCACTTGTGGAAAAGTTTTATTTAAAAGCTGCAATCCGATGTTCTTTTTCTCACTTTGGTAAGAAGCGAACATCACTAACCCATAAGCATAACATGCTTCTTTATGTTGCATGTTAGAAGCTCTTTCTAATTCACGAAATCCTATGTTGGGATATGTTGAGTCAAAATAGGTTCTTAACCCGTAGCGTAAAATTGCATTTGGGTTCCCCGCATTTAACGCTTTAAAGAAAACACGGCGTAACTTAAAGACTCCCCAATGTGATATACCCCACCTATCAAAGGAAAGTCTTTTATAAACTAAGGCATTTTTGGAAAATCTTTCAAATGTTTGACAAGTTAATTTTGCCATAACTAAATGTGCTGATGAATTCTGACCGACTCTAGACAAGATTTTCTCAATCATATCCTCTGGTAGGTCTTCTAAAATATTCGGTTGTCTACCCTTAACGTCCATTTTGTTTTTATACTGTAAAATAGACAAGGATTAGATTCGTAATAACAAACAATACAAGCAATTTTTACATAGAACATAAAAGTACAAGCACACTACAATACATTTATTACACAACATGCTCACACCCCTCTAATCTGAATCACTGGTTTCTTCTTCTTCGGACTTGGTTCTTTTTCCTAATCTTCTAGGGATATATGATGTTCCTCTAATACGAGTCGTCGTTTTCCACATAGGTTTAGAAAAACCTGGTGGTTTAGAGGTTCCCGGGTTATTGTCACGATATTGAAAATACGGGTGTTGACGGTACATATAAAGTTCATCGGAGTCAGAATCAGATTTCTCTATTTTGATGCCTTTTCCCTTATTATTTTCTTTTGCCTCATTAAATTGTGTCGGGGTAATTTCTATAACATCATCGGAATCCTCATCAGGATCCGATTCATCGGAAAATTGGTAATTTTCCCAACATTTTGCTTCCTTAGCGGAAACACCATTGACCATTATTAACTTTGGTCCATTGGTTGAGGATTTTATTTTATTTGACCGATTTTCTGTGGTTCCTATTATTCCCTTCTCCGGAACCTCTTCTTCTTCCGGTTCCTCTTCTTCTGGTTCCTCTTCTTCCGGTTCCGTTTCCTCTTCTTTCGGTTCTTCGGGAACTTGTGAATCTTGCCAATATATATTCGACTCTTCGTTATTATTAGGTGAATCAATAGGATTTGTGCTAGAGGTAGACATCTATCACACAATATCAAACATGTTAAGAGATTAATATATCACATAATATTTACATGTTAATAATATATAGTTTCCAACAAAAATGTTATGCAATCATTTTTAAAGAAAACACAGTCGAAGTCCAGACTCACTAATGCATCATAACAAACTCGATAAGACACACTAATGCAAATTTTCTGGTTCTCTAAGACCAACGCTCGGATACCAACTGAAATTTCCCGTTCATATTGATTACAAACGTTCCATATTAATTGACTTCGTTGCGAGGTTTTGACCTCTTTATGATACGTTTTTCAAAGACTGCATTCATTTTTAAAACAACCATAACCTTTATTTTATCAATAAAGGTTTTAAAAATATTACGTAGATTATCAAATAATGATAATCTAAAATATACTGTTTACACACGACCATTACATAATGGTTTACAATAGAAATATATTACATCGACATATGTTTCTTGAATGCAGTTTTTACACAATATCATACAAACATGGACTCCAAATCTTGTCCTTATTTTAGTATGCAATAGCGGAAGCTCTTAGTATTCACCTAAGAATAAACATGCTTTTAACGTCAACAAAAATGTTGTTGAGTTATAGGTTTAACCTATATATATCAAATCGTAACAATAGACTACAAGATTTCATATTTCAATACACATCCCATACATAGAGATAAAAATCATTCATATGGTGAACACCTGGTAACCGACATTAACAAGATGCATATATAAGAATATCCCCATCATTCCAGGACACCCTTCGGATATGATATAAATTTCGAAGTACTAAAGCATCCGGTACTTTGGATGGGGTTTGTTAGGCCCAATAGATCTATCTTTAGGATTCGCGTCAATTAGGGTGTCTGTTCCCTAATTCTTAGATTACCAGACTTAATAAAAAGGGGCATATTCGATTTCGATAATTCAACCATAGAATGTAGTTTCACGTACTTGTGTCTATTTTGTAAATCATTTATAAAACCTGCATGTATTCTCATCCCAAAAATATTAGATTTTAAAAGTGGGACTATAACTCACTTTCACAGATATTTCCTTCCTCGGAAATAAGACTTGGCCACGGATTGATTCACGAACCTATACAAATATGTACATATATATCAAAGTATGATCAAAATATAATTACAACCATTTTTATTATGTTTTAAAGATTTGAGTGCATTAAGTCAGCTGTCCTCGTTAGTAACCTACAACTAGTTGTCCACAGTTAGATGTATAGAAATAAATCGATATATATTATCTTGAATCAATCCACGACCCAGTGTATACACGTCTCAGGCTAGATCAAAACTCAAAGTATATATATTTTTGGAATCAACCTCAACCCTGTATAGCTAACTCCAACATTACTGCATATAGTGTCTATGGTTATTCCAAATAATATATATACATGGGTCGATATGATATGTCAAAACATTTGCATACGTGTCTATGGTATCCCAAGATTATATAATATATTAGAATACATGTATAATACAATATAAGTTAGCTAGGATATGATTTGTATAGATTTGTTAAACATTTCCCGTAGCTAAAAAGATTAAAAGTATTCAATCTTGTTTTACCCATAACTTCTTCATTTTAAATCCGTTTTGAGTGAATCAAATTGCTATGGTTTCATATTGAACTCTAATTTAAGAATCCAAACAGAAAAAGTATAGGTTTATAGTCGGAAATTTAAGTTACATGTCAATTACTAAAGAGGTAGTTATTTTCGTCGAAAGAACGACATCTTGATGATCATTTTGAAAAACATACTTTCACCTTAAGTTAAACCAAGGTTTTTGGATATAGTTTCATGTTCATATGAAAAAATCATTTTCCCAGAAGAACAACTTTTAAATCAAAGTTTATCATAGTTTTTAATTATCCAAACCAAAACAGCCCCCGGTTTCACTACGACGGCGTATATCCGATTTTATGGTGTTCATCGTGTTTCCAGGTTTTAAATCATTAAGTTAGCATATCATATAGATATAGAACATGTGTTTAGTTGATTTTAAAAGTCAAGTTAGAAGGATTAACTTTTGTTTGCGAACAAGTTTAGAATTAACTAAACTATGTTCTAGTGATTACAAGTTTAAACCTTCGAATAAGATAGCTTTATATGTATGAATCGAATGATGTTATGAACATCATTACTACCTCAAGTTTTCTGGATATAACTACTGGAAATGAGAAAAATGGATCTAGCTTCAAAGGATCCTTGGATGGCTTGAAAGTTCTTGAAGCAGAATCATGACACGAAAACAGTTCAAGTAAGATTTTCACTCGAAATAAGATTGTTATAGTTGTAGAAAATGAATCAAAGTTTGAATATGAATATTACCTTGAATTAGAAAGATAACCTACTGTAAATAACAAAGGTTCCTTGATCTTAGATGATTATTTAGAATGGATTAGAAAGCTTGGAAGTAGACTTGCAAACTTGGAAGTATTCTTGATTTTTATGAAACTATACTTATGGAATTTATGAAGAACACTTAGAACTTGAAGATGGAACTTGAGAGAGATCAATTAGATGAAGAAAATTGAAGAATGAAAGTGTTTTTAGGTGTTTTTGGTCGTTGGTATATGGATTAGATATAAAGGATATGTAATTTTGTTTTCATGTAAATAAGTCATGAATGATTACTAATATTTATGTAATTTTATGAGATATTTCATGCTAGTTGCCAAATGATGGTTCCCACATGTGTTAGGTGACTCACATGGGTTGCTAAGAGCTGATAATTGGAGTGTATATACCAATAGTACATACATCTAAAAGCTGTGTATTGTACGAGTACGAATACGGGCGCATACGAGTAGAATTGTTGATGAAACTGAACGAGGATGTAATTGTAAGCATTTTTGTTAAGTAGAAGTACTTTGATATGTGTCTTGAAGTCTTTTAAAAGTGTAAGAATACATATCAAAACACAACATGTATATACATTCTAATGGAGTCGTTAAGTCTTCGTTAGTCGTTACATGTAAGTGTTGTTTTGAAACCTTTAAGTTAACGATCTCAATTAATGTAGTTAACCCAATGTTTATTATATCAAATGAGATGTTAAATTATTATATTATCATGATATTATGATGTATGAATATCTCTTAATATGATATATACATTAAAATATCGTTACAACGATAATCGTTACATATAAGTCTCGTTTCGTAATTCTTGAGTTAGTACTTTTGTTTTTACATATGTAGTTCATTGTTAACACACTTAATGATATATTTAAATATCATTTTATCATGTTAAATATAGTGTTTCAATATCTTAATATGATACATATATATTTAGTAGACGTTATCATAATGATAATCGTTATATATATCATTTCGAGTTTCTTAACTTACTAATCTCATTTCTTATGTATATCACACATTGTTAATATACTTAGTGAGATACTTACTCATCATAATCTCATGTCAACCATATATATGTCTATATATACCATAACATGTAGTTTTTACAATTTTGTAACGTTTGTGAATCGCCGGTCAACTTGGGTGATCAATTGTCTATATGAAACTTATTTCATTTAATCAAGTCTTAACAAGTTTGATTGCTTAACACGTTGGAAACATTTAGTCATGTAAATATCAATCTCAATTAATATATATAAACATGGAAAAGTTCGGGTCACTATAGATGATACAACATTCTGATTTGGCGTATTCTATCTGGTCTCCCTGCTGCTTGCATGTTCAGCAAATCTGCAACAGAGATTTTGAGCCTATAAGCCTCCCTTTCTTCTGGATTCATCTTTCTAATATCAGGCTTTCTTTTTGCAGCTGAGTCTCTTCCCAGGTAGTGTGTTTATCATTTAGTTTAGGGGAAGATGGAGGATATACAAATGGTGATTCTGCTGTGCCTAAAGGACCCACTGGTTTATAGAAGTTAAGATCACCCAGTGTCCTATCAAAATAAGCAAGTGACTCTGCTGGTAGTGGTGATTGGATAAAAGTTGAGTTGCCACTACCTCAGACAGTATAATTAGCAGCATCAGCAGAATCATTATCAGTTTTAACTCCCAGCTCATCCTCGTTTGCTGGGTCTTCAGTTCTTCTTTCACCCAGCAGCACACTTCTGGCTGGGTCTTCACTCACAGCACTCCTTGCTGTGTTTTCAGTACCAATTGACTGATTAGTATCAGCTGGTATAACTACCACAGTACTGATAATTCCTAAATTATACAGTTTTTTGATAACATTTTAAGGAGTTATCTTAGTATTTTAAAGACATTTTAATTCTAAAACACACTAAAATTGGTAAAATGGGAAAAAAGGTAATTCTAATGATTTTATCAAAGTTATGTATCAAACATGATCAAAAATAGAGAAAACTGTAGAAAAGGTTATGAAGCCGCCGGCATAGAGGCAAGGAAGCCGTCGGCTTGGGGTTGAATACGCCAGAATGTTCTAGAATTGCTGTAGAATTGGATGAAGTTGCTGACCAAGTAAAAAAAGCAGATGAGGTCGCCGGTTTCAAAATAAAGCCGCCGGCCTAATGGACACGGTTTCTCGACTTAACAATCAAGTTCAAGTAAAAATGGAAACAAAATCAGAAAGATTTGCAGGATCACTGAAGCCGCCGACCTGCTACAAAGTCGTCAGCTTAATTATGACAGTTACGTGTTTTGTGCTTACGGATCAAGTTAAACTTGCAGAAGGAGTCACCGACCTAAGGCAAGTCGCCGGCTTCCCAATGAATCCGCCGGCTTGGCCACTGCTTTTGAATATTATAAATAGAGGGCTCCAATCTCAGTTTTAGGTGTGCAATTGAGTACAACTCAATACAGTTTAGTTTAGTTCGTTTTTCTCTTAGGATTTTCTCTAAAACCCTTATATTAGATTAGATTTATGTTTCATTATAATCAAGAATCATTCAAGTTAAATTATTCAAGTTCTTTTCATCTACCTTTTTAAGGTATGATTCTATCTTTACTTTATTGTTTAGTCTATTTTATTTACTTTAATTGTTTCTGTTCGTCTTCTGCTATGAACTAAACGTTCATAGTGGTTACTTGGACAAAACTGAACTTCATTTGGGAATCAGATGAAGCCGCCAGCCTCACCAACGAAGCTGTCGGCGTGGTGGGAAGGAAGCCGCCGGCTTCATGTGCTTTATCCGTACAGTTTCTGGTTCTTTTCCAGATCTGTATGGTCGAGTTTCTGTAATAATGTTTGAACTGTTTTGAATCTGTTTTGCTTTAATATACTTGTTTGCCATGCTTATTGATTAAATAACATGAATTTAGGGTTGAATAGTACTTGATCCGCTGATCTATTATTCGATTCATGCTACTTGTTTAGATCTAGTCTATCAAACTTGTTAAATTGAATCGCATGCAACTAGGTTAAAGAGCTTAATGGTGATAAACTTATTTGATTTGAATTACGCTTATATAATAGAGTTTGATATTGTTAGGCTTAGTCGAAGAACCTTTGTTTGGATTTTTTTAATTAATGATTGCATGAGAACTTAGTAGCAATTGACTTTCAGCTAGTAACTTGAGTTGATCTACTTGGTGTTTAATAGCTTATATAATTTGTCAGTCTATTTGCATATTGGTCCTCATCACAAGATTAATATGTATCATGTAATTGAATTAAATATGAAGAATTGAGATGTTAGCCATGCACATCACGTGTCTAGCATATGCTAAGTCCTACTTGTTGAATGATATTCAACACTTAGCTTAACCTACAAGGGATAATAGTTGGTCTATGATTATTATTCTGCTTTGTGTTAATATAAGTTATGAAACTTGCCTAATTTGATTCCCATATAAGTTAGTCGTTCATGCAACTGCTTTTATTTTTATCTGTTTATTTTGAATCTTCAATTCCTTGTTTTATTTTATTGCTTTGTTTATCTTTTAAGCATCTCTTTCATAAGAGATAAGAATCTATTTCATAAAAGACATAAAAATTTATCTTTAATTCTTTACTAAGAATTAAACTACTTTAATCAAACAACTCTTATCCGCATATACGCTCTCTTGGGACGATAACCTAATATACTACATCTGATCGGGTTTTGTTGCTCGTTAGGGTGTTAAAGTGTAATAATAAAGGTTTTATAAATTTAAAAGTTTAAAGATAAGTTAAGCACTGCTGCACACACTTTTGACACATCAACTTTTTGGCGCTGCTGCCGAGAAACGCGGTAAATACGAAAGTTGGATATACTTTGGTTATTGATATTTCTTTTTATGATAATAGATCACATGAATAATCGATCCAAGAAACCCGTCTTACAAGACATGTTACCAAATCCCGATATATTATTTAAACCTTCTAAGGATTCGAATATTGTTAAGAAATTAAATTTCAATGAAGAAACTACTTCTAATGATGATTCATTATCTAGTTCACCGTCTAGTCCTGATTCTAATTTGGGATCTCTTTTTGGTTCAGAAATTGAAATGACTACCGAATCAATGGAAGCGTTAATGAAAGCGGGTCGGGAAGGATTAGGTCACGCTATTACTCAGCCTGTTATAAAAGAAAATTTTGATATTAAAGGTCCTATATTTCATTTGCTTAAGGATAACCAATTTAGGGATACTGAAAAAGGAAGATGCTAATGCTCACATTAAGAACTTTAAAGATATTTGTAATCTGTTTAATATTAATAATGTGGAAAGTAATGTCATCTATCTTCGTCTCTTTCCATGGTCGTTAAAAGATGAAGCTAAAGAATGGTTAAACTCGTGACCTGAAGGAGATATTACTAGTTGGGATACTATGGTTGAAAAATTTCTAACTTGATTCTTTCCTGCATCAAAAACTGTCACCCTTCAAATTGAAATTGATAATTTTCGTTAGAAAACTAATGAGACACTATATTCTGCTTGGGTTCGATTTGGTCAAAAGCTTAGAGGTTGTCCACAACATGGTTTGGATAAGTTTAAAAAGGTAACTACCTTCTATAAGGGATGTGATATTGTGACAAGAAGAGAGATTGATACATCTGCCAGAGGAAATATCATGAGTAAAACTGCCGAAGAAGCTGAAACATTAATTAATAAGTTGGCTGCTCATTCCCATGAATGGCATCAAGACTTTGACATTTCTCTTTCATTAAATCTGTTAGTTATAATTCTGAAGATATGGTTAAGGCTATGAATGTGCAGTTGGAAATTTAGGAAGGCAAATTGAAAAGCATTGATGATGCAGCGGAGGTGTACGAAATATAATATATTTTTACTACGAAATACAATACAAATTACACAAGTTTTAATTATTTATTTACAAATGGGATATACCTAAACTCTGCTACAACACTATAGGCAGTGTACCTAATCGTAGAGTAGTATAGTTTTTAGTAAGTCCGGTTGGTTCCACAGGGAGACGACTTATTTTACACTATATTTTTAAACAACTATATTTGTACAAAATATATATATTACAATTATTATTATTATAGAAGGGTGGTTTTACCGTTTAATGACTGGTTTGTCGATTTTATATTTTAAGCGTAAAGATAAATGACGATAATTAAAGTGCGTAAAGTAAATAACAATATTTAAATGACAATATATAAAATTGTGAATAATAAAATATGAAATAAAATAATTATGCTTATTTAAACTTCCGTAATCATGATGTTTGACGTTTTGATTTTAAATTATTACCCTGAGTTAATTGTCCTTTGTCCTGGATTTATTTGATACCTATCTGGTTTTTGCCCATAATAGTTCATCGGTCATAATTATAAAATGCCCGTCAAATTAACCTTATTCCCAAAGTCAAATATTCCAACTAATTAGGGATTCGAACTGTAACAAGGTTTTAATACTTTGTTAATAATTACACCAGGTTATCGACTGCGTGTAATCCAAGGTTTTAATACTTTGTTAACAATTACACCAATTACCCTTGAATGTAATCCACCCATGTTTTAATGAGTCCATTGACTATTAATCCATCCCCGTCTCCGGTCAAATGAACCATTATTAGTATTTATAAATATCCTGCCCACCGTACCCAGTCAAGCGTATGTGGATATTTATAAATAAGTCAAAATGTAAATCTCTATATTAATCAAATATAAAGTCCATTAATAACCCATAGTCCCATTTCCACAAGTGTCGGTGTTTTGTCCAAACCTTAATTATGGTCCAAAGTTCAATAACCCGTCTTAATATTTAGTCTAACATCACGATTACTTCGGCTCAAATAAGCATAATAATAACTTAAATACAAGACATTAAATTAAAAAGGAAGAACATAGCTTACAGTGGTTATTTATCGCATAGCGTTACACGGAAAGAACTTCGACTTTATAACCCGTAAATAACCATTACATTACCTAAACTAATCTAATATAAAACTAAACTAATAATAAATATATTATATATATATATATATATATATATATATATATATATATATATATATATCCATAGAGAGATTGATGGATGGTGTGTAAAACTCGGCAGACTTCGTGGCCTTTTATAGGCAGATTTTGAAACTGTATGCTCCGCGATCGTGGTACTTTTGTGCCTTGGTGCTCCGCAATTGCGGAGGTTCGAATTCCAGCTCATTCAATAATTTAAACGTGGGCTGCTGTTAATTTTTTAATATATAATATATATATATATATATATATATATATATATATATATATATATATATATATATATATATATATATATATATTATATATTATATTATATTCTTGTGCATAGTTGACTTGTAATTTTAGGTCCGTTGACTTGCGCGTTGATGCTTGGTTTACGTCTCGGTTCCGGATTTTCGAACGCCTTTTCGTATGCTTAGATATCTTGTACTTTGCGTTCCGCGGCTTGAACTCTTGTCAATATTTAGACGTTAATAATCAATAAATTGAACCACTTGGAGTTTAACTTGTACATTTGAGCTTTTTGGTCATTTGCGTCTTCAAATCTTTATTTGCGTCTTCAGTCTTCGTACTTATTTATTTAAATAAATATTACTTGAAAATAGAACAATTAGAACTATAAACTTTACATATTGGAAGGATATTGTGCCTAAATATATGTTCATTTAGAGCACTATCAAATATCCCCACACTTGAACGTTGCTTGTCCTCAAGCAATACAGAACTTGAAATTAAATCATACTTCACTTGAATCACTTTTTATTCTCACACTTTATACATCAGTGATTTTGATACGGCGGTATAAACAATGATAGTAACGATGTGGTTTACAGTTTCACATGACTATGAAAATTTAGATCCTTTAAGGAAATTGGATCTTTATGAAAACATTTGATCTTTTGAAAATTCATTCTAGCTTTTACCCTAGATAGGTTGTCCGGAATAACCCTTCACTGGTGTTTGCAAAATATTTTTGTGGGTTGCGTGGGTTTCATATTTTAAAATTTTAGCTCAAAACTTGCGGTTTTGTGTCACCAACTTGCTAACCTTATATTAGGAAAGCAACACGCCCAGTATACTT
The DNA here is from genome assembly GCF_046630445.1 of Rutidosis leptorrhynchoides. Taxonomy (NCBI): domain Eukaryota; kingdom Viridiplantae; phylum Streptophyta; class Magnoliopsida; order Asterales; family Asteraceae; genus Rutidosis; species Rutidosis leptorrhynchoides. Next base: position 168,384,461 of record NC_092333.1, read on the forward strand.
GCTCCGTATATTACCTTTCGGTAAACTACCGTCCAGTTGTAAAGGAAAGCGATGAACAAGCAACTGTTAAGGCGATGTCTAATGACATGCAGATGTTCATGGTCCACAACATGTCGGATGCAATTACTATCCTTTGTAGGAGAAATAATAAAGATCACCCTATAATTTTTTTCGGTCTGACACAAGGTCATGTCTTCGACCATGCTATGCAACCACCGCTCTTACGGTTGACACCCGATTTGGTTCAGGTAACCTAATGAATTCCAGGTGAATTCTTAGGATTTTACGTTCAATGGTAATGAACGCATTGAAAATAGGTTTTCAGAAAACAAATCGGTTTTAATTTGAACAAAATATTTTCTCGTTCAAGTTCGAGTTTAGATATCATTGAATTCCATGAGTTTGTAATTCTCAATCTTTAAGGTCAATCTCAAGGATTGAGTAATATCAGGCTTAAAAGCTGATTTTTGATCTTTAAGGAGGTTATCCTTTCTGGGGGTCTGATTCATTAGTCTTATCAAGCTAATTTGCATGGCGTCCTCTCCATTTTACGGAACAGATCCTCTCATGGCTAGGATAAGTCTGACCACTTGGCGACCCTGTTTGATGTTGAGGTCTATGGATTTCCTGCTGATTTTAGAGATGACTTTTCTAGATTTTTCGTCAACCTACAGCTGGTCTGGACGACAACTTCCTGACCTAAATCAAGAAGCGCGTGTCTTTTTCGGAAGACTTTACTTCCTTTTAATGATGGAATTGATTCATCGTGTAGATCCATCTTTCTTTCAAATATATTACAGTAAATCGGGTAAAACTAATTAATATCGTCCAAAACAAAAGTACCTGCAATAACTTTACAGAAACATGTGATAGATAGTTTTTAATTGAAAAACTTGGTATATTCTCCCCACACTTGACTTTTATTTATTTATTTCTTTACCTTTTTATTCTCCTCTTTTCCATTTTAAACGAATTCAAGTATTTTAGGTTGTTTCTCAATTTATGTCCTTTCCGAGGTAACGATAATTTCGGTATAAACACCTAGTTTTTATCGTTCATAAATATGTATAAACATGATTTTAAATTCATTTAGCTGAAATTTTTTCAAATTTTCACAAAATTTGGCATATAAACCAAGTGCAAACCCGAGAGAATTTATGACCCTTCCCCACACTTGAGATCATGCAATGCCCTCATTTGCATGAAATCAGACTATAATTATAAATTCATGAGAGTGATTAGTATAGAAAAGTAATTAAAAATTCCAAATTTGTAAATACCAAGCTCGTCGAATGATAGATGGCGAGCCTCATCGTTCATTACTTTTGGTATTTTATCACACATGTTTTTCTTCTAAAAATGGCTGCTTTTCTGAACTGTTTGCTAATCTTTGAAAATACGTCTTTTACCCTAACTTATCATGCATTTTTGTTAACGAGTTATGCACTAACCCTAACCCCGAATTTAGCGTTAAGTGGGGTTAGACTTCCCCACACTTAGCTTGTGACGACCCAGAAATTTTCGACTAAATTTAAACTTTATCTTTATATTATTCCGACACGATAAGCAAAGTTGTTAAGTTAAATCTCAAGAATTTTAAACTATGTTCATGCATTCATTTAACCTCGACCAAAGTCCCGACGATTCACGAACAACTATTTGTGAGTAGATATGTATATAAATACAAATAAATATATGTACATAATAAATGTTATTAATCGTTGAATGAAATTATTATTATAAATAAAATTGTAAAATAATATACAAAAATAATCAAGCTGTTATTAAAATAAATCTATATATATATATATATATATATATATATATATATATATATATATATATATATATATGTATATATATATATATGTATATATATATATATGTATATATATATATATGTATATATATATATATGTATATATATATATATATATATATATATATATATATATATATATATATATATATATATATGTATGATTCTATACTAAAATTTAGATTGTATGTATATTATAGTATATGAACTGTATAACTATTAAATGCCATATATAGAAATTGAAACATACAAATTATTGTTATTAGGAAATAATACATTTAAAGATTTATAATACCATTTTTATTATTAGTTGTATCATTAGTACTTATTATTATTATTATTATTAATATAATTATTATTATTATTTATATAATTACTAAATCATTAATCATTAAACTTAATTATATAAAACATAAAGTTAAGAAGATCATACAGATTGGTTACCAATTGCAATCAAAACTGTAATCCATTTTTGTTTGTCCCTAAACTGAATCACAAATCGAATCCCATCACAGGAGCTTGACAAAAGCAGTTAGCCATCAATTTCTCTTTTAAATTTTTTTATACATAAATCTGTACCTGATCAAAATTCTATGCGAGCAAATCAAACTACTAAACAACCATTACCATTTGATTATTAAATGATATTAAAAATTTGATTAGTGTACATACACTTTTTCTGTTCCTTGTCAACTCCACCAACAAAACACCAAAATCCTTCACTGTGCAAAAATTGATTTATTTGTTTTACCTACATATCACCACTATCTATATTTACCTCTAATATATATAAAATGCATATACAAAACATATTATACGAAGATATGATTATGACCACCAACTAAAACCAACACACATTCTCAATCACTTTTTTTCTCTTTCTTTTTCTCTATTCTGTATACATATGTACACATATGCATTCTGAGATATAACATATACACACGAACAATCCATTTACAAATTCAACCTACATCGTCACATGCTATGGAAGTGAGCAGCAACTCCTTGTATCCTTCAAGTAAACATACATGGATATGTACTAACCACAAAAAAAAACTGCAGTAATGAATGAGTTAATAAGATCAACACCAGAAACTTCACTATACAGACTCTTACTATTTTTCTTCCAGCTCATCTTTAGTCACACCCAACAAATATCACAGTGTATCGTGTCAACCGTACCAGGTAGCCAACTTTACCGCAACATATCCTTCCATATTAGTAACCTGTGCAATACCGGATCTTTTGACACCATAAGTTTAGCGTCCATCGTGTTCTCGAACTTAGTAACATAGTGAAGGGCAGTGACTCCTCAACCAGTCACACCTGCATCTGGAACAAGAACAACTTTAGTTACGGGACTAGTTTTAACCAAACCATTGATATTTTAGCCGATTTGCTGTCTCCATCTAACCAAAACCACCACCCTACCAACACACAAAACCACCACAGTACATATCAATTACTCCCTTAATTCTCCTTCTTAATTCATTGCAAATCCACTACCAAGAACAACTATCATTTGGCTATGTACCGATTTCTATTTCGAATCAAATTATCAACCAAGTACATCTCCCTTGTTTACTTACTCCTACCTAGATTATTTTTGCTCTGTTCGAAAGTATAGACCAAGAGAAAGCAGGTACTGTTTTAAATCTATGTGCGTGATCATTTATCTAATTTTTTTTTTTCTCAATTACCTATTGTAACTATGAAGATATCAAAACCTAGAACTTAACCAAATAAATTATCAAATCAATCAGAAATCTAAAATACTCAGTATAATTTATGAACAAATATAAATTCATACCTTTAATCAAATTGATTCGAATTGTATCAAGATCAAAACCCTAATTTCACCGGTAACTCAATACGTCAATGAGAAGTGAAATTGAAGGACTAATCGAGTTATCGATATGATAAATTCTTTTGAGTTATTCAACTAATTTCGAATCCAATTAAATAAATAAAATCATTACACCTAATGATAATGTTGATCAACGATGGTGACTGATGATCGAACCAAGATGATGACGATTAGATGAACTGCTCGATGTTTAATTGATCTATTGATGATGAAGAGGATTGTTGGTTGATTGTACGATGATGAGTTCATTTTTTTTTCTTTCTTCTTTTTCTTTTCTGCGTTCTACTCCTGATATGCTCGATCTGATTTTGGAACTCATCAAACGTGGTTATCTTTATTTAAGTATAAAATTATAATTAATATTATTATTATTATTGTTATTATTATTATTATTATTATTATTATTATATTATCCTAATCCTTATTATTATTATTATTATTATTATTATTATTATTATTATTATTATTATTATTACTATTATTACTATTATTACTATTATTATTAGCATTATTGATATTATTGTTGTTAACATTATTGTTAAAAAGATCATTATTAGTAAAAGTAAAATTGTTATTAGTATAACTATTATTATTATTTTTAACATTAATATTATTTTATCAAATAACTTAGTTATATAAAACTATAATTAATACATATAATATAACTATATTTTTATTTATTTAAAGTACATAAAATGAATACATTTAAGAAACAAACAAGTTATTAATATAAAATGATATCAATAAAAATATATTTAACATACATAATTTAACTATATTAATACTTTTATATACAAATGAATACATTTAACAATGAAAAACATATCAGTTAATAATATAAAAAAATTATATCATTAATAATAATATATATATTTATTCGATTACAAGAATACGTTTTAATATATATACAAATGATATAGGTTCGTGAATCCGAGGCCAACCCTGCATTGTTCAATTTAGCCATATGTATTTTTACTACAAAATACATTAGGTGAGTTCAATTGCTCCCTTTTACTCTTTATATTTTTGGGACTGAGAATACATGCGCTGTTTTTACAACTGCTTTATTAAAAGCTTTTGAAATATATTTTGAACTGCGATTACATGAAATGCTTTTATAAATGTTTGACAAGATAGACACAAGCAAAACATTCCTCGAATGAATTATTATGCAGACAGAAGTTCTGCGGATTATTGTTGAATTATGTGGACATGATAATTGCCACTGTTGAATTATGTGGACATGATAATTGCCACCATTGAATTATGTGGACATGATAATTGTCATCATTGAATTATGTGGACATGATAATTGCCACCAGTTGATGTGAATGTTATATATCGAGAGAATGATTTTATACACAGATTATGTGTATGTTATCTTTGTGCATAAGATATGTGTACAGTTACTATGATTTAAGAAAATGATTTCGTACACGAGAAATGTGTACTGTATTTAAAAGATATCGCATGTACATTACAGGTGGGTATAGGATTCGGGCACATTTGTACCATGCAGGATTTAAATCTTGTGGTCTATCAAAATAATGAATTTTATTGTTTTATGATAAACTTATGAACTCACCAACCTTTTGGTTGACACTTTAAAGCATATTTATTCTTAGGTATGAAAGATATCTTCCGCTGTGCATTTGCTCATATTACATGGAGTCGTTCATGGCATATAGAGGTCAGAACCTCGCAATGGGACCAACTGTTGAAGACTTTGTCCAGATGGATTAGGACGGGTCCTTTCAGTTGGTATCAGAGCGGTGGTCTTAGCGAACTGGGTCTTGCATTTGTGTGTCTAACTGATAGTCGTTAGGATGCATTAGTGAGTCTGGACTTCGACCGTGTCTGCATGTCAAAAGTTTTGCTTATCATTTTGTGTCAAAAATTACCTGCTTATCATTCTTATAGAATCACTTGCTTATCATCCTTAGTCTAGACACATCTTATTGCATTGATTGCAAGATTAGTGTATAGACAAAATTCATATCTTAGCATATCTACTAATTCATATCTTAGCGTATCTGTTATTGTAAACTTTGCCTGACATTTTCTGTAGATTCCTCCGTAACTTATGGGATTTTAGTATTATATATGCATATGTAAATTATATATTGTAGGGTACTAATCTACATCCTATAACCTATTTCTTATCGAAAATCCTTCATCTGCTCGTATGAGATGAATTCTTCAACCAGTTCGAGTCCCTCTGATTCCGATAGCTATTCCGATATGGATGTTCACTCTAGCTCCGAAGCAGCGTCACCAGAATGAATCAATCAATCAGCCATCCCCAATTCATCTGATAAGTTTGTAGTCGACTTAATCAATGGAGACGAGAAGAAGACGATCCCTGCCATCCACCACATTGCCCTCTTGGCAAAGAACCTGAAGCACTTACCAGCGAACCTATTAGAAACACCATTTTCACCAACATTTCCCGAATATCTCGCCACGATTATATACTATCTCAAATTCGAAACCCTATTCATCCGCTCATTTCAACCGAAAATCATCCTGGAGTAATATAAGAAGTCAACGAGCTTCACACCCGGGTTGTAGCCTTGAAAAATATGGTGCAAAATGTACCAGCTTCAGCAATATCACCGGCACCAACAGTACAATCAATAACAGCGCCCAGGGGAACGCAAAAATCAGAGAAGAGGTAAGGGTAATGTTACACTCAGGTCTTTCACAATAAAGTGATAGACGGAACTGCCATGAAACGACTTATTAGTCGATTTATTGATCACCAGTACCATCAACAATCTATGCTTCAATATCATCATCTATACTTTGAGTATGATCTTCGTTCTACGTATCGTTCTACCTCATTTATCTTCGTTCGACATGGCGAATACGTAATCTCTAAAGTTTTAGAGATTATTTATTCTAGTTTCAACCGAAAAGCAAATGAGTTTAATATCATATTAACTCATTAAATTCATGATTACATCTAAAGAAAATATATATGTAAGTATATTTTCATAAAGATTGTAATTAAAATTCTTTTGTACAAACTAATAATGGTGAAAATATTTTAACGGGTAGGTAATACCCGAGGAATATTTAAATTTCACATTAATAAGTTACATTGTACGTTCTTCGAATCTGATTCAACAGTCATTTACTATCATACTTACATTTATAGATATACATATCCGTTCACCGTAGAATAACCATTTTCATTCAATTTCATACTCGGATTTTGACCTATCAGAATCCAACAAGTGGCATAATGAAGAAAACATTTGACAAAATAAAATTTGTTAGAAACAGACAAATTAATTATGAGGAATCTTGTTAAGAATTCACGCTAACAAAATCCTAGCTAACTGTTCCCAGCTAACTGTTAATTCCGTATTACATTTATTTATCGCAATTTAATTATCGCAAATTTTAAATTCTTGCAATTTTATTTATCGTCATTTAATTTTTGTATTTATGTTACGCACTTTAAATATGGGGACACATATACAAGGTTTTGACATATCATATCGACGCATATATATATATATATATATATATATATATATATATATATATATATATATATATATATATATATATATATATATATATATATATATATATATATATATATATATTATCTGGAATAACCATAAACACTCTATATGCAGTGATGCGGGAGTTAGCTATACAGGGTTGAGTTTGATTCTACAATAATATATATACTTTGAGTTGTGATCGAGTCTTAGACGAATACGGGTCACGATACGTATTAATTAATTCGAATATTATATATTAAACTATATATGAATTATTGGACTGCCAACTGTGGACTATCGACTGTGGACTAATAACATTGGACAATTAAAATGAATTAAATATTGATTATAATATATGAAACCAAACAATTCTTCAAGTTTGCCACTTGATTTCATCTTAAACCTCATTTGTATCTTGCCAATTACAATCTGCGTTCCAAACCTTTCATGATTCTTGAAAACACCTCAATCGAAAGGATGAACCAACCGCACTTCATCTACGGAAGAAAAGATTGATGCATATAGCTATGCCCCTGAAAACCACTCGGAACTTGAGAAAAACATTTAAAACGTATCTGTGCTAGCTTCTTTGGCGTTGTTATTACCGAAAATAACTTTGCAATTCTTTTTCAAAATAGCCAATTTTGTCACAGCTCCAACAAGACAACATCGACTTCCCATTCAAAACAACCTTATTATAACCTTGATATATATGCGTGCTCATTTATTATTACCAGAGAACCTTTTATATTCCACCATATTACCATCAGCGTTTAATCATCTAAAGACACAATTCTCTTAAAAACCACCACGGATGGATAACCGACAATCCAGATATGGCTGCATTAAATGCAGAGGAAACAGTAAAATTGTAGATGGCCTAGATGGCCAAGAGTTTGATGATAAAGAATCGAGTGTTGGGAACGCTCGATAGAAAATTTGGTACTGAAAAACGGATTGAGCAAACCATGAAGAAAACCAAGGAAAAATACAATGATCATACCCTATATTCAAAGAATCCAGATAATTCTGTATCCAATGAAGTCTTCTGCGTATATCTTGCCCCGAAGTCATGTTAAAATCTTGCGAAAAATTTTTCTTCATCAATCTTCTAACTTAGAAATTCCAAAATATCATCATAAATATCTTCGATATTTCTGAGGATATTTTCATAAATATTCTTGTCTGAAATTATCTACTTCTTCATGCTTTATGTATTCCATAATATTGGAAACTTTTGTAAAATCTAAGTATAAATTATGAATGAATTGTGGAGAAGTGTTGGGAACTGAAGCATGAGTTAGTATAATATAATGACACTTGATCAACGTGATTATATTATAGTAAGTCATGCTGAGTTTCTAAAGGGACATGATGATTCACAGATCATAACGTCATCATGTGCCATGTTACATAACTCTGTCATTCAGCTTAACTTCTGAACATATCAAGAAAGTATATTCTTGATAGTTCTATTCTCAGTGAATCTGGTAATTTAACAAATCAAATTGTGCTATTACGTTCCTTCTTATTTAGAACATTAATAATGTTCATTCTGAAACTTATATCTGCGAATTCTGGACCATTACAAGAGATGCCAAATCGCCAGAAGAAGAAACGAAGGGACAAAGCTCTGAAATAGAAATTGGAATATAAATCGCAGCAAATAGGAGGAAGTATTAACTGTAGGATGACAATGATTATAGGAAACAGAAAGGGGGACATTGAAATATAAGGAGAGATATAAAGCCCGATAATAACGCATAAATTACAAACCGTGTATATCAATGTTTATCGCAACATAAAGACACGGGAGAATTAAAAGCACTATAACCCCAAGAGCAAAGTAGAAGTAAGCAGATTCCTCCGGTGGTAATTGGAAAAGGAGAATGATTGTTGCGATAGTGAGAATAAGAACAAGAATCAGAACTGGATTAAGCATTTTCATAATCTTTTGAATTTAGGAATTGAGTATAGGAATGGTGAGGATAATGGAACGGAAAAGCTTAATTTGTAATGGAAATATCAGACAGAGTAACGGAGGCAGATCACCGTATTTAAATATAGAGATCTTAATTTCCTTATTCGCCGAAGAATCAAATCTTTTAGATTTCGAAGATTTTCTCTAAATCCCTTGAATTCCGGAATTCAACCTAGACAACGTCAATAGTTAAGATGCACCTTATTTTCTAAATTCAAACGTGACTACGTCAAAAGTAAGACGAATCTTAAATTCCTCATTTCACTCTTTTGTGACAGCTTCACTCGTACACTGCACATAATCGAATTGTTTATCTATATTAATCAATGATGATAAAATTCTAATTATCAACTCATATTCATCATGAAAACATTTCTATTGTTAGCCATGACCACCACACTCAAATTTCGGGACGAAATTTCTTTAACGGGTAGGTACTGTGACGACCCAGAAATTTTTGACCAAATTTAAACTTTATCTTTATATTATTCCGACACGATAAGCAAAGTTGTTAAGTTAAATCTCAAGAATTTTAAACTGTGTTCATACATACATTTAACCTCGACCAAAGTCCCGACGATTCACGAACAACTATTTGTGAGTAGATATGTATATAAATACAAATAAATATATGTACATAATAAATGTTATTAATCGTTGAATGAAATTATTATTATAAATAAAATTGTAAAATAATATAAAAAAATAATCAAGCTGTTATTAAAATAAATCTATATATATATATATATATATATATATATATATATATATATATATATATATATATATATATATATATATATATATATATATGATTCTATACTAAAATTTAGATTGTATGTATATTATAGTATATGAACTGTATAACTATTAAATGCCATATATAGAAATTGAAACATACAAATTATTGTTATTAGGAAATAATACATTTAAAGATTTATAATACCATTTTTATTATTAGTTGTATCATTAGTACTTATTATTATTATTATTAATATATTTATTATTATTATTTATATAATTAATAAATCATTAATCATTAAACTTAATTATATAAAACATAAAGTTAAGAAGATCATACAGATTGGTTACCAATTGTAATCAAAACTGTAATCCATTTTTGTTTGTCCCTAAACTGAATCACAAATCGAATCCCATCACAGGAGCTTGACAAAAGCAGTTAGCCATCAATTTCTCTTTTAAATTTTTTTATACATAAATCTGTACCTGATCAAAATTCTATGACGAGCAAATCAAACTACTAAACAACCATTACCATTTGATTATTAAATGATATTAAAAATTTGATTAGTGTACATACACTTTTTCTGTTCCTTGTCAACTCCACCAACAAAACACCAAAATCCTTCACTGTGCAAAAATTGATTTATTTGTTTTACCTGCATATCACCACTATCTATATTTACCTCTAATATATATAAAATGCATATACAAAACATATTATACGAAGATATGATTATGACCACCAACTAAAACCAACACACATTCTCAATCATTTTTTTTCTCTTTCTTTTTCTCTATTCTGTATACATATGTACACATATGCATTCTGAGATATAACATATACACACGAACAATCCATTTACAAATTCAACCTACATCGTCACATGCTATGGAAGTGAGCGAAAGTAGTAACTCCTTGTATCCTGCAAGTAAACATACATGGATATGTACTAACCACAAAAAAAAACTGCAGTAATGAATGAGTTAATAAGATCAACACCAGAAACTTCACTATACAGACTCTTACTATTTTTCTTCTAGCTCATCTTTAGTCACACCCAACAAATATCACAGTGTATCGTGTCAACCGTACCAGGTAGCCAACTTTACCGCAACATATCCTTCCATATTAGTAACCTGTGCAATACCGGATCTTTTGACACCATAAGTTTAGCGTCCATCGTGTTCTCGAACTTAGTAACATAGTGAAGGGCAGTGACTCCTCAACCAGTCACACCTGCATCCGGAACAAAAACAACTTTAGTTACGGGACTAGTTTTAACCAAACCATTGATATTTTAGCCGATTTGCTGTGTCCATCTAACCAAAACCACCACCCTACCAACACACAAAACCACCACAGTACATATCAATTACTCCCTTAATTCTCCTTCTTAATTCATTGCGAATCCACTACCAAGAACAACTATCGTTTGGCTATGTACTGATTTCTATTTCGAATCAAATTATCAACCAAGTACATCTCCCTTGTTTACTTACTCCTACCTAGATTATTTTTGCTCTGTTCGAAAGTATAGACCAAGAGAAAGCAGGTACTGTTTTAAATCTATGTGCGTGATCATTTATCTAATTTTTTTTTCTCAATTACCTATTGTAACTATGAAGATATCAAAACCTAGAACTTAACCAAATAAATTATCAAATCAATCAGAAATCTAAAATACTCAGTATAATTTATGAACAAATATAAATTCATACCTTTAATCAAATTGATTCGAATTGTATCAAGATCAAAACCCTAATTTCACCGGTAACTCAATACGTCAATGAGAAGTGAAATCGAAGGACTAATCGAGTTATCGATATGATAAATGCTTTTGAGTTATTCAACTAATTCCGAATCCAATTAAATAAATAAAATCATTATACCTAATGATAATGTTGATCAACGATGGTGACTGATGATCGAACCAAGATGATGACGATTAGATGACCTGCTCGATGTTTAATTGATCTATTGATGATGAAGAGGATTGTTGATTGATTGTACGATGAGGAGTTCATTTTTTTTTCTCTCTTCTTTTTCTTTTCTGCGTTCTACTCCTGATATGCTCGATCTGATTTTGGAACTCATCAAACGTGGTTATCTTTATTTAAGTATAAAATTATAATTAATATTATTATTATTATTATTGTTATTATTATTATTATTATTATTATTATTATATTATCCTAATCCTTATTATTATTATTATTATTATTATTATTATTATTATTATTATTATTATTATTATTATTATTATTATTATTACTATTATTACTATTATTATTAGCATTATTGATATTATTGTTGTTAACATTATTGTTAAAAAGATCATTATTAGTAAAAGTAAAATTGTTATTAGTATAACTATTATTATTATATTTAACATTAATATTATTTTATCAAATAACTTAGTTATATAAAACTATAATTAATACATATAATATAACTATATTTTTATTTATTTAAAGTACATAAAATGAATACATTTACGAAACAAACAAGTTATTAATATAAAATGTTATCAATAAAAATATATTTAACATACATAATTTAACTATATTAATACTTTTATATACAAATGAATACATTTAACAATGAAAAACATATCAGTTAATAATATAAAAAAATTATATCATTAATAATAATATATATATTTATTCGATTACAAGAATACGTTTTAATATATATACAAATGATATAGGTTCGTGAATCCGAGGCCAACCCTGCATTGTTCAATTTAGCCATATGTATTTTTACTACAAAATACATTAGGTGAGTTCAATTGCTCCCTTTTACTCTTTATATTTTTGGGACTGAGAATACATGCGCTGTTTTTACAACTGCTTTATTAAATGCTTTTGAAATATATTTGGAACTGCGATTACATGAAATGCTTTTATAAATGTTTGACGAGATAGACACAAGCAAAACATTCCTCGAATGAATTATTATGCAGACAGAAGTTCTGCGAATTATTGTTGAATTATGTGGACATGATAATTGCAACTGTTGAATTATGTGGACATGATAATTGCCACCATTGAATTATGTGGACATGATAATTGCCATCATTGAATTATGTGGACATGATAATTGCCACCAGTTGATGTGAATGTTATATATCGAGAGAATGATTTTATACACAGATTATGTGTATGTTATCTTTGTGCACAAGATATGTGTACAGTTACTATGATTTAAGAAAATGATTTTGTACACGAGAAATGTGTACTGTATTTAAAAGATATCGCATGTACATTACAGGTGGGTATAGGATTCGGGCCCATTTGTACCATGCAGGATTTAAATCTTGTGGTCTATCAAAATGATGCATTTTATTGTTTTATGATAAACTTATGAACTCACCAACCTTTTGGTTGACACTTTAAAGCATGTTTATTCTCAGGTATGAAAGATATCTTCCGCTGTGCATTTGCTCATATTACATGGAGTCGTTCATGGCATATAGAGGTCAGAACCTCGCAATGGGACCAACTGTTGAAGACTTCGTCCAGATGGATTAGGACGGGTCCTTTCATAGCTGACGACATGTGAAGCCGGTAGAATAAGTTCCACGAATTAAAATAGTGAGCCATTTATTTACATCTCGGGTGGTGTATAATATATCAATGGGTTTGAAGTTTAGACCTACCCGATCGTCACTACTTAATTCTTCTTTATGTGTAGCTTTTAGTAAATGGATATATCTCTTTTCTGGTTCTTGGTCAAATGGATCGTCATACACTGACGTACATATTTCTTTAGGGTGGACAATTCCTAACATTTCCTTCCGTTCATTCTCGGGATCAAAGTTTTCACCTCTATTACCCAATTGGGTGAAATCCGAGGTGTCAATATCTATTACATCACGTAGTTCATCATCGATAGATGAATCGTCTATTGAGAATATTAGGTTGGAAGGTTGTGGGATGGTGAATTTCGGGATCGAAGCAAATTCTTCATTAACGGTCCTTATCGGTCCCACCACTTTGGTCTCGGGAGTAAAGTTTTTAACGTTATCGTTTTCCCAAGAGTACCAATTTGTCACTCTTACTTCTTCATCCATTGATGGATCGATGATTTTGTCGGTAGAGGCTAATGTGTCGATATGTTGTGAAATTTGTAAAACTGAATAAAGAGTATCATCGGGATAATTGGTGATTTTGGAGCTCTCGAATTCATCAAAATTCGATGATATGAGATTTTCTTGCACAATACTCCTCAGATCAACAGGTGTGTAGTCTGATAGAGTTTCAGCTTTCCTATTTACAAACTCTCTCATTTGTTCATTTTGAGCATCAAATTCTTCGAGTTTGATTTTCATATAATCTAATAAATTTTCAGACACATAATTTTCCTCGTCCTCTGGTTGTTGAGTTTGGATATATTCTTGAGAATAATCCCAATTTGAATTATATTCCTCATAATCATTCCATTCAGGTTTCATGGGTGCATAATTTTCCATAGGAACGTAATAATAACATTCACATGTTGAGTGATAATTTTCACAGATTTCACAACCAGTTATTGATTCGTCATTCGTGATCCAAGATTGACCGAACGAATTGTCATCAATACTCGTGTGACGACCCGGAAATTTTTGACCAAATTTAAACTTAATCTTTATACGGTTTCGATATGATAAGCAAAGTCTATTAAACCGAGTCTTAAAATTTTTGAACTGTTTCATGAAATCACTTGACCTTTGACTATTACCGACGATTCACGAACAGCTGTATGTAAATAAATTAATGTATATATATAAATATAAATATAACTGTATTTGAATTAATATAATACAATTTAATCATTTGATTTAAAGATATAAAGTAACATACAAAAGAATTGAGCTGTTGTTAAAATAGATCTATATATACATCTATATATGACTGTTATACATAATTAATATGTATATTGTAATATATAATTATATAAATGTTAAATATTCAAATATGTTATTATAAAAAATAAGTATTACATAATTAATAAAATATAAGGTTAAAATATTATATGTAATCACAAGTTAAAATATAAATGTTATATATATATATATATATATATATATATATATATATATATATATATATATGAAATTTGATATATATAAGTTGTTATAGTATTATTACTTATATATATTATCATAAATAATATTAATATTATTATAATTAGTATTGTTATCATTAATAATATTATTGTTATTATTATTAATATCATTATTATTGTTATTTTCATCAATATTTACTAATGTTATTATTAATATTTTTATTAATCTTATTATTAATAAATATCATTATTCTTGTTATTTATATTATTATTAATATTAAATATCATTAAAATCGATATCATTTTTTATTTACTATTAGGATTATTTTGATTAATATTGTTATTATTTTGTATTTCATTATTAATAATAAATATTATTAATATTATTATTTGTATTTAGATTATTATTAATATAATTATAATTATTAATTATTAATAATAATTATAAAACTCATACGTACAAAAATGGGAATCAAAATCAGTTACACTGAACTGAACTTTCAAACTGTATCATAATTTTGTTTTGTGTCTAACATCTAGTACAAATTGATTCCAAATGTTTCATTATCAAACAAAATCATTTAGAGCTAATTATATATATATTTTTTAATATTGTGACAGAATATTGAATTGTCGGGTAAATCAAACTACAAAACAAAGGTTAATCGAGTCACTTTGGTTGTAATAACATCACTTGACCTCTATATAATTATCTGCTAACCCAATTCAAATTAAAACATTGAAATTAAACTGAAATTTTGAATAAGTCAGTCGACTTCTCTGTTTCTTGTTCATTTTATAAAAGTCTCGATTTCGTATTTATTTTTAAAATCTATTAATGCAGTCTTGTTCGAAATCATTCAAACAAACTTTCTGTAAAGATTCAACTTCCACATTTTCGAATTGAGTTTGAATTTGCGAGTCAAAGTTATATTTCAAAAAAGTCAACTTTTGTTCTTCAGCTAAATTCGAAATTTCTGTTTCAAATTGAGCTAAATTGATAATTTCTATAGTTTCTAGAGATGATTTGAAATATATTTGGTGTTATAATCTTTGACTAAAACATTCCAAAAATCAAAATCAATTAATGAGTTCTTATTATTTTATTTACGATTTACGATACAGCAGGTTATATTCTATATTTTTTTTGTTTTAATTAACTGAAACAATTATAAATCGTTTCTGTTTCAGTTACACGCTTAATTCAAACTTTAAACTTGTTGTAATGATTTTCATTTATCTCTTGGTCTCTGGTCGACTTCATATTGATGAGGAAGAAAGGAAACAGATAAGATATATTAAGCTATGGGATGGGTTTTAATCAGAAAAGCAATGACAATTCGATGGTCATGGGTGTTTGTGTATGTTCGAGAGGTCTCGGGTTCGAGCCCGTCGTGGTCAATTCTTTTTAGAAAAGCTTTCAAAAGGGTATACACACTTATATTTTCATTTTCATTATTATTATTATTATTATTATTATTATTATTATTATTATTATTATTATTATTATCATTATTAATTAGTGTTATTACAAGTATTATAATTATCATAATTAATATTAGTATTATTATAGTTATGGACTACTAGTTATTATTATTATTATTATTATTATTATTATTATTATTATTAAAATAAGTAACACTTATCATTTATAATTATAATTTCCATTATGGTGATTATTATTATTATTATTACTAATATTATTACCATTAGTAGTATTAGTAAGTAATATTGTTATTAATATTATCATTAGTAATAAGATCGTTATTATTAAGCATTAGGTATTATTATCAAAGGTATTATTTTCATTATCTTAGTTAGTAAACTTTTCATTTTTATTAAAAACTACTGTTATTAATATTATTAATATTATTAGTATTATAAGTATTATTATTATTGTTAATATTATTGTTATTATTATTATGATTAGGATTATTAATATTATTATCATTATGAAACAATACATTATGTTATTATTTTTCATAAACATTATTATTAGTAACATTGTTATAAATATAAGTAGTATTATTGTTATTATTACTAAAAGTATCATTACTTTTAAATCTATCATTATTATTAAAAATTATTATTTTACTATCATTATTATTAGTATCAGTATTATCTATATCATTATTATTAAAATAATTATGACTACTAAAATAAAAGTTCTAATGACGTTATTAAGATCATAAAGATTTTATATATAAATATACTTACTACACATAACTTAGCTATATTAACAATTATATATATATATATATATATATATATGTATATATATATATATATATAATGAAAATATATAAATAAATAATGAAACTTATAAATTATTAAAGATATAAATTACATCAATAATAATAAAATATATATATATTTATTCGATTACAAGAATATGTTTTAATACATATATGAATGATATAGGTTCGTGAATCCGAGGTCAACCGTGCATTGTTCAGTTCCGTCGTATGCATATTTTTACTACAAAATATCGTATCGTGAGTTCATTTGCTCCCTTTTACTCTTTACATTTTTGGGACTGAGAATACATGCACTGTTTTTATAACTGCTTTATTAAATGCTTTTGAAATATATTTTGAACTGAGAATACATGAAATGCTTTTATAGATGTTTGACGCGATATGACACAAGCAAAACATTCCTCGAACGAATTATTATGCAGACAGAAGTTCTGTGGATTATTATTGAATTAGTTGGACGTTATAATTGCCACTAATTGTTGTGAATATTTCCCCTGATTATTATTGCTTGGTAACCTAAGAATTAAAAAACGGGTATGGTCCTAATTCACGTGAATCCTAAAGGTAGCTACCGGGTTTAACACCCCCCACCCAGAATATTCACTAGACGGAAGGGCTAGTGGGCGTGGTGTTTAGTACTTCGAAGTTTATATATTATACAGACGAGATGTTTAGTTTTGGGGATATTATTGATGCGCATTATATGTTAAGGACGGTTACCATGTTGAGCAATGAAATCAAATTGAATGTTATGTATCGAGAGAATGATTTTTATACACAGGTTATGTGTATTATTTTTGTGCACGAGATATGTGTACGGTTATTTAAAAATCGCGAGGCAACCTACGGGGGAGAAAAGGATACGAACCTACTCTGCTAAGCATTATGAAAAATGGTTTGGTACACGAGATAGGTGTACTGTATTTAAATCTTGTGGTCTATCAAAATGATGAATTTTATTGCTTATGATAAACCTATGAACTCACCAACCTTTTGGTTGACACTTGAAAGCATGTTTATTCTCAGGTATGAAAGAAATCTTCCGCTGTGCATTTGCTCATTTTAGAGATATTACTTGGAGTCATTTATGGCATATTTCAAAAAGACGTTGCATTCGAGTCGTTGAGTTCCACAAGATTATTATTAAGTCATTTATAGTTTGGATATATTATGAAATGGTATGCATGCCATCAACTTTCGATGAAATGAAAGTTTGTCATTTAAAAACGAATGCAATGTTTGTAAAATGTATCATATAGAGGTCAAATACCTCGCTATGAAATCAATTGATATGAAACGTTTATAATCCATATGAACGGGTCCTTTCAGTTGGTATCAGATCGGTGGTCGTAGCGAACCAGGTCTTGCATTAGTGTGTCTAACAGGTAGTTGTTAGGATGCATTAGTAAGTCTGGACTTCGACCTAGTAGTTGTTAGGTTATATTAATAAGTCTGGACTTGAACCTGGTCTGCATGTCAAAATGTTTTGCTTACCGTTCTTTGTCGAAAAATATCTACTTATCATTTTCAGTCTCGACACGTCTTATTGCAATTATTGCATAGAGGGTGTACAGACAAATTCATATCCCATCACATTAAACTTTGTCTGACACGTTTCCTTAAATTTCTCCGTAATCTACGGGATCTTCTGTACTACAGATAGGTATTCTATGTAATTAAAATACCATCCAATATCCGAAATTCATTTCATACCGAAAAACCCTTTACTCAATCGTACGAAATGGAACTCGCCACTAGTTCAAGTTCCTCGGATTCCGACAGCTATTCCGATAAGGATTTTCACTCGAGCTCCGAAAGCAGTGTAACCGGAATGGATCAACCAATTATGTAAGACCGTGTTTCCATTTCAGTTGATCGGGACGCCGTCCAGGATTCGGGACGCCGTCCAGCAAAGAAGAGCTGGACGCCGTCCAATATTTGGGACGCCGTCCAGTTGGTCTGTCGGGCCAGCTGTGATATTTTAGTTTTTAATAAGGGGTATGTTGGTCTTTTCACTTGGTGGCCGGTTTTAAGCCACAAATGGGCAAAGGTTGAGCTCATTCAACTTTATCTTCACCAACACAAACACTCTCATCCATATCTAGTGAGAGAGGAGAGTTTTAGAGAGAGAGAACTTGATTTGGAGAAGGAGTCGGATTCTCGCTAAAGCTCGGGTTTTAAAGTTGTTCATCTCGCTCCTAGCTACGTTGTGGCGGTATTGGTAAGCTCAAACTCCGAATTTCATTTGTTAGATTTGATATTCAAGTTAAGGTTTTGAGCTAGTTTGTTGTAAAACCCTTTTAGATGATGAAGTGGGTTCATGGTGACTAGTTATTCTTGTCACTTGGCGGGTTTTGGGTTGGTTGACGATTTGGCCTTGATTAGGCTTTGATCTTGAGTTTAATCACTAGGTTTAGTGATTATGGAAGTGTTGGAACACTTTTGGGTGTGTTTGGTTAACTAATTTTGAAATGGGTCAAAATTAGGGTTTTGGTGTCAAATTGGGTATGACACGTGTTTAACGCTTGTGTTCGGGTTTAATTGGTGTGTTAGGACCATTTTCGCTCGTGTTAGTGAATATTGGTTAGTTTGGGCGCGGTTGGTGCTTGGAAGTGCATTTGGGTCGAAATTGCACTAAGTGTAATTTGGGTTGGTTTGTAAGTCAACCCTAATTGTGTTGTTGTATTTGTGATTAATGGAATAAGTACTTTCCTTTGGCGTGTTACTGATTTTGGATTTCACTTCATCGAGGCGTTTAAGGTGAGTGTAAATTTACTATGCACGTGTGTATGTGTAGAATGGGTGCGTGTGTGTAGAGTGACCCTTGCTTGGGTTTACTCTATGTTGTTGTGGTTGAATGGACTCCTCTTGTGCTTAGGGCCCATGTGATACGCTTATGCGTTGGGGGTTTTTACCCATGGTGTTGTGAATTGGCTAGCGCTTTGGATAACCCTTTTTGGCGATGGGTTGCTAGCATTGTTGTTGAGGAAATGAATCTCGGTTAGTGCGGATTCATGATGACTCGGGTTGTTTCGGTCATCTTGTTGAGGTGGTGAATTTCGGGTTGTGGGAATTCACTAAGGCTCGGGTAGTTCGGCCAACCTCAGTTGTTGAAGTAGTGAAGGAAGTGAATCTCGGGTAGTGCGAATTCACTAAGGTCCGGGTAGTTCGGCCAACCTTCATGTGGTTTGGGTTAAGGGGTTAACCTTATCGATATTGTTGATTATACTTATTATTGTGTTGTAGCTAATCTTGTGGCGTTAGCTTGGTGATTTCGTAGCATGTAGCTACTTTGTGTATTGCGCTCTTTTGTAGTTGTTTACTATGCGGATACGGTATGTGTTATTTTGATGCTTGGTGATGCGTAGTCATTTTATGCATATGTATGTGTATAGTATCTTTACATTCACTAAGCGTTAGCTTACCCTCTCGTTGTTTACATTTTTATAGATTGCATGGATGCGGTGGATCGGGTAAGCGCGGGGACTAGTAGACTTGCGTAGTTTGCTTTAGAAGATGTGCTTTTGGATTTGATTAGGATTGGGTAGCGTATCCCCAATCCCATGCTCGGACTATGTTTTGTATAAACTAAAATGGGTCGAAATGGTCACTTTGTAGTAATTTGGGTCGACGTGGGCCCGGTGTTGTAAAACTCGGTTTTATCATGGAAAACTCTTAGTTTTAATTATTATAACATATTGTGAAAGTGTTTTGGTTTAAAAGTGTCGGGAAGCGGGTTTTTCGCTCGCGTGTGTTTGAAAAATTGATCAGAACTTTTTAGTACAACTGGACGCCGTCCAGATGGCTGGACGCCGTCCTGGTCTTCACAACTGGACGCCGTCCAAATAGCTGGACGCCGTCCAGATGAACTGTCCCAGAATTTTTTTTTTTTATTGGCACGTTTTTGGATGGATAACGGGTTGGGTCGTTACAAATTAGCCATCACCTATTTTGGATGAATTGGGATGAGTTCGTAGCCTACTTAATTATTGGAGACCAGAAGAAGGTGATCCTTTCCATCAATCAAATTCACCTCTTGACGAAGAACCTGAAGCACTTACCGACGAACCTGTTCGTAATACCATTTTTTCTCTCATTTCCAGAATATCTCGTCATGATTATATTCTATCTAAAATTCTAAACCTTATTCACCCGCTTGTTACAACCGCCAATCATCCCGGAGTAATCGAAGAAGTCAACAAGCTTCGCGCTTGAGTAATGATTTTGGAGAATATGGTGCAAAACTTACCAGCTTCAAAAACATCACCGACATCAACAGAACCACCAGCAACAGCACCCGTACCATCAACAAACACACGCCTCAACATCACAATCTGTACCTCGAGCATAATCATCGTTCTACATGACGTTCTACATCATTTATCTTCGTTCGACATGGCTACAACTGCTGCTGCCGCCGCCGCCACCACTACCACCACCACCACCACCAGTACTACTACTACCACCACTACCACTACTACCACTACCACTACTATTATTAAGAGAAAACTGTACTTAACTAATCAGTTTTTCAAAATTCAGTGTATACAGAAATACTAACCATTGAATGAGTATTTACAGAATGTCCTAGTGCCCATGAACATGTATATTCGTTTTTTTAGTATCACTTGTGTGCTTAGTACATGTAATTCCATTTTTTATGTTAGAGATTAGCAAACATTGTTTGGTTAAGTTATAGGAGTATTCTATTTTAATGATTATGCCTTAAATATCATGACCACACTAAGTGCAAAGATAAGTCTAATGCATGCATCTCTTGATTCTTTGGGATCTAATAATGTTCAGATTTTCTTAATGTGAAACATGTGGTAGTATGATAACATGAGGAAGCATGAAGATGATTACTCGCCGGAAATGAATCATCTAGAAAACAGGAGTGATGATATTGGTTATGTTCAACATGTATTAAACTTGATGGGAGTCATTGAGTTCCAGTTGGTTGGTATAGAAATATATGAATTTATTCAACAGTGCGTATCAATGTTGACTGAACCTAAAAGCAGTTTAATTTCACGAATAATATTGACGACCTTGCAGATCTTGCCACTACTTACTGGGAGGATCCAGCTATACTTCTTTGGTGTTGTCCTGCTGATGGAGATGGGTAAATGATGCTTCATGGTTACATCTTGCAATCAGTATTTCTTTGAGGGATGAAAATGCAACTGTAAGATATTTTACAAGTACTTTGTGAAATATGCCGGTACATATATATTTATAATCGTGCTGGCACACAACTTCATTGTCTTAAGTAACATGGAGCTTTACTATAGCTTCAGTTTCTCAATAAACATATCCTCTTGTCATCAATAAACAAATTTGGGCATATCCCGATATAGAGTTAAGATCTATGAGAGTTTCCCTCAGTTTAATTGTTAGAATCAAGCAACAACAAAGCAGTCAACGAAAGTCAAATTACCATATTTGGTAATTTGACTATAGGATCAGAAGACATTGACTTCATCATTTCCCGAAATAAAGATCACAAGACTGCATTGGTCACAAGTTCAACGGCTACAACCTGCACAAAAGAAACGACTCTTTTCCATTATTGTAAAAGGGGGTTCCAAACTTAATTGGAGCCAACCCCAAAATAGAATTAGCTGTTAGGGACTTAGTTTATATAAACAACACTTGTAAATGGAAAAATACAATTCAATTTATATCAATTCAAGCTCTTATGAAACTGATCAGTACATATCAAAATTTCAGCTTTCAATTATCTTAATTAACATGGTATCAGAGCTAACGGTGTAGATATGGGATCATTACACTCGTTTTATAGCTTAAATCATTTACCATTAAAGGGTTATCATGTCTTTCGACGGTAACCCAGTCAAGTCAAGCTCAAAAATACAGAAGCATGGAAATAGTTTCATGAATATAGCTGCCATGTCATGTAATGACGATAGCAAAACAAGAGATACTTACCTGAATGCCCTCTGTCAACCGATGAAACAGAAACCAGTAGCTTCCATCATCAAAAACGAACCAATTATTGCCAATCACCATCAAGCACAAGAACAATCAAGGTGTGTATACTGTGGTATGTTCAGACATACCATAATCTAGCGCTTCAAAGTGATTGGTTATCCCAAATGGTGGAGTGACCGGAAACATGGAAAAACAAACTGTAAATTACAATCTCAATGAGTCTGGATACCATGGTTTTAAGCCCAACTTAAGTGGGCTTAATGGAACTGAGCAGGGTGGGCCTCTTAATGGGAATGATTTGGCCCAAAAATTGCATTATTGTCCTGATCAGGCCCAGGCCAAAAATTATGCTGTTAAACCGGCCCAAAACTTTAATTTTTTAAATAATAAACCTTCGAATAATTACTCGTGTTCTACCGGAAAAGCTAATATTATTTCGGATAACGAAAAGAGTAACGAATGGATTTTTGATTGTGGTGCTACCCAAACCATGACCTTTGAAAAATCCGATTTTTGTTCAAAATCTAAACCACGGGTTAAGAAAATTCAAACGGCCAATGAAGGCATTGTACAAGTAGAAGGGGGTGGGGGAATTGAAATTACTCCGACTATGAAATTATCTAATTGCTTATATATTCCAACTCTGTCCCATAAGTTGTTGTCACGTTACAAAAGAACTAAATTGTTCTGTTTTATTACACCCTACCTTTTGTATCCTTCAAGATATTAGGACTGAGGTGATTATTGGGCGTGGTACCGAACGGGGTGGGTTGTACTATGTGAACGAAGTAACCCAACAAGGTACCGTGATGCTTGCTCACGAAACACCTACGAGGGAAGCTTGGTTATGGCATAGGAGGTTAGGTCACCCATCTGCCGGATACTTACACTCTTTATTTCCAAGTCTTTTTCCATCCAATGTTACTTTAAATTGTGAAACTTGTATTTTGGCTAAAAGTCACCGAAATACGTTTAAACCTAGTAATACTAGGAAAGAAATTCCTTTTGCTTTAATCCATTCTGATGTGTGGGGTCCTGCACCGGTTGTTGGAGGGAGAAATTTCCGGTACTTTGTCTTATTTATTGATGACTATTCACGCATGACCTGGATTTATTTTTTAACTTACAAGTCTGAAGTTTTTGAAAAATTTTCTCTTTTTTATAAAATGATACAAACTCAATTTAACAAAAATATACAAATTTTAAGATCCGATATGTGATGCCCCGTCCTAATCCATCTGGACGAATACATTAAATTTGGTTACATCGCGAAGTACTTGACCTCTATATGATACATTTTACAAACATTGCATTCGTTTTTAAAAGACTAACTTTTATTACATCGAAAGTTGACGGCATGCATACCATTTCATAGTACATCCAACTATAATTGACTTAATAATAATCTTGATGAACTCAACGACTCGAATGCAATGTCTTTTGAAATATGTCATGAATGACTCCAAGTAATATCTCTAAAATGAGCAAATGCACAACGAAAGATTTCTTTCATACCTGAGAATAAACATGCTTTCAAGTGTCAATCAAAAGGTTGGTGAGTTCAGAGGTTTATCATAAAACAATAAAATTTATCATTTTGATAGACCACAAGATTTAAATGTTGGATGGTACAAATGGGCCCGAATCCTATACCCACCTGTAACGTACATGAAATTTCTTTTAAATACAGTACACCTATCTCGTGTACGAAATCATCTTTCATAAACCTTAGTAACCGTACACATATCTCGTGCACAAAAATATCATACACATAACCTGTGTATAAAATCATTCTCTCGATACATAACATTCACTTTTCATTGCTTTCATAGCTTGGTCTGGTAACCGACCTTAACATATAATGCGCATAATAATATCCCAAGAATAGAACATCTCGTCTGTATAATAATCATATAACTTCGAAGTACTAAACACCACGCCCACTAGCCCTTCCGTCTAGTGAACATTCTGGGTGGGGGTGTATTTTGTAGTAAAAATACATATGACAGTATGGAACAATGCAAGGTTGGCCTCGGATTCACGAACCTATATCATTTATATGTATATTAATACATATAATCGTAATCTAATAAATTTATATATTATATCTTAAATTATATATCTTATATATTTAACTTATATATATAATTAATATAGTTAATGTTTATATAGTTTTATATATATATGATTAATATTATATCAAAAATTAATAATTTGTTATATGTGAATATTTATATAAATAACCTTAATATATATAATTAGATGTATTGAGGTAGTTGTAAATAATATACTCTTATATAGAAAATATTTATTTATTATAATAATATTGTTAATATGCAAGTAATAATGATAATAATGAAATAATAATAATAATTTTAGCAGCAGCAGCCATCAGCAGCAGTAGTAAAATTTTGGAATATAACCTTTGAAGAAACAAATCTCTAAAAAGAAGTACGCCACTGCTCAAGTTCGAACCCATGACCTCTAGCTCACCCGCAACATCCTTAACCATTCCACCAAATCTATTTTTCTGTAATGTATATGAATCGGATATTTATATAACTCGTCTCTAGCAGAAAGTCTGGCCCAAACTTGTTTCGGCCCAACAACATAACTAGTCTAAACCAAAAGGCCACTAAGCTAAAAGGACCCAAATAACCTTTGCAGTTCATTCAATAATTAAAAGGCCCAAGGGTTTGTTTAGAAAGAAGATTGGCTTGGCTCCTGTTTGTTCGATCAAGCCAGGGAATGGAAAAACAAAACAAAAGCAGCGACAACAAGGGGCTTTGTGATGGTTGTTTGTTACGGTTACAAAAAAAACAAAACAGAAAAATAAAGCTGTATCGTTCATCATAATTCAATCATCACCTCATCAGCGTCTTTAGTCTAACAGAACATCATAATCGTCATCAAGTTTCATCTCATCTACTTAACATCTAACATCACCATCTCCGTTCCATAATCATCATTATACCTCATCTTCTCATCTCTTCATCATCTACATCATTATCTTAATCATAATCAAAAACCATAATCTTAATTCTTTCATTATTATTATCATTACTCTATCTCTATCATAATGCTATCATTATCTAAATGTCTTTCATCATGCTTCATGATCTTAATACACCATTGCCATATTCATATTTGTTTGTTAAAAGAACCAGAAAAATTGAAGTACCAGGTTGCGTTCTATAGCAGTAGAGTGATCGGCCTATAGATCTATTGAGCCTGGCCTAATGACTAAGGCCCAATATCACTACAATTGAACAAGGCTTACTTGAATCCTACTAGCCCAATACATTTAAAAACCCATTATGAAACATCACATGTTCGGTTTGTTTTAAGAATCGGTGTGGTTTGATAACAAGCAAAACAATCTACCACTAATATTTTATTATCACAATCTTTCCCTCATCTAATCTCCACAGCTATTTCCCAATTGCCTATGACTAGATTTATTCCTACCAATCATTGATAAAAAAAAAAATAACGCACTACTGGCCACTTTTTCTTTTAGCATGCCAAGGTAGGCCTCTTTATCAATTTGGGTGGCCGTAGCTTTTTAAAAGCTAGACAACACATCACATTACAAATCTTAGAGGTTTATATATTGAGTTATCAAACCTCAATTATCATTATCTAACGTAAAATCATCATCCTTCCTTCTTTTTATTTGCAAAACATAAAGGGTGGTTTAGATTGTCTTGGTTTGCAGCTGTGTATGATCGAGAAGGTAATAGAAGCAGCTTGTATTCGATTAGCATGGTGAAGTTGGTGATGGTTATGTTTGTTTAAAGAAAAGAAATATTGGTATCGATTAATTCGATGATTTGCAGGGAGTAAAGTGAAGGTGGTGACGGGTTTTATGATTTAGAAGTGGTGTTCATGAAGATGGTAAAGAGGTGGCGGTTTTGGTTATATTCGAGCAGCAGAACATCAGTGGTTTAATGGTGTAATGATATTGGTAACCATAATATAAAAACAGAAAGCATAGTATTAGTCGTTTGAAGTTTGTCTTGGGTTTCTTATATTATCATAAACAAAAGGGTTTCGAGTGGCTTACGATGGTATTGTTATTTGTAACAATAAACAAGTGTAGTGGAAGTAGTAAACAAAAGTGGATCTTGTTCGATGGTTTTATGGTAGTATCTGGTGGTATTGTAACAGAAACAATAATCATGATGGTGGTGTCGGTTCATCAAGAAGAACACAAGAAGGTACATATGTATCTAGTATATATGTGTATGTATATACCTTTATAAAGAAAGAGATAGAGAGTGAATTGGGGTTTTGATTGTGATGGGTTTAAGTTGGTGATGATTCAATCAAAAAAAAAATGTAAACAATAAGTGGGGTGGTGATTTGCAGGTCCATGGTTGTTGTATGGTTCTCGTATGAAAGAAAGTCAAGAAAGAAGGAGAGAATACTGAATTGTGATTACTTGTGAATGCTTGTATCATAACTTCCCTATTATATATAAGATTGATTGATATATATTGAGAGGTGTCGACATGGAGAATCAATCAGAAGAAATACAAACAAAATAAAAGAGGATCGAGAATGTTGACAGGAGTATTCAAGCCAGGAAGAAGAAAACAAAGAAATAAAAGCAGATAAAGATTGGAAACAGATTCGTACAATTAATTGCTATAGCTGACTAATGAATTCAGACAAGAAACAAGAATATAGAAAGTTGATCCTGATGTTAGACTAAATTGGAATCTGTTGTACAATTTTTACTTACATATATTCTAATGATAATTGCTCAAATTTTGTTTTATAAGTTGATTGAAATTGACGTATAACAAATAGCAGACATGATTCAATTTGGATCAGTGGAATGAGAATAAAGCAGATAGAAAAAAATAATTACATAAAGCATGATAATGATATTAAAAAGATTCGTACCCTTTAGATGATATAGATGGCTAACAAATTTTGTTTCCATCTGATAATATCTATATTATTATTAATTCTTAAATAAAGTACAGTTAGTAAATTAGTAATTAGTAATAATAATAATAGAAATCATAATAATAATATTAATAATAATCATATCATATTAATACTAATAATAAGAATGATATTTAATAATAATAATAAAAATGATAATTTTGGAAAATAATAATTACTGATTTATTGAACACATAACTGATTTATAATTTCAATCATTCTTATAATAATATTTATATTTTGATAATCCTTAAAATTATTAGAATTTTATTAATTACCACTTATAACAGTAATAATAACACAAATATTGATATTAGTATTAATGAAAGTAATGATAATATTATTATAACAATTATATTTTATCTTATTACATATTATTAATTATGTAATGCTTCATGATTTTATATAATAACATATTTAATTATTTAATATTTATACATATTATTTATGTCACACTATATATATAAGTATGAAAATATAAATAACATTTTTCATATATATAAATTACATCACACATATTATAATAATTAAGTGTAGAAATCATATATATTTATAGATTTATTTTTAATAACAACTTAATTATTTTGTATCTTATTTTATATATTTGATTCAAAAGATTAAATGGTATTATATTAATTCAAATTAATATATACCCTTATATTAATATTTACATATGTACATATTCATTTACACACAATTGTTCGTGAATCATCGGGAGCGGTCGAAGGGTATTTGCATATATGAAAAATAGTTCAAAATTTTTGAGACTCAACATTACAGTCTTTGCTTATCGTGTCGAAATCATATAAAAATCAAGTTTAAATTTGGTCGGAAATTTCCGGGTCGTCACAGTACCTACCCGTTAAAGAAATTTCGTCCCGAAATTTGATCGAGGTGGTCATGGCTAACAATAAGAATGTTTTTATGACGAATATGAGTTGGTAAATAAAGTTTTATCAATATTGAGTAATATTGATAAAATAATTCGATTACTCAAAGCGTACGAGTGAAGCTATCACAAAAGATTGAGATTGAGATTTAACTTTTGACGTAGTGACGGTGATTTCCGGAATTCAAGGAATGACAATCTTTGCAATCTATATAAGATTTGATTCTTCGGTAACTAAGGAAATTTAGGATCATCTTTAATTAAATGCGGTGATCTGTCTCGATTTCTATGTCGGATACTTCACTATAAATTCACCTTCTTTGTTTCTTTATTGTCACCACTCTCATCCTACTTCAAGTTAAGCAAATAATGGTCCAGAATTTATAGGTATAGAGTTTTGAATGACTATAATAATCTAAGCAGAAAGGAATGTATTAGCACGATTTGATTTGTTAAATTATTAGAATATTCGGGAAAGATAGAACCATCAAGTAATTATATTTTTGATATGTTTAGAGATTAAATAGAATGAAAGAGTTGTGTAACATGACACATGATGAGGGTATGATCTACTGTGAACCATTATCACGTTTCATTAGAAACTCAACATGACTTACTGTAATATAATCACGTTGGCCAAGCGCCATTATATTATGCTAACTCATGCTTCAATTCCCTACACTTCTCCAGAATCCATTCATAATTCAAACTCGAATTTTATAGAAGAATAGAAACTAAAACAGTTTCTTTTATGATGTAACACATATAGCACGAAGAGATAGATAGTTTCGGACAAGAATATTTATGAGAATATTCTCAGAAATATCGAAGATATTTATGATAATATTTTGGAATTTCTAAGTTCGTAGGTTGATGAAGAAAGATTTTCCACAAGATTCTAACATGACTTCGGAGCAAGGTATTCGTTGAAGGTTTCATCGGATCCAAAATTACCTGGATTCTTTGTACATATGGTATGGTCCTTGTATTTTACCTTGGTCTCCTTCAAGGTTAGCTCAATCCATTTTTCAGTACCAAATTTTCTATCGAGCGTTCCTAACACTCATTCTTTATCATCAAACTCTTGGCCATTTAGACCATCTATAATTTTGTTGTTTCCTTTGCATTTAATGCTACCATATCTGAATCATCGGTTATCAATCCGAGGTGGTTTCAAGAGAATTGTGTTTTTAGATGATTAAACGCTGATGGTAATCGTCAAGATACGAATGATTGTTTAGGATGAAATCAAGTGGCAAACTTATATATCAAAGTTATAATAAGGCTAATCCGAATGAAAGTCGAAGTTGATTTGCTGAAGCTGTGACAAATTTGGCTAATTTTGGAAGGGTATTGTAAAGTTATTTTCGGTAATAATACGCCAATGGATCTGGCACAGTTTTGAATTCAAAGTATGGCTTTGAAAGATGTAGGAATCTAAAAGTGATGTCTTCTGTTAAATCTTGACTTGGATTTTGATCGGTCAAAATCTGAATATGAAATTAAATTTGAATGGAAAAAATAGTTATTCTTTGGTGAACGGATACGTATATGTGCGAATTTGAGCAGTATTACTATTGACCGCTGAATCTGAATTGAAGAATGTACAGTGTAATTTTTAATGTGAAAACTAAATATTCCTCGGGTACTACCTACCCGTTAAAATATTTTCACCATTAATAGCTTGTACAAAAGAACTTTTAATTACAATCTTTATGAAAATATATATACACATATATTTTCTTCAGACGTAATCATGGACTTAATGAGTTAATATGATATTAAACTCATATGATTTTCGGTTTGAGCTAGAATAAGTAATCTCTAAAACTATTAGGAACCACATATTTTTCGCATAATATTAATGAAGTTATGGATCAATACTTCATCGTTAATTGTTGTTGGTACTCCATGGTATCTATGGTTCGTATGATGTTGATGTTCGAGGTATAGTTTTTGATGTTGAGGTGTAGGATACGGATGTTGTTAGTGGTGGTGGTGATGGTACTGTTAATGTCGCTGATGGTGGTACTGTTGGTGCCAGTGATGTTGCTGAAGCTGGTACGTTTTGCACCATATTTTTTCAAAGCTACAACTCGGGCGCGAAGCTCGTTGACTTATTACTCCGGGATGATTATCGGTAGGAATGAGCGAGTGAATAAGGTTTTGAGATAGTATATAATCATGGCGAGATATTCGGGAAATGAGAGAGAAAATGGTACTACGAACAGGTTCGCCGGTAAGTGCTTCAGGTTCTTTGCCAATAGGGCAATATGGTTTGTGGGAGGGATCACTTCTTCGCATCTCCATTAATTAAGTTTACTTTGTACCCATTCTTTATTCATCCTGAATTTATGATGGCTAATTGATTGACCCATTCCGGTTACACTGCTTTCGGCGCTCGAGTGGAAATCCATATCGGAATGGTTGTCGGAATCCGAGGAATTCGAACTGGTTGAGGGATTCATCTCGTACGATCAGATGAAGGATTTTCGATAAGAAATAGATTATAGGATGTGGATTAGTACCCTGCAATACATAATTTACATATGCATATATAATACTAAAATCCCATAAGTTGCAGAGGAATCTACGGAAACTGTCAGGTAAAGGTAACAATAATAGATACGCTAAGATATGAATTTATCTATCCACTATCTATGCAATAGAGGCAGTAAGACGTGTCTAGACTTTAAGGATGATAAGCAGATGATTTCCGACTAGAAATAATAAGCAAAACTTTTGACATGTAGACACGGTCGAAGTCCAGACTCATTAATGCATCTAAGCAACTATCAGTTAGACACACTAATGCAAGACCTGGTTCGCTAAGACCACCGCTCTGATACCAACTGTGATGCCCCGTCCTAATCCATCTGGACGAATACATTACATTTGGTTACATCGCGAGGTACTTGACCTCTATATGATACATTTTACAAACATTGCATTCGTTTTTAAAAGACTAACTTTCATTACATCGAAAGTTGACGGCATGCATACCATTTCATAGTACATCCAACTATAATTGACTTAATAATAATCTTGATGAACTCAACGACTCGAATTCAACGTCTTTTGAAATATGTCATGAATGACTCCAAGTAATATCTCTAAAATGAGCAAATGCACAGCGGAAGATTTCTTTCATACCTGAGAATAAACATGTTTTCAAGTGTCAACCAAAAGGTTGGTGAGTTCATAGGTTTATCATAAAACAATAAAATTCATCATTTTAATAGACCACAAGATTTAAATGATGCATGGTACAAATGAGCCCGAATCCTATACCAACCTGTAATGTACATGCGATATCTTTTAAATACAGTACACCTTTCTCGTGTACGAAATCATCTTTCATAAATCTTAGTAACCGTACACATATCTCGTGCACAAAAATATCATACACATAACCTGTGTATAAAATCATTCTCTCGATACATAACATTCACTTTTCATTGCTTTCATAGCTTGGCCTGGTAACCGACCTTAACATATAATGCGAATAATAATATCCCGAAAACAGAACATCTCGTCTGTATAATAATCATATAAACTTCGAAGTACTAAACACCACGCCCACTAGCCCTTCCGTCTAGTGAACATTCTGGGTGGGGGTGTTAAACCCGGTAGCTACCTTTAGGATTCGCGTCAATTAGGCGTGCACTAATTCTCAAAATTAGTGATGTTCCCTAATTCTTAGGTTACCAAGCAATAATAATCAGGGAAAAAATATTCATATCAATTGTGGCAATTATCACGTCCACATAATTCAATGGTGGCAATTATCACGTTCACATAATTCATTCGAGGAATGTTTTGCTTGTGTCTATCTCGTCAAACATTTATAAAAGCATTTCATGTATTCGCAGTTCAAAATGTATTTCAAAAGCATTTAATAAAGCAGTTGTAAAAGTAGCGCATGTATTCTCAGTCCCAAAAATGTAAAGAGTAAAAGAAAATCAAATGAACTCACCATACTGTATTTTGTAGTAAAAATACATATGACAGTATGGAAGAATGCAAGGTTGGCCTCGGATTCACGAACCTATATCATTTATATGTATATTAATACATATAATCGTAATCTAATAAATTTATATATTATATCTTAAATTATATATCTTATATATTTAACTTGTATATATAATTAATATAGTTAATGTTTATATAGTTATAGTTATATATATATATATATATATATATATATATATATATATATATATATATATATATATATATATATATATATATATATATATATATATATATATATATGATTAATATTATATCAAAAATTAATAATTTGTTATATATGAATATTTATATAAATAACCTTAATATATATAATTAGATGTATTGAGGTAGTTGTAAATAATATACTCTTATATAGAAAATATTTATTTGTTATAATAATATTGTTAATATGCAAGTAATAATGATAATAATGTAAAAAAAAATAATTTTAATGTTAAAAGTGATGATGAAATTTTGGAATATAACCTTTAAAGAAACAAATCTCTAAAAAGAAGTACGCCACTGCTCAAGTTCGAACCCATGACCTCTAGCTCACCCGCAACATCCTTAACCATTCCACCAAATCTATTTTTCTGTAATGTATATGAATCGGATATTTATATAACTCGTCTCTAGCAGAAAGTGTGGCCCAAACTTGCTTCGGCCCAACAGCATAACTAGTCTAAACCAAAAGTCCACTAAGCTAAAAGGACCCAAATAACCTTTGCAGTTCATTCAATAATTAAAAGGCCCAAGGGTTTGTTTAGAAAGAAGATTGGTTTGGCTCCTGTTTGTTCGATCAGGCCAGGGAATGGAAAAAAACAAAAGCAGCGACAACAAGGGGCTTTGTGATGGTTGTTTGTTACGGTTACAAAAAAAAATAAAACAGAAAAATAAGGCTGTATCGTTCATCATAATTCAATCATCACCTCATCAGCGTCTTTAGTCTAACAGAACATCATAATCGTCATCAAGCTTCATCTCATCTACTTAACATCTAACATCACCATCTCCGTTCCATAATCATCATTATACCTCATCTTCTCATCTCTTCATCATTTACATCATTATCTTAACCATAATCTTAATTCTTTCATTATTATTATCATCACTCTATCTCTATCACAATGCTATCATTATCTAAATGTCTTTCATCATGCTTCATGATCTTAATACACCATTGCCATATTCATATTTGTTTGTTAAAAGAACCAGAAAAATTGAAGTACCAGGTTGCGTTCTATAGCAGTAGAGTGATCGGCCTATAGATCTATTGAGCCTGGCCTAATGACTAAGGCCCAATATCACTAGAATTGAACAAGGCTTACTTGAATCCTACTAGCCCAATACATTTAAAAACCCATTATGAAACATCACATATTCGGTTTGTTGTAAGAATCGGTGTGGTTTGATAACAAGCAAAACAATCTGCCACTAATATTTTATTATCACAATCTTTCCCTCATCTAATCTCCACAGCTATTTCCCAATTGCCTATGACTAGATTTATTCCTACCAATCATTGATAAAAAAAAAATAACGCACTACTGGCCACTTTTTCTTTTAGCATGCCAAGATAGGCCTCTTTATCAATTTAGGTGGCCGTAGCTTTTTAAAAGCTAGACAACACATCACATTACAAATCTTAGAGGTTTATATATTGAGCTATCAAACCTCAATTATCATTATCTAACGTAAAATCATCATCCTTCCTTCTTTTTATTCGCAAAACATAAAGGGTGGTTTAGATTGTCTTGGTTTGCAGCTGTGTATGATCGAGAAGGTAATAAAAGCAGCTTGTATTCGATTAGCATGGTGAAGTTGGTGATGGTTATGTTTGTTTAAAGAAAAGAAATATTGGTATCGATTAATTCGATGATTTGCAGGGAGTAAAGTGAAGGTGGTGACGGGTTTTATGATTTAGAAGTGGTGTTCATGAAGATGGTAAAGAGGTGGCGGTTTTGGTTATATTCGAGCAGCAGAACATCAGTGGTTTAATGGTGTAATGATATTGGTAACCATAATATAAAAACAGAAAGCATAGTATTAGTCGTTTGAAGTTTGTCTTGGGTTTCTTATATTATCATAAACAAAAGGGTTTCGAGTGGCTTACGATGGTATTGTTATTTGTAACAATAAACAAGTGTAGTGGAAGTAGTAAACAAAAGTGGATCTTGTTCGATGGTTTTATGGTAGTATCTGGTGGTATTGTAACAGAAACAATAATCATGATGGTGGTGTCGGTTCATCAAGAAGAACACAAGAAGGTACATATGTATCTAGTATATATGTGTATGTATATACCTTTATAAAGAAAGAGATAGAGAGTGAATTGGGGTTTTGATTGTGATGGGTTTAAGTTGGTGATGATTCAATCAAAAAAAAAAATGTAAACAATAAGTGGGGTGGTGATTTGCAGGTCCATGGTTGTTGTATGGTTCTCGTATGAAAGAAAGTCAAGAAAGAAGGAGAGAATACTGAATTGTGATTACTTGTGAATGCTTGTATCATAACTTCCCTATTATATATAAGATTGATTGATATATATTGAGAGGTGTCGACATGGAGAATCAATCAGAAGAAATACAAACAAAATAAAAGAGGATCGAGAATGTTGACAGGAGTATTCAAGCCAGGAAGAAGAAAACAAAGAAATAAAAGCAGATAGAGATTGGAAACAGATTTGTACAATTAATTGCTATAGCTGACTAATGAATTCAGACAAGAAACAAGAATATAGAAAGTTGATCCTGATGTTAGACTAAATTGGAATCTGTTGTACAATTTTTACTTACATATATTCTAATGATAATTGCTCAAATTTTGTTTTATAAGTTGATTGAAATTGACGTATAACAAATAGCAGACATGATTCAATTTGGATCAGTGGAATGAGAATAAAGCAGATAGAAAAAAATAATTACATAAAGCATGATAATGATATTAAAAAGATTCGTACCCTTTAGATGATATAGATGGCTAACAAATTTTGTTTCCATCTGATAATATCTATATTATTATTAATTCTTAAATAAAGTACAGTTAGTAAATTAGTAATTAGTAATAATAATAATAGAAATCATAATAATAATATTAATAATAATCATATCATATTAATACTAATAATAAGAATGATATTTAATAATAATAATAAAAATGATAATTTTGGAAAATAATAATTACTGATTTATTGAACACATAACTGATTTATAATTTCAATCATTCTTATAATAATATTTATATTTTGATAATCCTTAAAATTATTAGAATTTTATTAATTACCACTTATAACAGTAATAATAACACAAATATTGATATTAGTATTAATGAAAGTAATGATAATATTATTATAACAATTATATTTTATCTTATTACATATTATTAATTATGTAATGCTTCATGATTTTATATAATAACATATTTAATTATTTAATATTTATACATATTATTTATGTCACACTATATATATAAGTATGAAAATATAAATAACATTTTTCATATATATAAATTACATCACACATATTATAATAATTAAGTGTAGAAATCATATATATTTATAGATTTATTTTTAATAACAACTTAATTATTTTGTATCTTATTTTATATATTTGATTCAAAAGATTAAATGGTATTATATTAATTCAAATTAATATATACCCTTATATTTATATTTACATATGTACATATTTATTTACACACAATTGTTCGTGAATCATCGGGAGCGGTCGAAGGGTATTTGCATATATGAAAATAGTTCAAAATTTTTGAGACTCAACATTACAGTATTTGCTTATCGTGTCGAAATCATATAAAGATCAAGTTTAAATTTGGTCGAAAATTTTCGGGTCGTCACACGATAATGGGGGTGAGTTTGTCAATACGTCAATAAAACAATTTTGTGAAGATAAAGGGATTATTCACCAAACATCTTGTGCTCATACTCCCGAACAAAACGGAGTAGCTGAACGAAAAAATTGACTACTCTTAGAAATGACAAGAGCATTATTAATCGAATCAAAAGTTCCAAAAAGTTTTTGGCCTGAAGCTCTTGCTTCTGCTGCCTACCTTATTAACCGACTACCTACTAAAGTTTTGGGCACGAAAACCCCGAAAGATACTCTCTCTCAATTTCATACCCTTCCGACTTCATTTAGCATTGAACCTCGAATATTTGGGTGTACGGTCTTTGTCCACATTCCGAAAAAATGAACGTACCAAACTAGATCCATGTGCGAAAAAATGTGTCATGGTGGGCTATGGAATTAACCAAAAGGGGTATCGGTGTTATAGTCCCAAAAGACGTCATGTTTTTACTACAATAAACTGTGACTTTATCGAAACCGAGTACTTTTATGATACCCAACTCACGAGTGAGAGGGAGAAAAAGGATAATGACACTCTCAGTTGGATAACCTGGATACCTCAAACTGGTAACATTCAAACACAAACACCCAATTCAGATAATATTCAAATATCCACACCAAATCCTGATCCCGAATCCTCGAATCTTGATCCCGAATCACCAAATGCAAGAAGTTAGCCGTCAAATTACGCGTGGTCAATAGTGCATTGGCAATAAGACAATGACTTGTAGTAATATGTTAATAAGTATGATTATTATTATTATAATCATTATTTAAGTAGCGATATTTCAATAATAATGTGATCTTTTGAACAAAAATTACGGGGTATGTTTTACGCACAAAAACAACTAAATTATTTGCTATTTCGACCTATTTTGATCAATTTGCTCTCCTTTAAGTTTACGTAGATTATATCATATAACCTAGTACATAAACTTAAAGCCTTAAAGGTGAGCAAATTGATCAAAATGGGTCAAAATAGCAATAAACATGAACCAATATGTTTACAGGTAAACAAGTCCTAATTTCCGTGTATAAGTAAACAAGTTGTAATTTACACCTCTTAGCAACGTGAACTAATTTCATGACAATTTTTTTTTACCTTCTCATGCGCTCAGTGGCGATTTTACTTTGGAGCTGGTAGGGTCACGGGACACCACTAGTTTAAAAATTTTATGTAGAAAATACTCTTTAAATTTTATAAGACACCACTAAATTAAACTATAGTTCACCATATATTTTTTGAATTTATAGTGTTTCTTATAAATTGTATACGACACCACAAAATTTAACTACGCGGACCACATATATTTTTCGAATTTGTAGTTTTTAAAGGTAAACAACCAATAAAATAGCATTAAAATATAATTATCACCGGAAAGAAATTTGGGATACCATTGAGTTCTGATCCTGGAATCGCCACTGCATGCGCTGCTCTATAATACACTGTTATGTTAGCGGATGAGGTTGAGTTAACAAGGACCAACGAGGTTGAGTTCACAAGAACCAACATACCACCGATGGATAAATTTTGGTGGTTCACTGGACCACTTTTGATCATGAAATAGCAAATCAAGGGTCTTAGTTGAGTGAAAATGAAGAGATGTGCATGACTGCACATATAAATTCAAAAAAACACCAACTTAAATGGTAAGAATTCATCCTAATCTGACCCATATACTCCGAAAGTTAGATGACAAATACACAATATAAATCCTCCAAATCAATATAGCTGGGAACCCGAGTTTGGTTGGGAACCCGAGTTTTTGAATTATATAGAAAATTATGAATCAAATACCTTGAATTTAGCTGGGAACCCGAGTTTTTGAATTATCCGAGCATAATAAAGCACCGTCATTATGCCAAGGTTAGAAAAAAAGATATGGCCAAGAAAATTATGTTTCGGTTTCACTCTAATTTTATATCAGTATATATATCAGGGTTAATTTATAATCCATTTAGGTTATATCGGTGTATAAGTTAATACGTACCTTTCGTGCAGCATGTTTTGATTGATGTTCACTCTTGGCACCTGTACAAACCTGAAGCAGCAAATTATCAAAAGGAAACCTTATTCTAGCTATATAGGTTCCATTTTATTATTTATTTATTGTAATTATTATTAGAAAGGAAAAAAACATTATTTATATAAAAGCATACCATCATTTCAGAAGCAAAGATTAAAGCTGTCGTTTTCGGTTCTCTTCATCTCATGATAACGGCAGCAAAACGCTGAAAAATGTTAAAAATATTAATCAATCTCTTCTAGTGACTATCACAATACATACACTGATGCACCCTTTAAATGTATATACATAAATTACTTTGTACAAAACAGAACATATCTTTGGGTTATATTCTGCATTTCAAGCTTTCAGCGCAATTGCTTTCAAGTCTAGCTTACAATCGAGATTGACCGTAGACACAGTTCGCCCCAAAAATAACCTAATAAACAAATTTAAATACATACAAAAATATCTATATCTATACACATACAAAATCAGTAAACACGAAATCTATAAACACAATCGATTAATATCAACACACAATAAATTAGATGCGTGTGTGTCTGAAGTAGAACACAATATACCAAAACCATAAACTTAGCTCACCTTAAAATCGAAAAGAAAGATGATGCTGGTTACACTTCAGATAACAACCTGTAAAAAATCCCGCAACAAATAAACAATTATCGTATCCCCAAGATGATTAAACAAACAATCAAACACTACAATGCAACTAAAAAACGAAAAATGATATGAAATAAGACAGGAAAATTACCTGTAATAAAATAGAAACGCCTCAAACCCTAATATTTGACCCAAATCTGCAATCGTTCTTAAAAACCGGGAAGAAGAAATACTCCTTCGTCACAATTAACAGATGCAAAGAGCACAATGGCAATCGTCTGAGGCCCCGAAACCCTAATTTGCTTCAATTGTTCTTTGCAGAAAGTAAATGGGTGTTGTAATGGTGAGATTACAAGAAAAAAAGTAGCTGGAGGAAACGTAATGGACAATAGAAGGGATGGGTGGCATAGACATGGGGGATACGGAGGACATGAATATATATATGTAGGATGGTGAAGACTTTTGGTTTTGTTCACCCACATACGCCTCCTCTTTCTATGTAAAAGATTTTTTTCTTTTTTTTTTTAAATCTCAAAATACGTGAGAAGTGGTGAATAAGATCCCTTTGTGAGAGGAAGGGTGCCACGTGGACCAATAGTGTAACAGACTCGTCCCACATCGGTGGGAGAGGAAAACAAAGCACTCCTTATAAGGGTGTGGATACCTCTTCTGGTAAGACGCGTTTAAAGCCGTGCGGGTAGGTGCGATCCGGGGCAAGTTGGCCTGTCGGTGATCGGCCTGTGGCCCAGAGCGGACAGTATCATACCAGTTGTGATGCGCACTCTGACATGACGCGTTTTGAGGGTGTTTACCCGAGAAGCAAATCCGTGAGGTAGAAGTGCGATCCGGGGTTGTACTCGTGCGCGGGTAGCCCGTCGGTGATCGGCTTGTGTCCAAAGCGGACAATATCATACTACGGGCTGATGGTGATGTTACTTATGGTATCAGAGCTGGGGCCCGCATCGATTTGCACTGCGGGGACGCAGTGTCCCGAAGGGGGGGAGAGTTGTAACAGACTCGTCCCACATCGGTGGGAGAGGAAAACAAAGCACTCCTTATAAGGGTGTGGATACCTCTTCTGGTAAGTCGCGTTTAAAGCCGTGCGGGTAGGTGCGATCCGGGGCAAGTTGGCCTGTCGGTGATCGGCCTGTGGCCCAGAGCGGACAGTATCATACCAGTTGTGCTGCGCACTCTGACATGATGCGTTTTGAGGGTGTTTACCCGAGAAGCAAATCCGTGAGGTAGAAGTGCGATCCGGGGTTGTACTCGTGCGCGGGTAGCTCGTCGGTGATCGGCTTGTGTCCAAAGCGGACAATATCATACTACGGGCTGATGGTGATGTTACTAATAGTGAGCATCAAACCCACTTGTATTTAGTAGTAGGATAATATCCCACGAGTATGTGAAGCTTACGATTTACGACTATGTTGTATTTTTAGAAGTCTATTTATTTGTACTTCGCCACAAAGTACTTGTATTGACTAAGCATTCGACTATCACGTTTAACCATAATCATTATAAATACTAACATGTTCGATTATTATTATTATTATTATTATTATTATTATTGTTATTATATATATATATATATATATATATATATATATATATATACACACACACTAAATGTAGTGGATTTGGGTGTCGCCCCCCTGTAACAACCCAACCCAATATCCAACCGAATACGCGAAATATATTTTTTTTTAATAGAGGAGTGCGTGGCGCGCAACCCCTCTATGTGCGCGGCGCGCACAAGCCAATTCAGGTTCTGTCCGGATTTGCAATTTTTCAAATAAAGATCACCCACTTCCCGACATATTTAGACGAAACGCTTTTCACAACATGTTATAATATGAAAAACTCACACGATTCAATAATAAAATAAGTTTTACGAAACAGGGCCCACATCGACCCGAATTACGAGTTTCATACAAAACATGGGTTTCGACCACATTAGTTTAAATTTCAAACGACACTATGAGCATGGTGTTTGGGGGTTAAACTACCCAAATCTCGGTCAAACTCCAAAAGCTATATCTCCAAAAGCGTCCCCTATCAAAACAAAGCGGGATCACTAATCCAAACGAACGCCCTTACTTTTGTCCACGCCGGAGCCTATAAAAAGATAAACAACGAGAGGGTAAGCAAAACGCTTAGTGAATGCAATAATTATACACATACATATATAATATACCTACTTGCATACACTTACACACACCGTATAATCGCTAGTAATAACAATTACCATACAAACTCCGAGTATAAGCTAATAACTTCCAAATACCGCAACTAGCATAATCAATAACATACTCACTGAAATAATATATTATGCTATAC
The DNA here is from genome assembly GCF_046630445.1 of Rutidosis leptorrhynchoides. NCBI lineage: Eukaryota > Viridiplantae > Streptophyta > Magnoliopsida > Asterales > Asteraceae > Rutidosis > Rutidosis leptorrhynchoides. Next base: position 168,426,345 of record NC_092333.1, read on the forward strand.
AACAACACATACACAAACTATATGGTTAACCATTCTCGCGTCATGGTGCTACCGGCTCCGTGGTTCACACCATACGCAATGCTATGACGCTATCGGCTCCGTGGTTCACGTCACTACGCATTTGAGTCATACTCTTTTATAGTGCTACCGGCTCCGTGATTCACACTTTGGTGTTACAGGCTCCGTGGTTCACACCTCATTTTATAGTGCTACCGGCTCCCTGGTTCACACTTCATTTTATAGTGCTACCGGCTCCGTGGTTCACACTACAACACACGTACCATGATGCTACCGGCTCCGTGGTTCACATCATAGCACCCTCGCACATACTATGGTAGTACCGGCTCCGTGGTTCATACCATAGCATACAAATAAATACACTATATATATACGTGCATAATTACTTCACTCACATTAACGCCTTCGGTGAATGTTTTATACTTCCGCAAGCTTCAAGGCAAAGTACCTAATAAAATAAGTACCCAATCAACACACAAACTAGTTGGACTAAACACCAACCATTCACTCATGTGCATTTAATGACTTAAATGCATTAAATGCCCCATTTTCACCAAAACCGTCTATTTAAGGTCAAGACCATCACATATCACTAAAAGCTAGTGACTAAGGTCCAACAATACTAACTAATACACAATTAGGTTATTTCATACCCATCTTTCCCAACTAGGTCAATTATTACCCATTTAACCATTTTAAAGTCACACACCCATTTTGGGTCATCCACTAACCCCATTAACACCTATTTGCTTAATAACTAGGTGTGCTAGTAATTAACTAACCAATTATGACTCATAAGTCCATTTAACATTACCAAAACCCTAGGGTTAGTCATCCTTGGGTCCTCATGACCCAATCTTACCCAAGAACACTCAAAAAATATGGTTTTATGTTTATCACTAACCCAAACCCTAACCCTTAAACAAATTAAAAATAAGGAAATCAAAGTTAGAGCTTACCACCACAATCACAACGTAGCTAGTGATTAGATGAACAACTTTAACACACGCAGTTTAGCCCGAAATCAACTTCTTCCTCCTTGATTTGAGCTTTCTCTCTCTCAAATGGGTTTCTCTCTCTAAACTTGAAGTAGAAAGATGAAGGTGGTTGAAAGTGGAGTTATGACACTCCATCCACTGATCTTGTGGCCCTTAAATCGGCCCTAAGTGAATTTACTAAAAAGCCCTTCCAAAATATCAATTAAAAGAAACAGAATCCGGCTACAGTAGCAGTGCGCCATGCGCACCCTTAAGTGTGCGCTGAGCGCACCCTGGTCTGGACAGGCTCTGACCTCTGTTTAACAGCACAATATTTCCCACACTTCAAGTACCCTATTTACACCACTGTACAATAATTATTTGGGTCTTACCCCCCCTTCCCATGTCGTTTCAATTCCCTTTCACAGGTGCAATATTTATTATTCCCCCTCAACTACAACCAATTTACAAAAACTACACCAAACTTTAGTGGGCTAAAACATAAATTCTCTAACTTAAAATACAAACTCCACCCGAACACTTCGATAGCCCGTTTCTTCCTACTCGCCGCCAGTTAAATTTCACCGACCACACCGTTAAACGCAAAATATTTTTATGAACAAAACGAAACTAACTGCGCTCGAAACGGACACTTTTTAAAAAACGCTAAACACAACGACAGCCCGTATCTTCCTGCTCGCCGCGAGTTAAATTTTTTTGATAGTACCGTCAGAGTCGAAATAATTTTATGAACAAAACGAAACTAACTACGTTTGAAACGGACACTTTTTAAAAAACGCTAAACACAATGACAGCCCATATCTTTCTGCTCGCCGCGAGTTAAATTTTTTCGACAGCACCGTTAGACTCGAAATAATTTTATGAACAAAACGAAACTAACTACGTTCAAAACGGACAGTTTCCCATAAACGCTAAAGACAACGACGTCTGCAACGATGCTTAACACATTGGCCGTTTTCCTTTCTGTAAATACATAAAGCTACGTTAAATATGAATACGCAGGCCGAAAGCCCCCCGCCGTATCGCGCGGGCCGGATCCAGACTAGTTTAAAACAAATGGTGCTGAGATACGTGTGCAAGATTTTATCCGTTCAATAAAATAATTAACATCTACATTTTAAATATTGTAATTGTTTATATTGTATATTTAATATTACTAATATTTAATTTAATATAATGACATGTGACATATATATGTTTTATACAAGAGTTATTATATAATGATAACATAGAACAAATATAACTTGGACTTTACTAACGTTTTTTCATGTGACACGTTCCATGACGAATTTTCAATGGACTTATACTTTCTCTAAATATTACATACTCATTATTCTCTAAATATTAGTATATAATTTATATATAATTAAAAAAGATATTAATGGCGGAAAAAAAAAATTGTACACGTTAAGTTACTAATACCACCTAAAACTACTTTTAAAATTTGTCAACAGCATGAGCTCTTAAACTCAAAAGAATAATTATCTTAAAAAGTCAATTAATTTTGCACGATTATTTTACCCACCGTGCAATGGGTGGCGGGGTAATTGCATCGGTTCAAATGAGCTATCCATGTCTTCTTATTTGTCTATAGAATGTGTATCTTGAAAAATGAGCGTAATATCATATTGTTACAACAATAAATTGGTCTCATCCAAAGTCAACTGTTTTTACTTTCATCGGAATACTATGGTTTTTGCCATCGTATACGTCACTAAAAATTTTAAGTACACAAGCAGTATACTCTTTGAATGTTTTACCCAACCATTACTACCCACACTGAGTTTTAGACCGTGATTTTTAGTGATTATATTGTATACATGTGATGTTGAGCTCGATCACTGGGTATTGGTACTGCTTATGTCCTAGGTTATAAAGGGGGCCTTTTTGTATAATTTCAAGCTAAGTAGGCAAAAGGAACCTTGTGGTGAAAACCAGCATTTTATGGCTAAGGGCCTTTGTGTAACTCTTCATGTTTGTGTTGTGGGGATTTATATAATGCTGTCCTAGAAACTGAAACACAAAAATACTTAAGCAATTCATCCATAACGGGACTTGTTGTAACATCCCGCCTTTTTCCGTTTACTTTTTCGTTTAATTATTTAAAGTCCGTTATATGACTATAACATCTCCCGTTAATACGCGTTTTTAAAATATCTCGTTTAGGTAATTCACGCACCCGCAACCGAACTAGAGGGACCATTGTTGCCAAGAGAGCAAAGAGGTGACTAGGTCAACTAGTCAACCCTTCACTCTCATCCATTCATTATCTCTTTCATTTTCCCTTTTTCTTTAATACTTCCACAAAATCTCTCAAACACCAATCCAAGAAATCATCATCTAAATCAAATCGAGCAAGCATCAATCAAAACAAATTACATATTTGGAATCCTTGCAACTTCCTCTTCGATTTCATACCGATTTCATTACATTTGGGTAACTTTCTAAAATCACTAGATTTTGTGTTCTTGATGTTTTTTAACTTATAAAGTTGTTAATTAGTGTCTATGGCTCAAGTCTAACATGAATATATAATTTATATGTTCGATTTTGTTATTTGAAGTAACTAGCATGAACATAAACTTTGGTGTGTTTGATTTGGTGATTTGGTTGTTTGAATGATGTTAAATGTTATAAATGCATGTATTAAATGTGTTCCTAACATCACTAGCTTCAATTTGATGAGTAGGTTGTTTTAGAAAACTTCATAAACATGATTAGTGATTTTGATGTTGTGGGTTAGGGTTTGATAGAATTGAATGTGAACATTTAATGCAATGAAAGCCATGAATTATTGTTAGTAAGTAGTTAGTTGTATTGTATGCTTGATTATCTACAAAACGGCGTGTTTTATGTATGCATTAAATGCCCAAATCATAAATGTGCACTTGTAAAATTTGAAGCATTAAATGTGTGCATTGATTGATCATTTGATTTTGAAAGGTCGATTATTGCAAATAATGTTTTCGGTTGGTGAAATGTGTTTAGTTGGGTTCCTTGTCAAATTACCTTTCCAACGATATAAGATGTGTGTCATAAGTGTCTACGGTTTGTGATTTGTGTTTGATCGAAGTTCGGAAAAAGACTTGAACAATTGAAACTAACCAGGCACCAGCACACGTTAAGTGTCGCGGCGCGACATCCCTTGGTCGCGGCGCGGCATTTGCCGCGTCCAGGTTCTAACCTCCTTGGTCAAAATACGAAAAATGTTTGGCACGCTATGGACCTCCGATTCACATGAGACTTGTTCTAACATGCTTATATATGAATAAAAACCTCAGAATTCGGGACCCGACCCGAACGTGTTGACTTTTTCGTTGACTTTGATCGACCAAAGTTTGACCTTTTGTCAAACTTAACCAAATGATTATGCAATCTTTTAACATGATCCTATACTTGTATCTTGCATGAAACTTTACAATTTGATTCACATGCTACATAATCGAGTCGTATTGAGCCATAGGACTAATTGAACATCTTTGACCTATCGTGTTTACCGTTATTGATATGACATATTTGTTTAGGTCAAGACTAGCATTGTCCTTTGCACACGTTACTTTGTGAAGTACTTTTCATACGTGCACTCAAGGTGAGATCATAGTCCCACTTTTACTCTTTTGAACTTACATTTGGGATGAGAAAACATAAACGTTTCTTTTTACTAAGTGAACACAAGTACAGGAAAACAAACATTCTACATACGAGTTTGAACAAAAATCCTCAATTCGCTTATCATTAGTTACACTTGCCGGGTGCAAGCAAGAACTTATGTTATATGGCCATATGGGTTTGACAAACCCTCATTCAAACGGTTCGCTACCGTTTACGAATGAAATATATTTTCGAGAAACAGTGTATGTTCTAACACTATTGTGATGGAGTTCTATGGAAGGAATGTTAAGCATTGATAATTGGGTGCTCGTGAAACAAACTTTTGGAATGTATTACTATTATATCAATGTTACAAATCTTGTGGTTCACTTGTACTTAATTACTTAAACCTATGATTTCACCAATGTTTTTCGTTGACCGATTTCTATGTTTTTCTCGGGTCCTTGAACGTTTTGTGATACATGCTTCCGCTCATTACTTTTGAGACTTGCTTGGATGTCGAGTATATACATGCATACATGGAGCATCTTTTGACTACTTTTAAATTGTGTCGCATAGATTTCAATTGTACTTATAACTTTGTAACGAAACTTTTGGATGAACGATTCTTCTAAACTTGGGAACAAATCTTAACTTTTGAAATGAATGCGACATATTTTCGGTCAAACGTCATTTTAAAGACTTATGACCACGTAATGGGACCTAAGTAGCCGGCGCCGTCAATGACGATTTTGTCGGGTCGCTACAGATGGTATCAGATCCTTTGTTGTAGGGATTTAGAGTTCATTGGTATCAACCCCGAGTCATAGGGTACATTAGTGAGTCTAGACTACAACCGACATATAGACTTGAAGTAGGAATTACTTGACTACTTGTGCATTATACTCGAACTCTTCTATCCTATCTAATTCTTATTCAACCTTAATCTCACGTTACTTGATTTAATTGACGCGCCACCTTGACTATATGAAATAGTGTCCAATGCACATATGAATTAGGGTAATATAATTTCCGAGATTATATTACGGTGACTCATATGAACATTCCGACATTATGACATAAAGAATTTAAGGCGAGTCAAGGAAAATTTCTCTCTATCCTTATTCCATATCATGGTTAGTATTATTAAGAATACTAATCAACGGTATTCTTGTGTTTTGAAGGAACAATGCCTCCTCGTCGTGTGCCATGCCATGAGACACCCGAACAAGCTCTACAACGAATGGTAGCCACCGCCGTAGAGGTGGCCATGGCCGATCACTCCACCAACAACAATAACAATAACAACAACAATAATCAAGGGGCCGGTAACTCAAGCGAAGGGTGCTCCTACAAAGCCTTCATGGGGTGCAAACCTCACACCTTTGATGGAACCGGGGGACCGATTGTACTCACTCGATGGTTCGAACAAACGGAAGCCGTTTTTAGCATAAGCGGTTGTCGAGATCAAGATAAAGTCAAATATTCCACTCACACTTTCGCCGGTGTCGCCCTCACATGGTGGAACACCTATGTACAATCGGTGGGTACCGATGAAGCTCACGCCCTCTCTTGGGCCGACTTAAGGGAAAAGATGATCGTCGAATATTTCCCTCGTGAAGAAACTCGAAGGCTCGAAAAAGAGCTAAGAACTTTGAAAGCGGTCAGAAACGATCTCAAGGCTTATAATCAACGATTTTCCGAACTAGCCTTGATGTGCCCAAACCTTATGAACCCCGAAGCCTTAAGGGTTGAACTATACATGGATGGTCTCCCAAAGAGCATCAAACACGGGGTAATGTCATCCAAACCCACTAATCATCAAGAAGCTTTGAACATGGCCCGCAAGTTGATAGAAACGGTGGACGAAATTGTAGTGCCGGCACCTAAAGCCGAGGATAAGTCGGGTAACAACAAAAGAAAGTGGGAAACCCCCCAATCAAGCAACAACAACTTTGCCAAGAAGCCTTACACCTCCGACAGCAAGAAGGGTTATGCCGGAAACCTACATCTTTGCAACAAATGCAACAAACATCACTTTGGCAAATGTGGCAAGCTAATTTGCTATCGGTGCCAAGGAATTGGTCATAAGGCCAATGAGTGTGAAAGTGTCGCCCCCATCGCTCGAAAGGGGCCCAATGCACCAAAAATGGGCACTTGTTACGAATGTGGCCAAACGGGCCATTATAGAAATGCATGCCCAAAGAAGAAAGATAACCCCAACACACGCGGCCGAGCTTTCAACATCAACACCGAGGAAGCCCAAGATGACAATAAATTAGTCACGGGTATGTTTCTTCTTAACAACACTTATGTTACTTGTTTATTCGATTCGGGTGCCGAAAAGAGTTTTGTATCCAAGACTTTGACTCATTCTTTTAACACTCCACCACTTCCACTAGATACCACTTATACCATTCGAGTGGCCAACGGAAAACTATTAAGTGCCGACACATATTACCGGAGGTGCACATTAAACCTTTTGGGTAATGAGTTTGAAATTGACTTGATACCCATGGAACTAGGAAGCTTCGATGTAATAATCGGTATGAATTGGCTAGCCGAAACGAAATCTCACATCCTTTGTGGTCTTAACGCAATCCGAATTTCTATCGAGAATGGTGAACCTTTGATCGTCTATGGCGATAAGAGTTGCACCGGACTCAACCTCGTTTCATAAAGTTAGAAAACTACTCCGTAAGGGTTGTTTTGCGATCCTTGCTCACGTTAAGAAAGTCGAGTCCGATGAGAAGCACATCGATGATGTTCCAATTATTAGTGACTATTCGGATGTATTTCTCGACGAATTGCCGGGTCTTCCACCTCATCGGTCGGTTGAATTCCAAATCGATCTTATTCCGGGAGCCGCACCCGTAGCATGTACACCATATAGACTCGTTCCATCCAAAATGCAAGAATTGCAAAGTCAAATCCAAGAACTACTTGATCGTGGTTTTATCCAACCTAGCCATTCACCTTGGGGCGCTCCGATTTTGTTTGTTAAAAAGAAAGACGGATCCCTACGAATGTGCATTGATTATCGTGAACTAAACAAATTGACGGTTAAGAACCGATATCCTCTTCCTCGCATCGATGACCTCTTTGATCAACTACAAGGGTCTTGTGTATATTCGAAAATCGATCTCCACTCGGGTTATCATCAATTAAGGGTTAAGGGGGAAGATGTCTCCAAAACTGCTTTCCGAACTCGTTATGGTAGTTATGAATTCCTTGTCATGCCATTTGGTCTCACTAACGCACCGGCGGTGTTCATGGACCTTATGAACCGCGTGTGCAAGTCGTATCTTGACAAATTCGTTATCGTGTTCATCGATGATATTTTGGTTTATTCTAAAAGCAAAGAAGAACACGAGGAACACCTCCGACTTGTGCTTGAACTTTTAAGACAAGAATGACTCTATGTTAAATTCTCCAAGTGTGAATTTTGGTTAAAGGAAGTTCAATCTCTTGGTCATGTTGTAAGGGATCAAGGTATTAAAGTCGATCCAACGAAAATCGAAGCCATTAGTAAATGAGAGACTCCTACTACTCCTACTCACATTCGTCAATTCTTGGGTCTCGCCGGATACTATCGTAGATTCATCAAAGATTTCTCTTTGGTCGCTCGTCCTCTAACCGCGTTAACTCATAAGGGAAGAAAATTCGTTTGGGCAACCGAACAAGAATCCGCATTTCAAATCTTGAAAACGAAGCTAACCACCGCTCCTATCTTGTCACTTCTCGAAGGCAACGATGATTTTGTTGTGTATTGCGACGCCTCGAAACATGGTTTTGGGTGTGTGTTGATGCAACGAACGAAAGTCATTTCTTATGCTTCTCGACAACTCAAAATTCATGAACGAAACTACACGACACATGATCTCGAACTCGGAGCCGTTGTCTTTGCACTTAAAATGTGGAGACACTATCTTTATGGAACCAAGAGTACTATCTTTACCGATCACAAAAGTCTCCAACACATCTTCGATCAAAAGCAACTAAACATGAGACAACGAAGGTGGATTGAAACCTTAAACGATTACGATTGTGAGCTTCGTTACCATTCCGGAAAAGCAAATGTAGTAGTCGATGCCTTAAGTCGAAAAGAAAGAGCGGTGCCTCTTCGTGTCCGAGCCTTAAACATCACCATCCACACAAACCTTAATAGCCAAATTCGGGTAGCCCAAGATGAAGCTCTCAAGGATGAAAACGTTTCACGCGAGCTCTTGAACATTCTCGTCTCTCGATTCGAAACTAAGGAAACCGGACTCCGATATTTCGCCGGAAGGATTTGGGTGCCTAGTTATGGGGACCTACGAAGTCTTATTTTAGATGAAGCCCATAAGTCACGATACTCGATTCACCCCGGTGCCAATAAGATGTACCACGACCTTAAACAACAATATTGGTGGTCGAACATCAAAAGGGACGTAGCTACTTATGTTTCCAAGTATTTGACATGTTCCAAAGTCAAATCCGAACACCAAAGACCGTCCGGACTACTTCAACAACCCGAGATCCCGCAATGGAAGTGGAAAAGGATAACGATGGATTTTATCACCAAACTACCAAAAACGACGGGCGGTTATGATACCATTTGGGTTATTGTTGACCGTCTCACCAAATCCGCACACTTTCTCGCCATGAAGGAGACCGAAAAAATGGAGAAACTTGTACAACTTTACATCAAGGAAATCGTAGCCCGACACGGTGTACCTTTATCGATTATCTCCGACTGAGATGGCCGTTTTGTTTCTAAATTTTGACGTACCTTGCAAGAAGCGTTGGGAACGCTTTTAGACATGAGCACCGCATATCATCCTCAAACCGATGGACAAAGCGAACGCACAATTCAAACCTTGGAGGACATGTTATGAGCTTGCGTTGTTGATTTTGGAAAAGCTTGGGACAAGCACTTACCTCTCACCGAGTTCTCTTACAACAATAGTTATCATGCGAGTATTAAAGCCGCACCTTTTGAAGCGCTATATGGCCGAAAATGTCGTTCACCTCTTTGTTGGGCCGAGGTAGGCGACGTACAAATCACCGGACCCGAACTCATTCACGAAACCACCGAAAAGATCGTTCAAATCCGAGATAGGCTTCGGACGGCTCGGAGTCGTCAAAAGTGCTATACCGACAAAAGACGCAACGACCTTGAATTTCAAGTCGGTAACCGCGTCACGTTAAAAGTCGCACCTTGGAAAGGTGTCATTCGTTTTGGAAAACGTGGGAAATAAAATCCGCAGTATATTGGCCCTTTCGAAATCTTGGAGCGTATTTGAACCGTTGCTTATCGTTTAGATCTTCCGCCCCAATTGAGCTCCGTTCATCCTACCTTCCATGTATCTAACTTGAAAAAGTGTCTTGCCTAACCCGATATCGTCATCCCTCTCGAGGAACTTACTATTGATGACAAACTTCATTTTGTGAAGGAACCGGTTGAAATTGTGGACACCTCTGTTAGGACCCCGAAGTTGTATAGTGTTAATGTGAAATAAGCTTAAATGAAGGTTCCTTAGAAGAGGGCTATATAAGGAAACTAAGTAGTCCTAATTAGATAGCCATTGCATTGTAACCGAGTTCTAGAAGCTGTGGAATGTAATTTTACCGATTCTCTCTAATACCGATTCTCATTCTTACATACCGAATCTCTCTTTATCTTATCATTTCTCTCAATCTCAACATGATATGACCTATCATTTGGTATCAGAGCTTCCAGGAAGTGATTCTACATCACTATATCGATCCAGAGATTGTAGATTACAGAATCTAAATACTCTCGGTATTTTGAATCACATTCGGTATTATCGAATTTGATAATCTGACGTTCAGATTCTTGTTATAAGTTCAGCGAAGGTGCATTAGGTCTTTTAGAAAGAGTTTTGATCATCATTACAGCTTTTTAACTTCAATTATGGAGAATCAAGTTGATTTTTAGAGTTTGTGGCTAAAACTCTCGGTATTGCTTAATTCAAGCTTGATTCTGGATTTTTGTGAAGATTTAAGGATTCAGTTGTGTTCGTGAGGTGTTAAATCATATTTCTGACAGTTCAATTTCTTCAATTCATCAAGTTTTGAAGATTTGATCAACACTCGGTATCGTAACTGTCATACCGAGTCTGCTTCATTACTTAAATTCATCTTAAGTGTTGCAGATTGTAGTGTGATCGTGATTCTATCACATTCGGTTTGATTATACGCAGCTAATTGGTGTGGTTTGAGAGGATTCTGTCATATTTCTAAGTTTTATACTTAGACTCGGTATTGTCAACTGCTACAGTTGACATTCGGTATCCTATACTTTCGGTATCTTTGATATTTTGTGTGATACTAACTTGTTTCCTTATGCAGCAAGGTTATAGAATCTAATTCAAAAGGATTGAATTGAGTTTGAACTTCAAATTCATACAGAATCTGACTACCGAATCAGATACAGAATCTGAGTTTCTGTATCACTTAATCCATTGTTTTAAGTGGTTACAGGCTACAATTCTTGTGATTACCGAATCTATACTGAATCTGGGTGTGTTACCTGTATTTCTGATCAGTTTCTTATACAGAATCTGATATACAGAATCTTTACCGAATCTGCTACAGTACCGAATCTGATACAGAATCTGACATTCTGATCAGATTGTTGTGATTTTTCATCTTAGATTTGTGTAATACAGAATCTTTACCGAATCTACCTCATTTTCAAGATGTCTACTCAAGATACTTTGATCATTGGATCAGATTCCTGTCCTCCAGTGTTGTTTGATGGCAAGTACACTCAGTGGCTTCACCGTATCACTCAGTACATAGACTATAAGGGTGAGAAAGCAAAGTACATTTGGGCTTCTCTGAGAGATGGTCCAGTTGTTGATTATCATCCGGATACTGGTATGCCAATTCCAGTCTATGAACTTTCTGGTGATAAGCGTGAGAGAGCTCAGGGTGACATAGAGGCAAAAAATATTGTTATGCAAGCTATCCCGTATGAATTGTTTGAAAATGTTGATAGCAACACAACAGCAAAAGATATATGGGATGAGATCAAACGACAGCAAGAAGGTTATGACATGTCAGACGTTACTAAATTGAATAAGGCTATGGGATTCTATGAAGATTTCAAGCAGGAAACTGATGAACCACTCAAGGATACCTATCGTCATTTCAATGGTGTTCTCAATGAGTTGAAAAGGTGCAAGATCATAAAAGTAAATGCTGAAGTCAACATGAAGTTTCTCAAAAAGCTCAATGCTAATTGGCTTCCTTATGGAACCATTGTTCGATCTACTAAAGAGATTGACAAGTTAACTATTCATGAGCTTGTTGGAGTTCTTATGCATTACCAACCTGAAGTGTCTAAACTTCAAGAAGGAAGGAAAGAGTCTTCTCCGGGCGATCCACTTGCCCTAATTGCCAAAAAGAAGAGCAAATCATTGACGTCTTCCAAAAGCTTGTCCAAGAAAGTGCTTGTAGAAGAATCAACTGATTCAGAAGATTTGAATCTTTCTGATGTTGATGATTCTCACCTTGAATTAGTCAAGATGGCAGCCATGTTCACAAAAGCCTTGAACAAACACAAGTTTAAAGGCAAATCAAGAAATCAACGCAAAAACTCGTCATCTTCCTCGTACTACAAGAAAGCTGATCAATCTAAACAACAACGTGCTGATGATTCCAAGAAGGAAGATTCAATTTGTTTCAATTGTGGCAAAGCTGGTCATTACTCTGGTGAGTGCAAGATGCCTAAGAAGAAGGACGCAGCTTACTACAAGAAAAAAATGTTGATGGCTAAGATTGTGGAAACTGGGGGAGAGCTAAAACCGGTTGATGATACTTGGTTTAACTGGACTGACGATTCAGATTCAGAGGTGGAACATGCAAATGTTTGCAAGGTGACAAAGCTCATCAAAGCTAAGGAAGCAATGGAGAATTCTGACTCAACATCCGATGATGATGAGGTACAATCAACTGAATTCTCACCTGATTTTATAAAAATGCAAAATGACTTGATGAAGAATCTGGTCTCAATGTCAAAAGAAGTCAAAGGCTTAAAATCTGAAAACAAGGTTTTAAAAGATAAAATCAAAATGAATGAGACCAGACCTTCCTCATCCAAATTGCAAACGGATGTGCAACGATTGACTCTCCAACTCAACTCTATGGAAACTGAGTTGGAAGATCTGAAAAAGACAATTCATCCGATTAAAGTTGAAAGAACTGATTATCGTTTAAAATCGGAACGACTTGCAGAAAAAGTTCAATTTTTAGAAAAAGATCTTTCTGATTTGAAAAACCAACATGAACCCACACTTTCAAAACTAAACAAGAAAATCGTTCAATTGGAAAACACCATAATTGAAAAGAACACTGAAATTTCTTTATTGTCAAAAGAATCTTTTTAAATGAAAGCACAACTTGCTCGATATGAGGAAAAACTCTATCGAACAGAGCAATCCAAAGCTATCATGGATATGGAATTTTCAAAACAAACGATTTTTATGAATAGACCAAAAACGATTCATGGTGAAAAGTGGGGGTTGGGTTATGAAGATCCAAAAATTTTGGAAGATGCTTCCAAAAAGATTCCAGGATTATATCATTCTGATTATTTTCAAGCCGGTTTACCATCGTATTTTGTACATGCTTCTGATACTGATTTTGATGATATTATTGTGAATCGTATATCTAGGAAATACCATCAAAGTAGCTTAATGTATGAAAAAATCAATGCTAAGATAGGTAAATCGAATCCTGATTTCTTGAAAAATCTTGTTGAAACTGAAAAGAACATGCAACATGAAGATTATGTGCCTAAGCGTAAACTGGTTTATATCCCAACACTCATGCTAGAGAAATACATTTTAATGCTTGAGAATGAAGTGTTTAACAAACCTAGTTCTAGCATTACTGCAATAGATGAGGTGTTTGATGAACTAATTTTTGATGTGAAACCAATTCTACCAACTTTACCTGCATGTCCAGATGATGTTTTCCGTGAAGACCTAGCACATGAACTAACTGTCTTCTTTGAGACAGATTCTCTAGGTCAAAATTCTTTAGATGAAAAAATAGAACCTCAGAATGAACCGAACATTGAACCTTTGATAGATTTTGAAAGTCAACTTGATCCTTTGCATGATTATTACTTGCATTTTCCTGCTGTACGTGATTTGAATCGTATAGTAGCTCAACTTGAATAGGAGAATATTGACTTGCAACTTAAGTGCCAATCATTAGAACAAATGCTTGCTTTGTGTGATAAATTGCCTTCACTGCCTAAGAAAGAATGTACTTATGCTTTTAAGGAGGGTGAAGTGATAGTTTCTGCTGAAGAATTATGTCTTGAGATTAAAAGCTTAAAACAAAAGATAATTCAACTGAAACAGGCTAACACACTTAAGCAAACGTCTAATGTTGCAACCAGTGTGCTTGAATGTACTGGTGGGATTACTAAGAAGGGGAAGGAAACAACAACATCTAAGGATGTAAAACCCATTACTATTCTTAAAAATCCTCTACGTTCTCAATTTGGCAATCATGGTTCGAAAGTTGTTTCTAAAACTCAGTATATTGTTAAAAAGGTTCATTCTCCAAATGGTTCTGTGTTAACTGAAAAGATTCCTATGATTCCTATGACAAAAACTTCAAAAGTGAGTCTTTTAAAGAAATCAGTTAAGTCTACAACACACACAAGTTCTAAACCTGATTTGAGTGAGTATGATGCAAAAGAACGTACAATCAAATTGGAAATTCTGCAAAATCAGTCATCTCATGTGTCATCTGAAAAGTTTGGACGTCTAACTAACAAAGGTGTTTTTCGTGTCACATGTCATAATCCAAACTTGAATTACAAATCTGTATGGGTTCCTAAGTCCACGACTAAGAAAGTAGCAACCAAACCAAAGCAATCTGCTAGTCGGCCTAGGAAATCATCTCATGTTTTTCAATTTTCGTCTGTGAACAAAACATCTACTTGGAATAAATTGTGTGTTAAGACTTCTGATAACGATGTAAAGATTGATATTGCGTATGATGCTTCATGTAATGTGGTTTTAAATGATGCTTTATTGTCTAAACTGCATGATGCTTTACGTGATTATTTCATCATTGATCCAAAGTTTGTTGTTAATCTAAAGTTTATTGCTGGTACTAACCGAAAAGGACCCAAGAAACTTTGGGTACCTAAACTCTAGGAAATTCACATTTACAGGGTTTCGACGTCTGTGTTTGGTATATCGATTCCGGTTGTTCTCGACACATGACGGGCGATAAATCCTTGCTTGTCAACTTCATTGACAAATTCCTAGGAACGGTTACATTCGGAAACGATGAGATTGCAGCAATAACGGGTTACGGAGATTTTGTGCAAAATGGCATAACAATCAAACGGGTTTCATATGTTGAGGGTTTGGGGTGCAGTTTATTTAGTGTGAGCCAATTCTGCGATGGAGATCTCAAAGTTTTGTTTGAACGTCGACAATGCTCGGTTCAATCCACCGAAGGGAATGATCTTCTTGTTGGTAAACGTTGTGCTTCACTATATACTATTGACCTCAATGATGCACCATCACATGCAACGATGTGTTTGGCCACTCGTTCTACCAAAGAAAATTCATGGTTATGGCATCATCGGATGTCACACCTGAACTACAAAGGTATCAATCGACTAGTCTCTAAAGATTTAGTTGATGGTATTCCAACCTTTCAATATGATAAGCATCATGTGTGTCCATCATGTGCGATGGGTAAGCTGAAATGGACCAATCATCCGCTTAAGCAAAACCCCAGTACTTCATCTTCTTTGCAATTATTGCATATGGACTTATGTGGACCCATGCGTATTTCTAGCCTCGGTGGCAAGAAACATGTGCTTGTCATTATTGATGACTATACCCGGTTTACATGGATTTTTCTTTTGCGAACTAAGTCAGAAACCCCCGCCATTATCATTGAGTTCATTAAAAAGATTCAACGCTCTTTTAACAAACATGTTAAGAGCATCAGAACTGATAATGGGACGGAATTTAAGAATGACCCGCTTGATAGTTATTTGAAAGACCAAGGCATTGAACACCAGTTCTCTGCTGCTCGGACCCCCCAACAAAATGGAGTAGTCGAACAACGTAATCGTACATTGTGCGAAGCAGCACGAACGATGCTTGCCTACTCCAAATTACCTCCAAAAATGTGGGGGGAGGCCATTTCAACTGCATGCTATACCCAAAATCGTTGTATTGTAAACAAACGTTTTGATAAAACTCCATATATCGTTGTATTGTAAACAAACGTTTTGATAAAACTCCATATGAGTTATTATATGGTAGACGCCCGAATGTCAAATATTTCCGTGTTTTTGGTTGTATATGCTATGTGCTTAACAATTTTGACAGCCTCCGAAAGTTTGATTCTCATGGCGATCAGGCGATATTTCTTGGTTATTCCTCGAACAAAGTTGCTTATCGTGTTTATCATAAGCGGACAAAGATGATTAAAGAGAGCATTAACGTCAAGTTCGATGAATTTTCGGGAATGGCTTTTGAACAACTCAGTTCAAAACCCGATCCTAACCTGGCTACTACTTCTTCCGCGCAAAACTCAATTTTCTCGAAGAAGGGTGTTCCTACGGTTACATCAGAGGAACTAGATATCTTGTTTGATAGTCTTTATACTCCTCAACGGGATTCAAATGTTCAAGCCGTACCGGTTACACCATCACAGTCAACTACTGTGGAGACTCTTCAAAGTCTTTTTGATGAAGATTCAACACCAACTGATTCACCTGTTGCTTCTTCATCCTCCCTCCAACCTCCTGTTACTGATAATCTTGAACAAGATCAAGATTCATCATTTGATACAACTCCAGCTGTTTCTCCAGATACTCTATTGAATCCATTAGATAATGTTACATCAGATCAAGCAGATCAAAGCTCAACGTCAACAACGGTTGATGTTCCGATGGATACAATTGATGTTCAACCTCTTCCCCCACACCCGATGGACTAAAAGTCATCCAATAGATCTTATTATTGGTGACGCATCTGCTCCAGTTTCAACTCGAAGGGCTACTCAGAATATGTGTCTATTCACAGCCTTTCTTAGTAAGATTGAACCAACAACAGTTGCTCAAGCTTTAATAGATCCATACTGGGTAGTTGTAATGCAAGACGAGATCAATCAATTTGAACGATTGAAAGTATGGCGATTAGTTCCAAGACCAACGGGTCAACGACCAATAGGGGTTAAGTGGATTTTCAAGACAAGAAGGATCCTGATGGAATTGTGGTTCGAAATAAGGCACGTCTTGTGGCCAAAGGATATCGACAATAAGAGGGCATTGATTATGACGAAACGTTTGCTCCGGTTGCTAGGATTGAGGCAATTCGTCTTTTCCTTGCATTTGCTTCTCATATGAAGTTCACGGTGTTTCAAATGGATGTCAAAACTGCTTTTCTGAATGGTTATCTTCAAGAGGAAGTCTATGTTGATCAACCAGAAGGCTTTGTCTATCCCATTCATCCAAACCACGTTTTCTACTTGGAGAAAGCTTTATACGGTCTGAAGCAAGCACCGCGTGCATGATACGAGACCTTAACAAAGTATTTGCTGGACAATGACTTCTCTCGTGGAACGATTGATACAATGCTATTCATCCGTAAAAACCACGGTCACATTCTCTTGGTTCAAATTTACGTTGATGATATTATTTTTGGTTCCACGTCCCCAGCCTTATGCAAAGAATTTGGTGACCTTATGGCCAGCAAATTCGAAATGAGCATGCTTGACCAGTTAACTTTCTTCTTGGGGTTACAAGTAAAACAATTACCAAATGGGATTTTTATCAGTCAAACAAAGTATATCAATGATATGTTAAAACGTTTTAAAATGACTGCTTTAAAACCAACGACAACCCCAATGAGGACTTTACTGGATGCTGATACTAATGGGGAACCCTTTGATATTACGCTTTATCGAAGCATGGTTGGTTCTATAATGTATCTGACTGCAAGTCGACCAGACATTACACTTGCCGTAACTGTCTGTGCCCACTTTCAGTCCAACCCTAAGAAATCTCATTCCGAAGCGGTTGTTAGGATTTTTCAATACCTTAAAGGTACACCTAACCTTGGGATCTGGTATCCTCATGGATCCGATTTCAATCTCACTGCTTATACTGATGCGGATCATGGTGGTTGCCATGTTGATAGAAAGAGCACATCTGGATCAATTCAGATGTTGGGGAATAGGCTAGTTGGTTGGTCATCCAAAAAGCAGAACTGTGTGTCTTTATCAACAGCTGAGTCTGAGTACATTGCTGCAGCTCACTGTTGTTCACAAGTTTTGTGGATGCAAACTCAACTCTTGGACTATGGCTTTAAGATTTCTAAGACCCCGATCTATTGTGATTCACAAAGTGCTATTGCAATAACAAGCAACCCGGTTCAGCATTCTAAAACTAAACACATAGATATTCGTTATCATTTCATTAAGGACCATGTAGAGAAAGGGGATGTAGAGTTATACTTTGTGCCTACTAAAGTGCAATTAGCTGACATGTTCACTAAACCTTTAGATGAACTTAGGCTAAAATTCTTGATCAAAGAGATTGGCATGGTAGAGTATAGTGCTTGATATTCCTTAGATCTGTTGGGACTTATTTTTGGGATCTTGTGTTTAGGGGGAGTAGATACTTTCTAGGGGGAGCAACTAAGTTTCAGTGCTTTAGATAATTTTTCTTTAAGGGACTGCCTTTAGATTAATGATAACTTCCTAGATATATTTGTTCAATGGTTACGCAAGGGGGAGGTAACTCATTGATATCCTATTTCAAGGGGGAGTTAATTCATTTTCTTGGGAACATAATCAAAATGCTGATTTACTTTCTTGTATATCACATTTTGAGGGGGAGAAAAAGGGAGAAAATGAGAAAATTATTCAAAAATATTGTTTTTCAAAAGTGAATTCAAAATTTCTTTGTTTTTATCTGAAATAATTCACTATGGCTTGTATACATCTCAGTATGCAACCCGTGTCAACAATTGGTATCACTGAAGATTTGTACTTTGTATAAAATTCAAAGTTCTTTTAAGTACAAATCTTATTTTGAAAAATTCATAAAAATTGGAAAAGATAAAATCCAAAAAATATTTAAATTTTACTGAATAAATGCTATTTTTAGCATTTTACCGAGTCTGACAACCAACAGTACAAATTCGGTAAGTTTAAAGTTTTAAAAAATTGTCTCAGAATTGTTTTTCATGAAAAGATTGAAATGGATTTCAAGAGGAAAAATTAATTTGTCAAGATTTGGAGTTAAATTGTTAAAGTTTTGAAAAATTGGACTGTATTCGGTATATTAGGCCCATTCTATAAAGCCCATTCGGTATTTTACCTTCGGTATCTATAAAAGGAGAGTCAAGGTCAAACATTTATCTCTTACTGTTATTAATTACCTACCGAGTCTGTTGATTATACCGAATCTGCCTAATTCTACCGAGTCCGTCATTCTGTTTCTTTAAATTCTAGGTAATTGTTCATTTTAATCAATGTTTAAGATATATAATTGTAGATCTGAGATAATTAAGTTTTTATCAACCAGAAAAGATCAAAAATAACTGGATTATGACCTTTAATTTTTGAAATCTTGTTGATTATACCGAGTCTGAGTCGATTTCAATTAATCTTTGATTAAACTCAATTGATTTGGAAAATCAACATGAAATCTTGTCTAATCTGAGTTAAATTGACTGATCTATCATTTGACCGAGCCTGATTACATGTTTAATTGCTTATTTGATGAATTCTGTATCTATCGAATGTGTTCTTATCCTGATACCGAGTTTGTTCATACAATTAACATGTTAATATGCTTGTAATTGAATGGTTAATTGATCATGGTTGTGAAATTACATGATATGTGATAGAATATGCATGTTTGAGTGACTTTTTGTTAATTGTTGAAGATACCGAATCTGGTTTTCTTTCTTGATACCGAGTCTGAAATTTGGTACCTTGAAATTTTTTGATTTTAATCTTCAAACACTTAACATGTTTATTCTATATCATTCTGATATGAAAACTCAAGCTTATTTGGTTACAGAATCTAAAGTTTTCATAAATACCGAATCTGCTTGAATTGTGCTGAAAATTGACTAAGTGTTGTTCTGAGTCCTTGTGTTATATAATTGACTTTGCATGATGATTTTGTAATAAGATGAATATCATATGAATGTCATCGTTGTCAATTATTTGTTCATATTTGGAATAAATAATTTTTATATCTTAGAAAAGTCATAAAAATTATAAAATTTGAAAAATATAAAAAGGATTTCAAAGGACATAAGAATAGAGAAATGTGCTTTATGATAACATTTTGTGATCTTCTATTTCTTATGTATACAGCTAAAATGGCGAATAATCACTTTATCAATTCTGAAACCAATATTCCATGCAATTATTGGACTGCAATTCTAGAGAGGCATACTTTATGGCCTGCTCTGAGCTCCACAGTTAGTGTGCCAGAAACAGACTTAGATAGTCTTAACAGATCAATCAGATTTGTGGAGGCCACACAACCAAATGCTACTAATCTATAGGGTGAACCAGCCAGATTTGAATTTAGGCTGAGGGGAGTACAAGGATTCAGGAGTATCACGAAAGCAGACTTCAGGAGGATATTTAGACTTCCTCTTGTACAGAATGCTCCTGCTTTTCCTGCCACACAGCAGATGATGTCTTCAATCTTTTCTCTTGGATATGTTGGAGCAACTAATGTTCCACCTGCTAAGTTTCAAAAGAAGTATCTGCACTCCAGGTGGTATGTGATATTCTCAATCATCAACAGATGCTTGTTGATGACAAGAAGTGGATCTGATAGCTTAACTGTGCCGATGCTCAAACTTTTCTACTCATTCACAAGAGTATAGAATCCTGATTATGCAGAACTTATATGGGATTTGGTTCAGGCACAGGTTGAAAAGCCAAGGGGTGCTTATATCCCTTGCGAAAGGTTTTTCTGTATCTTTATCCATGATGCTATAAATGCTTGCAGAAATGCAAATATATTTGTACCAGGTACACATGGATTACAGATGAAAAGGTTTGGAGAGCTGAAGATGAACACCCCTATGGTGTCTGATAATTAATTCACTGCGCCAATTCCAAATTGGCTAGTGAGGCTAGCTGAACCCCAAGATGCTCGTATGCGTTCTTATTTTCAGGTTGTAGGAATACCTCTTCCGAACCCGGTACAACAAGAACAAGTTGAACCTGTCGTGGTTCCAGCCCCAGAGGTTGTAGAGGAACCTGTAGTTCAACCACCCGGGACAGCTAATCCTCCACTTAGGGTGAACCTCAAACGATCTAGGGTAGCACACCAAGCTCAACCCGTGAGGATCAGGGAACCTAGTTTAACTAGGATTGAACCAACCCTTTCCACAATACCCGAAGTAAGCAGTGACACTTCAGCAACAGCATCTGAATCATCTCCTGAACATTCTCCTAAGAGAACTCGATACATGCCTGATGAGATGATTCAGACTCCGCCAACCCAACGAGTAACTAGATCTAGGACTTCGACACCCATCGTTCGCCAAACAGTTACTCCAACCATTGGTGATACGGACCAAGACCTAGAGCCAATTAGGTCACCTTCACCCATCTCCGTATCACATCCAAGAATAACAGTAAGCCCTACACTAAATGAAGCGCAAGCTTCGGTAGGTAAGAGATCTAAACGCACGGATGGTTAAAAGACCATTAAGCCCATCCAATCTAAACATGACTTAAGAATAAATCCCACAAACCAAGATGCTTCGGCATCTAAGGAAGTAAAGTCTTCCTCTGCATTAAAGTCTACGTTGACTCAATCGATTGAGGACACTCAATCATTGAATTCCAGAACGACCGAAGGGGAGCCGAAAAATCTTGAAAAGGCACCCTGCGTATCGGCTGGAAATCCTCCTGTGCTTCAACGTACAACAGGGTCTCGAGGTCCGGCTTATCTTGATGAGGAAGATCTGCCACGTCCCATGGAAATGAGTCAACATGACAATCCTTCGGGATATTTATCAGACTTCCAGCAGACTGTTCCCTTGGTTCATGAAAGTGATCCATTGGTTCAAACCACTTCTCTTCCGGATTCTGAATCTCAGGGTCTGAAGGAAGAGTCTTTAACTAAAAGAGATGTGCCACCTCATGGTATATCAATGATTTCAGGAGTCGGGGATAGCAATATCTCTGCGAGAACTAAACAGACGGGTAGTTCTACTACTCTGTCAGAGTCCCATGAGACCAAAGTCATGGAGGCGGATGCTTCGAAAGAAACTTCGCCGGTGACAACTCCGGTTGTTACCCAACCTCCATCAGAAGGGGATATCACGAATCTGACTAGTAGTATGTATAGCCCTACATATAAGAATAATACCGCACAATCATCCTTACCTGCCCTCACGGCAACTCAAACACTTCCACCAACATCGCCTTCAACAGTTGCTGCTGATGCTGCTTTTGTTCATGGTTACACTGTTGTTTCACCAACTGGGTCACTTTCTCGAAGTTTAAATAGATATGGATTACAGTATCTCTCTGACAATGAGGTGGAGGAGCTCTATCTTGCTAAGTTTGCTAAACGAACTGATCTTGATGAAGTTCGCGAAACTATGATGATTTATCTTGAGCAAGCAAGGATAGTGTATCCTTTATCTCCATGCAAGTCACCTGGACCAATTCACATGCCTGATCATGATGATTTCGATTCCGACAATCTTCATGAGGGGGAGAATAGACAAGGTGGTTATCAATCCAGTGTTTTTCAAAGATCAATGTATGAAGCTGGTACATCTAGTCAAAAGAAGGATAAAGATGTTGTTGATATATCTGATTCCAGTGATGAAATTGAAGAAATTCAGTGTGAAAGTTTTCTAGATGAATCAGAAAGTCAGAGAGAGGGTGACTCAGGGATGTTAATGATTATGGATTCAGCTGATCAATCAGAGAAAAAGTTAACTCAAGAGGACAATCAAAACTTTGACAACATTGAAGATATTTTGAAGGGGTCATCGAGTGTCGCCAATGAATTCAATGATCATCAATTTGTTAATTTGACATCTCCAACTGACGAATTTGGAATACACTTCGAAAAGGAGATTTTCTCTAATGGCAAAGAAGATACCACGACTCCTCCCGATTTGAATGTTTCTTTTCAAATTGCAGAGATTGTTCTTGAACGTGATGCTAATTACCAACTGAGTGAGGATGAAGAGAAAGATATTCTTCGTTCACCATTCATTGAACAACAAGCATATAGAATTTATGGTGATTCTGATCTCATCCTTTCTGCATTAATGAGTGTTCTGGGTGCATGGAAATATCATAAGAAACCAGAATATCTCAAAGCTTATCTGAGTGTTCGTGACAAATTCAAATTGAAGAATGAAGAGAAACTTCAAATTCAGCGGAGTTCAGAGATTAAAAGCATAAATAAGGTTTTGATGATTAATAAGGATGGAGTGAAGATGCCATTGTTTCAAGTTACAAGAATGGATGATGAGGATTACCAATTCTCAGAAGCGGATTTTGATAAACTGAAGATGGATGACATTATTTTCATTTACAACTATCTGATTAACTTGAATGAATCTGCAACAATTTATCATGCTACTGCAATGAAGGCAGTCTACAGATTTATTCTTGATTCGATGAGATGGATGTCAGTTCATGATTTTCAGTTGGGATTGGAATCTGGACACAAAAAGCTCGGAATCAAACCACCAAATCAAGTGATTGAAGAGCTAAGATACATGTCCTTACTTGAAGTGAGCGACTGTCCATATGGGTTTGTATTTGTCAATTATCACTATACAAAGATCTTCATCAGAGTCTCAGATTTCAGAAGATACTCAGACGGAACGTTGATGTATGCTTTCAAGTACATGAGATGGAGATTGATCAATAACTGCTATTCAACTGAAGATATTGAGATTGTCAAATACATTCTCACAAGATTAAAAAGTTGTCTCAAAATAAGGGTGAACATACGAAGATATGAGAATCTCAAGGGTTTCAAATCCAAAGTTCACTTCAGAGGAACAAAGTTCCTTTAGATGTTTTAAATAGGATTATGTTGTAAAGTTCACATTTAACACTAAGGGGGAGATTGTTAGGACCCCAAAGTTGTATAGTGTTAATGTGAAATAAGCTTAAATGAACGTTCCTTAGAAGAGGGCTATATAAGGAATCTAAGTAGTCCTAATTAGATAGCCATTGCATTGTAACCGAGTTCTAGAAGCTGTGGAATGTAATTTTACCGATTCTCTCTAATACCGAGTCTCATTCTTACATACCGAATCTCTCTTTATCTTATCATTTTTCTCAATCTCAACATGATCTGACCTATCAACCTCCGTCAAGACGTTGAAACAAATCCGAATTCCGATTATTAAAGTCCGTTGGAACGCCAAAAGAGGACCCGAGTTTACTTGGGAAAGGCAAGATCAAATGCAAAAGAAATACCCTCACTTATTTCCGATTCCGGAAACGCAAGATTTTGAGGAAGAAACAACGACCGCTACGCCTACTTAAATATCGGGACGAAATTTCTTTTAAGGATTAGGTAATGTAACATCCCGCCTTTTTCCGTTTACTTTTCCGTTTAATTATTTAAAGTCCGTTATATGACTATAACATCTCCCGTTAATACGCGTTTTTAAAATATCTCGTTTAGGTAATTCACGCACCCGCAACCGAACTAGAGGGACCATTGTTGCTAAGAGAGCAAAGAGGTGACTAGGTCAACTAGTCAACCCTTCACTCTCATCCATTCATTATCTCTTTCATTTTCCCTTTTTCTTTAATACTTCCACAAAATCTCTCAAACACCAATCCAAGAAATCATCATCTAAATCAAATCGAGCAAGCATCAATCAAAACAAATTATATATTTGGAATCCTTGCAACTTCCTCTTCGATTTCATACCGATTTCATTACATTTGGGTAACTTTCTAAAATCACTAGATTTTGTGTTCTTGATGTTTTTTAACTTATAAAGTTGTTAATTAGTGTCTATGGCTCAAGTCTAACATGAATATACGATTTATATGTTCGATTTTGTTATTTGAAGTAACTAGCATGAACATAAACTTTGGTGTGTTTGATTTGGTGATTTGGTTGTTTGAATGATGTTAAATGTTATAAATGCATGTATTAAATGTGTTCCTAACATCACTAGCTTCAATTTGATGAGTAGGTTGTTTTAGAAAACTTCATAAACATGATTAGTGATTTTGATGTTGTGGGTTAGGGTTTGATAGAATTGAATGTGAACATTTAATGCAATGAAAGCCATGAATTATTGTTATTAAGTAGTTAGTTGTATTGTATGCTTGATTATCTACAAAACGGCGTGTTTTATGTATGCATTAAATGCCCAAATCATAAATGTGCACTTGTAAAATTTGAAGCATTAAATGTGTGCATTGATTGATCATTTGATTTTGAAAGGTCGATTATTGGAAATAATGTTTTCGGTTGGTGAAATGTGTTTAGTTGGGTTCCTTGTCAAATTACGTTTCCAACGATATAAGATGCGTGTCATAAGTGTCTACGGTTTGTGATTTGTGTTTGATCGAATTTCGGAAAAAGACTTGAACAATTGAAACTAACCAGGCACCAGCACACGTTAAGTGTCGCGGCGTGACATCCCTTGGTCGCGGCGCGGCATTTGCCGCGTCCAGGTACTGACCTCCTTGGTCAAAATACGAAAAATGTTTGGCACGCTATGGACCTCCGATTCACATGAGACTTGTTCTAACATGCTTATATATGAATAAAACCCTCAGAAAAATAGTTCGGGACCCGACCCGAACGTGTTGACTTTTTTGTTGACTTTGACCGACCAAAGTTTGACCTTTTGTCAAACTTAACCAAATGATTATGCAATCTTTCTAACATGATCCTATACTTGTATCTTGCATGAAACTTGACAATTTGATTCACATGCTACATAATCGAGTCGTATTGAGCCATAGGACTAATTGAACATCTTTGACCTATCGTGTTTACCGTTATTGATATGACCTATTTGTTTAGGTCAAGACTAGCATTGTCCTTTGCACACGTTACTTTGTGAAGTACTTTTCATACGTGCACTCAAGGTGAGATCATAGTCCCACTTTTACTCTTTTGAACTTACATTTGGGATGAAAAAACATAAACGTTTCTTTTTACTAAGAGAACACAAGTACAGGAAAACAAATATTCTACATACGAGTTTGAACAAAAATCCTCAATTCGATTATCATTAGTTACACTTGCTGGGTGTAAGCGAGAACTTATGTTATATGGCCATATGGGTTTGACAAACCCTCACTCAAACGGTTCGCTACCGTTTACGAATGAAATATATTTTCGAGAAACAGTGTATGTTCTAACACTATTGTGATGGGGTTCTATGGAAGGAATGTTAAGCATTGATAATTGGGTGCTCGTGAAACAAACTTTTGGAATGTATTACTATTATATCAATGTTACAAATCTTGTAGTTCACTTGTACTTAATTACTTAAACCTATGATTTCACCAACGTTTTTCGTTGACAGATTTCTATGTTTTTCTCAGGTCCTTGAACGTTTTGTGATACATGCTTCCGCTCATTACTTTTGATACTTGCTTGGATGTCGAGTATATACATGCATACATGGAGCATCTTTTGACTACTTTTAAATTGTGTCGCATAGATTTCAATTGTACTTATAACTTTGTAACGTAACTTTTGGATGAACGATTCTTGTAAACTTGGGAACAAATCTTAACTTTTGAAATGAATGCGACATATTTTCGGTCAAACGTCATTTTAAAGACTTATGACCACGTAATGGGACCTAAGTAGCCGGCGCCGTCAATGACGATTTTGTCGGGTCGCTACACTTGTAACACTGTCTGTATAATATCGTTAATTGATATATCATTTTAAGATTTAAGATTGTTTGCGGAAGAGTCCACGTGCAACGCACAAGCTCTTAAATCTATTATTATTATAAAGTTCTAATTAGCTTGGATATCAAACTTTTTCTTTTAAGAAGCAATCTCAGCCTTTAATATATCTAATCTAAAGGTTCATATCCATCTTAATTTAAAGAGTTTTTCTAAACATAGCCCTTAGGGTTATGCTTAAGGTATTAGAACATGCACTATATATTTGTATCTTGTTAAAAATCAAAGGACTCTTGGCCTAGAGGTATGAGAGGAACCCTTCAACTAAGATGTTGTGCGTTCAAGCCTCACTTGAGGCAGTGAGATGTAAATATTCGTGGTTTCGTGTGTAGATTGTAGGTTTGACTTTAAAAAAAATCTTGTTAAAAACCAAATAACTAACCTACTAATATTTTTGTACAACTTTTAATGCTTAAACCATTTTCTTAAGGATAGCCCTTAAGTCTATCATTAGATAAACGCTAATTTAAAATACTCTCTTTCATACTAAGATAAAATTATCTTCTTACGGATTATTCACACCACATCGTTTCAAACATAGAAGTTCTTCATTCAAACAAACTGATGCGCTGAAATATAATAACCGTTTCTCGCTAAACTCAAAATCCCAACATCATCGCGATCATATTTTCAATTCACAAACCCTAAATTAACAATTTGCTGCTTGATTATGAATCTTCAAATGGCATGGATCTCAAACAATCGAGGTTTTGAATGGTATGAAACTCCATCAGTTAGGGTTTCGAATGGTATGAAACTCCAACAAATTTTCTTTCATCAATGATTCGTGTTATATAACTGTGATCGTTGTTATATAGTCGGTTCTCACTTCAAGCACCTATCATGTAAGATCAGTTGGCAGGTTACGGTAATTTTCCAGTCAATTTCACAAAATATTGTTAATATTTTTAATCATTCGCAAACCCTCTCTATTCGTGTTATATATGATTAATTCGTCGGCCATATAGGAAGGTTATATCCAGTTTACATGATCCATTACTTTGATAATTTCCAATCCGTTGACCTCACAAGTCACAACACTTGTATCCAATTTAAATTGTTTGTATCTATTGTAGGGACTTCTACGTGTTGTGAGGCCCTTCAAAATTCGAGTATGGCATCACTGTCAATATTCAAGGTGATCTCGATCTTCTTTAACGGACAAGTAATTGATGTTTTATGAATAAGTATTGTTTGTTTATGTTATTTATATGGTTTATGAATATGAGAGAACACGGGCTGGGTAAGAAAATATTTTTTTCGAGTAATTGAATGAATTTTCTCGAGCACTAGAATCCTATGTTCACATGATAATCTTGTATCAACTATTTAGCATTTATATATTGTTTGATAGGTACAAGAAATGGCACAACGCGCTTTTCAAAGCACCTGTTCGTGACAAGGTTATATAATATCAATGGTATAAAGTTTGTTGTTTTAAGCTTGTTTGTTTATATGTTATACTTGATCTAAATATTCATTAATTTGTTCGTGACAAGGTTCTCTCGGAAGCTGTCGATGGTGTTGTTAAATAATAAATCGTTCCACTGGATGTTATATAGTTTTTTGTTATTGATGATGAAGATGTGTCTCGGAATGATTTTGAACTGGATAAGAACTGGTGCTATCAGATCGCTAAAAAGCACAGGCCATTTATGGAGTGAGTACTAAAGAACCAATAAGTAAGCCTTGTAAGATCGTCATAGTGAATGTTAGTCTCTCTTATATGTCTTTTATATCTTATTTATGTCTAAATCTCTGAGTAAACATCCCACTGAGTCAATCTTTCTAAAAATTTAGCTAGAAGTGGAAAATCGGGCGGGTCAGGTGACAGTTTAACACGAGTAATTTATAGTAGTGGTCAAAATGCATGGTTTGATAGACTATTTAGAAAAACCCGAATCTACCCAGATTCGTTTAATGAGTATGGGTTCACAGAAATATCAATCTAACCTTATTTGTTACTCATATTCACATAAATATATGATGAACGAGCTAAATAAGTCAAAAAATGTTAATATTACTGCACACCCAAGTAAATGTATATCATAATCAACAAGTATTTCATATATAATTAAATGTAAAATGAATAAAAGTTCAAAATTAGTTCCCCGTAGTCCAATTCAATAATTTATGATTTTGTTGTGCCAATCAAATACAACAGCAGTTGGCGTCGACGTCGTATATGTTATGTAGGTAATAGTAGTCAAGGGCCTTCTATGCAAATTTATTCTCTACCTTTGAGAGAGAGCTTTATGCTTACAGATTTTGAAAACAAGCCATATGTTGAAGGAAATAGTTTGGGCCCAACTTTAATGGATATTTGATGCAAAAAAATGCATTTTTAGATCTTCGAGTTTCAACTGCTGATCGATCTTTGATATA
This sequence comes from Rutidosis leptorrhynchoides, assembly GCF_046630445.1. Lineage (NCBI taxonomy): Eukaryota > Viridiplantae > Streptophyta > Magnoliopsida > Asterales > Asteraceae > Rutidosis > Rutidosis leptorrhynchoides. The sequence goes on from NC_092333.1 coordinate 168,455,318, forward strand.
TCTATGTACGGGATATCCATGTATTCCATTAAAAGATTATGATTTTTTTTCTTAATTATATTATATTATATATATTATTATTGTATATCTGCATTAAAAAATATATATAGCATTACTGTTGCATCTTTAGTTTTTTTTGTTTTTGTTTTTTGACTAAAAAGTTGGCATTGGTTTCTTGGTTGAGCCAAATTTTTTGCAATAAACTCGAACTGTATGCAAGGTTGTCTCCATAGCATTTCACTACAAGAAAAACGATTTTTCCGGACAGTACCTTTCCGGACGACCAAAGTCGTCCGCAAAAAGCCACAAGCCGACAAAATTTATTGCCTTTTCTGTTTGCTTTTTCCTGATTGTTTGACCAGAGTTTCCCGGACGACCCAATGTCGTCCGGAAAGATTGGATCCAATTATTGTACCGTAAAAAATTGGCTCCAAAAGAGAATAGTTTTCGCGGGCTTTTTTTTTTCGGACGACAAATCGTCTAGGATACCTTTGGGGACGACAAATCGTCTGGAAATACATTTTGGGACGACCGTTCGATTTGCCTACTTATACCGGATCCTCAACACATATTGAACACATATCTAACACACATCCAACACTTAAATTGCACTATCACACTTCCAAACTCAAAATGGTGACCCTTTCGCCGATGATTGTCTCAATCGAAGTGTATTACGGAAGTGAATTCCGTAATGAAATGAAAGTTTATGATTATACGCGTGGTTCAAAAGCTACGTTCAAAAACATTGACGTTCGCGACGTTGGTTTAGATGAGCTTTTAACCTTTTTGAAAGAAAATGTTCCGTTCGAACACACGGACGTCTTGTTTTATGAAGATGATTGCGTTCCGGAATTGTCCGCCACATATCTCCGTACCGACGATCAGTGGAACGGTATAAAAGAAACCCTAAGTTGGCGTTCTGATCGCATTTCTCTTTATTTGGTTTTGGAAGACGAAAACACTTTTAAACTTTCCGTTAAGTTAGTTAGTTAACTTGGGTGGATTTGTATCGTTTGTATATCTGTATTGTTTGTATTTGTATCGTTTGTATTTGTGTCTCGTTTGTATTTGTGTATCGTTTGTATTTGTATCGGTTGTATTAGTTCTGTTGAATGAAATTGTTATGTTGTTGTCATTTGTTTTAAATGAAAATGGATTGTAAGTAGATAAATCGGTTATTATATATAAAGAGATATTTAAGTAGACAAACGAATTTTTTTGAATTAAACACAACAAACGACAAACATTTTTACTGAATTAAACACACTTACTGAATTAAACACTCTTAATTATCAGACGTCGTCCTACATATCCTTCAAGCACACGACTAAAATTAAACACACTTACTAAATTTAAACACACTTACTGAATTAAACACACTTCAAGCACACGACTACAAAGTTAATGGTATTGAAACACACTAATAACGACGACGAGGATGACTACGAGCATCCGATTTAGTGGACGAACTTTCAGAACCTGAGCTCGATGCTGCCGATGTTTCAGAAATGAAGGACCGATCGATAGGTAACGTGGTTATCGGACGTCGTCCCACCAGGCCTTTAACCGCACCAATACTAGTAAATAGACGGTTCAGAAATGCTCTGTACGGAAGATGAGGTCTTGTTTCTGCATAACGAAGTTGATTCATTCGGGAAGCGACCAAATGAGCAATATTTACTTGGATGTTGTGAGTTATGCACCAGTGATGACATGCTTCGGTCATTGACAATTGAGTGACATTTGGTTCGCGGTGGTACATGTTACTCCTAATAAGTGCATTTCTTATAGCGATATTTCCCGGACGAAGGTATTCGTCAAGGATGCCTGAACGTTCTATGGTTCTGAATGGAACCGCAATACGACACACAAGTATGGCCATGTCATCTTTTGGAATATCCTGAGGAAGAGCTTCGAGGTCTTCAATGGGAAAATAGATATTTTTACCTTCAAATGGTACGCCCAATAGCATACCAAATTGTTCAAGAGTATACTCGTGTTGCCTGTCATAGATTTGAAACCTCACCAATTGTTCATTAGTGAATTCAAAGTTGGAATAGAATTGATGCACGAGAGCAGGGAAAAAAAACTTATCAAACAAAAGGAAAGGAAGCCAACCCATTATTCCGAATTCACGATCGATCTCTGGAAAATCTTGTAGTCTGACTTGTGCCGACCCGGGAATTTCTGACCAAATTTAAACTTAATCTTTATATGGTTTCGACATGATAAGCAAAGTCTGTAATGTTGAGTCTCAAAAATTTTGAACTGTTTCATGAAATCATTTGACCTTCGCATGCTTCTACGATTCAGGAACAACTATTTGTAAATAGATACATATATATTTGAATGTACATATATATAATTATATATATATATATATATAATGATTTGGAATATAATCTGAAATAAAATACTATTTGAGTGTTAAAAGAATATGTAAAATAAATATATAACTTCTATACATAATTATTTAAATGAATGTTGTAAAATAAGTAATTTATAAATATTATATATAGAAATTTATTATATTCCATAATTAGGTGATAATATTAATTTGTTATATCAATATTATTATTTTTATTTTTATTTAACAATATTATTATTATTATTATTATTAATATATTTGCATTTATATTTATAAATTACTAATATTTAATATTAATTATAATATATAAATCTCTGTAAAAACGAGTACAGTTAGATTTGTCACAATCAGTTTGTTATATTTTTCTGTTTACCCATGATAATTGAATATTGATTGAAAGTTCATGCTTTTACTTTATTCCTTTATCAACATCTATATTATACATGTATACATTACATAAATTACACCTACATACCCATTTTATTTCTGTTTTGGAATCGAGGATCAATTGCAACAAATCAACCACCATCTTCACTCTTCTTCTTCAACGATCATCTCCATCTTGCACCACCTTCTAACACCACCGGAGAATCATCACAACCCGGTTACCATCACACCATGGAACCACCAACACCCGTATACAAATCACCACCACCTTTTGTGTTTCTTTTCACGATTACAACTATCGAATCACTATTTCCAACACACATACACCATCGGCAAACTATATCAACCACCCTCCACCGCCATCTCCAACCACTTACTCTTCTCTCTCTCTCTCTCTCTCTCTCTCGTCTTTTCTTTCTCATTTATATTTTCTGTTTTTCGTTGTAAATCACAAGACAAACCACCACACTGTTACTCTAATTATTTGTTTGCTGCAGTAGCTGTAAACAGCCATCAACCGCCACTTTAACACCATCGACTATCACCTTAAAACCCATCACTATTTATCATTACCGAACCCAATTCCCTGCTGCTCCTGTCGAGCTGTTTCTGCCCACCCAAATAACAGTTTCTGCGATCTGTTTTAGATTCACATCCAAACCTAAACACCCCACTGAAACCATCATATTAACTGTCGTGTTTTGCTAGTAGTTGGTCACTATTTTATGCTACTAGTATTTGCATTTTCTGTTGAAAACGAGACCTTTTTTTGTTGTTGTTGCTACTCGTGTCATGTTTCTGCTGAGCAAAGGAAACATACATGGACACATACCTTCTTGTACACCTAGGCCACGATGATGATACATGATAAAGGTGGTGAACTATGACCAAATGAAATATAATAATGATAATGAATGATAATGTTGCCTATTTTTTTTCTTTTTCTATTCGGTAAAAAAAAAAAAGAAGTTAAAGGCACCGAAGGTTTCTTTTGTGGGACAAGTGGATTCAGATGGCCGATTTTTTTTTATTTGATTAGGATATCTTCGCATGCGTATGATTACTTTAGGTTAGTGGAATTCAAAAGTGAAATTTTAAAATAATAAAGGGAACGTACGAATGATTTAAAATAATGAGGGTATAGTCGGTCCACATCCCTACACGATCCATTATTGGCTTACACGATAGATATATTTTTTTAGAGATCACGATGATGATAGATGTCACGGTTATGTTGTGATGATGAACACAATGATGAACTTATGATGATGATAAAGAGATCATCCGTGTTTTCTGTTTCTAATCGAACGAAGAAATTAATGATACTAAGATGAAGATGATGCATGATTTAAAAGAATTTAGGGTGATGATTAAAACTGAAAATGGTAAATGGAGTAGTGGTTAGGGGAGTGTTCGAAATAGCGGGAGGTCGCTGGTTCGAGTCCGGACTGGGGCATTATTTTAAGCCATTTTTTTTTGAGGTAGAATTCCTATTTATTATTATTATTATTACTTCTATTAATATTATTATTATTCTTATTATTGACATCATCATTATTATTAAAGATAAGTATTATTATTGCCATTAACATTATTATCATTATGAGTATAAACATTTTTATTATCATGACTATTAAAATTATCATTTTTAAAACTATCATTAGTATTATTATCAGAATTATCATTATTTTTATCATTATTATCCTTATTATTATTTTTATGAATATGATTATTTTTATCATTACTAATATTATTTTAGTATTATTATAATTAATAATTTTAACAAAACAAATTATATATATACATATATAAAAATATACATATTTAATACATATACCATAACAAAATTAATATTTGTAATCATTTACAATATATAAAATGAATATATGAAACATATAGGTTAATAATATAAGAATGATATAACTACTAAAGTTATATATATAAATTTGTTCGAATACAAATATGTGTGTGTTAATATATATATAAATGATATAGGTTCGTGAATCCGAGGCCAACCCTGCATTGTTCAATATAGTCATATGTATTTTTACTACAAAATACATTAGGTGAGTTTCATTTGCCTTTTTACCCTTTATATTTTTGGGCTGAGAATACATGCGCAATTTTTTATAAATGTTTTACGAAATAGACACAAGTAATCGAAACTACATTATATGGTTGAATGATCGAAGCCGATTATGCCCCTTTTTGCTTGGTAGCCTGAGAATTAGGGAACATCACTAATTTTGAGAATTAGTGCACGCCTAATTGGCGCGAATCCTAAAGATAGATCTATTGGGCCTAACGAACCCCATCTAAAGTACCGGATGCTTTAATACTTCGAATTCATTTTTATCATGTCCGAAGGATTTCCCGGAATGATAGGGGATATTCTTATATGCATCTTGTTAATGTCGGTTACCAGGTGTTCAAACCATATGAATGATTTTTGTCTCTATGCATGGGACGTATATTTATGAGAACTGGAAATGAAATTCTTGTGGTCTATTAAAATGATGAAAATGATCGTTTATGATAAACTAATGAACTCACCAACCTTTTGGTTGACACTTTAAAGCATGTTTATTCTCAGGTATTAAAGAAATCTTTCGCTGTGCATTTGCTCATTTTAAAGATATTACTTGGAGTCATTCATGACATATTTCAAAAGACGTTGCATTCGAGTCGTTGAATTCATCAAGATTATTGTTAAGTCAATTATAGTTGAATATATTAGGAAATGGTATGCATGCCGTCAACTTTCGATGTAATGAAAGTTTGTCTTTTAAAAACGAATGCAATGTTTGTAAAATGTATCATATAGAGGTCAAGTACCTCGCGATGTAATCAACTATTGTGAATCGTTTATAATCGATGTGGACTTCGTCTGGATGGATTAGGACGGGTTACTTCAGTTGGTATCAGAGCGGTGGTCTTAGCGAACCAGATCTGCATTAGTGTGTCTAACTGATAAGTCGTTAGGATGCATTAGTGAGTCTGGACTCCGACCGTGTCTGCATGTCAAAAGTTTTACTTATCATTTAGTGTCGGAAATTATTTGCTTATCATCCTTAAAGTCTAGACACGTCTTACTGCCTCTATTGCATAGACAGTGTATAGATAAATTCATATCTTAGCGTATCTGTTATTGTTACCTTTGCCTGACAGCTTCCGTAGATTCCTCCGTAACTTATGGGATTTTAGTATTATATATGCATATGTAAACTATGTATTGCAGGGTACTAATCTACATCCTATAATATATTTCTTATCGAAAATCCTTCATCTGATCGTACGAGATGAATCCCTCAACCATTTCGAATTCCTCAGATTCTGACAGTTATTCCGAAACGGATATTCACCTAAGCTCCGAAAGCAGCGTCACCAGAATGAATCAACCAATCATCCATCCCCAATTCATCTGATGGGTTCATAGTCGACTTAATCAATGGAGCCGCAAAGAAGGCGATCCCTTCCACCAACCGAATTCACCTTTTGACAATGAACCTGAAGCGTTTACCGGCGAGCCTGTTCGAGACACCATTTCCTCTCTCATTTCCAGAGTATCTTGTCACGATCATATACTATCTCAGATTTTAAACCTCATTCATTCGCTCGTCCGAACCGACAATCATCCCGGTATAATAGAAGAAGTCAACGAGCTTCGCGCCCGAGTTGTAGCCTTAGAAAATATAGTGCAAAACGTACCAGCTTCAACAACATCACCGGCATCAACAGTATCACGAATATCAATACCAGTACCACCAACAACCCAAGCTTCAACATCACATGCCTCAACATCTCATTCTGTACCTCGAGTAAAATCATCGTTCTACATATCGTTCTACATCAATTATCTTCGTTCTTCATGGCGACTATGTAATCTCTAAAGTCTTAGAGATTATTTATTCTAGCTCAAACTGAAAATCAAATGAGATTAATATCATATTAACTCATTAAATCCATGATTACATCTGGAGAAAATATATATGTATATATGTTTTCATAAAGAATGTAATTAAAATTCTTTTGTACAAACTGTTAATGATGAAAATATTTTAACGGGTAGGTAATACCCGAGAAATATTTAGATTTCACATTAATAAGTTACACTGTACATTCTTCGAATCAGATTCAATGGTCAATTACTATCCTACTTACATCCACAGATATACGTATCCGTTTACCGCAGAATAACCATTTTTCTTCAATTTCACATTTGGATTTTGACCTATCAGAATCCAACGAGTGGCATAATGAAGAAAACATTTGACAAAATAAAATTTGTTAGAAACAAACAAATTAACTATGAGAAACTTTGTTAAGAAACCACACTAACGAAATCCTAGCTAACTGTTCCTAGCTAACTGTTAATTCTGTATTACATTTCATTTATCGCAATTTTAATTTTCACAATTTTATTTATCGTCATTCAATTTCTGTTATTTTTTTTTTACGCACTTTATTTATTGTCATTTAAATTTCTGTTATTTATATTACGCACTTTAAATATCGGGACACGTATACAAGGTTTTGACATATCATATCGACACATCTATATATATTATTTGGAATAACCATAGACACTCTATATGCTGTAATGATCGAGTTCGCTATACAGGGATGAGGTTGATTCTCAAATAATATATATACTTTGAGTTGTGATCGAGTCTGAGACATGTACACGGGTCACGATACGTATTAATTAATTCGAATATTATATATTAAATTATATATGAATTATTGAACTGTTACCGTGGACTATCGACTGTGGACTAATAACATTGGACAATTAAAATGAATTAAAATATTGAATATAACGTATGAAACTAAACAATTCTTCAAGTTTACCACTTGATCTCATCTTAAACCTCATTTGTATCTTGACGATTACAATCTGCGTTCAAACCTTTCATGATTCTTAAAAACACCTCAATCGAAAGGATGAACCAACCGCACTTTACCTACGGAAGAAAAGATTGATGCATATAGTTATGCACCTGAAAAATTCTCGAAACCTGAGTAAACGTTTAACACGTATCTGTGTTACCTCCTTTGGCGTTGTTATTACCGAAAATAACTTTGCAATTCCTTTTCAAATTAGACAATTTTGTCACAGCTTCAGCAAATCAACTTCGACATTCGTTCGAATTATAACCTTGATATATATATATATGTGTGCTCATTTATTTGTTACCGGAGAACCATTTATATTCCATCACAATAGCAGTAAACTTACCAGCAGCATCATTGATCTTTAACTTTCCAAAAAATCATTAGATTCAATGAAACCCTATCATATACTCATCCGCATCTTATAACGAGAATTTCCATATCAATTACCAAGAATTAGCAATCAGTATTTTGAAATCTCGCAACGTTACTACATCAACGGTTATATGTATACATATAACATTTATCTCCTAGAATTACGATCTTCAAATCTGAAATTTTGAAAAGCACCCAGCCTACAAATCAATACATTGAACTTTGAAAAAGCTGAATGAAGCAGCAGAAACTGTAGGCAACCGTAAACGACCTTAATCGTCGGAAGTTTGATGATAAAGAATAGTATGTTGGAAAAGCTCAGAAAAGTTGGAACTGAAAAACGGATTGAGCTAACCACGAAGGAGACCAAGGACAAATACAAGAACCATACCCTATATTCAAAGAATCCAGATAATTCTGGATCCGTTGAAATCTTTAGAGAATATCTTGCTCCTAGGTCATGTTAAAACCTTGCGAAAAAACTTTCTTCATCAACCATCGAACTTAGAAATTCCAAAATATCATCATAAATATCTTCGATATTTCTGAAGATATTTTCATAAATATTCTCGTCCGAAATTATTTATCTCTTCGTGCTATCTATATTACATCATAAAGGAAACTACTTTAGTTTCTAAATTTCTCTAAAATTTGAGTTTGAATTAGGAATGATTTTGAAGTAGTGTTGGAAATTGATGCATGAGTTAGTATAATATAATGACACTTGATCAATGTGATTATATTACAGTAAGTCATGCTGAGTTTCTAATGGAACGTGATGATTCACAGATCATAACGTCATCACGTGCCATGTTACATAACTCTTTCATTCTGTTTAACTTCTGAGCATATCAAGAAAATATATTCTTGATAGTTCTGTTCTCAGTGATTCTGGTAATTTGACAAATCAAATTGTGCCATTACGTTCCTTATTGTTTAGAACATTAAGTTCATTTGAAACTCCATACTTACGAATTCTGGACCATTACTCGCTTTACTAGAGGTCAAGAGGAGAATAAAAAGGCAAAGAGCTCCAAAATATAAGAGAAAATATAAAGCCCAATAACAACACGGAGGTTACAAACTGTGAATATTAATACGAATAGCAATATAAAGGCACGGTATAATTAAGAATATTATCACCCCAAGGTAATAGTAGAAGTGAACAGATTCTTCTGGTGGAAGATTGAAAAGAAGAATGACAGAAATGATAATTAGGAAAATATCAAGGATTAGAACGGGATTAAGCATTTTCATAATCTATTAGATGTATGAACTAAGAAATAAAGTATAGGAATGATGAGAATAATGGAACGGGGGAGTTTAATTTATAGTAAAATATCTGACAGGGCAATCAAAACAGATTATCGCATTTAATCAAAGAGAATCCTAATTTCCTTAAATCCCGAAGAATCAGATCTTATAGATAACGAAGACTTTCTTTGAAATCCCTTGAATTCCGGAATTCAACCAAGACAACATCAAAAGTCAAGACACACCTTATTTTCTAAATTCAACCATGACTAGTCAAAAGTTATGATGAAACTTGTTTTTCTCATTTCACTCTTTTGTGATAGCTTCATTCGTACTCTTCAAATAATCGAATCGTTTCGTCGATATTACTCAATGATAATAAAACTCTATTTATCAACTCATATTCGTCATGAAAACATTTTAATTGTTAGCCATGACCACCTCACTCAAATTTCGGGACGAAATTTCTTTAACGGGTAGGTACTGTGACAACCCGGGAATTTCGGACCAAATTTAAACTTAATCTTTATATGGTTTTGACATGATAAGCAAAGTCTGTAATGTTGAGTCTCAAAAATTTTGAATTGTTTCATGAAATCATTTGACCTTCGCCTATTTCTACGATTCAGGAACAACTATTTGTAAATAGATACATATATATTTGAATGTACATATATAATTATATATATAATGATTTGGAATATAATCTGAAATAAAATACTATTTGAGTGTTAAAAAAATATGTAAAATAAATATATAACTTCTATACATAATTATTTAAATGAATGTTGTAAAATAAGTAATTTATAAATATTATATATAGAAATTTATTATATTCCATAATTAGGTGATAATATTAATTTGTTATATCAATATTATTGTTATTATTATTATTATTTTTATTTTTATTTAACAATATTATTATTATTATTAATATATTTGCATTTATATTTATAAATTACTAATATTTAATATTAATTATAATATATAAATATCTGTAAAAACGAGTACAGTTAGATTTGTCACAATCAGTTTGTTATATTTTTCTGTTTACCCGTGATAATTGAATATTGATTGAAAGTTCATGCTTTTACTTTATTCCTTTATCAACATCTATATTATACATGTATACATTACATAAATTACACCTACACACCCATTTTATTTCTGTTTTGGAATCGAGGATCAATTGCAACAAATCAACCACCATCTTCACTCTTCTTCTTCAACGATCATCTCCATCTTGCACCACCTTCTAACACCACCGGAGAATCATCACAACCCGGTTACCATCACACCATGGAACCACCAACACCCGTATACAAATCACCACCACCTTTCGTGTTTCTTTTCACAATTACAACTATCGAATCACTATCTCCAACACACATACACCATCAGCAAACTATATCAACCACCCTCCACCGCCATCTCCAACCACTTACTCTTCTCTCTCTCTCTCTCTCTCTCTCTCTCTCTCTCTCTCTCTCTCTCTCGTCTTTTCTTTCTCATTTATATTTTCTGTTTTTCGTTGTAAATCACAAGACAAACCACCACACTGTTACTCTAATTATTTGTTTGCTGCAGTAGCTGTAAACAGCCATCAACCGCCACTTTAACACCATCGACTATCACCTTAAAACCCATCACTATTTATCACTACCGAACCCAATTCCCTGATGCTCCTGTCGAGCTGTTTCTGCCCACCCAAATAACAGTTTCTGCGATCTGTTTTAGATTTACATCCAAACCTAAACACCCCACTGAAACCATCATATTAACCGTCGTGTTTTGCTAGTAGTTGGTCACTATTTTATGCTACTAGTATTTGCGTTTTCTGTTGAAAATGAGACCTTTTTTTTGTTGTTGCTGCTACTGGTGTCATGTTTCTGCTGAGCAAAGGAAACATACATGGACACATACCTTCTTGTACACCTAAGCCACGATGATGATACATGATAAAGGTGGTGAACTATGACCAAATGAAATATAATAATGATAATGAATGATAATGTTGCCTATTTTTTTCATTTTCTATTCGGTAAAAAAAAGAAAAAAGAGAAGAAGTTATAGGCACCGAAAGTTTCTTTTGTGGGACTAGTGGATTCAAATGGCCGATTTTTTTTTTATTTGATTAGGATATCTTCGCATGCATATGATTACTTTATGTTAGTGGAATTCAAAAGTGAAATTTTAAAATAATAAAGGGAACGTACGAATGATTTAAAATAATGAGGGTGTAATCGGTCCACATCCCTACACGATCCATTATTGACTTACACGATAGATATATTTTTTTAGAGATCACGATGATGATAGATGTCACGGTTATGTTGTGATGATGAACACAATGATGAACTTATGATGATGATAAAGAGATCATCCGTGTTTTCTGTTTCTAATCGAACGAAGAAATTAATGATACTAAGATGAAGATGATGCATGATTTAAAAGAATTTAGGGTGATGATTAAAATTGAAAATGGTAAATGGAGTAGTGGTTAGGGGAGTTTTCGGAATAGCGGGAGGTCGCGGGTTCGAGTCCGGGCTGGGGCATTATTTTAAGCCATTTTCTTTTTGAGGTAGAATTCCTATTTATTATTATTACTTCTATTAATATTATTATTATTCTTATTATTGACATCATCATTATTATTAAAGATAAGTATTATTATTGCCATTAACATTATTATCATTATGAGTATAAACATTATTATTATCATGACTATTAAAATTATCAGGTTTAAAACTATCATTAGTATTATTATCAGTATTATCATTATTTTTATCATTATTATCCTTATTATTATTTTTATGAATATGATTATTTTTATCATTACTAATATTATTTTAGTATTATTATAATTAATAATTTTAACAAAACAAATGATATATATACATATATAAAAATATACATATTTAATACATATAACATAACAAAATTATTTAATCATTTACAATATATAAAATGAATATATGAAACATATAGGTTAATAATATAAAAATGATATAACTACTAAAGTTATATATTTAAATTTGTTCGAATATAAATATGTGTGTGTTAATATATATATAAATGATATAGGTTCGTGAATCCGAGGCCAACCCTGCATTGTTCAATATAGTCATATGTATTTTTACTACAAAATACATTAGGTAAGTTTTATTTGCCTTTTTACCCTTTATATTTTTGGGCTGAGAATACATGCGCAATTTTTTATAAATGTTTTACGAAATTGACACAAGTAATCGAAACTACATTATATGGTTGAATGATCGAAGCCGATTATGCCCCTTTTTGCTTGGTAGCCTAAGAATTAGGGAACATCACTAATTTTGAGAATTAGTGCACGCCTAATTGGCGCGAATCCTAAAGATAGATCTATTGGGCCTAACGAACCCCATCCAAAGTACCGGATGCTTTAATACTTCGAATTCATTTTTATCATGTCCGAAGGATTTCCCGGAATGATAGGGGATATTCTTATATGCATCTTGTTAATGTCGGTTACCAGGTGTTCAAACCATATGAATGATTTTTGTCTCTATGCATGGGACGTATATTTATGAGAACTGGAAATGAAATTCTTGTGGTCTATTAAAATGATGAAAATGATCGTTTATGATAAACTAATGAACTCACCAACCTTTTGGTTGACACTTTAAAGCATGTTTATTCTCAGGTATTAAAGAAATATTCCGTTGTGCATTTGCTCATTTTAAAGATATTACTTGGAGTCATTCATGACATATTTCAAAAGACATTGCATTTGAGTCGTTGAGTTCATCAAGATTATTGTTAAGTCAATTATAGTTGGATATATTAGGAAATGGTATGCATGCCGTCAACTTTCGATGTAATGAAAGTTTGTCTTTTATAAACGAATGCAATGTTTGTAAAATGTATCATATAGAGGTCAAGTACCTCGCGATGTAATCAACTGTTGTGAATCGTTTATAATTGATGTGGACTTCGTCTGGATGGGTTAGGACGGGTCGCTTCATGACTTGTCGACCTTCACTAATAGGTCTATTATTTGTGGGTTGATTCATAATGTGATTGTAGAGATAGAGATAGAGAGACTTGAATGGTGGATATGGATGAAAAGAGTGTGTATGGATACTCTTTAAGTAGATCCACAAAGTTTTCCCGGACGACCCAATGTCGTCCGGAAAGATATGATCCAATTATTGTACCGGAAAAAATGGCTCCAAAAAAAGGAAAATTGTTTCCCGCTGCACCAAGAATTCCCGCACAAATGCATCTCTGCTCAACACAACTTTATGCAGAGCATCTCTGCTCAACACAACTTTATGCAAAGCATCTCTGCTCAACACAACTTTATTACACGAATCCAATGTTAAAATTACACAATTTATTGAAAATTTAAATTACACAGTTTATTAAAATATAACAATTTTTTGAAATTCAAAATACAACAATAACACAATTTAAGCATTCAAAGTTGGTCATGAATGTGGTGGTGGTGGATTAGATGATGGAAGGCTGGCGTCAATATCAAGCATGAAGATACATTGAAATAGTAGAAACTGAAATACTAGAAACTGAAATTAATTATGAAACTACAAACTAATACTGAAACTGAAATACTAGAAACTGAAATACTAGAAACTGAAATTAATTCTGAAACTACAAACTACAACACAATACTTCCATAGGTGATTACATCGGTTAGCTGAAAATGAAATACGACACAAATGCTACAAAAGTACAAATTAACATCAGTTTCAACATTTTTGCTTGACGTTTTGCGGTTTTGAGTGAACGTTCTAGATCTTTTTTGGACCTTAACAATTCTAAGCGCCCTCTCAGACCAGAGCGAATCAATCCAAATTTGTCGCTTTCTACAAAGTGCAGACATCAATGTGCCGTATCGAATACGGCTGGAAACAGCAGAAACGAATTGGTCCCGAAACAGCAGACGGCTTTCCGGACGACTAGTCGTCCAGGAAGAGTCGTCCGGTTTTTTTTTCTTTTTCTGTAATTAATAAATAATTAATAATAAATAATTAATATTATTTTATTATTATTTCTTTTGGGACGATATGTCGTCCCCAAGGGTCGTCCGGAAAAAGCGTCCACGAAGGCAAGCGTTGAAAGTCAATGTGGGCCCCACCTTCCGTCCGAGAAAAAAAAATGCCGTCCAGAAAAACTTTCCGGGACGAACCTTTCTGGACGACACATTCCGGACGATGTGTCGTCCGAGAAGACTTTCTGGGACGAAAAATCGTCCCTAAGAGTCGTCCGGAAAGATCTTTTTTCCAGTAGTGTTTATAGAAGATGTTCATTTGACCCATTTGAAAAATATTAACGACCAATTTGACCAGTTTATTGATGACTGGAGTACTGGTATACAACTGCTGCTTGCGTTGTCTTCATGACATTTTCGTATTTGATGTGATTATAGAAAGGTTCTTGTATTTACTTTGTTGGCAGGTATCAGCTTATGTTGCTTGCTAAACTGCTTGTCATAAAGCATTGTAGATCATCTTAAATCTCAAATGTTTTGATGTTGATATCCATTATATTTTGTGTTACCTACCTATTTCAATCTTGAATAACCCGTCGTAAAAAACATTTATATGATTTTTGATTTTGGGTAGACAATAAAAATGTTGACCGTGTTATTTTAAATTCAAAGGACATGTTTATTCAAATCAAAACTAAGGTGAAAATTGTTGCTTCATATTTCCAAATTAATATATAGTGCATCTATGTTTATGTTTCCGTCTGATCCATTCATTCGTTTTTAGAAGATTATTTTATATTACATCCATCCATGTAAAATTGGAAATTACACTCGAAGAAGATTAAATTCAATTTTACGTACGTTGTTGAACCATTATATATCTATGCACATCTTGTGGTTGAAGGTGCCTATATGAAAGATGACACGTTCTGTAGATCAAAACTGAAAGGTCACAATCTATTCCTCATGATCAGCATGTGATCTTAATAACGACAATTATATAGTGATATAAGCATCCATTCATCTTCCTAATCATGAATATCTATCGTTTCGGATTAAACATCTCATACTTAAGCATTTGATTCTTTGATTAAATCGACGGTTGGTAACCAATTTGGATGTGTTGTTCTTGTCCAAAATTGTTTCATATAAATATTGGAGGAAGAAGAAACATGGTCTTTCCTTCAATTTATGTTTTTCTTCCTATTTCTCAAACATGTTTTACTCTTTTTTTTTTGTTTAATTGGTGTGCTAGGACTATAACATCAGTAAAAAGCCATGTGCCACTCAGGAATGAAGACACCTCTTTAAAAGGGGAGGTTTGTATAACACTTATCAAATTGACATATTTAGTAAACAAAATATTTTATGTAAAAACGTCGTATGATCAATAGTATAGTTACGATGTTGGTTAGTTATACTGTGATTATTTGCCTATATCTTCACTTGTTGCTGGAAAGGATGTTTTAGTTTTTAAATCATTGCGTGTAGATGGTGTGTTTGAAGATTGTTGATCGGTATATATATATATATATATATATATATATATATATATATATATATATATATATATATATATATATATATATATATATATATATATATAGGGGCATGATCAATGGGGAAGTAACCAATCGGGGGAAGAAAAAAAAAATTTCCGTTTTTTTTGGAATTTTTTTTTTCCGGCATCAAGATCACACGAAAATATGAACATTTAGAAGAGACACTTCGTGATGAATGTTATTATTTAGGCGGAAAAACGATCGACAAAAATAACATTCAAGATAATATTGTTCGTGAAGAATGTTAACGTTTTTTTTTTCTTCATGTTTTGTGAAGTAAAATTTAGCCCGATTTAGAGTTTAGGGTTTAGGGTTTGGTGTTTTGGGTTTATTCCATAAACCCAAAACACCAAACCCTAAACCCTAAACTCTAAACCGTTCGTGTTAAAAACTCAATCTAAATCCTAAATCTAAACCCTAAACCCTAATATCTAAACCCTATAAACCCTAATATTTAAACCCTAATATCTAAACTCCAATAGCTAAAACCTCAACATACGCTCGAAAAACACGATAATTGTTATATATTACTTCTTCGATCGTTTTCCCGCCAAAATAAAAACATTTATCACAAAGTGTCTCTACTAAATGTTCATATTTTCATCCCATCTATAATGTTCGTGAACAAAGTTTTTTCAAACAACGAAAAAAAAAAGTTTTTGCTTCCCCCCGCTTCCCCCCGATTGGTTATACATGTGTGTGGGTTATACAACGGCATAAACATTTCCCTTTTGATCCTACCACTATATATATATATATATATATATATATATATATATATATATATATATATATATATATATATATATATATATATATATATATATATATATATATATATATATATATATATATATGTGTGTGTGTGTGTGTGTGTGTATATATATATATATATATATATATATATAGTGTGTGTGTGTGACGCCCCGTATAAAATCATCGTGTACGGTACATTAACAACAGGATCATTACAAGGTCAAACACTATATGCTGCTTGAAAACCAATTTTGCATTC
The DNA here is from genome assembly GCF_046630445.1 of Rutidosis leptorrhynchoides. NCBI lineage: Eukaryota > Viridiplantae > Streptophyta > Magnoliopsida > Asterales > Asteraceae > Rutidosis > Rutidosis leptorrhynchoides. Next base: position 168,472,165 of record NC_092333.1, read on the forward strand.
ATGAACAGATAACGTTTTACAAAAGATGAACAGGAAACATTAAAATGAGTACATGATACTAAGGTCATTACAAAGCTATTATTTTGAAAATAACATAAGTTGCGAATGCAAAGTAAAAGTTCCATGCTTGAGACATCTCTAAGTAATGCAGCGGAAGTCTAACACAGCAAGTCTGTAACAGCAAGTCTATACACCGAGACTAGAACAGCAAGGCTAACAGCGGAAGCAACAACGTCTAAACACCTGAGAAATATATGCTTAAAAAGTCAACACGAATGTTGGTGAGCTATAGTTTGTTTGTATTCAGTAATATAATGTAGGCCACGAGATTTCAGTGCTTCAAACAAGCGTTTCAAATCAGTAATTCATATATGTATAACTGTGGGCACATGGTAACTAGACTTAACGTTTATAACCCCCTGAAAGTACACTTGGAGAGTGCGTATGTTCACAAAGTATTAAACACCCATTAAATGCTAGCGCGACTAGCCCGAGTGGGGATGTCAAACCCTATGGATCCATATCTAAGATTCGCGTTCACCGGTTCAAAAACCAATGACTAAACGTTACCGTGCTAAGGGAAATATTTATGCCGTTGTATAACCCACACACATATAAAGTTTAAGTACTCGTGCCTAGTATGTAAAACTTAAAAAGCGCATGTATTCTCAGTCCCAAAATAATTAAAGTAAAAAGGGATGCTATAACTCACAGTGATAAAAGCGATAAAGTCGGTAATGAAAGTACGCAAGTAGTAAGTCGGTCCGAAAGGTCGTCAACCTAAATAAAAGGTTACTAGGTCAGTAGGTTGTCTTTATGAATTCTAATAGTGCCTAAAATAAGTTTAAGTGTCATCATCATCATCATTCATCATCATAAAAGCTAAGTAAGTTCGACAAGAATAGAGATAGAAACAATAGGCTGATTTCGGTCAGCTGCTACGACCTCTACGTAAATCGAAAAGATGCATAGTCAGTGGCTATGGCTCCGTATATGAGTCCCCTAACAGCTGACCAGTTTTCAGAACCTAACTCGTCTTCATTTGACCGTGGCAGTGGCTTAAGTGCGAGTAGGTCAGAAATTTCAGCACAACGTTAATAGGGTGTAGTGACTCTCGGAGGGCCATAAATCCTAAACCGTAACTCGGATTAAGACGAGGCCTAAACGGAAAATCGTCTACTCGAACCAAACTAACTGAAAATCATCTTTCCAGTAGCCCAGGTAGTTTTATCAGATACGAAAATCAGTGGACAAGTACTCCGGTGGGGTTCTTGGTGCTTGATGCTCATCACGGTTCTCATCCTTGATGCTTGTAGCTTCAAGTGTACAACTCGTTGATGATTTAGCATCACCTTGACTAAGAATTCACCATCAATACACAATATGTTAAGACCAAGTAAGAACACAACTCATTCATGAGTCTTAGATGGATGATGAACCAATGTTACATCATATCCTTAGTCTTAACACAATTTCAATTCACAATAACAACTAAAGCTACAAACTTTACATCAATTCAACAAGTATAAGCACAATCCAAGTCAAAAGGGGTGATGGAACCCTAAGCTAGAGAGCTTGGATCCATTTCACACAATTTATAAGGTCACAAAGCTAGAAAGCTTGAACCTTTAGTGTTCTTGAAGATCTTGAAGCATAAAGCTTGGATCTTTAAGTTTCATGAAGACCATAAACACAAGTTTTGATCTTTATAACAAAAAAACAAGATCATAAGCTAGAAAACTTAGATCCAACAACAAGATATGAAGATTCAAGCTAGAAAGCTTGAATCTTGATTGTTCTTGAAGATCTTGAAGCATAAAGCTTGGATCTTGAAGATGCATGAAGATTACAAATAAAAGTTTGAATCTTTATCATAAAATAACAAGATTAAAGCATAAAAGAAGTAGATCTACAAAGTTGGTGAAGATTCAAAGCTAGAAAGCTTGAATCTTCAATGTTCTTGAAGGATTCATGCTTGAATCAACAAGATATAAGCAAGATCAAAGCTAAAAGGAACTTTGATCTCCATAATATGATGATGATGGCCACGAAAATGAATGGAAGGGAAGAAGAAAAAGAAGACTTACAAGTAATGCTAGAAAGGAAAGAAAGAAAGAACAAGTGTGTGTGAAACCAAATGAGCAAGTGATTTGAATGAGAGGTGAATGGCTAGTATTTATAAGCAAGAAAATTGACATGGATTGATGACATGGACAAGGCCATATGGCCATGATTTTTGAGGGAGGGGGAGGGGGACAAGTTGTTGCTTTTTGGCTAATGGTGTTTAAAGTGTATCCTTATGCTAGAATCCTAAGTGACAAAGTTGATAATCCTTATCCATTATGCTAGTATGACCCATTAATTAATTATTTATTTATTTATTTATTTATTATTATGGGTCACTAGTAATAATACTTGGGCTAATTAATTGGGTCACTAGCTAGAGTAGGGTGGGCTTGAGCCCAACAAGGTGGAAAGTCCAACAAGACTAATTATTGGGCTCTAGCAATTAAATAAATAAAATTAAGCATCCAAAGGCCCAAGTAATTATTATTATAAAATAATAATTAATATTTCGTTGTCCAAATATTCCGGTTCTGACAAAAGTCAAATGTGCGCGCAGTCCGCGGTTTATTCGTAACGGCAAGTAACACTAACGGTTATAAAGCATCCGGTGGACAAGTTAAGCATTCTACATACACCAAGGCACGTTTTAATGTATATATGAATATAAAACACGTGTGCTAGGGTTCCGGAGTAATAAAGTAACACAGTACGCACAAATACGCAGTTTTGCAAAAACACAAGGCACAAAAGCAAGTCGAAAAAGCCGGGTCGTTACATAGTGGTAGGATCAAAAGGGAAGTAACCAATCGGGGGGAAGCAGGGGGAAGCAAAAAAAAAAAAAATTTTCGTTGTTTGAAAAAACTTTGTTCACGAACATTATAGATGGGATGAAAATATGAACATTTAGTAGAGTCACTTTGTGATAAATGTTTTTATTTTGGCGGAAAAACAATCGAAGAAGTAATATATAACAATTATCGTGTTTTTCGAGCGTATGTTGAGGTTTTAGCTATTGAGATTTAGATATTAGGGTTTAGATAATAGGGTTTAGATAATAGGGTTTATAGGGTTTAGATATTAGGGTTTAGAAATTTAGGGTTTAGGGTATAGATTTAGGATTTAGATTGAGTTTTTAACACGAACGGTTTAGAGTTTAGGGTTTAGGGTATAGGGTTTAGGGTTTGGTGTTTTGTGTTCATGGAATAAACCCAAAACACCAAACACCAAACCCTAAACCCTAAACTCTAAATCGGACTAAATTTTACTTCACAAAATATGAAAAAAAACGTTCAAATTCTTCACGAACAATATTATGTTGAATGTTATTTTTGTCGATCATTTTCCCGCCTAAATAATAACATTCATCACGAAGTGTCTCTTCTAAATGTTCATATTTTCGTGTGATCTTGATGCCGGAAAAAAAAATTCCAAAAAAATGAAAAAAATAAAATTTTGCTTCCCCCCGCTTCCCCCCGATTGGTTACTTCCCCATTGATCCTGCCCATATATATATATATATATATATATATATATATATATATATATATATATATATATATATATATATATATATATATATATATATATATGTTATAAAAGTTAAATTGGATGTTAATTTTATTATTATTATAGATATTGTATAGTAGATTTTTTGAGTATAAATATGTGTGTTATGAGTTTATAAAACATACACTAAATATATTCTCTCATATTCTCTCATATTCTCTCTATATACTTATTAGTAGTCTACAGTCAAGAACTAGGCCACTAAAGGTAGTTATAAGCCTACAAAATTATAACACATTATCAGCACGAAGTGCTCCGTATAATCAAGGTTTATCTAAGCAAGCACACGTCACTAATCAAGGTAAGAAATTATCTAACTTTTATTAACTTCACTAACATTTATATTTATGTTATTTAAGTTATATATGGTCGGTTATACCGCCTGAATTATATTTCTGTAATCTAACTTTTATTAACTTCACTAACATTTATATTTATGTTATTTAAGTTATATATGGTCGGTTATACCGCCTGAATTATATTTCTGTAATCTAACTTTTATTAACTTCACTAACATTTATATTTATGTTATTTAAGTTATATATGGTCGGTTATACCGCCTGAATTATATTTTCTGTAATCTAACTCTTAATAACTTCACTAACATTTATATTTATGTTAATAAGACCTCATGATTGTACGCAACAAGTCATTTGACAACACGGTACTTTATGTACGCAACACGTCATTTGACAACACGGTACCATGGGTCGAGATTAATTCCGATCAATACGAATACGATGGGGTCTTTATATGTTATCTAACATTTATGATTACTTATGCAATTAATCATTATTTATTTCATGCATACTAATGTTTATTCTTAAATTTATAATCTTAAAAGTTAAAATAAGAAAAGGTAGTTTGTATTTTTATTAAAAGTAAATCTTAAAAGTTAAAATAAGAAAAAGTAGTTTGTATTTTTATTAAAAGTAAATTTTAAAAGTTAAAATAAGAAAAGTAGTTTGTATTTTTATTAAAAGTAAATCTTAAAAGTTAAAAAAAAGTAGTTTGTATTTTTATTAAAAGTAAATCTTAAAAGTTAAAATAAGGAAAAGTAGTTTGTATTTTTATTAAAAGTAAATCTTAAAAGTTAAAATAAGAAAGGAACATAAGTTCCGAATATATTCCTTTTTTTTTTTGTTAACTGAATATGTAAACGATTAGTCAGCCTATAAAATTGGTATAATATGATTTATATTTTATTTGATAATATGAAGCAGGTTATGAAATCAAAAGTTGTGTATACCAAAACTCTACCTAAGTTGTTGAATATATTTTATTATTATAATATATATGTAGTCGTAAACTGGATATTTCTCGTTTGAGTTATTAACACATTAGATCTATGAAGTAATTAAATAGTTATGAATATTATTTTATTCCAAAAAGAAGAATATATATATATATATATATATATATATATATATATATATATATATATATATATATATATATATATATATATATATATATATATATATATATATTTATTGCAATACTATGATCTGCTACTCTCATGTTATCATATTGTGGTATACTGTTTTAACTTGTATGATTGTATAAACCGACTACATATGAGCATGTTATAGAACATATTTGTGTCTAGTTATCTTCGGATAGAATAACTATTTTTGAGTCTTATGCATGATGAATATAATCATTGATTTATGTTTTGTATTGACTAGGAATATTCTATTTATGGAATGAATATTGATGAATCATAATCATGATTTTTTAAGACAAAGTATACTTGGTGTATTTGATGTATGCATCAAGTAATTTTATACTTATATATGTATATATGTATATATGTATATATTGTGATTATATATGCTACATGGTTATGGTTGCTACCTTGTAAGTTTTTAATTGGTCTAACATGAAACTTAGAAAAAGTGGTTATATTAATTTGTTATATCATGACCTATGCTATTATTAATCTAATTGATTAATAAGTTAGTGGATTAGATTGGCATATTATTTTGTGATCGGTGTACTCTTTTAAACTCTCGCCATATACATGATTATATGTGCTATACACTGATGCAATTTGATTTTTTTTTTTAAATCATGATAAATTGCATGTTGGATTATTTTAATATTTAATGCATAATTGATAATCATCATGATCTTTTAAGATTAGAAATATATTTGATCTGTACATAAATTAGTTGTATACTTAATATACATATCTTTCAAGTGAATATAATTCACAGACCTTTGATATATTAGATCGATTTACATGGTAATTTAATATTTGAAATGTTACCTTATATTTGATATTATTTGATATATATTATTTTATGCAACAAAAAAAAATAATAATAAAAAATAATAATAATAAAATAAATAAATTATGTGGAGTCCAGTTTTATGATGATTAATTGGGCTTATCATGACTATTGCTACTAGGTTACTAGTACGATTGTTGAGTCGCTTTCTAATGCGGTTCTTTCTCAGATTGTAACTTGTTTGCAGATAATGGTAACATACACACTATGATCAAATCTAAGAAATATTTCATTGATTTAAATCAAATGAAGGAATTATAAATACTATATCAGGTCTTGCAAACTTGATATAAGGAACGGAAAATGCAAAAATTTATATTACCAAATGGTAAAAAATTTCTGATAAACAATGCCTTGTTTTCTCAAAATCAAAGAGAAATTAATTGAGTTTCTCTGATATATATATATCATAATGGATATGATTATCAGTAAATGATAATAGATAATGAGAAATATCTATGTAGCACCGAAAAGCGCATATGATGAAAAGCGCGTATATGATTAAAAGCGCATATGATAAAAAGCGCATATGATGAAAAGCGCATATGATGAAAAGCGCAGCGCATATGATTAAAAGTGCAAATGGTGATTAATGAAAAGCACATTGAGAAAAAATCACCAATATTTCTTGAAAGAATTCAAGGGAATATATATGGACCAATTCATCCATCATGTGGACCATTTTGATATTTCATGATTCTAATAGACGCATCTAGCGGATGGTCTCATGTTTGTGTGTTATCAAGCCGTAATATGGCATTTGCAAAGTTTCTTGCACAAATTATTAAATTGAGAACACATTATTCTGATTACATCATTAAAAGGATGAGACTTGATAATGCTGGTGAGTTAACATCTCAAGTATTGAATGATTATTGATAAGGCTAAAAAGGAACATATATTTCATAGCAATATCCCTCCTAAATAATAGGTTTTCATATGTAATTGTATTATATTTTCATTGTAATTGTTTAAATAAATAAGTGCGAAGACAAAAGGCGAAAACGAAGATTTGAAGACGCAAACGTCCAAAAAGCTCAAATGTACAAGATACAATCCAAGTGGTTCAAATTATTGATGAGAAACGTCTAAAAATGACAAGAGTACAAGTTACAAAATGCAAAGTACAAGATATTAAATTGTACGCAAGGACGTTCGAAAATTAGGAACCGAGACATGAACCAACTTTCAACGCTCGACGCAACGGAGCTAAAATTACAAGTTAACTATGCTCAAGAATATAATATAATATTTAAATAATTCATAATAAGAATAATAATAAATAATAAAAAGTTGTTAATTGAGCATAGTTAAGGGGTCATAAGTGAAAATTTCAAATCACCAATTGTCTATAAAATGAAATTCACGGTGTAATGAAAAAAACACCTTTTCTTCTTTCTTTCTCTTTACATGTAATATATATATTTATAATTTTAATTTTAATTTTAGTTTAAGTTTAATAATAATTGGGTTATTGTAAGGATGTTTTACGGGTTTTAAAGTCGAAACTCTGTCCGTGTAACGCTACACGATTAATAATCACTGTAAGTTATGTTCTTCCTTTTTAAATTAATGTCTCGTAACTAAGTTATTATTATGCTTATTATTATGCTTATTATTATGCTTACTTTAACCGAGGGCGGGACGAGAAATTTTGTTATCATTATTTTTAATTTAATTGATTTAAAGTATGCCAAAAAAAAATATTAGATTTTATAAATTTTTGAACGTGGGGTAATATACCCAACTTTAAAATTATGTATGTTTGTATTTTATGTTATATACAAAACAGGGTAAAACAACGCACTTTCAAAGACTGTCATTAAGTTCAGAAAAAGGTACTAATTTTGACGACAAGAAACAAAATATCAAATGTGAAATAACAACAATATGTTTGCAAACTTGGTATTTTTAATCATTTTTCTACACTAATCACCCTCATGAATTTAAATTTTTACTGATTTCTTGCAAATGAGGGCATTGCAAGATCTCAAGTGTGGGGAAGGGTTATAAATTCTTTCGGGTTAACACTTATTTTAATTGCCAAATTTTGTGAAAATTTGAAAAAATTTCAACTAAATGAATTCAAAATCATGTTTATACATATTTATGAACGATAAAACTAGGTGTTAATGCCGAAATTATTGTTACCTCGAGGACATAAATTGAGAAACAACCCAAAACGCTTGAATTCATTTAAAATGGGATAGAAGAGAATAAAAAGGCAAAGAAAAGAATAAATAAAAGCTAAGTGTGGGAAGAATGTACCAAGTTATTCAATTAAAAACTATCTATCACATTTTTGTATAAGAATTATTGCAGGTACTTTTGCTTTGGACGATACTAATCAGTTTTACCCGGTTTACTGTAATATATTTTAAAGAAAGATGGATCTACACGATGAATCAATTCCATCATTAAAAGGAAGTAAAGTCTTCCGAAAAAGACACGCGCTTCTTGATTTAGGTCAAGAAGTTGTCGTCCAGACCAGCTGTAGGTTGACGAAAAATCTAGAAAAGTCATCGCTAAAATCAGCAGGAAATTCACGGACCTCAGCATCAAACAGGGTCGTCAAGTGGTCAGATTTATCCTAACCATGAGAAGGATTTATCTCGTACAATGGGGGGCACCGTGCAAATTAGCTTGATAAGACTAATGAATCAAATCCCCAGAAAGGATAATCTCCTTAAAGATCAAAAATCAGCTTTTAAGACTGATATTACTCAATCCTAGAGATTGACCTTAAAGATTGAGAATTACAAACTCATGGAATTCAATGATATCTAAACTCGAGCTTGAACGAGAAAATATTTTGATCAAAAATAAAACCGATTTATTTTCTGAAAACCTATTTTCAATGCGTTCATTACCATTGAACGTAAAATCCTGAGAATTTATCAGAATTTATTAGGTCACCTGAACCAAATCGGGTGTCAACCGTAAGAAACGGTGGTTGCATAGCATGGTCGGAGACAGGACCTTGTGCCAGACCGAAAAATCATAGGATGATCTTTACTATTGCTCCTACAAAGGATAGTAAAAGCATCCGACACGTTTTTGGACCATAATTAAAAGCATGTCACGGGACATTGCCTTAACAGTTTCTTGTTCATCGCTTTCCTTTACAACCGGACGGTATTTTGCCGAAAGGTAATATACGGGACAAGTAAACTGGACGTGTTGCTTTCCTAATACAAGGTTAGCAAGTGGGTAACACAAAACCACAAGTGTTGAGCTAAAATTTTCAAATCTGAAACCCACACAACCCACAAAAATATTTTGCAAACACCAGTGAAGGGTTATTCCGGAAAACTTATCTAGGGTAAAAGCTAGATTAAATTTTCAAAAAGATCAAATGTTTTCATAAAGATCCAATTTCCTTAAGGATCTACATTTTCATAGTCATGTGGGACTGTAAACCACCTTTCAAATGTGTACTTTGCTTTGGAAACCGAAAGTAAATCGGCTATTTGATTGCAAGTGTCGTTGACCTAAACCCGAGGCAACTGTGGATGACACACCCACCTTTAACCATGGTTCTATCGTTACTATCATTGTTTATACCACCATATCAAAATCACTGATGTACAAAGTGTGATGAATAAAAAAGTGATTCATGTATGTTTTTATTTCAAGTTCTGTATTGCTTGAGGACAAGCAACGCTCAAGTGTGGGATATTTGATAAGGCTAAAAAGGAACATATATTTCATAGCAATATCCCTCCTAAATAATAGGTTTTCATATGTAATTGTATTATATTTTCATTGTAATTGTTTAAATAAATAAGTGCGAAGACAAAAGGCGAAAACGAAGATTTGAAGACGCAAACGTCCAAAAAGCTCAAATGTACAAGATACAATCCAAGTGGTTCAAATTATTGATGAGAAACGTCTAAAAATGACAAGAGTACAAGTTACAAAACGCAAAGTACAAGATATTAAATTGTACGCAAGGACGTTCGAAAATTCGAAACCGAGACATGAACCAACTTTCAACGCTCGACGCAACGGAGCTAAAATTACAAGTTAACTATGCTCAAGAATATAATATAATATTTAAATAATTCATAATAAGAATAATAATAAATAATAAAAAGTTGTTAATTGAGCATAGTTAAGGGGTCATAAGTGAAAATTTCAAATCACCAATTGTCTATAAAATGAAATTCACGGTGTAATGAAAAGAACACCTTTTCTTCTTTCTTTCTCTTTACATGTAATATATATATATTTTTTAATTATAATTTTAATTTTAGTTTAAGCTTAATAATAATTGGGTTATTGTAAGGATGTTTTACGGGTTTTAAAGTCGAAACTCTGTCCGTGTAACGCTACACGATTAATAATCACTGTAAGTTATGTTCTTCCTTTTTAAATTAATGTCTCGTAACTAAGTTATTATTATGCTTATTTAAGCCGAAGTAATCGTGATGTTTGACTAAATATTAAGACGGGGTTATTGGATTTTGTACCATAATTAAGGTTTGGGCAAAAGACCGACACTTGTGGAAATTGGACTATTGACTATTAATAGATGGGGGGTATTGTCTAATTGAGTGACAACTCATTGGAGTCTGTCGAACCTATCTTCAAATTAATTATCCTAATAATTAATAATGATTATGGTTGTCCTATTTAGTGACGTTCATATGGAATCTATTATAATCATTTAATTAATTATTCGAGTTGGGTAATTGATTATTCAAACTGATCAAGTGGGTAAATTAGTATTTATATCTAATCAAAACAGGGGTAGATTACATACAGTGATAACTGGTGTAATTGTTGACAGAAGTGATAACTGCGTCACAGTTTAAATCCTTAATTAGTTGAAATATTTGACTTCGGGTATAAGGGTAATTTGACGAGGACACTCGCACTTTATATTTATGACCGATGGACTATTATGGATAAAAACCAGATAGGTATCAAATAAACCATGACAAAGGACAATTAACCCGAGTAACAATTAATTAAAATCAAAACGTTAAACATCATGATTACGGAAGTTTAAATAAGCATAATCCTTTTATTTCATATTCTATCGCAATTTTATTTATTGTTATTTTATTTATCGTCATTTATATATTTTACGCACTTTAATTATTGTCATTTATCTTTACGCTTAAAAATATAAAATCGACAAACCGGTCATTAAACGGTAAAAAACCCCCTTTTATAATAATATTACTACTTATATATATATATATATATATATATATATATATATATATATATATATATATATATATATATATATATATATATATATATATATATATATATATATATATATATATATATAGTTTTATAAAAATATAGTACGTAATCACTAGCTCCCTGTGGAACGAACCGGACTTACTAAAAACTACACTACTCTACGATTAGGTACACTGCCTATAATGTTGTAGCAAGGTTTAGGTATATCCCATCCGTAAATTAATAAAACTTGTGTCATATTTTGTAGTAAAAATAATACTATTTCGTACCCTCACACTACATCATCAAGTTTTTGGCGCCGCTGCCGGGGAGCGCTAAAACGTTATATTTTTAATTTATATCTGTAAAAATATAGTTATAAAAAAAAAGTAATTTCGGGGACACTTTTTGTGTTTTCACGGGGTATTTAAGTTTTTTTTTTTAGTTTTTGATTGATTAAAGATATATTAATTTAAATATAATAATTTAATAAATATAATAATATAATAATATTGAAATAAAATATAATAATATAATAATATTTTAGAATCAACTTTGATACGTAAAAGTTTTAAAAGTTTTAAAAAGTCGTATTTATTAAATATTTCAGGGGTATATTATGTAACTTATAATTAATAATTTCTATAATGTCGCTTTCATGTGAATAGTAAATTAATTAATTTCTTTCCTTTACTGAATCGTAAAAGTTTTAAAAGTTTTAAAAAGTCGTATTTATTAAATATTTCAGGGGTATATTATGTAACTTGCAATTAATAATTTCTATCATGTCGCTTTCATGTGAATAGTAAATTAATTAATTTCTTTTTAATTACTATTCATGAATAGTAAATGAGTTAAAAAAAAGTTTTGAAAAAAATAATAATAATAAAAAAATTATTAATTCCTTTAAAAAAAATTGTGTAAAAAAATCATTTTTTTTAAAGAAAAAAAATTCGTCTTAAAAAAAATTGTAAAAAAAATCGTTTTTTTTAAAGAAATTTTTTTTTTTAAAAAGTTTAAAAAAATATATATATAAAAAAAAAATTTTTTAAAAATTTTAAAATGCTTAAAAAACGAAATATAAAAAAAAATTAAAAAAAAAAGTTTTTTTTTTATTACCTTTAGATTTTTAGACTCTAGTTACAATTTTTAGTATTAAGTTTAGTTTTGCCATAGTTATTTTTATTTCTAAATTTTTAGGTTTGCCGTAAAATCCTTTAAGTGCTTATTCCTTAGACTAAGATTTATGTCTTTAGAATTTTGCGACGCCGTTTTTCGCGCTACTTTCTTATTTTTATTTTTCGACGCCTATTTTTCGACCTTTTTCGACGCGCAATCTTTTTCTTTCTTATTTCTCGCTATTCTAGTTTTAGGACATAGATTTTTATTCTACTTCTTATCTAAATTTCTTAAAATTACAAAAATTTATTTTAAGTGGTTAAATTGATAGACATCAAAATTTTCTGGTTCGTAGTAATAGTTGGATTTGTACGTGGACCGGGTTATTGGAGCCAAACAGTCCTCAATTATATTGAGACCAAACGAATCCTGCCCCTCTGCTGCATCTTTTGGCTATTCGAAACGTGGGCAATATCAGAAAAGTCTATTAATTGGACAACTTATATAAGTTTTTCTATTTTTATAACTAATAGGATATTCTGTGAATGCACCGAGCAAAACGTTCACCACCTTTCATACATTCACTACCTGTAACTCGATCAAGACATCTAGCCAATATTATCGCCGTTGATTTTTCTTTAGAATCATCATCTAGATGACCAAGTACTCCAACTCAAATTTCCGATAATCTAATTTTTAAACCCTAAATATAAAGGCTCTCACAACCAAGAACCCGGAGGATGTTCAAGGACAATTCCAAGATCCTGAACCACTAATCATTCCTCCTGAACCACAAACCGTTAAATCAGAATCTTCTAGTGATTCGTATTCAACAAATTCAATTATGGAAGTAACGGAACCTCTAAGTATGGAAGATCGAATGAGAGCCACACGCACGGGCCAAGGTCACGCCATTATTCAGCCAGATGTTAGAGCATCAGATTTTGAAATCAAAGGACAAATCCTACACATGATCACCAATCAGTGCCAATTTGGCGGTACAACAAAAGAAGATCCAAACGAACATCTACGAACTTTTAATCGGATTTGTAATCTCTTTAAAATCCGAGAAGTTGAGGATGAAACTATTTATCTTATGTTGTTCCCATGGACTTTAAAGGGAGAAGCCAAAGATTGGTTAGAATCATTACCTGAAGGAACGATTGACACATGGGATGTTTTAGTTGAGAAATTTCTTCAAAGATTCTTTCCGGCATCTAAAGCCGTGAGACTTCAAGGAGAAATTGCCACGTTCGTGCAAAAACCAAATGAAACATTATATGAGGCGTGGACAAGATTCGGAAGGATGTTGAGAGGATGTCCTCAACACGGATTAGATACTTTTCAAATAGTGCAAATCTTCTATAAAGGCGTAAACATCGCTACACGAAAAGATATCGAGACAGCAGCTGGTGGTTCTATTATGAAGAAAACCGAAACTGATGCTTACAAAATTATTGATAACACTGCTTCCCACTCACATGAGTGGCACCAAGAAAAAGATATCGTTAGATCATCTAAAGCAGCTAGAGCCGATTCTAGCCATAACTTTGATTTTGTTTCCGCAAAAATAGATGCTTTCGAGAGACGAATGAAAAAGATGACTAAAGACATTCACGCAATACGAATCAGTTGTGAGCAATGCGGTGGACCACACTTAACGAAAGATTGTAATGTTGAACAAATGATGGAACAACGTGAGAATGTTTCCTACATGAACCAAAGGTCGGGAAATAATTATCAACCGCCAAGGCCAAACTTCAATCGAAATCAAAACATTCTTTACAATCCAAAAGGACCCGACAATAACTCGTATAACCAACAAGGTACGAATAACCAACCAACTCAAAACAACACTTTCAATCAACAAAGACCTGGCTTATATAAACCACCACAACAAACCGACGAGAAGAAGTCAAATCTGGAAGAAGTGGTATTTAAGCTAGTTGAATCTCAAACACAATTTATTGAAACTCAAACTCAAACGAATGAGAGGTTTGATCAGTCATTTAGAACTCAACAAGCTTCTATTTTGAATCTAGAAAAACAAGTAGGTACTCTTGTTAGATTGATGAGTGAAAGGAAACAAGAAAAGCTACCGAGTAATACTGAAGTAAATCCTCGGAATGAAAATGTTAATATGGTTTCAACAAATTCTGAAAAACCAGCATCAGAAGATGGGGAGGTTTTAGATGTAAGTAACAATGAAGAAGTTACACCACCACCACCACCCGAGTATGTAAAGCCAGTGGTGGCACCATACAGACCACCCATCCCGTTTCCAAGAAAAGAAGTTGAGTATGAGCAAGTTATAGGTAATAAAGTTTGTGATACCTCTGGAAAGAAGAAGAAGAAGAATAAAAAAGTGCAAGAAACAAAAACAGTAGAAGTAAACCCGGTGAAGACAGTTCCACCAAATCTGTAGTGACCCGAACTTTTCCATGCTTATATATATTAATTGAAATTGATATTTACATGATTAAATGTTTCCAACATGTTAAGCAATCAAACTTGTTAAGACTTGATTAATTGAAATAGGTTTCATATAGACAATTGACCACCCAAGTTGACCGGTGATTCACGAACGTTAAAACTTGTAAAAACTATATGATGACATATATATGGTTATATATATAGTTAACATGATATTATGATAAGTAAACATATCATTAAGTATATTAACAATGAACTACATATGTAAAAACAAGACTACTAACTTAATGATTTTGAAACGAGACATATATGTAACGATTATCGTTGTAACGACATTTAATGTATATATATCATATTAAGAGATATTCGTACATCATAATATCATGATAATATAATAATTTAAAATCTCTTTTGATATTATAAACATTGGGTTAACAACATTTAACAAGATCGTTAACCTAAAGGTTTCAAAACAACATTTACATGTAACGACTAACGATGACTTAACGACTCAGTTAAAATGTATATACATGTAGTGTTTTAATATGTATTCATACACTTTTGAAAGACTTCAAGACACTTATCAAAATACTTCTACTTAACAAAAATGCTTACAATTACATCCTCGTTCAGTTTCATCAACAATTCTACTCGTATGCACCCGTATTCGTACTCGTACAATACATAGCTTTTAGATGTATGTACTATTGGTATATACACTCCAATGATCAGCTCTTAGCAGCCCATGTGAGTCACCTAACACATGTGGGAACCATCATTTGGCAACTAGCATGAAATATCTCATAAAATTACAAAAATATGAGTAATCATTCATGACTTATTTACATGAAAACAAAATTACATATCCTTTATATCTAATCCATACACCAACGACCAAAAACACCTACAAACACTTTCATTCTTCAATTTTCTTCATCTAATTGATCTCTCTCAAGTTCTATCTTCAAGTTCTAAGTGTTCTTCATAAATTCCAAAGTTCTAGTTTCATAAAATCAAGAATACTTTCAAGTTTGCTAGCTCACTTCCAATCTTGTAAGGTGATCATCCAACCTCAAGAAATCTTTGTTTCTTACAGTAGGTTATCATTCTAATACAAGGTAATAATCATATTCAAACTTTGGTTCAATTTCTATAACTATAACAATCTTATTTCAAGTGATGATCTTACTTGAACTTGTTTTCGTGTCATGATTCTGCTTCAAGAACTTCGAGCCATCCAAGGATCCATTGAAGCTAGATCCATTTTTCTCTTTTCTAGTAGGTTTATCCAAGGAACTTAAGGTAGTAATGATGTTCATAACATCATTCGATTCATACATATAAAGCTATCTTATTCGAAGGTTTAAACTTGTAATCACTAGAACATAGTTTAGTTAATTCTAAACTTGTTCGCAAACAAAAGTTAATCCTTCTAACTTGACTTTTAAAATCAACTAAACACATTTTCTATATCTATATGATATGCTAACTTAATGATTTAAAACCTGGAAACAAGAAAAACACCGTAAAACCGGATTTACGCCGTCGTAGTAACACCGCGGGCTGTTTTGGGTTAGTTAATTAAAAACTATGATAAATTTTGATTTAAAAGTTGTTATTCTGAGAAAATGATTTTTATTATGAACATGAAACTATATCCAAAAATTATGGTTAAACTCAAAGTGGAAGTATGTTTTCTAAAATGGTCATCTAGACGTCGTTCTTTCGACTGAAATGACTACCTTTACAAAAACGACTTGTAACTTATTTTTCCGACTATAAACCTATACTTTTTCTGTTTAGATTCATAAAATAGAGTTCAATATGAAACCATAGCAATTTGATTCACTCAAAACGGATTTAAAATGAAGAAGTTATGGGTAAAACAAGATTGGATAATTTTTCTCATTTTAGCTACGGGAAAATTGGTAACAAATCTATTCCAACCATAACTTAATCAACTTGTATTGTATATTATGTAATTTTGAGATACCATAGACACGTATACAATGTTTCGACCTATCATGTCGACACATCTATATATATTTCGGAACAACCATAGACACTCTATATGTGAATGTTGGAGTTAGCTATACAGGGTTGAGGTTGATTCCAAAATATATATAGTTTGAGTTGTGATCAATACTGAGATACGTATACACTGGGTCGTGGATTGATTCAAGATAATATTTATCGATTTATTTCTGTACATCTAACTGTGGACAACTAGTTGTAGGTTACTAACGAGGACAGCTGACTTAATAAACTTAAAACATCAAAATATATTAAAAGTGTTGTAAATATATTTTGAACATACTTTGATATATATGTATATATTGTTATAGGTTCGTGAATCAACCAGTGGCCAAGTCTTACTTCCCGACGAAGTAAAAATCTGTGAAAGTGAGTTATAGTCCCACTTTTAAAATCTAATATTTTTGGGATGAGAATACATGCAGGTTTTATAAATGATTTACAAAATAGACACAAGTATGTGAAACTACATTCTATGGTTGAATTATCGAAATCGAATATGCCCCTTTTTATTAAGTCTGGTAATCTAAGAATTAGGGAACAGACACTCTAATTGACGCGAATCCTAAAGATAGATCTATCGGGCCCAACAAGCCCCATCCAAAGTACCGGATGCTTTAGTACTTCGAAATTTATATCATATCCGAAGGGTGTCCCGGAATGATGGGGATATTCTTATATATGCATCTTGTTAATGTCGGTTACCATGTGTTCACCATATGAATGATTTTTATCTCTATGTATGGGATGTGTATTGAAATATGAAATCTTGTGGTCTATTGTTACGATTTGATATATATAGGTTAAACCTATAACTCACCAACATTTTTGTTGACGTTTAAAGCATGTTTATTCTCAGGTGAATACTAAGAGCTTCCGCTGTTGCATACTAAAATAAGGACAAGATTTGGAGTCCATGTTTGAATGATATTGTGTAAAAACTGCATTCAAGAAACTGATTTCGATGTAACATATTTGTATTGTAAACCATTATGTAATGGTCGTGTGTAAACAGGATATTTTAGATTATCATTATTTGATAATCTACGTAAAGCTTTTTAAACCTTTATTTATGAAATAAAGGTTATGGTTTGTTTTAAAATGAATGCAGTCTTTGAAAAACGTCTCATATAGAGGTCAAAACCTCGCAACGAAATCAATTAATATGGAACGTTTTTAATCAATAAGAACGGGACATTTCAGTTGGTATCCGAGCGTTGGTCTTAGAGAACCAGAATTTTGCATTAGTGTGTCTTATCGAGTTTGTTAGGATGCATTAGTGAGTCTGGATTTCGACCGTGTTTACTTGAAAAATGATTGCTTAACAAATTTTGTTGGAAACTATATATTTTTAACATGTGAATATTATGTGATATATTAATCTCTTAACGCGTTTGGTATTATGTGATAGATGTCTACCTCTAGAACAAGTCCCATTGACTCACCTAATAATAATAAAGAGTCAAATGTAAATTGGAATGATTCGTGGACTGATTCACAAGTTCCCGAAGAGGAACCGGAAGAAGAGTCGGAACCGGAAGAAGAATCGGAACCGGAAGAAGAATCGGAACCGGATGAAGAAATAGAACCGGTGGGGGAAATAATAAAACAGTTAAGTAAAAGAAAATCCTCAATCAACCGACCAAGGTTAATTATGGTCAATGGTGTTTCCGCCAAGGAAGCAAAATATTGGGAGGATTACCAATTCTCCGATGAATCGGATTCCGACGAGAATTCCGATGATGTTATAGAAATTACCCCAACTGAATTTAAAAAGGCAAAAGAAAATAATAAGGGAAAGGGCATAAAAATAGAGAAATCTAATTCCAACCCCGATGAACTTTATATGTATCGTCAACCCCCGAAGTCCTTAAGTTGTAACAATGACCCGGGAACCTCTAAACCACCAGGTTTTTCTAAACCAATGTGGATAACGACGGCTCGTAATAGGGGAACATCATATATCCCTAGAAACTTGGCAAAACGAACCAAAACCGAAGAAGAAGAAACAAGCGAGTCGGAATAAGATAGTTGTATTCGTGTGGTGTAATATATGTAATATAGTGTTCTTATGCTTTATGATATATGTAAAAATTGCTTGTATTAATAAGTATTTTTTTTTTATGAATCTAACTCTTGTCTATTTTACAGTATAAAAACACAAAATGGATAGACAACCCAATATTTTAAGAGACCTACCCGGAGACATGATTGATGAAATCTTGTCTAGAGTCGGTCAGAATTCTTCGGCACAACTATTTAAGGCGAGATCAGTTTGTAAGACATTCGAAGAACGTTCCAAGAATGTCTTGGTTTATAAGAGACTTTCGTTTGAAAGATGGGGGATATCACATTGGGAAACCAATAAGTTACGATGTGTTTACTTTGACGCATATATTGCGGGGAACCCAAATGCTATTTTACGCAATGGGTTAAGAAATTATTTTGACTCAATATATCCGAATATTGGACTTCGTGATTTAGAAAAAGCGGCTAACATGCAACATAAAGAAGCATGTTATGCTTACGGATTAGTAATGTTCGCTTCTCACCAAAGTGAGAACAAGAACATCGGGCTACAACTATTAAACAAAACGTTCCCACAAGTGACGGAGTCGGTAATTGGGGTAAGAAATGAGGTTTTTAGATTGTTACGGGACTGTTGGACATTACGTAACCCTCGTCCCTTTGACGACGTTACAACACGCTGTCTTATTAACGGCCATAACGGTTATGTTCCACAAGACCAAGGATGGGAAGTAATCCTAGTAAAACCAGAATGCATGACTTGTTTCTGGACGTATGAATTACGTGTCTTTATTGCCTTTGCTGAACGACTTGTGTACTAGCTAGAATTATCTTCACAACCATCTTGCATCAAATTTATTGTGTGCTATATTTCATGCTATATGTAAAATAGGCGGTATTGTAAGTTTGTAAAATATTGTGTAAAAGTTTGAACGCGAAATATTATTATAATCAGTTTTTCATATAGAATTGTAGTAGTTGAATTGTATATTAGCTACTAAGTATGAACTTAACGGGTAGGTACTACCCGAATTTAAACTTATAAAATGCTAATATGAAGAAAAAGCTTTTATAAATGAGTTCATATTATGCTACGAAATACTATTAACTACTCTTAATATTCTGTATGATTAACTTGTTCCATTTGACTATTTTGAAGGAAATGGCACCGACTACTCGACACACGGTGAATATGAATGAAGAGGAATTCCGTACTTTTCTAGCTTCAAACATAGCCGCAGTACAGGCTGCGCTACATACCAATAATAACCTTGGATCTAGCAGTACAGGAAATTGTGTAGGATGCACCTACAAAGAATTCACTGCCTGCAAACCTTTGGAATTTGATGGAACCGAAGGACCGATCGGATTGAAACGGTGGACCGAGAAGGTCGAATCGGTGTTTGCCATAAGTAAGTGTACTGAAGAGGACAAAGTGAAGTACGCTACGCATACCTTCACAGGTTCTGCATTAACATGGTGGAATACCTATCTAGAGCAAGTGGGACAAGACGATGCGTACGCACTACCGTGGTCAGCATTCAAGCACTTGATGAACGAGAAGTACCGTCCCAGAACCGAGGTCAATAAGCTCAAGACAGAACTTAGAGGGTTACGAACCCAAGGATTTGATATTACCACGTACGAAAGACGATTCACAGAATTGTGCCTATTGTGTCCGGGAGCATTCGAAGATGAGGAAGAGAAGATCGACGCATTTGTGAAAGGATTACCGGAAAGAATCCAAGAAGATATAAGTTCACACGAGCCCGCCTCCATACAACAGGCATGTAGAATGGCTCACAAACTAGTGAACCAGATTGAAGAAAGAATTAAAGAACAGACTGCTGAAGAGGCCAATGTGAAGCAAGTCAAAAGAAAGTGGGAGGAAAACGGTGATAAGAATCACCAATACAACAACAACAGCAATTACAAAAATAATCGCAACAATTATCCCAACAATCGCAACATCAATCGCAACTACAACAAACGGCCCAACAACAACAACAATAACAACAGCAACTACAACAATCATCCCAACAACAATAATAACCGCAATAACAACAACAATCAGAAGCAGCTATGCCAAAGGTGTGAAAAGTATCACTCGGGGTTCTGCACCAAATTTTACAACAAGTGTAAAAGAAATGGTCATAGCGCGGCGAAGTGTGAGGTCTACGGACCAGGGGTTAATAGAACGAAAGGAACAAATGGTGTCGGAACGAGTAATGGCGGAGCAAGTAGTGTCGGAGCAAGTTATGCCAATGTAGTTTGTTATAAATGTGGAAAACCGGGCCACATTATTAGAAGTTGCCCGAACCAGGAGAACACGAATGGACAAGGCCGCGGAAGAGTTTTCAATATTAATGCGGCAGAGGCACAAGAAGACCCGGAGCTTGTTACGGGTACGTTTCTTATTGACAATAAATCTGCTTACGTTTTATTTGATTCAGGTGCGGATAGAAGCTATATGAGTAGAGATTTTTGTGCTAAATTAAGTTGTCCATTGACGCCTTTGGATAGTAAATTTTTACTCGAATTAGCAAATGGTAAATTAATTTCAGCAGATAATATATGTCGGAATCGAGAAATTAAACTGGTTAGCGAAACATTTAAGATTGATTTGATACCAGTAGAGTTAGGGAGTTTTGATGTGATAATCGGGATGGACTGGTTGAAAGAAGTGAAAGCAGAGATCGTTTGTTACAAAAATGCAATTCGCATTATACGAGAAAAAGGAAAACCCTTAATGGTGTACGGAGAAAAGGGCAACACGAAGCTACATCTTATTAGTAATTTGAAGGCACAAAAACTAATAAGAAAAGGTTGCTATGCTGTTTTAGCACACGTCGAGAAAGTACAAACTGAAGAAAAGAGCATCAATGATGTTCCCGTCGCAAAAGAATTTCCCGATGTATTTCCGAAAGAATTACCGGGATTACCCCCACATCGATCCGTTGAATTTCAAATAGATCTTGTACCAGGAGCTGCACCAATAGCTCGTGCTCCTTACAGACTCGCACCCAGCGAGATGAAAGAACTGCAAAGCCAATTACAAGAACTTTTAGAGCGTGGTTTCATTCGACCAAGCACATCACCGTGGGGAGCTCCTGTTTTGTTTGTCAAGAAGAAAGATGGTACATTCAGGTTGTGTATCGACTACCGAGAGTTGAACAAACTTACCATCAAGAACCGCTACCCACTACCGAGAATCGACGACTTATTTGATCAACTACAAGGCTCGTCTGTTTATTCAAAGATTGACTTACGTTCTGGGTATCATCAAATGCGGGTGAAAGAAGATGATATTCCAAAGACTGCTTTCAGAACACGTTACGGTCATTACGAGTTTATGGTCATGCTGTTTGGTTTAACTAATGCACCAGCTGTGTTCATGGACCTTATGAACTGAGTGTGTGGACCATACCTTGACAAGTTTGTCATTGTTTTCATTGATGACATACTTATTTACTCAAAGAATGACCAAGAACACGGTGAACATTTGAGAAAGGTGTTAGAAGTATTGAGGAAGGAAGAATTGTACGCTAAGTTTTCAAAGTGTGCATTTTGGTTGGAAGAAGTTCAATTCCTCGGTCACATAGTGAACAAAGAAGGTATTAAGGTGGATCCGGCAAAGATAGAAACTGTTGAAAAGTGGGAAACCCCGAAAACTCCGAAACACATACGCCAGTTTTTAGGACTAGCTGGTTACTACAGAAGGTTCATCCAAGACTTTTCCAGAATAGCAAAACCCTTGACTGCATTAACGCATAAAGGGAAGAAATTTGAATGGAATGATGAACAAGAGAAAGCGTTTCAGTTATTGAAGAAAAAGCTAACTACGGCACCTATATTGTCATTGCCTGAAGGGAATGATGATTTTGTGATTTATTGTAACGCATCAAAGCAAGGTCTTGGTTGTGTATTAATGCAACGAACGAAGGTGATTGCTTATGCGTCTAGACAATTGAAGATTCACGAACAAAATTATACGACGCATGATTTGGAATTAGGCGCGGTTGTTTTTGCATTAAAGACTTGCAGGCACTACTTATATGGGGTCAAAAGTATTATATATACCGACCACAAAAGTCTTCAACACATATTTAATCAGAAACAACTGAATATGAGGCAGCGTAGGTGGATTGAATTATTGAGTGATTACGACTTTGAGATTCGTTACCACCCGGGGAAGGCAAATGTGGTAGCCGATGCCTTGAGCAGGAAGGACAGAGAACCCATTCGAGTAAAATCTATGAATATAATGATTCATAATAACCTTACTACTCAAATAAAGGAGGCGCAACAAGGAGTTTTAAAAAAGGGAAATTTAAAGGATGAAATACCCAAAGGATCGGAGAAGCATCTTAATATTCAGGAAGACGGAACCCGGTATAGGGCTGAAAGGATTTGGGTACCAAAATTTGGAGATATGAGAGAAATGGTACTTAGAGAAGCTCATAAAACCAGATACTCAATACATCCTGGAACGGGGAAGATGTACAAGGATCTCAAGAAACATTTTTGGTGGCCGGGTATGAAAGCCGATGTTGCTAAATACGTAGGAGAATGTTTGACGTGTTCTAAGGTCAAAGCTGAGCATCAGAAACCATCAGGTCTACTTCAACAACCCAAAATCCTAGAATGGAAATGGGAAAACATTACCATGGATTTCATCACTAAATTGCCAAGGACTGCAAGTGGTTTTGATACTATTTGGGTAATAGTTGATCGTCTCACCAAATCAGCACACTTCCTGCCAATAAGAGAAGATGACAAGATGGAGAAGTTAGCACGACTGTATTTGAAGGAAGTCATCTCCAGACATGGAATACCAATCTCTATTATCTCTGATAGGGATGGCAGATTTATTTCAAGATTCTGGCAGACATTACAGCAAGCATTAGGAACTCGTCTAGACATGAGTACTGCCTATCATCCACAAACTGATGGGCAGAGCGAAAGGACGATACAAACGCTTGAAGACATGCTACGAGCATGTGTTATTGATTTCGGAAACAGTTGGGATCGACATCTACCGTTAGCAGAATTTTCCTACAACAACAGCTACCATTCAAGCATTGAGATGGCGCCGTTTGAAGCACTTTATGGTAGAAAGTGCAGGTCTCCGATTTGTTGGAGCGAAGTGGGGGATAGACAGATTACGGGTCCGGAGATTATACAAGAAACTACCGAGAAAATCATCCAAATTCAACAACGGTTGAAAACCGCCCAAAGTCGACAAAAGAGCTACGCTGACATTAAAAGAAAAGATATAGAATTTGAAATTGGAGAGATGGTCATGCTTAAAGTTGCACCTTGGAAAGGCGTTGTTCGATTTGGTAAACGAGGGAAATTAAATCCAAGGTATATTGGACCATTCAAGATTATTGATCGTGTCGGACCAGTAGCTTACCGACTTGAGTTACCTCAACAACTCACGGCTGTACATAACACTTTTCACGTCTCGAATTTGAAGAAATGTTTTGCTAAAGAAGATCTCACTATTCCGTTAGATGAAATCCAAATCAACGAAAAACTTCAATTCATCGAAGAACCCGTCGAAATAATGGATCGTGAGGTTAAAAGACTTAAGCAAAACAAGATACCAATTGTTAAGGTTCGATGGAATGCTCGTAGAGGACCCGAGTTCACCTGGGAGCGTGAAGATCAGATGAAGAAGAAATACCCGCATCTATTTCCAGAAGATTCGTCAACACCTTCAACAGCTTAAAATTTCGGGACGAAATTTATTTAACGGGTAGGTACTGTAGTGACCCGAACTTTTCCATGCTTATATATATTAATTGAGATTGATATTTACATGATTAAATGTTTCCAACATGTTAAGCAATCAAACTTGTTAAGACTTTATTAATTGAAATAGGTTTCATATAGACAATTGACCACCCAAGTTGACCGGTGATTCACGAACGTTAAAACTTGTAAAAACTATATGATGACATATATATGGTTATATATATAGTTAACATGATATTATGATAAGTAAACATATCATTAAGTATATTAACAATGAACTACATATGTAAAAACAAGACTACTAACTTAATGATTTTGAAACGAGACATATATGTAACGATTATCGTTGTAACGACATTTAATGTATATATATCATATTAAGAGATATTCGTACATCATAATATCATGATAATATAATAATTTAAAATCTCTTTTGATATTATAAACATTGGGTTAACAACATTTAACAAGATCGTTAACCTAAAGGTTTCAAAACAACATTTACATGTAATGACTAACGATGACTTAACGACTCAGTTAAAATGTATATACATGTAGTGTTTTAATATGTATTCATACACTTTTGAAAGACTTCAAGACACTTATCAAAATACTTCTACTTAACAAAAATGCTTACAATTACATCCTCGTTCAGTTTCATCAACAATTCTACTCGTATGCACCCGTATTCGTACTCGTACAATACATAGCTTTTAGATGTATGTACTATTGGTATATACACTCCAATGATCAGCTCTTAGCAGCTCATGTGAGTCACCTAACACATGTGGGAACCATCATTTGGCAACTAGCATGAAATATCTCATAAAATTACAAAAATATGAGTAATCATTCATGACTTATTTACATGAAAACAAAATTACATATCCTTTATATCTAATCCATACACCAACTACCAAAAATACCTACAAACACTTTCATTCTTCAATTTTATTCATCTAATTGATCTCTCTCAAGTTCTATCTTCAAGTTCTAAGTGTTCTTCATAAATTCCAAAAGTTCTAGTTTCATAAAATCAAGAATACTTTCAAGTTTGCTAGCTCACTTCCAATCTTGTAAGGTGATCATCCAACCTCAAGAAATCTTTGTTTCTTACAGTAGGTTATCATTCTAATACAAGGTAATAATCATATTCAAACTTTGGTTCAATTTCTATAACTATAACAATCTTATTTCAAGTGATGATCTTACTTGAACTTGTTTTCGTGTCATGCAACAAACATCACTTTGGCGAATGTAGTAAGATAATTTGCCACCGGTGCCAAGGAGTTGGTCATAAGGCCAACGATTGTAAAAGTGCCACTCCCGTTGCTCGAAAGTGGCCCAATGCACCAAAGACGGGCACTTGTTACGAATGTGGTCAAACGGGTCATTATAGAAATGCATGCCCGAAAAGGAAAGATAACACCAATACGCGCGGCCGAGCTTTCAACATCAACACCGAGGAAGCCCGGGATGACACTGAACTAGTCACGGGTACGTTTCTTCTCAACAATTCTTATGTCTCTTGCTTATTCGATTCGGGTGCCGATAAATGCTTTGCATCCAAGACTTTGACTCATTCTTTTAGCACTCCACCTCTTCCATTAGATACCACTTATACCATTGAAGTGGCTAACGGAAAACTATTAAGTGCCGACACATATTACCGGGGGTGTACGTTAAATATTTTGGGTAGGGAATTTGAAATTGACTTGATACCCATGGAACTAGGAAGCTTTGATGTAATAATCGGTATGAATTGGTTAGTCAAAACGAAATCTCACATTCTTTGTGATCTTAACGCAATCCGAATTCCTATCGAGAATGGTGAACCTTTGATTGTTTATGGCGATAAGAGTTGCACCAGACTCAACCTCGTTTCGTGCCTTAAAGTTAGAAAACTGCTCCGTAAGGGTTGTTTTGCGATCCTTGCCCACGTTAAGAAAGTCGAGTCCGATGATAAGCATATCGATGATGTGCCAATTGTTAGTGACTTTTCCGATGTATTTCCCGACGAATTGCCGGGTCTTCCACCTCATCGACCGGTTGAATTCCAAATCGATCTTATCCCGGGAGCCGCACCCGTAGCACGTGCACCATATAGACTCGCCCCATCCGAAATGCAAGAATTGCAAAGTCAAATCCAAGAACTACTTGATCGTGGTTTTATCCAACCTAGCCATTCACCTTGGGGCGCTCCGATCTTGTTTGTTAAAAAGAAAGACGGATCCCTACGAATGTGCATTGATTATCGTGAACTAAATAAATTGACGGTTAAGAACCGATATCCTCTTCCTCGCATCGATGACCTCTTTGATCAACTACAAGGGTCTTGTGTATATTCGAAAATCGATCTCCGCTCGGGTTATCATCAATTGAGGGTTAAGGGGGAAGATGTCTCCAAAACCGCTTTCCGAACTCGTTATGGTAGTTATGAATTCCTTGTCATGCCATTTGGTCTCACTAACGCACCGGCGGTGTTCATGGATCTTATGAACCGCGTGTGCAAACCGTATCTCGATAAATTCGTTATTGTGTTCATCGATGACATATTGATCTATTCTAAAAATGAAGAAGAGCACGAACAGCATCTCCGACTTGTGCTTGAACTTTTAAGACAAGAACAACTCTATGCCAAATTCTCCAAGTGTGAATTTTGGTTAAAGGAAGTTCAATTTCTTGGTCATGTTGTAAGTGACCAAGGTATTAAAGTCGATCCAACGAAAATCGAAGCCATTAGCAAATGGGAGACTCCTACTACTCCTACTCACATTCGTCAATTTTTGGGTCTCGCCGGGTACTATCGTAGATTCATCGAAAATTTCTCTTTGGTTGCACGTCCTCTAACCGCATTGACTCACAAGGGAAAGAAATTCATTTGGGCGACCGAACATGAATCCGCATTCCAAATCTTGAAAACGAAGCTAACCACCGCTCCTATCTTGTCACTTCCCGAAGGCAATGATGACTTTGTTGTATATTGCGATGCCTCAAAACATGGTTTTGGGTGTGTATTGATGCAACGAACGAAAGTCATTGCTTATGCTTCTCGACAACTCAAAATTCATGAACGAAACTATACGACACATGATCTCGAACTCGGAGCCGTTGTCTTTGCACTTAAAATGTGGAGACACTATCTTTATGGAACCAAGAGTACTATCTTCACCGATCACAAAAGCCTTCAACACATCTTCGATCAAAAGCAACTAAACATGAGACAACGACGGTGGATTGAAACCTTAAACGATTACGATTGCGAGCTTCGTTACCATCCCGGGAAGGCAAATGTAGTAGCCGATGCCTTAAGTCGAAAAGAAAGAGCGGTGCCTCTCCGTGTCCGAGCTTTAAACATCACCATTCACACCAACCTTAATAGCCAAATTCGGGTAGCCCAAGATGAGGCTCTCAAGGATGAAAACATCTCTCTCGAACACTTGAACGTCCTCACCTCTCGATTCGAAGTTAAAGAAACCGGACTCCGATATTTCGCCGGAAGGATTTGGGTGCCTAGTTATGGGGACCTACGAAGCCTTATATTAGATGAAGCCCATAAGTCACGATACTCGATTCACCCCGGTGCCAATAAGATGTACCACGACCTTAAACAGCTATATTGGTGGCCGAACATCAAAAGGGACGTAGCTACTTATGTTTCCAAGTGTTTGACATGTTCCAAAGTCAAAGCCGAACACCAAAGACCGTCCGGACTACTTCGACAACCCGAGATCCCGCAATGGAAGTGGGAAAGGATAACGATGGATTTTATCACCAAACTACCAAAAACGACGGGCGGTTATGATACCATTTGGGTTATTGTTGACCGTCTCACCAAATCCGCACACTTCCTGGCCATGAAAGAAACGGACAAAATGGAGAAACTTGCACAACTTTACATTAAGGAGATCGTAGCCCAACACGGTGTACCTTTATCGATTATCTCCGACCGAGATGGCCGTTTCGTTTCTAGATTTTGGCGTACATTGCAAGAAGCGTTGGGAACACGTTTAGACATGAGCACCGCATATCATCCTCAAACCGATGGACAAAGCGAACGTACAATTCAAACCTTAGAGGACATGTTACGAGCTTGCGTGGTTGATTTCGGAAAAGCTTGGGACAAGCACTTACCTCTCGCCGAGTTCTCTTACAACAATAGTTATCACGCGAGTATTAAAGCCGCACCCTTTGAAGCGCTATATGGCCGCAAATGTCGTTCACCTCTTTGTTGGGCCGAGGTAGGCGACGTGCAAATCACCGGACCCGAACTCATTCACGAAACTACCGAGAAAATCGTTCAAATCCGAGATAGGCTTAGGACTGAAAGGACCCGTTCATATACATTATAAACGATTCACAATAGTTGATTACATTGCGAGGTATTTGACCTCTATATGATACATTTTACAAACATTGCATTCGTTTTTAAAAGACAATCTTTCTTTACATCGAAAATTGACAGGCATGCATACCATTTCATAATATCCACTATCCAACTATAAATTGATTTAATAATAATCTTTGATGAACTCAATGACTCGAATGCAACGTTCTTCGAAATATGCTATTGAAGACTCCAAGTAATATCTTTAAAATGAGCAAATGCACAGCGGAAGATTTCTTTAACACCTGAGAATAAACATGCTTTAAAGTGTCAACCAAAAGGTTGGTGAGTTCATTAGTTTATCATAATCATTTATTTCCATCATTTTAATAGACCACAAGAATTTCATTTCCAGTTCTCATAAATATACGTCCCATGCATAGAGACAAAAACAATCATTCATATGGTGAACACCTGGTAACCGACATTAACTAGATACATATAAGAATATCCCCTATCATTCCGGGATCCTCCTTCGGACATGATATAAATTTCGAAGTACTAAAGCATCCGGTACTTTGGATGGGGTTTGTTAGGCCCAATAGATCTATCTTTAGGATTCGCGTCAATTAGGGTGTCTGTTCCCTAATTCTTAGATTACCAGACTTTAATAAAAAGGGGCATATTCGATTTCGATAATTCAACCATAGAATGTAGTTTCAATTACTTGTGTCTATTTCGTCAAAACATTTATAAAAGCGCATGTATTCTCAGTCCCAAAAATATAAAGGGTAAAAAGGCAAATGAAACTCACCATACTGTATTTCGTAGTAAAAATACATATAACGTCATTGAACAAGTGCAAGGTTGGCCTCGGATTCACGAACCTAAATTAATTATATATATTTATGTGTTGGTCAATATTTGTCTAACAAATTAGGTCAAGTCATAGTGTACCACAATCCTAATGCTCGAGACTAATATGCAAAAGTCAACAAAAGTAAATTTGACTCAAAATAATTTCCAAAAATCTATACATGATTAATATATAGTTTAAATATCGTCGTTTTATATTTTTAAATATTTTTAAAAGATTTATTAGAGTAAATAATATAATTTATTTATTAATAAATAAAATTTTATATTATATTTATATAATAAAATATACTTTTATATATATTAAGTAATAAAATTTATAGGGTTCATTTAATATTATAAAGATAATATGATAGGTATTATTAAAGTAAGTTATTACACGTAGTAAAATATGTTTGTATCAAATATTTATTTGATAAAATAATATCTATAATGAAAGTAAGTAAAAGTTGTATTATTTTGTAATAATAATTATTATTATAAAAATATCAATATTTATAATTACTAAGATGACATTATGATAAAATGATAATTCTAATTATGATAACTTTAATATTTACGATAATTTTTAATATTATCTTTAAAATAATAATTCTATTTGAAATAATAATAATAATGATATTTTATAGTAACAATGACATTTCTATTAAAATGATAATTTTTGTTAAAATGATAGTTTTAATACTAACGATAATTTTAATAATAATAGTAATGATAAAAATAATAAGAACGATAATTTTATCTAAATCAATATCTTATAATATTTTAATTTCATCATGATACTCTTACCCATTATTTCCTAATCGTTTCGTTTAATTGCTTTTAATCGTCTTTTATATCATGTTCGTAATAATGATAATAATAGTAATCAAAATAATTAGGTGTTACAAATATTTGTTTTAATTACACTAATATTAATAATGATAGTTACTATAACATTATTAACGATAATACTAATAATTATCTTAATGATAATATAGTAATAATAATATTAACAATAACAATAACCATTTTTAAATAATGATATATATATTAATAATGATAATAATAATAATAATAATAATAATAATACCAATAATAATAATAATAATAATAATAATAATAATAATAATAATAATAATAATAATAATTGGATAATAATAATAATACTAATTATAACTTTAACGATAATAACGATAGTAATAATAAAAAAATAATAATTTTTTTTAATGATAAATCCTTTTATTGATAAAGATAATAATAATAATAATAATAATAATAATAATAATAATAATAATAATAATAATAATAATAATAATAATAATAATAATAAGATAAAACTGGAACGACGATAATAACGACGATAATAATAATCATTTTTAATAATAATACAAAAATTCGATGGACTATAACTTCAAATCCGTTCATCGAAATCATTCGATATCTAAATGAAAAGTTCTTAATTTTTCGCTAGCTTTCCAACAACATGCATATCTTATACCTTATCTCAGTCGCATATATAACTAATTCAGGATTCAACATAACCTAACTAAAGGCAATATCAAAAGTACAAACATGCATAATCCTATATACTCGAGCACTAGTCAGGGATACACTATTAGTATGTAAAAGTTAAATTATGAGTACTCACGTATCAATATTGAGATTCAATATTGCAGGAAAGGTACGTAGACGCAACGGAGATGATAAATACTATATTGACCTCGCGAGCATACCCATGAACCATACCCAATCACCTCCATAGCTATAACCCATAATTTCCTTAATCCAATCCCACTCGAAAAACAATTTCGAAATCACTCGGACAGTACTCTGACGTAATATTTATGTATACTAATAATATCTTGAAATAATATGAAGTAAATATATATATGTAAATCGATTGAGAGAGTTTAGAGAAAAATATTTTCAAGTTTCTATGAAATAATGAAACCTATTGAATTCTATTTATAATAGATTTTTGAATTATTAAAGTGAATTATTAAAGTATGAATTATTAAAGTGAATTATTAAAGTATGAATTATTAAAGTGAATTATTAAAGTTAAAGTTAAAGTAAAGTAAAAATAAAGTAAAGGTAAAGTTTAAGTATAGTAAAAGTATAAAACTACATAATACGTATAATACGCGTATAAATATATATAATATTAATTTAAATCATTATATATATTTAATAAAATAAAATATAAATATCGTTATCTTTATCATACTAGTTAAGTAATGAGTTGTCAAAAGTGGTTCTAGATATTTATAAAAGTTATATACGTTTTAATAATAAAGTTCTTTTTAAACTGAAAACGTTTTTGTACGTTTGAAACTAAATAGATCAATCGAGTCTTTATGAGATTCAATCTTCCACTATCCTTTGTCTAGTTCTCAATGATTAACAATTTGTTCTTATTTATAAATCACTTTACCATTTTCTGAATATTGTTAAAATAGAAAGATTTCTCAAATCAACGTGGGCTTTTCAACAGAGACTTGTAATCATAATTGAATATATCTGATAATTCAATCATTTGATCTTATCTTCTAATTCCATTGATAAACATTTTGAAACAGATACAATCATATAAAGTATTTAATCTAATATTTTGTTTACGTTTCAAGTTATAATATATATATACACATATACATATATAATCATATTCATTTAATGGTTCGTGAATCGTTGGAACTTGGTCGAGGTCGAATGAATGTATGAACATAGTTTAAAATTCTTGAAATTTAACTTAACAAATATTGCTTATCGTGTCGGAAACATATAAAGATTAAAGTTTAAATTTGGTTGGAAATTTCTGGGTTGTCACAGTACCTACCCGTTAAAGAAATTTCGTCCCGAAATTTGAGTGGAAAGCTCGTGAATGATAATAAGTATGTTTTCATGATGCATACGGGCTGAAAATTAGAGTTTTATTATCAGCGAATAATTTAGATAAACAATCCATTTATATGAAGAGTACGAATGAAGCTAACATAGAAGAGTGAAATGAGTAAGTGTAGATTCATCTTATCATTTGACGTAGATATGATTGATTCCCAGATTTCAAGGGATTTGAAGAAAATCTTCTTAATAAGATTTGACTCTCCGGTAATCAAGGGAATTAGGATCCGCTTTAAATGCGATCATCCATTTTAATTGTTCTGTCGGAGATTTTCTTATAAATTCACCTCCTTCGTTTCCTTACAACTCAAACCTTCTGTTGATGCATTTTATGCAAGTCCCTAGACATCTACCCACGTCCATTGCAGGTACAACAGTTTACAGGCCACCATGATTGTTCGTTATTATACTATCCGTGTTTGTATGTGGTTACAGGAACTGCAGGAACGAGATTTGGATGTTTGACTATGTTAGACTTAGTCAGACGTCCGAGTGAAGCCTCACTCGTACGGCTGATAGGCTCATACGCACGGTTGATACTGAGCTAAGTCACAGTTACAACCTAAATGAGAAGACACGAGTGAGTGATCACCCGTACAGCTGATGAAGCCAACTTGTATGTGTGATGGATGAATCGTACGGGTGAGTCAACAGCAGGGGTATATAAAGTCTTATGTTCTTCATTTTAGGTTAAGCCTCTCATTTGTTACACACACTCAGATCTGGTGAGCTCCTCCGATTCTCTCTCAACCCAAATCACCCAGGTGGTGAATAATAGCTCTAGGTGTTGATCTAATCACACTTGATTTAGTTATGGTATGACTAAATTAATCCCAAAACTCTTAACCTACTTACTAGAGGGTTTGATTCACTTATTCCGTCATTGTGTGAGTTAAATCTGTTGATTTCTAAGTTCCTAGTCATGTTTCATCACCTTCTATTCTTTCCCCCTCAACTCATATTTTAAAGTGTTCATCAATATGCTCCATCCAGTTCTGATTCTCGATATACTTATAACTTTCATATCGGTCATTCTTCTTTTTCATCTACCGCCAGAAGAATCTATTTACTTCTACTATACTCTTGGGTTTATAGTGTTTCTAGTTCTCCCGTATCTTTATATTGCTATATGCATCGATATATATGGTTTATAATTTTTGGTTTGTCGTTGGGATTTATATCTTCCCTTATATTTCAAAGTCTCTGTTTCTATTTTCTATAATCATTGTCATCCACAGTTAATGCTCTCTTTTATTTACTGCAATTTATACCCCAATTTCTATTTCGGAGTTTTGTCCTTTCGTTTCTTCTTCTTGCGATTAAGCACCGCTTGTAATGGTCCAGAATTCACAGATATGAATTTCGGAATGAACATTGTTAATGTTCTAGGAAGGAAATTGTGATGGCACGATCTTGACTTGTCAAATTACTAGAATACCTTGGAAAAGGCCGAATCATCAAGAAATATTTTCTTGATATTTTAGAGGTTAAATAGAATACAAGAGTCGTATAACATGGCACATGATGATGTTATGATCTGTGAATCATCACGTTCCATTTAGAAACTCAGCATGAATTACTGTAATATAATCACGTTGATCAAGTGTCATTATATTATACTAACTCATGCTTCAGTTTCCAACACTACTTCAAAAACATTCATAGTTTAAACTCAAAGGTTTACAGAGTATAGGAACTAAACAGTTTCCTTTTTGATGTAATCCAGATAGCGCAAAGAGATAAATGATTCCAGATAAGAATAGGTAAGAAAATATCTTCAGAAATATGGAGGATATTTATAATGAAAGATATGATGATATTTTAGAATATCTAAGATCAGAGGATGATGAAGAATATTATTCACAAGGGTTTAGAGTCAGGAGTAAGGTATTTAATAATAATTTCAGCAGACACTGAATCATTTGGATTCTTTGAAGGCAGGTTTAGTCTTTGTGATTTGTCCATAGCCTCCTTCATGGTTTGCTTAATCCGTTTTCCAGTTCCAAACCTTCTCTTTTTCTAAGCTTTTCCAACACACTATCCTTTATTATCAAACTTTTGACTGTTAAGGTCGTTTACAGTTTTTGCTGCTTCATCAGCATTTTCCAAACTTCGGAGAACTAGTTCGCAGTTTAGGGTGTTTTTCAGAAACTTCACATTCAAAGTATATAAGTCTAGGAGATAGACGTTATATATACACCTATAACTGTTGGCAGAGACATGCTGCAAGATTTCAAAATACTAATTGCTGATTCCCAGTAATTGGCATGACAATTCTTGTTACAAGATGCGGATGAGTAAATGATGGGGTTTCGATAAATATAATGACTTTTCGGAAAGTCAAAGATCAGTGAAGTTGTTGGTAAGTTTATTTTTAATGTGGTGAGACATAAAAGGTTCTCCGGTAACAATGACGAAAGGGCAACGTCTATATCAAGGTTATAATAAGACTGTTTCAACTGAAAAGTCGAAGTTGACTTGCTAAAGCTGTGACAAAACTGACTAATTTGAAAAGGAATCGCAAAGTTATTTTTGCTAATAAATGCCAAAGGGTCTGACACGGATACGTGTTAAATTATGACTCTGGTTTCGAGAGCTTTTCAGATGCAAGACTGTGGTTAATATGTGGTTGGATCATTATCTCGATTGTTTATTATTTGAAGTGTCTTCAGGAATTTTGAAGGATTTTGAACACAGATTGTAATCGTTAATATACATTTGATGTTCTAACACACTTTTGAAGTCAAAGTATAGCTTTGAAAGATGTAGGAATCTAAAAGTGATAGTACCGATTATATCTCGAATTAAATTCTGAGATTTTAAAATCAGAATATGTAATTGGGTTTGAATTAGTATGGTTGTTTTAATTTCTATGAAAGAATGTATATTATTGTGAAAGTAGGAAGTATAATTGATAATTTGCTTAATCTGATTCGAAGAATGTAACATATTAATTGTGAATTTATATATATCTCTCGGGTATTACCTACCCGTTAAAAAATTTTCACAATTAATATTTTGTACATAAGAATTTTATTACAGTCTTTATGAAAATATATATGTATATATTCTCCTCAGATGTAACATAGATTTTAATGAGTTAATACTAAATTAAACTCATCCGATTTACGGTTGGAACTAGAATTGAATAATTCCTTGAAGGCTTTAGAGGTTACATAAGTATTTCTTCAATAATATTGAAATTATGAATCAATACTTCGTTATTTGTTGAGATGTGATGTTGGTTTTCGTTAAATTCTTGTGAACTTCGCAAAGTACGAATGATGTTATCTGAAAAGTTTCGGTTACATCAATGATGAAGTGTAAAATCAAATATATACTTGATTTATTAGGAATTGGAATTTGTTGAATTGAGACAGAGATTGTAGTTAACGATGGTTAAGTCGCGGGCGAGGGACGTACATTATTGCATATTTATAATATGAATTAACCGAGTAGTTAAGATTCACACACAATAGCTTAGCACGGAAAGATTTATTTTTTATTTCAAAATATATATATATATATATAAAATATATATATATATAATTTCTTCAGAGGGAATGAGTTAATTCTTCATAACTTGTTGATACAATATACACGTTATTGATTCGTAATGATGTCCACAGTGATACTTGAACTGACGGAGTTTGTGATATTATAGGTATTGTTGATTCTGATGTTGACTGTACTAACGATGCTGGTGACGTTGACGGTACTGTTGATGCTGTTGTTAAAACAAGTTTAACTTGTTAATCACACACCATTTTTGTCAGGGTTTCTACTCTTCCTTCTATCATTTTGGTTCGCTTAACTGATTTATGGTTAGGGCTAGATTAGATAATCTCTAAGACTTTAGAGATTATATAATCGCCGTGGAATGTTTCTCCAATGAAGTTATGAATTAATACTTCGTCAGTTATTGTTGTTGGTACTCCTTGGTATCTATGGTGCGTATGACGTTGATGCTAGTGGGACAGATTGTGAAGTTGAGGTTTACAACGCGGTTGTGGTTGGAGGTGGTAATGGTACTGTTGGCGTTGATGATGGTGGTACTGGTTATGCTGCTGGTGCTGCTGCTGGTGTTTGTAATCTCTGCACCATATTCTCCAAAGCCACTACCCGAGCGCGAAGTTCGTTGACTTCTTCTATTATTCCAGGATGATTGTTGGTCGGAACGAGCGGATAAATAAAATCTAGAATTTGATGTAGTATATAATCGTGACGAGATACCCTGGAAATGAGAGAGAAAATGGTGTCTCGAACAGGTTCGCCGGTAAGTGCTTCAGGTTCTTCGCCAAGAGGGCAATGTGGTGGATGGAAAGGATCGCCTTCTTCTTATTTCCAATGATTGAGGAGGCTACGAACCCATCTCCAATTCATCCAGAATAGGTGATGACTGATTGGTTGATCCATTCCGGTCACACTGCTTTCGGAGCTTGAGTGAGATTCCATTTCGGAATCCGAGTGACTTGAACTGATGACAAATTCCATTTCGTACGATTGGATAAAGGATTTTCGATATAAAATGATTTTTCGGCTATCGGGTGGTATTCTATTTACATAGGATATCTATATATAGAGATCAAAAGATTTCATAGATTACGGAGGAATTTGCGGGATATGTCAGGCAAAGTTTAAAGTAACAGATACGATAAGATATGATTTAGCAGATACGCTAAGATATGAATTTTGTCTATACACTACTCATGCAATTAATGTAGCAAGACGTGTCTAGACTAATAATGATAAGTAGATAATTTCCTATGGATGATAAGCAGATGATTTCCGACTAGAAATGATAAGCAAAACTTTTGACATGCAGACACGGTCGAAGTCCAGACTCACTAATGCATCCTAACGACTTATCAGTTAGACACACTAATGCAGACCTGGTTCGCTAAGACCACCGCTCTGATACCAACTGAAAGGACCCGTTCATATACATTATAAACGATTCACAATAGTTGATTACATTGCGAGGTATTTGACCTCTATATGATACATTTTACAAACATTGCATTCGTTTTTAAAAGACAATCTTTCTTTACATCGAAAATTGACAGGCATGCATACCATTTCATAATATCCACTATCCAACTATAAATTGATTTAATAATAATCTTTGATGAACTCAATGACTCGAATGCAACGTTCTTCGAAATATGCTATTGAAGACTCCAAGTAATATCTTTAAAATGAGCAAATGCACAGCGGAAGATTTCTTTAACACCTGAGAATAAACATGCTTTAAAGTGTCAACCAAAAGGTTGGTGAGTTCATTAGTTTATCATAATCATTTATTTCCATCATTTTAATAGACCACAAGAATTTCATTTCCAGTTCTCATAAATATACGTCCCATGCATAGAGACAAAAACAATCATTCATATGGTGAACACCTGGTAACCGACATTAACTAGATACATATAAGAATATCCCCTATCATTCCGGGATCCTCCTTCGGACATGATATAAATTTCGAAGTACTAAAGCATCCGGTACTTTGGATGGGGTTTGTTAGGCCCAATAGATCTATCTTTAGGATTCGCGTCAATTAGGGTGTCTGTTCCCTAATTCTTAGATTACCAGACTTTAATAAAAAGGGGCATATTCGATTTCGATAATTCAACCATAGAATGTAGTTTCAATTACTTGTGTCTATTTCGTCAAAACATTTATAAAAGCGCATGTATTCTCAGTCCCAAAAATATAAAGGGTAAAAAGGCAAATGAAACTCACCATACTGTATTTCGTAGTAAAAATACATATAACGTCATTGAACAAGTGCAAGGTTGGCCTCGGATTCACGAACCTAAATTAATTATATATATTTATGTGTTGGTCAATATTTGTCTAACAAATTAGGTCAAGTCATAGTGTACCACAATCCTAATGCTCGAGACTAATATGCAAAAGTCAACAAAAGTAAATTTGACTCAAAATAATTTCCAAAAATCTATACATGATTAATATATAGTTTAAATATCGTCGTTTTATATTTTTAAATATTTTTAAAAGATTTATTAGAGTAAATAATATAATTTATTTATTAATAAATAAAATTTTATATTATATTTATATAATAAAATATACTTTTATATATATTAAGTAATAAAATTTATAGGGTTCATTTAATATTATAAAGATAATATGATAGGTATTATTAAAGTAAGTTATTACACGTAGTAAAATATGTTTGTATCAAATATTTATTTGATAAAATAATATCTATAATGAAAGTAAGTAAAAGTTGTATTATTTTGTAATAATAATTATTATTATAAAAATATCAATATTTATAATTACTAAGATGACATTATGATAAAATGATAATTCTAATTATGATAACTTTAATATTTACGATAATTTTTAATATTATCTTTAAAATAATAATTCTATTTGAAATAATAATAATAATGATATTTTATAGTAACAATGACATTTCTATTAAAATGATAATTTTTGTTAAAATGATAGTTTTAATACTAACGATAATTTTAATAATAATAGTAATGATAAAAATAATAAGAACGATAATTTTATCTAAATCAATATCTTATAATATTTTAATTTCATCATGATACTCTTACCCATTATTTCCTAATCGTTTCGTTTAATTGCTTTTAATCGTCTTTTATATCATGTTCGTAATAATGATAATAATAGTAATCAAAATAATTAGGTGTTACAAATATTTGTTTTAATTACACTAATATTAATAATGATAGTTACTATAACATTATTAACGATAATACTAATAATTATCTTAATGATAATATAGTAATAATAATATTAACAATAACAATAACCATTTTTAAATAATGATATATATATTAATAATGATAATAATAATAATAATAATAATAATAATACCAATAATAATAATAATAATAATAATAATAATAATAATAATAATAATAATAATAATAATTGGATAATAATAATAATACTAATTATAACTTTAACGATAATAACGATAGTAATAATAAAAAAATAATAATTTTTTTTAATGATAAATCCTTTTATTGATAAAGATAATAATAATAATAATAATAATAATAATAATAATAATAATAATAATAATAATAATAATAATAATAATAATAATAAGATAAAACTGGAACGACGATAATAACGACGATAATAATAATCATTTTTAATAATAATACAAAAATTCGATGGACTATAACTTCAAATCCGTTCATCGAAATCATTCGATATCTAAATGAAAAGTTCTTAATTTTTCGCTAGCTTTCCAACAACATGCATATCTTATACCTTATCTCAGTCGCATATATAACTAATTCAGGATTCAACATAACCTAACTAAAGGCAATATCAAAAGTACAAACATGCATAATCCTATATACTCGAGCACTAGTCAGGGATACACTATTAGTATGTAAAAGTTAAATTATGAGTACTCACGTATCAATATTGAGATTCAATATTGCAGGAAAGGTACGTAGACGCAACGGAGATGATAAATACTATATTGACCTCGCGAGCATACCCATGAACCATACCCAATCACCTCCATAGCTATAACCCATAATTTCCTTAATCCAATCCCACTCGAAAAACAATTTCGAAATCACTCGGACAGTACTCTGACGTAATATTTATGTATACTAATAATATCTTGAAATAATATGAAGTAAATATATATATGTAAATCGATTGAGAGAGTTTAGAGAAAAATATTTTCAAGTTTCTATGAAATAATGAAACCTATTGAATTCTATTTATAATAGATTTTTGAATTATTAAAGTGAATTATTAAAGTATGAATTATTAAAGTGAATTATTAAAGTATGAATTATTAAAGTGAATTATTAAAGTTAAAGTTAAAGTAAAGTAAAAATAAAGTAAAGGTAAAGTTTAAGTATAGTAAAAGTATAAAACTACATAATACGTATAATACGCGTATAAATATATATAATATTAATTTAAATCATTATATATATTTAATAAAATAAAATATAAATATCGTTATCTTTATCATACTAGTTAAGTAATGAGTTGTCAAAAGTGGTTCTAGATATTTATAAAAGTTATATACGTTTTAATAATAAAGTTCTTTTTAAACTGAAAACGTTTTTGTACGTTTGAAACTAAATAGATCAATCGAGTCTTTATGAGATTCAATCTTCCACTATCCTTTGTCTAGTTCTCAATGATTAACAATTTGTTCTTATTTATAAATCACTTTACCATTTTCTGAATATTGTTAAAATAGAAAGATTTCTCAAATCAACGTGGGCTTTTCAACAGAGACTTGTAATCATAATTGAATATATCTGATAATTCAATCATTTGATCTTATCTTCTAATTCCATTGATAAACATTTTGAAACAGATACAATCATATAAAGTATTTAATCTAATATTTTGTTTACGTTTCAAGTTATAATATATATATACACATATACATATATAATCATATTCATTTAATGGTTCGTGAATCGTTGGAACTTGGTCGAGGTCGAATGAATGTATGAACATAGTTTAAAATTCTTGAAATTTAACTTAACAAATATTGCTTATCGTGTCGGAAACATATAAAGATTAAAGTTTAAATTTGGTTGGAAATTTCTGGGTTGTCACAAGGACGGCCCGAAGTCGTCAAAAGAGCTATACCGACAAACGACGCAATGATCTTGAATTTCAAGTCGGTGACCGAGTAATGTTAAAAGTCGCACCTTGGAAGGGTGTAATCCGTTTTGGGAAACGCGGGAAGCTAAATCCGCGGTATATTGGTCCTTTCGAAATCTTGGAGCGTATTGGAACCGTTGCGTATCGTTTAGATCTTCCGCCTCAATTGAACTCCGTTCATCCTACCTTCCATGTATCTAACTTGAAAAAGTGTCTTGCCGAACCCGATATCGTCATCCCTCTCGAAGAACTTACTATTGATGACAAATTTCATTTTGTGGAGGAACCGGTTGAAATTGTGGACACCTCCGTCAAGACATTGAAACAAAGCCGAATCCCGATTGTTAAAGTCCGTTGGAACGCCAAAAGGGGACCCGAGTTTACTTGGGAAAGACAAGATCAAATGCAAAGGAAGTATCCTCATCTATTCGTGAATTCGGAAACGCAAGATCTCGAGGAAGAAACAACGACTACTACGCCTACTTAAATTTCGGGACGAAATTTCTTTTAAGGAGTAGGTAATGTAACATCCCGCCTTTTTCCATTTACTTTTCCGTTATACTAATATAAAGTCCGTTATATGTTTATAACATCTCCCGTTGATACGCGTTTTAAATTATCTCGTTTAGGTAATTCCCGCACCCGAACGAAAGTTGAGGGACTAAACTTGATAAGGGATCAAACCCTTGACTAGGTCAAAGGGTCAAACCCCTTTCACCCATTCATTACCATCTCCCTATCTCTCTCTCTTTCTCTCTAGCAAGAACACACCCAATTTCCTTTCTCATT
Organism: Rutidosis leptorrhynchoides; assembly: GCF_046630445.1. Classification (NCBI taxonomy): domain Eukaryota; kingdom Viridiplantae; phylum Streptophyta; class Magnoliopsida; order Asterales; family Asteraceae; genus Rutidosis; species Rutidosis leptorrhynchoides. Next base: position 168,514,198 of record NC_092333.1, read on the forward strand.
CATTCATCATCTAAATCCGGATTAGGGAGCTAGCAACCAAATAAATTACATATTCGTGATCCTCTCTTCATCCTCTTCATTTTGGTACCAACTTCATCTCATTTGGGTAACTTTCTAAAATCACTAGATTTTGTGTTCTTGATGTTTTTAACTTATAAAAGTGTTGATTAGTGTCTATGGCTCAAGTCTAACATGAATATATGATTTATATGCTCGATCTCGTTGTTTTAGTGTAACTAGCATGAACTTGAATTTTGGTGTGTTGTTCTTGAATTTTGGATGATCATATGTTGTTAGATGTTGAAAGTTGATGTTTTAATTGTGTTACTAGCATCACTAGCTTCAATTTGATGTGTAGGTTGCCTTAGAAAACTTCATGAGCTTGATTATTGATTTTTGGTGGAATTGAGTTAGGGTTTGAAGAACTTGAAGTGATTATTTGATGCGTTGATTGCCATGAATTGTTGTTAGTAAGTTGTTAGTTGTATTGTATGCTCCATTACCTACAAAATGGCATGTCACATGTATGCATTGAATGCCCAAATCATTAAATGTGCATTGGTGAGTTTGAAGCATTAATGTGGGCATTGAATGATCACTTGGTTGGAAAACTCGGTTGTTACAAATGAGGTTTTTGAGTGTTAAATTGTGTTTAGTTGCATTCTATGTCAAAAGAGCTTTCCAACGATATAAGGTGCGAGTCCTAAGTGTTTGTGGTTTGCGTTTTATGCTTATTTGAAGTTTGGATCAAGTTGGACAAGTGAAACAGACCAGGCACCAGCACCCGCCTATTGTCGCGGCGCGACAGAAGGGTGCCGCGGCGCGGCATAAGCCGTGCCCAGCTTCTGTCTCCGGTGTCCATTTTATGGAAAATGTTTGGCATACTACGGACCTCCGATTCACATGAAACTTGTTCTAACATGTTCATATATGATTAAAAACCTCAGAAAAATAGTTCGGAACCCGACCCGAACGTGTTGACTTTCGTTGACTTTGACCGACCAAAGTTTGACTTTTAATCAAACTTAACCAAATATTTGTGCAATCGTTCTAACATGTTTTTATACTTGTACCTTGCATGAAACATGACAATTTGATTCACATGCTATTATGATCGAGTCTTAACGAGCCATAGGACTAATTGAACATCTTTGACCTATCGTGTTTACCGTTATTGATACAACCTATATGTTTAGGTCAAGACTAGCTTTGTCTTTGCACGCGTCTACTTGTTGAAGTACTTTACTACTCGTGCACTCAAGGTGAGATCATAGTCCCACTTTTACTCTTTTTGAACTTATATTTGGGATGAGAAAACATAAACGATTCTTTTGAACTAAGTGAACACAAGAACGGGAAAACAAACATTCTACATACGAGTTTAGAACAAAAATCCTCAATTCGATTATCATTAGTTACACTTGCCGGGTGTAAGCGAGAACTTATGTTATATGGCCATATGGGTTGACAACCCTCATCTTTGACGGTTCGCTACCGTCTACGGATGAAATATATTTTCGAGAATCAGTGTTTGTTCTAGCACTAAGTGATGGGGTATACAATGGAAGGAATGTTAAGCTTTGATAATTGGGTGCTCGTGAAACAAACTTTTGGAATGTATTACTATTATTTCATTGATGCAAATCTTGTGGTTCACTTGTACTTACTTACTTAAACCTATGATTTCACCAACGTTTTCGTTGACAGATTTCTATGTTTTTCTCAGGTCCTTGAACGATACATGATACATGCTTCCGCTCATTATTTGATACTTGCATTGGATGTCGAGTATATGTGCATTTCATGGAGCGTCTTTGACTTTACTTTAAACCGTGTCGCCTAGATTTCATTCGTATTATAACGTTGTAACTTAACTATTGGTTGAACAATTCTTGTAAACTTTGGGAACAATCTTTATTTTGAAATGAAGGCGACATATTTTGGTCAAACTTTGTCTTAAAGACTTATGACCACGTAACGGGACCTAAGTAGACGGCGCCGTCAAACATGATTTGGTCGGGTCGCTACAGATGGTATCAGAGCGTTGGTTGTAGGGATTTAGAGTTCATTAGTGTCAACCCCGAGTCATAGGGTACATTGGTGAGTCTAGACTACAACCGGCATATAGACTTGAAGTAGGAATTACTTGACTACTTGTGCATTTATACTCGAACGTTTCTACTCATATCTACTCTTAGTTCATCTTAATCTCACGTTGTTTAATTTGATTGACACGCCACCTTGACTATATGAAATGATGTCGAATGCACATATGAATCAGGGTAATATAATTTCCGGGATTATATTACGGTGACTCGTATGAACGTTCCGACATTATGACATAAAGAATTTAAGGCGAGTCGAGGAAAAAAAAAAAAAAAAAAAAAAAACTTCTCTTTATCTTTATTCTATATCACGGTTAGTATTATTGAGAATACTAATCAATGATATTCTTGTGTCTTGAAGGAACAATGGCTCCTCGTCGTGTACGCCGCAATGAAACTCCCGAACAAGCTCTCGAACGGATGATAGCTACCGCCGTAGATGCGGCCATGGCCGGTCACTCATCCAACAACAATAATAATAACAACCACAACAACAACAACAACAACAATGGAGCCGGAAACTCAAACGAGGGATGCTCCTATAAAGCTTTCATGGGGTGCAAACCTCACACTTTTGATGGAACCGGGGGACCGGTCGTGCTCACCCGATGGTTTGAGCAAACGGAAGCCGTCTTTAGCATAAGCGGTTGTCGGGACCAAGACAAGGTCAAATACTCCACTCACACTTTCTCCGGAATTGCTCTAACATGGTGGAACACCTATGTTCAATCGGTGGGTACCGATGAAGCTCATGCCCTCTCTTGGGCCGATCTAAAGGAAAAGATGATTGTTGAATATTTTCCACGCGAAGAAACCCGAAAGCTTGAGGAAGAACTAAGAGCTTTGAAAGCGGTCGGAAACGATCTTAAAGCTTATAATCAACGCTTCGCCGAACTATCCTTGATGTGTCCTAATCTTGTAAACCCCGAATCTCAAAGGATTGAGCTCTACATGCTCGGTCTTCCAAAAAGCATCAAACAAGGGGTGATGTCATCCAAACCCACTACTCATCAAGCCGCTATGAACATGGCTCGCCAACTAATCGAAACGGTTGACGAAATCGTAGTTCCGGCACCTAAGGCTGAGGATAAATCGGGCGGCAACAAAAGAAAGTGGGAACCCTCCCAATCAAGCAACAACAACTTTGCCAAGAAATCTTTCACTTCCGACGGCAAGAAGGGTTATGCCGGGAACCTACCTCTTTGCAACAAATGCAACAAACATCACTTTGGCGAATGTAGTAAGATAATTTGCCACCGGTGCCAAGGAGTTGGTCATAAGGCCAACGATTGTAAAAGTGCCACTCCCGTTGCTCGAAAGTGGCCCAATGCACCAAAGACGGGCACTTGTTACGAATGTGGTCAAACGGGTCATTATAGAAATGCATGCCCGAAAAGGAAAGATAACACCAATACGCGCGGCCGAGCTTTCAACATCAACACCGAGGAAGCCCGGGATGACACTGAACTAGTCACGGGTACGTTTCTTCTCAACAATTCTTATGTCTCTTGCTTATTCGATTCGGGTGCCGATAAATGCTTTGCATCCAAGACTTTGACTCATTCTTTTAGCACTCCACCTCTTCCATTAGATACCACTTATACCATTGAAGTGGCTAACGGAAAACTATTAAGTGCCGACACATATTACCGGGGGTGTACGTTAAACATTTTGGGTAGGGAATTTGAAATTGACTTGATACCCATGGAACTAGGAAGCTTTGATGTAATAATCGGTATGAATTGGTTAGTCAAAACGAAATCTCACATTCTTTGTGATCTTAACGCAATCCGAATTCCTATCGAGAATGGTGAACCTTTGATTGTTTATGGCGATAAGAGTTGCACCAGACTCAACCTCGTTTCGTGCCTTAAAGTTAGAAAACTGCTCCGTAAGGGTTGTTTTGCGATCCTTGCCCACGTTAAGAAAGTCGAGTCCGATGATAAGCATATCGATGATGTGCCAATTGTTAGTGACTTTTCCGATGTATTTCCCGACGAATTGCCGGGTCTTCCACCTCATCGACCGGTTGAATTCCAAATCGATCTTATCCCGGGAGCCGCACCCGTAGCACGTGCACCATATAGACTCGCCCCATCCGAAATGCAAGAATTGCAAAGTCAAATCCAAGAACTACTTGATCGTGGTTTTATCCAACCTAGCCATTCACCTTGGGGCGCTCCGATCTTGTTTGTTAAAAAGAAAGACGGATCCCTACGAATGTGCATTGATTATCGTGAACTAAATAAATTGACGGTTAAGAACCGATATCCTCTTCCTCGCATCGATGACCTCTTTGATCAACTACAAGGGTCTTGTGTATATTCGAAAATCGATCTCCGCTCGGGTTATCATCAATTGAGGGTTAAGGGGGAAGATGTCTCCAAAACCGCTTTCCGAACTCGTTATGGTAGTTATGAATTCCTTGTCATGCCATTTGGTCTCACTAACGCACCGGCGGTGTTCATGGATCTTATGAACCGCGTGTGCAAACCGTATCTCGATAAATTCGTTATTGTGTTCATCGATGACATATTGATCTATTCTAAAAATGAAGAAGAGCACGAACAGCATCTCCGACTTGTGCTTGAACTTTTAAGACAAGAACAACTCTATGCCAAATTCTCCAAGTGTGAATTTTGGTTAAAGGAAGTTCAATTTCTTGGTCATGTTGTAAGTGACCAAGGTATTAAAGTCGATCCAACGAAAATCGAAGCCATTAGCAAATGGGAGACTCCTACTACTCCTACTCACATTCGTCAATTTTTGGGTCTCGCCGGGTACTATCGTAGATTCATCGAAAATTTCTCTTTGGTTGCACGTCCTCTAACCGCATTGACTCACAAGGGAAAGAAATTCATTTGGGCGACCGAACATGAATCCGCATTCCAAATCTTGAAAACGAAGCTAACCACCGCTCCTATCTTGTCACTTCCCGAAGGCAATGATGACTTTGTTGTATATTGCGATGCCTCAAAACATGGTTTTGGGTGTGTATTGATGCAACGAATGAAAGTCATTGCTTATGCTTCTCGACAACTCAAAATTCATGAACGAAACTATACGACACATGATCTCGAACTCGGAGCCGTTGTCTTTGCACTTAAAATGTGGAGACACTATCTTTATGGAACCAAGAGTACTATCTTCACCGATCACAAAAGCCTTCAACACATCTTCGATCAAAAGCAACTAAACATGAGACAACGACGGTGGATTGAAACCTTAAACGATTACGATTGCGAGCTTCGTTACCATCCCGGTAAGGCAAATGTAGTAGCCGATGCCTTAAGTCGAAAAGAAAGAGCGGTGCCTCTCCGTGTCCGAGCTTTAAACATCACCATTCACACCAACCTTAATAGCCAAATTCGGGTAGCCCAAGATGAGGCTCTCAAGGATGAAAACATCTCTCTCGAACACTTGAACGTCCTCACCTCTCGATTCGAAGTTAAAGAAACCGGACTCCGATATTTCGCCGGAAGGATTTGGGTGCCTAGTTATGGGGACCTACGAAGCCTTATATTAGATGAAGCCCATAAGTCACGATACTCGATTCACCCCGGTGCCAATAAGATGTACCACGACCTTAAACAGCTATATTGGTGGCCGAACATCAAAAGGGACGTAGCTACTTATGTTTCCAAGTGTTTGACATGTTCCAAAGTCAAAGCCGAACACCAAAGACCGTCCGGACTACTTCGACAACCCGAGATCCCGCAATGGAAGTGGGAAAGGATAACGATGGATTTTATCACCAAACTACCAAAAACGACGGGCGGTTATGATACCATTTGGGTTATTGTTGACCGTCTCACCAAATCCGCACACTTCCTGGCCATGAAAGAAACGGACAAAATGGAGAAACTTGCACAACTTTACATTAAGGAGATCGTAGCCCGACACGGTGTACCTTTATCGATTATCTCCGACCGAGATGGCCGTTTCGTTTCTAGATTTTGGCGTACATTGCAAGAAGCGTTGGGAACACGTTTAGACATGAGCACCGCATATCATCCTCAAACCGATGGACAAAGCGAACGTACAATTCAAACCTTAGAGGACATGTTACGAGCTTGCGTGGTTGATTTCGGAAAAGCTTGGGACAAGCACTTACCTCTCGCCGAGTTCTCTTACAACAATAGTTATCACGCGAGTATTAAAGCCGCACCCTTTGAAGCGCTATATGGCCGCAAATGTCGTTCACCTCTTTGTTGGGCCGAGGTAGGCGACGTGCAAATCACCGGACCCGAACTCATTCACGAAACTACCGAGAAAATCGTTCAAATCCGAGATAGGCTTAGGACGGCCCGAAGTCGTCAAAAGAGCTATACCGACAAACGACGCAACGATCTTGAATTTCAAGTCGGTGACCGAGTAATGTTAAAAGTCGCACCTTGGAAGGGTGTAATCCGTTTTGGGAAACGCGGGAAGCTAAATCCGCGGTATATTGGTCCTTTCGAAATCTTGGAGCGTATTGGAACCGTTGCGTATCGTTTAGATCTTCCGCCTCAATTGAACTCCGTTCATCCTACCTTCCATGTATCTAACTTGAAAAAGTGTCTTGCCGAACCCGATATCGTCATCCCTCTCGAAGAACTTACTATTGATGACAAATTTCATTTTGTGGAGGAACCGGTTGAAATTGTGGACACCTCCGTCAAGACATTGAAACAAAGCCGAATCCCGATTGTTAAAGTCCGTTGGAACGCCAAAATGGGACCCGAGTTTACTTGGGAAAGACAAGATCAAATGCAAAGGAAGTATCCTCATCTATTCGTGAATTCGGAAACGCAAGATCTCGAGGAAGAAACAACGACTACTACGCCTACTTAAATTTCGGGACGAAATTTCTTTTAAGGAGTAGGTAATGTAACATCCCGCCTTTTTCCATTTATTTTTCCGTTATACTAATATAAAGTCCGTTATATGTTTATAACATCTCCCGTTGATACGCGTTTTAAATTATCTCGTTTAGGTAATTCCCGCACCCGAACGAAAGTTGAGGGACTAAACTTGACAAGGGATCAAACCCTTGACTAGGTCAAAGGGTCAAACCCCTTTCACCCATTCATTACCATCTCCCTATCTCTCTCTCTTTCTCTCTAGCAAGAACACACCCAATTTCCTTTCTCATTCATTCATCATCTAAATCCGGATTAGGGAGCCAGCAACCAAATAAATTACATATTCGTGATCCTCTCTTCATCCTCTTCATTTTAGTACCAACTTCATCTCATTTGGGTAACTTTCTAAAATCACTAGATTTTGTGTTCTTGATGTTTTTAACTTATAAAAGTGTTGATTAGTGTCTATGGCTCAAGTCTAACATGAATATATGATTTATATGCTCGATCTCGTTGTTTTAGTGTAACTAGCATGAACTTGAATTTTGGTGTGTTGTTCTTGAATTTTGGATGATCATATGTTGTTAGATGTTGAAAGTTGATGTTTTAATTGTGTTACTAGCATCACTAGCTTCAATTTGATGTGTAGGTTGCCTTAGAAAACTTCATGAGCTTGATTATTGATTTTTGGTGGAATTGAGTTAGGGTTTGAAGAACTTGAAGTGATTATTTGATGCGTTGATTGCCATGAATTGTTGTTAGTAAGTTGTTAGTTGTATTGTATGCTCCATTACCTACAAAATGGCATGTCACATGTATGCATTGAATGCCCAAATCATTAAATGTGCATTGGTGAGTTTGAAGCATTAATGTGGGCATTGAATGATCACTTGGTTGGAAAACTCGGTTGTTACAAATGAGGTTTTTGAGTGTTAAATTGTGTTTAGTTGCATTCTATGTCAAAAGAGCTTTCCAACGATATAAGGTGCGAGTCCTAAGTGTTTGTGGTTTGCGTTTTATGCTTATTTGAAGTTTGGATCAAGTTGGACAAGTGAAACAGACCAGGCACCAGCACCCGCCTATTGTCGTGGCGCGACAGAAGGGTGCCGCGGCGCGGCATAAGCCGTGCCCAGCTTCTGTCTCCGGTGTCCATTTTATGGAAAATGTTTGGCATACTACGGACCTCCGATTCACATGAAACTTGTTCTAACATGTTCATATATGATTAAAAACCTCAGAAAAATAGTTCGGAACCCGACCCGAACGTGTTGACTTTCGTTGACTTTGACCGACCAAAGTTTGACTTTTAATCAAACTTAACCAAATATTTGTGCAATCGTTCTAACATGTTTTTATACTTGTACCTTGCATGAAACATGACAATTTGATTCACATGCTATTATGATCGAGTCTTAACGAGCCATAGGACTAATTGAACATCTTTGACCTATCGTGTTTACCGTTATTGATACAACCTATATGTTTAGGTCAAGACTAGCTTTGTCTTTGCACGCGTCTACTTGTTGAAGTACTTTACTACTCGTGCACTCAAGGTGAGATCATAGTCCCACTTTTACTCTTTTTGAACTTATATTTGGGATGAGAAAACATAAACGATTCTTTTGAACTAAGTGAACACAAGAACGGGAAAACAAACATTCTACATACGAGTTTAGAACAAAAATCCTCAATTCGATTATCATTAGTTACACTTGCCGGGTGTAAGCGAGAACTTATGTTATATGGCCATATGGGTTGACAACCCTCATCTTTGACGGTTCGCTACCGTCTACGGATGAAATATATTTTCGAGAATCAGTGTTTGTTCTAGCACTAAGTGATGGGGTATACAATGGAAGGAATGTTAAGCTTTGATAATTGGGTGCTCGTGAAACAAACTTTTGGAATGTATTACTATTATTTCATTGATGCAAATCTTGTGGTTCACTTGTACTTACTTACTTAAACCTATGATTTCACCAACGTTTTCGTTGACAGATTTCTATGTTTTTCTCAGGTCCTTGAACGATACATGATACATGCTTCCGCTCATTATTTGATACTTGCATTGGATGTCGAGTATATGTGCATTTCATGGAGCGTCTTTGACTTTACTTTAAACCGTGTCGCCTAGATTTCATTCGTATTATAACGTTGTAACTTAACTATTGGTTGAACAATTCTTGTAAACTTTGGGAACAATCTTTATTTTGAAATGAAGGCGACATATTTTGGTCAAACTTTGTCTTAAAGACTTATGACCACGTAACGGGACCTAAGTAGACGGCGCCGTCAAACATGATTTGGTCGGGTCGCTACATCGAATATGCCCCTTTTTATTAAGTCTGATAATCTAAGAATTAGGGAACAGACACCCTAATTGACGCGAATCCTAAAGATAGATCTATCGGGCCCAACAAGCCCCATCCAAAGTACCGGATGCTTTAGTACTTCGAAATTTATATCATATCCGAAGGGTGTCCCGGAATGATGGGGATATTCTTATATATGCATCTTGTTAATGTCGGTTACCAGGTGTTCACCATATGAATGATTTTTATCTCTATGTATGGGATGTGTATTGAAATATGAAATCTTGTGGTCTATTGTTACGATTTGATATATATAGGTTAAACCTATAACTCACCAACATTTTTGTTGACGTTTAAAGCATGTTTATTCTCAGGTGAATACTAAGAGCTTCCGCTGTTGCATACTAAAATAAGGACAAGATTTGGAGTCCATGTTTGAATGATATTGTGTAAAAACTGCATTCAAGAAACTGATTTCGATGTAACATATTTGTATTGTAAACCATTATGTAATGGTCGTGTGTAAACAGGATATTTTAGATTATCATTATTTGATAATCTACGTAAAGCTTTTTAAACCTTTATTTATGAAATAAAGGTTATGGTTTGTTTTAAAATGAATGCAGTCTTTGAAAAACGTCTCATATAGAGGTCAAAACCTCGCAACGAAATCAATTAATATGGAACGTTTTTAATCAATAAGAACGGGACATTTCAAAATCCTCCACATAGGGTAGGTGATCCGGGTGAATTTATTGTTCCTTGTCTACTTAGTGACGGTGTCATGTATGATGCACTAGCAGATTTAGGTTCAAGTGTGAGTGTTATGCCTCTTTCATTATATAAGAGATTAGGTGTAGGTGAGTTAACTCCAACGGATATGAGTGTTCGACTCCTTGATCAAACCATTAAGCACCCAGTTGAAATTGCTGACAACCTACCCGTTCAAGTAGGTAATTTAACCTTTCTAGTCGAATTCATTGTCATTGACATAGAAGAGGACTCAAACGTTCCTCTAATTTTAGGTCGACCATTCTTAGCGTTCACCGGGGCGTTATTTGATGTAAGAAAGGGTAGAATGACACTTAGTAATGATGAGAAATCGATCACCTTTATGATTCGAAAGTCTAAATCTCCACCAACCAAAACCGTTGAACCAGCGGAAACGATTGGTAAGAACCATGTTGTTTTACCAACTCCAACGGTAGTGCTTAACAATAATAAAACGCCTAAGTGTGGGGAAAATGAAGTAACACCTAATGATGACCTGATAACAAAGAACCCCGTTATTGATACGAAATTAAAATTTCCCGTTATTAATAGTTCAATGAAGAAACTTATTAAACGGATTCGCGATGCTAGAACCAAGGGGAACTCTAAGTTATGTAACCGGTTAGTATCCAATCTATCGCCTAAAGAAAAGGCGAAACTAGTTGAAATTGTGGATATTACACAGGAATCCGACCAATGGCTTAAAAAAAAAAGTCATAGATATGCAAGTTGATTATGGTCCAAGAGAAATTGACGATGAAGTTATTCACAATTTCGACACCACAGCTACCTAAGTGTGGGGAGATTCAAGTGTTCTAAAAAGAAAATGCTCTATAGAGTTAGTTGTTCTGTTCTCGTGTAGTTCCGAGAATGGAATCCGATTGGTATTTTCCGCTAGCAGACACTAAAGAACTAGTTTTCTCCCCCCATTCTGATTTTTTTTTTTATTTTGTAGCTTTTATATGAAATTAATATGCTTTTTAAATTTAAGTTTTGTGTGAATTTAAAAACAAAATTTACTTTATTTCATTAAGTAAAAAATGATTTCTAAAATTCGTCGTGAGTTGAAGATTAGGTAGTTGAACCGAAATTACTTTAACCGAGGGCGGGACGAGAAATTTTGTTATCATTATTTTTAATTTAATTGATTTAAAGTATGCCAAAAAAAAATATTAGATTTTATAAATTTTTGAACGTGGGGTAATATACCCAACTTTAAAATTATGTATGTTTGTATTTTATGTTATATACAAAACAGGGTAAAACAACGCACTTTCAAAGACTGTCATTAAGTTCAGAAAAAGGTACTAATTTTGACGACAAGAAACAAAATATCAAATGTGAAATAACAACAATATGTTTGCAAACTTGGTATTTTTAATCATTTTTCTACACTAATCACCCTCATGAATTTAAATTTTTACTGATTTCTTGCAAATGAGGGCATTGCAAGATCTCAAGTGTGGGGAAGGGTTATAAATTCTTTCGGGTTAACACTTATTTTAATTGCCAAATTTTGTGAAAATTTGAAAAAATTTCAACTAAATGAATTCAAAATCATGTTTATACATATTTATGAACGATAAAACTAGGTGTTAATGCCGAAATTATTGTTACCTCGAGGACATAAATTGAGAAACAACCCAAAACGCTTGAATTCATTTAAAATGGGATAGAAGAGAATAAAAAGGCAAAGAAAAGAATAAATAAAAGCTAAGTGTGGGGAGAATGTACCAAGTTATTCAATTAAAAACTATCTATCACATTTTTGTATAAGAATTATTGCAGGTACTTTTGCTTTGGACGATACTAATCAGTTTTACCCGGTTTACTGTAATATATTTTAAAGAAAGATGGATCTACACGATGAATCAATTCCATCATTAAAAGGAAGTAAAGTCTTCCGAAAAAGACACGCGCTTCTTGATTTAGGTCAAGAAGTTGTCGTCCAGACCAGCTGTAGGTTGACGAAAAATCTAGAAAAGTCATCGCTAAAATCAGCAGGAAATTCACGGACCTCAGCATCAAACAGGGTCGTCAAGTGGTCAGATTTATCCTAACCATGAGAAGGATTTATCTCGTACAATGGGGGGCACCGTGCAAATTAGCTTGATAAGACTAATGAATCAAATCCCCAGAAAGGATAATCTCCTTAAAGATCAAAAATCAGCTTTTAAGACTGATATTACTCAATCCTAGAGATTGACCTTAAAGATTGAGAATTACAAACTCATGGAATTCAATGATATCTAAACTCGAGCTTGAACGAGAAAATATTTTGATCAAAAATAAAACCGATTTATTTTCTGAAAACCTATTTTCAATGCGTTCATTACCATTGAACGTAAAATCCTGAGAATTTATCAGAATTTATTAGGTCACCTGAACCAAATCGGGTGTCAACCGTAAGAAACGGTGGTTGCATAGCATGGTCGGAGACAGGACCTTGTGCCAGACCGAAAAATCATAGGATGATCTTTACTATTGCTCCTACAAAGGATAGTAAAAGCATCCGACACGTTTTTGGACCATAATTAAAAGCATGTCACGGGACATTGCCTTAACAGTTTCTTGTTCATCGCTTTCCTTTACAACCGGACGGTATTTTGCCGAAAGGTAATATACGGGACAAGTAAACTGGACGTGTTGCTTTCCTAATACAAGGTTAGCAAGTGGGTAACACAAAACCACAAGTGTTGAGCTAAAATTTTCAAATCTGAAACTCACACAACCCACAAAAATATTTTGCAAACACCAGTGAAGGGTTATTCCGGAAAACTTATCTAGGGTAAAAGCTAGATTAAATTTTCAAAAAGATCAAATGTTTTCATAAAGATCCAATTTCCTTAAGGATCTACATTTTCATAGTCATGTGGGACTGTAAACCACCTTTCAAATGTGCACTTTGCTTTGGAAACCGAAAGTAAATCGGCTATTTGATTGCAAGTGTCGTTGACCTAAACCCGAGGCAACTGTGGATGACACACCCACCTTTAACCATGGTTCTATCGTTACTATCATTGTTTATACCACCATATCAAAATCACTGATGTACAAAGTGTGATGAATAAAAAAGTGATTCATGTATGTTTTTATTTCAAGTTCTGTATTGCTTGAGGACAAGCAACGCTCAAGTGTGGGGATATTTGATAAGGCTAAAAAGGAACATATATTTCATAGCAATATCCCTCCTAAATAATAGGTTTTCATATGTAATTGTATTATATTTTCATTGTAATTGTTTAAATAAATAAGTGCGAAGACAAAAGGCGAAAACGAAGATTTGAAGACGCAAACGTCCAAAAAGCTCAAATGTACAAGATACAATCCAAGTGGTTCAAATTATTGATGAGAAACGTCTAAAAATGACAAGAGTACAAGTTACAAAACGCAAAGTACAAGATATTAAATTGTACGCAAGGACGTTCGAAAATTCAGAACCGAGACATGAACCAACTTTCAACGCTCGACGCAACGGAGCTAAAATTACAAGTTAACTATGCTCAAGAATATAATATAATATTTAAATAATTCATAATAAGAATAATAATAAATAATAAAAAGTTGTTAATTGAGCATAGTTAAGGGGTCATAAGTGAAAATTTCAAATCACCAATTGTCTATAAAATGAAATTCACGGTGTAATGAAAAGAACACCTTTTCTTCTTTCTTTCTCTTTACATGTAATATATATATATTTTTTAATTATAATTTTAATTTTAGTTTAAGCTTAATAATAATTGGGTTATTGTAAGGATGTTTTACGGGTTTTAAAGTCGAAACTCTGTCCGTGTAACGCTACACGATTAATAATCACTGTAAGTTATGTTCTTCCTTTTTAAATTAATGTCTCGTAACTAAGTTATTATTATGCTTATTTAAGCCGAAGTAATCGTGATGTTTGACTAAATATTAAGACGGGGTTATTGGATTTTGTACCATAATTAAGGTTTGGGCAAAAGACCGACACTTGTGGAAATTGGACTATTGACTATTAATAGATGGGGGGTATTGTCTAATTGAGTGACAACTCATTGGAGTCTCTCGAACCTATCTTCAAATTAATTATCCTAATAATTAATAATGATTATGGTTGTCCTATTTAGTGACGTTCATATGGAATCTATTATAATCATTTAATTAATTATTCGGGTTGGGTAATTGATTATTCAAACTGATCAAGTGGGTAAATTAATATTCATATCTAATCAAAATAGGGGTAGATTACATACAGTGATAACTGGTTTAATTGTTGACAGAAGTGATAACTGCGTCACAGTTTAAATCCTTAATTAGTTGGAATATTTGACTTCGGGTATAAGGGTAATTTGACGAGGACACTCGCACTTTATATTTATGACCGATGGACTATTATGGATAAAAACCAGATAGGTATCAAATAAACCATGACAAAGGACAATTAACCCGAGTAACAATTAATTAAAATCAAAACGTTAAACATCATGATTACGGAAGTTTAAATAAGCATAATCCTTTTATTTCATATTCTATCGCAATTTTATTTATTGTTATTTTATTTATCGTCATTTATATATTTTACGCACTTTAATTATTGTCATTTATCTTTACGCTTAAAAATATAAAATCGACAAACCGGTCATTATACGGTAAAAAACCCCCTTTTATAATAATATTACTACTTATATATATATATATATATATATATATATATATATATATATATATATATATATATATATATATATATATAAATATAGTTTTATAAAAATATAGTACTTAATCACTAGCTCCCTGTGGAACGAACCGGATTTACTAAAAACTACACTACTCTACGATTAGGTACACTGCCTATAATGTTGTAGCAAGGTTTAGGTATATCCCATCGGTAAATTAATAAAACTTGTGTCATATTTTGTAGTAAAAATAATACTATTTCGTACCCTCACGCTACATCATCAATTATTATATGTCTACAGGGATTGTTGTTGAACATCCAGTTACTCATGTGCATACACAAAATTGGTTTAGCTAAATCAATAGATAAACGCTTGCAGCTAATAACTAGACAATTGGAAATGAGTACAAAACTCTCAATATTTATATGGGGACATGTAAAATTACATGATGCGACATTAATTCGCATTAAACCAAGTGCAAGTCATAAATATTCTCCATTACCAACTTAATTTTGGTCGAGAGCCAAATATTTTCCATTTTAGAACATTTGGTTGTGCAGTGTATTTTTAATTGCACCACCACAATAAATGATTCCTCAAAGAAGGATGGAAATATGTGTTGGATATGAAACATCTTCAATCATAAGATATATTGAACCCATAACGGGTGACGTTTTACAGCACATTTTGCTGATTGTCACTTTAATGAAACATTGTTCCCTATATTAGGGGGAGAAATGAAAAATAAATAAAAAGATGCTTCATTATGTGAACATCAATTAAGATATATAGAACTCGCACAAAAGAATGCGAAATGAAAGTTCAAAAATAATGCATATGCAAGAACTTGCAAATTAATTACTTTATGCATTTAAAGATACAAAAAGAGTGACTAAATCATATATACCAGCAGTAAATGCTTAAGCTAGAATTGAAATTCCAAAAGCTGGCAATAATGTCACTCATGAGTCTTCGCCACGTCTGAAACGTGGAAGACAAATTGGTTCAAAAGATAAAAATCCTAGAAAAGAAAAATCAGCTGATAACGAGGTAAAAAAAAGTGTTCAAGAAGAACCACAAATCAATATTCCTTCTGCAGAGGATATTGATAAATGTAAATACATGAATTGCAATAAATTATGCAATATTATGGAACCGAAATGAAATGAAAAATCTTGATGTGATATTTTCATATAATGTTACAATGACATCATGAATAAAGATGATGATCTGGAACCAAAATCTGTCATTGAATATCAAAATAGACATGATTGAGCTCAACAGAAAGGAGCAATACGAGCTGAATTAGAATCACTCAATAAAAGAAAAGTTTTCGGATCAATCGTTATCACTTTTAAAGATGTGAAACGTATGGGATATAAATGAATTTTTATCCGAAAAAGAAATGTGCAAATGAAGATACAAGGCAAAACTAGACTTGTAACTCAAGGTTTCCCACAAAGACCAGAAATGAATTATGAGAAAAACTTATCCTTATGTAATGGATACAATTACTTATTAGATACTTAATCAACCTGGTAGTTACTTAAATGCATCTCATGGATGTTGTTACTACTTATCTATATGGATCACTTGATAGTGATATATATGAATATACCTGAAGGGTTTAAGGTATCAGAAACATCTAATGCAAAACCTAAAGAAATGTATTCCATTGAATCACAAAGATTTTTATATGGGTTGATACAATAGTATAACGGATTAAGTGATTACTTGATAAGAAAAGTGTATACATATAAACTTATTTGCACATGTGTTTTAATTATGAAAACAATGACCAGATATATATCGTAGTTATTTATGTCAATGGTCTTAATATCATAGGTACAAATAAAGAGATCCATGAAGCCATTCAACTTCTAAAGAAAGAATCTGAAAATGAAAGATCTCGGAAAAACCAAGTATTGCCTTGGTTTACAAATTGAACATATGCCTAATGGTTTACTTGTACATCAAACAACATATACTGAAAAGATTTTAAAACGTTTTAATATGGACAAGGCAAAACCATTAAGTACTCCTATGGTTGTTATATCACTTAATGTTGACACTGATCCATTTCGTCCCTGTGAAGATCATGAAGACATCCTAGGATCAGAAGTACCATATCTTAGTGCAATTGGAGCTCTTATGTATCTTACAAATTGTACAAGACCTGACATTTCTTTTGCAGTTAATTTGTTGGCAAGGTTCAGCTCAGCTCCTACCAAAAGACACTGAAATGGGATCAAACACATATTTCGATACCTTCGAGGAACTACTGATTTAGGATTATTTTATTCTAACGAATCGAAACAAGATTTGGTTGGTTATGCAGATGCAGGTTATTTATCTGATCCACATAAAGCTAATTATCAAAATGGATATGTATTCCTAAATGGAGGTACCGCAATATCATGGCGTTCTCAAAAACAAACACTTGTTGCAACATCATCAAATCATGCCGAAGTGATTGCATTACATGAAGCTACTCGGGAATGTTTTTGGTTGAGATCAATGACACAACTCATTACTGATTCTTGTGGACTAGAACGCGATAAAAGTCCAACAACTATCTATGAAGATAATGTAGCTTGCATAACACAGATAAAAGAAGGGTATATCAAAAGTGACCGAACAAAACACATACCTCATAGATTCTTCTCATACACTCAAAATCTCATTAAGGACAACCAGATTGAAATGAGATATGTTCAGTCCAGCAAAAACTCTGCTGACCTTTTCACCAAAGCACTTCTAACTGCTATTTTCAGAACACACATTCATAATATTGGCATGAGGCATGTTCAGAAGATGTAACAATTCAGGCGTTGCCTACTTGAGGGGGAGTCAACTCTATGCTGCACTCTTTTTCCCTTAGCTAAAGTTTTATCCCAATGGGTTTTCTTTAGCAAGATTTTTAACGAGGCAGTACTAGTTATTCTCTAATAAAATTGTCATCCAAGGGGGAGTGTTATAAAAGTTAAATTGGACGTTAATTTTATTATTATTATAGATATTGTATAGTAGATTTTTTGAGTATAAATATGTGTATTATGAGTTTATAAAACACACACTAAATATATTCTCTCATATTTTCTCTATATACTTATTAGTAGTCTACAGTCAAGAACTAGGCCACTAAAGGTAGTTATAAGCTTACAAAATAATATATATATATATATATATATATATATATATATATATATATATATATATATATATATATATATATATATATATATATATATATATATATATATATATATATATATATATATATATATATATAGTTTGTCCATATTTTTCTGGTTTCTGAAATATTGTCTGTCCCAAAGGTATGTTTTACGTTGTAAGCAGGGGCCGAAAGTGTGTAGGGGCAGAGGGGGACGGCCGCCCCCAGTGAATTTTTTTTTCAGTGCAAAAATTTTGGGTTTTTCGACTTTGCACCCGGTGGATTTTTTTTTTTGCCCCCCAAACCTACAAATTTTGCACCAAAACATTCAACTTTTGCACCAAATTCTTCAACTTTTGCCTTAAAATCTTCAAATTTTGCCCCAAAATTTTCAACTTTTGCTCCAAAATCTTCAAATTTTGTCCAAAAAATTGCTACGGTTTAAATTTTTATTTTTTGCCTCCAGTGAAAAAAATCCTAGTTTCACCTCTGGTTGTAAGTCTCACGTACTCTGGCCCTAAGGAGTAAGGAATCAAATATTGTTTTTTTGACCAAACTTGTGTAACTATTGAAATTGAACTTAGACAAACTTATGTCTTTTGACAAATCATTGTAGTAAGAAGGTTTTACATTTTGCTTTCTGGCCTATTTCATAAATGCATCCTATATCTTTTGGGTTCAAATAATACATAGACATAGAGATATCTACAAGTCACTATATACTCTTTAATTTTATTTTATTTTTATTTTTTTGAACGGCGAATTTGCATCAACGGATCATTTATTTCAACGAACCTCATCGTTTGCACCCACACACGCTAGAAGGAAACTCCTACCCGGGTTGCTTGGCAACTAATCGCGGGACCTGAGTTGCTTGGCAACTAATCGCAGGAAATTGGAGAGAAAACCTTCCGCCCCCAGGAATTGAACCCGGGTTGCTTGAAAACTAATCGCGGGCTCTTCCACACTGAGGCTTGATACCGTTGAAGCAAACGTTAGTTTTTAATTTTATTGTGTTGCCTTGGTGGATGTTCCAAATTACAAAAGATGTTCATGAGAGTATAATTTTTCATAATCATGATTCTTCTTTCGCGTGTAAAAAAATTATCTTAAAATACTTGTCAAATTATTTGTTGCCTCATTTAATTTAATTACTTTGATATTGAAAGCACATTTTTTAATTTCACGAATCTGCGGGTATTAAACTAGTATACATATTATAAGGTTATGAATTTGTGTGAAACCTACATAATTTTTTTAGTTATTATGTATGTTAAATATTACTGTAAAATATTAATTGAAAACTTGCATAGATGATTCTATTGAAATTATATGTATCTTCAATGGTTAAATATTTGCTACAAACATGTACACACTCACACTTAGGTGGTGTTTATTTTTTAAGATGTTTTATCTAAGATCTACGAACCACGTCTGTAGAGAAGATGTAGCCTGAACGTCTGTAGAATGAACACTGAAGACTGTTTATTTTTTTGTCTGCTAAATTTAAATTTAATAAAATTTAGAACTTGTGGGCATAGCCCAACGGTTATCCTCATGTACTTTGTGTCATGAGATAGGGAGAGGTCATGAGTTCGATCCTTAAGGATGACATGATTTTCTTTAAACCAATTGAACATCAATAATGGTGGTATATATTGACCCTATAGGGAGGTTTTACCGGATTCGTTCACGGACCCCTACCCGGAACCACTGCTCGAATGGATGTGTTCCCGGGTACCGTCGATCGGGTTCGGGTTTCCGCCCGAACGTGTGTTTTACGTGCAAATGATGAGGGTTCTTGAAAAAAATGATCGATGCCAAAAAAATCGCCGTTAAAAAAAATTGATTGTTTTATCTAAAAAAAAATTATAATAATAGTGTATTGGTCAGCCATTTCTTCAAGCAATAAAAACCCAACAACTCACTAATGAAAATCTAGATCTGTATCAGCTAGTTCTAAATCATAAGAAGCACCTTCCATGGCATCATCTCAAAAAAAAAAAAAAATTCACTTGAAATCATTTGCACTTTCAAAGTGGGTTTTGCGTTTTGTGTTTTTTCTCATCCCATTCTATTCAATCTTTCATCTTTCCTTTCTCATTAAACCCAAAAAAATCCGTCGTACCTTAATTGCAAGATTCTTTTTCGAACTTGCAATCTCAAATCCGGTCAGTTAGTTAGATTTATCGGCGAAGGTGATTTTGATGGTGGTTCCGAATATGGTTTGACAGGGGTTTCAGCGGTAATCTGTACACTTAAAGGCTAAATCGGAGATGCAAATTAGATACCCAGTACACTTGATTTTGTTTAGGTTGTTCATCAAGTGGATTAGAGTTTGACTATGTAAATTAAGTATGAAAATTGATTTGTTCAGGTTGTTCATAAAAGGATAAGATCTTGATATGTGGCATGAAATTAGAGATGAAAATATGTGTTTAGTGTTTTGGAACAATTGTACCTGTGAATTCTGTGAATTTGGAAGATAAAAGGAAATAAGGTCTTATAATTTATGAAGCTGTAATATTTTAAGATCTTATTTTGTCTTTTGTCTTCAAAAAAACAAATCGTCTTCAACGAAAATGTCTGCCCGCCCGCAGACATAAGCCATAATAAGGTGGAAAAAACAAACACCACCTTACTTTTCTTAATATTAAATTGCTTAAAATGTTAGAATGCTCACATCGGTTTGATCATCACCATCACCCTAGCTAGCCCTCATGAGGGCGCTGATGATACCAATTAGCCCTGGGTTAGTCCTGGGTTCAGCCCTCACCCATCGCTTTGCAATGTGCCATTTTACCACACAATTGAGGACGGAAGTTTTTGTTTTTATTACTTGTATAGTTAGCACTGATACTTATAACTTCTTTGATTAATTAATATAGTGAGTCTCAATTTATTTGAGAAAGTAATGTTATGGTTAAGGATATTTAATCTTGGTGAGAAAAAATTGATGTGACGCTGATGTAGTGACTAGTTCTAATTAGAAAGCATGTCATGATTGAAATCACTGTTATCAAATTATAACTTTTGTGAATATATTCACTTTGTGAGTAAAATGTTCACATTGTAGTTTTTTCAACACTTTTGGTTACTTAACAATTTCATATATTAGGACTAAATATAATTATTAGAATAACTAAGTATTAATTATTACTTATTAATTATATCATGAGATATTAAAACAATTAAAGTGTCTTCAATATGCAGTATACACACGTTCAATTCACATATTATTTTATATATGTGATCATCAGACAAAAATAATTTTAGAAAAACAAATAACATCTATACTTCTAAGCAGTGTTGTAAAAACCCCGATTACTCGCTGATTAATCCCCGATTAATCATTTTTAAGAGCATTTCGTTCCGATTTTCCAAAATCTCTTTAATTAATCGGTCAACGTCAATTGATGGTTTGAAATCGAATTTGGCAATCAAAGTCGGTTAAAATCAAAATTGGCCAGCATTTTAACATGTATTTAAACTAGATATTTATAATTTTTGAACAAAATGAACAAATTTAGATAATTATGTTAAAATTTATGTTTATGTTTATGATTTTCTTCTATATTTACGCATATAATTTTTAAAATTTAATATTTAATTGCATAAAGTACAATCTGATTAATTCCCGAATTGCCGATTAATCATTCCAAAGTCCTGACCGATTAATCCCCGAATAGCGAATTTTGCAACCTTGCTTCTAAGGTTACGTTTTGCATAAGACCATGAAAGACTTATATTTAAAGTTGTGATGTATATAAATAGGTATATGTAAATTTAATCCAATAACAATGATGTATATAAATATAATATTACTAGTAAAATGACCCGTGAAATTACGGGTTTGTTTAAACGAAACAGTTTAATAATATGTTTTAAGCATTAAGTGAATGTAAATGCTAAAGTCATTTAGTTTAATGACCTGTGAAACTACATATTCCGACTAAGAAACTTGATCAGAATAAATGACCTACATTTATTCTCCCACCACCTTGTTCCAATTTTTATCACAATTATTATCTTTTGGTCATAAAAGCTACATTACAATATTTTATTGAAACACGTATTTCATATACATATGTAACATAATTAATCCCGTAAAGATGACTCAATTTTGCATAATAATAATAATAATATAATAATAATAAAGTTTGCTCTAAAATTGAGTACTTATATTTTTAATAATAATTATTAATAATAACAAATGCTTCTTTAATTTTATTTTTTAAGAAACTAAAATACAATTATTATATGAAAGCTGTACAATATGCTTTAAAGTTTGTACATGTGTTCATAGGGTTTTTATCATAAAGTTGTATATAATGTTTCAAATATTGTACATATGGTCATGGAGGTGTTTTACCATAAGGTTGTACATATTGCTTCAAATATTGTACATATGGTCATGAGACTATTTTATCATAAAGTTGTACATAATGCTATATATATTATACAATTAACATGTTAATAATTTTATTTAAAATAATTAACTATTTTAATGACATCATCAAGTTAGTTACTATAAGTACAATTGTTTTTAATTATAAAATATTTAGGATTAATGACATCATCTAAGTGACCTAGATTTTTTTTATTTTTGATTTTTTCTTAACAAAGAAATTAACCTAATAATTGGAATGGACCTTTTAAAAAAATTTTCGAAAAAAAAGAAAAAGAAAATAATTTTGAACTAAATGACTGGAATGGACCTAGAATTGATCAAATCAAGGCTGAAAGTCTTGAATCTAGGTTTAGTGAATCTGAGGTTCTCGAAGTAATAAAGGGCTGTGGCAAAAACAAAGCCCCGGGTCCGGACGGGTTTAATTTTCTATTCTCCACAAAGTTTTGGGATATCATCAAAATTGATCTTTTGAAGGCTATTAATTGGTTTTGGGAATCTGGCTCTATTTCTAACGGTTGCAACGCGTCCTTTATCACACTTATCCCTAAAGTGCACGACCCTTTAAACTTTTCTAACTTTAGACCCATTAGTCTCATTGGTAGCTATTATAAAATTCTCGCTAAAATACTTTCAAATAGAATTAGGAAAACCGTCCCGTGGCTAATAGGTGAGGAACAAAGCGCTTTTATTAGTGATAGATATATCCTCGACAGTGTTTTAGTAGCACTTGAAACCATAGATGACTTAAAAGAGAAAAAACAAAAAAGTTTCTTTTTTAAGTTGATTTTGAAAAAGTCTTCGATTGTCTTGATTGGGATTTTCTTAAAAAGATCTTGGGCTTTATGGGTTTTGGAGAAAAATGGATCAAATGGATTAACGCTTGTCTTACTTCCACCTCTATCTCCGTGCTCATCAATGGTTCCCCAACGGAGCAATTTTTTCCGGAAAGAGGTGTAAGACAAGGAGACCCGCTCTCTCCTTTCCTTTTCATTATCGCTAGTGAAGGACTAAACTATCTCCTTAATTTGGCAATAAAGAAAAAGCTAATAAGTGGTGTTGAGGTTGCTCGTGATAAAGTGGTAGTTTCCCATTTACAATATGCCGATGATACAATTATTTTTGGTAAATGGAATAAATTGGAAGTGAGAAACACCCTAAAAATTTTAAAATGTTTTGAAGACCTCTCGGGTCTAAAAATCAACCTAAACAAAAGTTGTGCTTACGGGATTGGAACCTCAAAAGATGAATTAAGTTTATTAGCCTGTTGGTTTGGATGCAAGGAGGGTTCCTTTCCTTTTAATTATCTCGGGCTCCCGATAGGTGAAAACCTAAAATCACATAAAAGTTGGAAACCTGTTTTCGATAAATTCAAGAACCGCCTATCGGATTGGAAAGCGAAATCCATCTCTTTTGGAGGAAGACTCACTTTAATCAAATCGGTCTTAAGTAGTCTTCCTCTATATTACTTCTCGCTTTTCAAAGCCCCACTTGGTGTCATCAAAGAATTGGAAGGTTTGCGTCGTGATTTTTTTTGGGGGGGTTCCTTTGACCAAAAGAAAATGGCGTGGGTTAATTGGAACAAAATCTTGCTACCCTATGAATATGGCGGTTTAAATGTCGGATCTCTAAAAATCAAAAATCTCGCTTTACTAATAAAATGGTAGTGGAGGTTTCTTAATTTTAACAACTCTTTTTGGGCTAAAATTATTAAAAGTGTGTATGGAAAAGATGGGGGTTTGGGTTGCATTTCACAACTTCCTAACAACGGGAATAAAAAAATCTCCGGAAGAACTTGGTTCAATATTATAAATGTTGAACACACCCTAAATAAGTTAGGGTGTGATATCTCTAACGCGTTTGTTAAGGTTATAGGTCAGGGAATGGAGACAAGCTTTTGGAACGAACCATGGTGTGGAGGTGTTTGCTTTCGTACTGCTTTTCCAAGATTATACAGATTGGATCTCAACAAAAATTGTTTGGTCGCTGAAAGAGTCAAATGGACTGAAGATTCCGTCGAATTTAACTGGGAGTGGAGCGGTGACCCGAAATGGAGAGCTGTCAGCGAATTAACAAATCTCACTGAAAAACTATCAAACTATGTACCTCCGGGAAAAATAAAAGACGAATGGAAATGGATGTATCATAACAGCGGAATTTTTTCTACCAAATCCCTTACGAAAATCATCGGGGAAGTGTCTGTTGCTTCCCGAGCCACTACCGAACCGACCATTCTTAATCCTTTTTTACCCCAAAAGGTTAGTATTTTCATATGGAGAGCATCACAAAATAAACTGCCCGTCCGAACCGAACTTGACAAACGTGGCGTCGATCTTCATTCTACTAGATGTCCGGTATGCGACGACGATATCGAGACACTTCATCATTCTATCATATCTTGTAAAGTCGCTAAAGATGTTTGGGAAAAGATTCAAAAGTGGTGGCGTCTTGACCACCTTCTTATTAATGACATCTCTGACTTATCAAAAGCTACTAACCCGAAATTCAAAAACCCACTCGTTGCTTCTATTTGGCAGGCGGTTGTATGGGTTTCGAGTTATTTTCTTTGGAAAAACCGAAACGATCATGTTTTTGGAAATAAGCCTCCTAGCCCTTCAAAGATTCTAGCCGATATACAATCGAGAAGCTTTGAATGGATCAATTGTCGTGCAAAGAAGGTGTGTATTGAATGGCTAAGCTGGTTCACAGATCCATTAGCCTCCGTTTTAAGTGCTAATTCAAGAGAAGGAATTGGTTAAAATGTAGGTTTTTGCTCATATCCTTAATTGTCTATATGGCTATGAATCTAAGTGGGTGGTTTTAATCTTGCTTTGTCGTCGATGTTTCGGCACTGCAATTTCTTTCTATACCCGGCTTGAATCCTCAAGTTGTATTCTAGTCATGTGGGCTTTTTTGAGTATGAGCATTTTTTCCTACTTTGGCACCCCTCGAGTTTCTTATTCGCATTTGTATAGCGTTTTCTCGTTTCTTTTCATGTTTAGTGATTTCGATAGGTTGTAAATGAGGCCTTTAAGGCTACCTGTATGTATCTCTTTATTTTATTTTTTAATAAAAGTTTGGCTTTTAAAAAAAAGAAAAGAAATTAGCCTAATAATGACATCATATTTTTATCATTTTAATAGAAACTATAGATAGATATCAATTTATATATGAAATTAAATGTTATAATTGCTTGATATATTATT
Source organism: Rutidosis leptorrhynchoides (assembly GCF_046630445.1). NCBI lineage: Eukaryota > Viridiplantae > Streptophyta > Magnoliopsida > Asterales > Asteraceae > Rutidosis > Rutidosis leptorrhynchoides. Next base: position 168,539,677 of record NC_092333.1, read on the forward strand.
TAACTCGTGTATACACGAGCAAAATAAAGTATTGAATATATCGACAATTCTCATTATAATAGTAAGTATTGCATAAAATAATATTATTCATTGACTGTAAAGAACATTTTATTATTGTAAAGTTATTACTTCATATTATTCATAGGACTCAAACTCGTACTTATACATGACCTATAAAATTTATGTATGTATAGTGTATCTTCCAATATATATGTAAATATATATTTTATATATAGGATAAAAAATTAAAATAAATGTTAAATAAAGAATATTTTTCATATTAAATTTTATACTCCATATTAGTTAGTTATAATATATTATAAATTATAAATATAGATAATTATTAGATTCAAATGATTAGAAAAAAATATATCATAAGGACATATACACCTTATCTTTAGATATTTATAATCTATAATCTATCTTAATTTCTATTAAATCTCAAAAATGATAATGTCATAATTAAATATTTTATAAGCATAAAAATAATTAAAATAAAAAAGAAAACTTTTAAAACATCTTTGACAATGTCATTATTTTATATTAATTTAATTAAAAAAATAATGTGAAATCTTTTATAAAAAGAAATACCAATCTATCCTAAATAAAAGCTAAATATAAATATAAATATAAATATATACATTAAACATTAACTATAATGAAACACACGTAAATTTGTATACTAATTTTATAAATTTGTGAGTTTTTTCTTCTCGCATCGCAACTAATTATAAATTTGTGAGCTTAATTACATGTTTTTCCTATATAGATTTATTATTAGTCGGAATTCGTGATTTCACGCGTCATTGAATTAAATGACTTTAATATTTACATTTACTTAATACCTAAAACATATAATTAAACTGTTTTGTTTAAACAAATTCGTGGTTCAAATGGTCATTTCACTAGTAAGATATATACGTCTACTATTCAATTCAATTTAATACTATTAATCAAAACTTTTTTAATTAACAATAGTAAATATTAAATTTTGGTTGGTTAATTAAGTTTCAATTTTAAAATTGGATATCTATATCTAAATTTCGCTTCTTATATATTATGAAAAAGAATTTTCTATATATATTAATTAAATTCATAAAGGTGCATTTTTATGGATAATGGAACAAAAGTTACATTTGATGCTAGAGTGATTTAGCCCCACCTATAAGAGTATAATATTAATATTAATATTAAAGTTACATGACTAATACAAAGTATGCGGTTGTTAACTGTTAGGTTGTGATCATAGTCCACTGTAGACCTTTGCTCTTGACTTCTACAACGATGAAAGAGCAAGGAATCAATAAGATGCAGCTACTTGAATGAAATGCAAAATGAGCCGGATAATGAAACAACAAAGGGATATTGTTACGTTGTAATTCCTTCTCTCTTTTTTTTTTTTTTTTTTTTGTTGTGATTAAGAGGGGATCGACTGGACGTTGGTACACACAAATTTGAGAGAAAATACCTCTATTACTCACAAGAATAGATTACACGAGTATTACAAAACTCAAATAAAAAAAAAACTCTCAAACTAACACACTAGGAATTCTCACCACTCTCTAGGGATGTATTCATTCTTGGTTAGGATTACACACATCTCACACACACTAACTAGGTTGTGATTACTCTTTTCTGAATGATTTACAAATGAGGCTTACACATCTATTTATAAGGAAAATATGAGGAGGTGGAAGGTGTGAACGCAGATTGGTGTGAACGCAGAAAAGGGTGGCTAGCCGTAATCGTTTCCAATTTGAATACTTCAATATGAGTTGTCAAACAAGTGGCTAGCCGTAATTGTTTCCAATTTGAATACTTCAATATGAGTTGTCAAACAAGTGGCTAGCCGTAATTGTTTCCAACTTTACTTCTTCCATGTCCATAGTCAAAATTGGCAACTTTGAATATCTAGTATCTTCTAGATTGCGGCTAGAATGGAGACATCTAACGGCAACTAGAAGACACTAGATTACAGCTGGAACTTATCAATTCTCCCCTCCAGCCGTATACAGGGAAACCACATCCCGGTTATGTCTCTGCATAACATTAGCTTCTCTCGAGTCACCACCTTTGTCAACATATCCGCAGGATTCTCCTTTGTATGGATCTTCACTAGTCTCAGCAGTTGTCGATCAATTACCTCGCGTATCCAATGATAGCGAATATCAATATGTTTTGTACGGGAATGGTACATGGAGTTCTTGCTCAAATCTAGAGCACTCTGACTGTCACAATATACCTTGTACTCCTTTTGCTTGATTCCAAATTCTTGGAGATAACGCTTTAACCACAACATTTCTTTTCCAGCTTCGGCGGCAGCAATATACTCTGCTTCAGTTGTGGATAATGCAACACACTTCTGTAGTCTTGACTGCCATGAAACAGTTCCCCCTGCAAAAGTGTAAATGAATCCTGAAGTAGATTTTCTACTATCAGGATCTCCAGCCATATCTGCATCTGTATAGCCTTCCAAGATTGGACTAGCTCCCCCGTAACAAAGACATATCTTCGTTGTACCTTTAAGATACCTGAGAATCCACTTTACCGCATTCCAATGCTCTTTTCTGGGGTTAGAGAGAAAACGACTCACTGTTCCCACTGCATGAGCAATATCGGGCCTCGTACACACCATCGCATACATCAAACTTCCAACAGCCGAAGAATATGGTACTGACGACATCTCCCCAATCTCTTCCTTGGATGAGGAACAAGAACTCTTACTTAACTTGAAATGGTTGGCTAATGGAATGCTAACAGGTTTGGCATTGTTCATATTGAATCGTGAAAGGTCTCGTTCAATATACTTCTCCTGAGATAGCCATAACCTTCTATTCTTCCTATCTCGGGTAATCTGCATTCCCAAAATTTGTTGAGCTTGTCCTAAGTCTTTCATGTCAAAAGACTTAGAGAGTTCCTTCTTCAGCTGGTTGATCTTCGTTGCATCTTTCCATACGATCAAAATATCGTCTACATATAGTAGAAGAGCAACGAAATCTCCTTCTAGAAAACTTCTGAATGTAGACACACTCATCTGCTGCAGTTTTCTTGTACCCTTGACTCACCATGCATGAGTCAAACTTCTTGTACCACTGCCTAGGTGCCTGCTTTAAATCGTACAAACTTTTCTTCAGCTTGCATAAGAGATTATCTCCTGAAACCTCAAAACCTTCTGGTTGCTCCATGTAAATTTCTTCATGTAAATCTCCATGAAGAAAAGCTGTCTTTACATCCATTTGTTCAAGCTCCAAGTTCATACTTGCGACCAATCCAAGTATGACTCTAATTGAAGTCATCTTGACTACTGGTGAAAATATCTCGTCAAAATCAATCCCTTTCTTCTGTTGGAATCCTTTGACTACAAGTCGTGCTTTGTATTTCACCACTTTTCCACTGCCATCCTTTTTCAGCTTGAACACCCATTTGTTTTTCAGTGCCTTCTTCCCTTGTGGAAGTTCTACGATCTCATAAGTCTGATTTTTCTGCAGAGAATCCATCTCATCCTGCATTGCGAGCAACCATTTTTCTTTGTCCTTATGAGATATTGCTTCATGAAAACTCTCTGGTTCTCCATCTTCAATAAGTAGAAGGTACTCGGATTCTGGATATCTACTCGATGGAATCCGACCTCGTTCAGATCTTCAAACTTCTGGAATATACTGAGGAGATCCACCATCATCTTCGCCTTGTGATGGTCCTGGAACGTCTGGCAGATGGGGTTGTGGCTCCCCCTGCTCAGCACCGTCATTTTCCTCATTATCTTCTACTTCCGGTATTTCATCTTGCACTGCATGTTCATTTCTCATAAATGATTCTGTTGTTACCTCTGGCACCTGAGTGACAACATTTGTTTCTGAGATATTGTGGGTTTCTCAATATCTTCTATTGTCTGGCTTTCATGGAACACCACGTCCCTACTTCTGATCACCTTTTTCTCCTTTGGATCCCATAATCTGTATCCAAATTCTTCATCTCCATAGCCTATGAATATGCATGGAGTAGTCTTTACATCCAGCTTCTGCCTGAGCTCCTTGGATACATGTGCGTACGCCAAACATCCAAATACTCTTAAGTGAGAGTATGATGGATCCTTTACAGACCAAAGTTTCTCCGGAACTTCAAAATTCAGTGGTACTGATGGAGATCGATTGATCAAGTAACATGCGGCTCTGACTGCTTCTCCCCAGAATGGCTTTGGCAGCTTAGCCATACTGAGCATGCTCCGAACACGTTCAATGATTGTTCAGTTCATTCTTTCTGCTATACCATTGTGTTGAGGGGTACGTGGAACTGTCTTCTCATGTCGGATGCCATATGATCTGCAATAGGCATCGAACTGCCTGGAAGAGTATTCACTGCCGTTGTCGGATCGAAGACACTTTAACTTCTTTCCGGTCTCATGTTCTACCATGACATGGAACTGTTTGAAGTAATCGAAAACTTGGTCCTTCGTCCGCAAGAAATATACCCACACCTTTCGAGAAGCATCATCGATAAATGTTAGAAAGTATCGGTTGCCGCCAATTGATTCAACCTCCAAGGGACCGCAAACATCAGAGTGCACCAGACTGAGTAACTCTGATCTTCTCGTTGAGGAGGAATTAAACGAGACTCTATGTTGCTTACCAAACAGACAATGATTGCAAGGATTTAGTGAAGTGTCCTTGTCTACATTGATAAGCTCTTTCTTTATTAGGGTAGACAACCCTTTTTCACTCATGTGACCGAGTCTCTGGTGCCATAAATTTTGTGACGCCTCTTTTTCTGCAACATTAAGGCCGTCTGTACAAATCTTCACATGTGTTTTGTATAGTGTGCCACAAATGTGTCCTCGAGCGACTATCATAGCGCCTCTTGACAATTTCCATGTGCCTCTACTGAAATGACTATGATAGCCCTGTTTGTCAAGAGCTACTCCAGAAAGTAGATTCAGCCGAAGATCTGGCACATGGCGGACATCTTTCAGAGAGGGATTGTGCTCCCGGAACTTGTATTTATCGTGACATCACCAATTCCTACAATCTCAGCGGAACTGGAATTTCCCATTTTCACTGCTCCAAAGTCACCAACTTTGTATGTTGTGAAGTATTCCTTGTATGGAGTCACGTGGTAGGATGCTGCAGTATCTACCACCCATTTCGTGTCTTCTCCTCGTGAGACGTGAAGGCATGCCTTATCATGGGTTGAACAATAAGTTACATCACCAGTGATAGTAACTAATGTTTCTCCACCTTTATTCTTTGATTGTGAACTGCTCTGACCTTGTTCTTCTTTCAATCTGTAGCAGTTCTTCTTCATATGCCCCTCTAATCCATAATGATGGCATTTATATATCGATTTTCTGCTATCAGAGGACCTGCCCCTGCTCTTAATTCTACCTCTCCATTTATTTTTGCTACTTATTTGTTGTCTCCCCCGATTCTCTGTGACAAAGGCATGGGTCTGATCTGTGCCCATGTCCTTTCTCCTTGCCTCTTCACTGAATAGGGCATCCTTAACCATTGACATGGTAAGTTTGCCATTCAGGGCTGAGTTGCTGAGTGTTACTACCAGCATTTCCCAACTATCGGGAAGAGAACTAAGTAGCAGTAGCGCCTGAACTTCATCGCCAAGCGGCATCTCTACAGACGATAACTGGTTGACCAAGCTCTGGAACTCACTGGTATGCTCGGCAACTGAAGTTCCACTTTTAAGCTTCATGTTGACTAAACGCCTCATCAACAGGGCTTTATTCCGAGCAGTCTTGGCCTGGTACATGTCCTCCAACTTTTTCCAGAGGACATATGCGTCTGTCTCTTGTGCAACATGGTGGAAGACACTATGATCAATCCATTGACGGATTTGACCAATAGTTTTTCGGTTTAACTTCTTCCACTCTTTCTCTTTGGCGGAATCAGGATTTGTACCCTTTAATTCAATAGGGTCAAAAAAATCCTTACAGCTGAGGAGATCTTCCATCCGAGGTTTCCACAGCGTGTAGTTGGTGGCAGTGAGCATAATCATGGCTCCGAAAGATGATTCTGACTCTTCCGTGGACATTATCACCTTACAAATAATTTTTCAACACAAACGGGGTTGAAAACTTCAGAAAACTCAAACACTCGACCAACGCCTCTAACCAAGCTCTGATACCACTTGTTGTGATTAAGAAGGGATCGACTGGACGTTGGTACACACAAATTTGAGAGAAAATACCTCTATTACTCACAAGAATAGATTACACGAGTATTACAAAACTCAAATTAAAAAAAACTCTCAAACTAACATACTAGGAATTCTCACCACTCTCTAGGGATGTATTCACTCTTGGTTAGGATTACACACATCTCACACACACTAACTAGGTTGTGATTACTCTTTTCTGAATGATTTACAAATGAGGCTTACACCTCTATTTATAAGGAAAATTTGAGGAGGTGGAAGGTGTGAACGCAGATTGGTGTGAACGCAGAAAAGGGTGGCTAGCCGTAATCGTTTCCAATTTGAATACTTCAATATGAGTTGTCAAACAAGTGGCTAGCCATATTTGTTTCCAATTTGAATACTTCAATATGAGTTGTCAAACAAGTGGCTAGCCGTAATTGTTTCCAACTTTGCTTCTTCCATGTCCATAGTCAAAATTGGCAACTTTGAATATCTAGTATCTTCTAGATTGCGGCTAGAATGGAGACATCTAACGGCATCTAGAAGACACTAGATTATGGCTGTAACTTATCATTTTTTACGGAGAAATTCATATTAAGCAAAAAAATATTTCTCTAGCAAGCAAGGAAGTAGAATAGCATTAGCATAAAAGTCAAAAATTTCAAAAAATATCTAAACCATGCAAACGAATAAAATCTAATGCTATAAAAATATGACATTTCTTCAACGACTTGTTATTAAACAATGAACAAATCCTAAATTACTAAATTAACCAAAGAACCGCAACCACGAAAGCAAAACTCCGAGTCTTCTCATCCTTGGACATTTTACCACCTTCGATCCAAGTATGAACCTCGTCCCAAGAAGAGAAATCTAAAAACTGCAAGTTGATCCACACAAAGTAGCACGTCAAACTTCAATAGCAAAAGAGAAATAGAAGAATGTATGATGAGTACTTTCCAAACCTATATGGCAATTTACACAACTGATAAACTTGATATCCAAACCCCTTCTCGAAAGATTAAATCTATGCGGAAGACTATCAATAATGAAATTCCAATTGAAAATATTAATTTTCTGGAAGAAATCTCTTACAAGATGTAGCCAACGGGATCGAAGGTAACAAAAGACAGATCCATGTGTTTACGAAGCGAACGAACACAAAACACCCCATCTCCCGATAATAACCACCTTAAATATTCTTTATACTGGAAAATTTGCTCACCATTTAAGTCGGCTTGGAGATTTGAGAGAAGTGAAGTATTGCGAAAATCAATATCAACCAGATTCCAACAACAAGCCTATTAGCGACCACCACATCCTGATTTAACGGGTTGTACCTGGATCACAAAATTGAACGACCATCACCATCTTCATTTTAAGCGTGTCAGGAGGAATGAGCTGCTGATTAAACACTTTATTGTATATTTTCACAACATTTTTCCACATCCCGTTCACGTAATAGATATCAAAAACAGAATCATGGATTGCCTTTATGACCTTGGACCAATGGGAATCATGATTTGTACTGTATCCATTTTCATGTTAAACGCCTTTAAACTCCATTAATATTCATACCTCTTATATATCATCGGATGACACGAAGCTAAAATATTATTCCGTTTAACAGAACTTAGCATTCTTGAATCGCTACTAGCTATCTAAATTTATTTTGACACTGTAAAGAATTGTAATTTTAACAATCCTTAACCGAAACACAATCAGAACTTAAACAAAAGCCAAAAGAACACCTCATATTCAAGGAGATAACAAGTGCAGAGAACACGATTATAATTGCCAAAATTAAAAGTTCCAAAATTGACAAATCAGAACTGTCGTTCACAAACAGAATAATGAAGAATCAATAACAAGTTTTAGAGAAAGCTCGATCAAAGTGACAGAGTGAATTGTGTAACAAAACCTGCAACTGGAGCGTGTCAAAAACCCTAGAGTTAGGGTGTATAAATACTGCATCAAGATGCACTAAGCCCCCTTGACTTTACATTGATGCCTTGATCAGCCACAGCCCTTAATGCAAAACACCACCTTTAGCCCTTAATCATCTAGACTTTAACCTGAAAAGTCCTAGAACCAAAGAATAAGGTAACAGAAAAATGTACAAGGTCCTAACTAAGATTGACATTTTAACATCCCCCTCAATCTTATGTTTGGAACATGTCCTTTAAACCCAACCCATTAGTTAAAAAGGAATGTTGATTTGAACCCAAGCCTTTAGTCAAGAGGTCAGCAAATTGGTTTTCAGAGTCAATTTTAATAGTTTTGATTAAACCACTAGTAACCTTATGTCTTATAAAATGAACATCTGTTTCAAAATGCTTGGTTTTTCAATGGAAAACATGGTTAGCAGCAATTTGTAAAGCAGATGAGTTGTCACAAAACAGTTTAACTGGTAACTCAATATTAACACACAGATCCTGAAGCAAGTTTTTGATCCAAACAATTTCAAAAGCTGTTGATGCCATGGCCCTATATTCAGATTCAGTGAAGGACCTAGATATTGTAGCTTGTTTTTTACTTTTCCAAGAAACTAATGAATTATAGAAATAAACCAAGTAACCAGTAAAAGATTTTCTATTTAGTTTGCATTTACCCCAATCAGCATCACAATAAGCCTTAAGGGAAAAACTATTGTCTTTCTCAAAGTGCAGACCCTTACCAGGTGACCCCTTTAGATATCTAAGAACTCTGAATGCAAGGTCAAAGTGTGATTGTAAAGGAGAATGCATATATTGGCTTAGGACCTGCACGGAGAATGAGATATCAAGCCTAGTGAGGGTAAGATTGATTAATCTGCCAACAAGTTTTTGATATTCAGTAATATTATCAAGAGGTTTATCATTAGTGCTTGGAACACAAGCAACACACATAATAGGTTTCATGGGAGTATTAATGGGTTTGCAGCCTGTAACGACCCGTCAAAATCGCTATTGACGCGGCACGTTAATCATTGATTCCACAGTGAGGTTTTGACCTCTATATGATACGTTTTGATAAAATATTGCATTCATTAAAATAAGTGACTTTCTAAACATAGAAAGTTATAAACATGTGGGCGAGTGCTTAGGTATAAGCAAAACCCCGAAATACATAAGTCTTTAATTTACAGGTTGACATCACAGTCCAATTATTTATTACACAACGCAGTTTTATTTTGAATGCAATAAACTTTGTACAAAGCATGAGAGACTCCATGCAGGCAACAAGCACATCACAGCGGAAGCATTCTAAGGACCTGAGAATAAAACATGCTAAAAAGTCAACACGAATGTTGGTGAGTTATAGGTTTAATTGCTCGAGTCATAAACATGTATAAAGATAGACCACAAGATTTCATCAAAAGTTTATCAATAGATTCTACGTAACAGAGCACCCTGGTAACTAAACTTAACGCTATAGTGATAATTACCCGATTCGTTTTAATACACGCAAAACCAACGTGTCTTAAACTCAAATAACATACGTCCGTTAAAAGGCTAGCGCTCTAGCTCGGACGGGGATGTCAAGCCCTATGGATCCATATACAATTATTCGCGCCCACCAGTCCATATCCTATGTACTGGCAGCTACTAGTTACCAAAGCTAAGGGATTTCCGGTTTAACTCAGTGTAGAATTTAGTATGTACTTGTGTCTTATCGCGTTTAAAATAAATTGCATGTATTTTCAGCCCAAAAATATTTAAAGTATTTAAAAAGGGAGACTATAACTCACAGTTCAATATTGCGATTCAATATTGTAGGCAAATTGCGTAGACGTAATGATAGTAGACGACTGTATGGTTGGCCTTGGATTCAAGAACAATACCCCGAATAATACCCAATATTTCCTTAGCTTAAAGCGGTTTGAAACCCGAATTAAAAACACCCTCGTATATACCTTATTATTATTAAACTTAAATTTAAAATTAAAATTATAATATAAATTTAAATATTGAGAGATAAATGTGAAAAAATTTCGTCGAACAAACTGCGTATTTATATTACTTTTCGATTTACTGTAGCTCATGCGATCGCATGAGTTTTCAGTGTTTTTGCCATGCGATCGCATGGCCGCCTTTTCCGTTTTTGTTTGCTAGTTCGTTGACATCAAATAGTGTTTTACTATAGCAAAGTAATTTTTACTGTAGCAACTAGTGTTTTACTGTAGGAAAGTCATTTTTACTGCGGAATTTCTGGTTGTTGCAGTAATCCTGACGGCTTTTGGTGCTCAGCTTTGACCTTTGCACACGTCAAACATTTGCTTACATAAGTAGCAATTTCTGTCTTCATATTAGGCCACCAATAAAACTTCTTGAGATCGTGGTACATTTTCCCGTTTCCTGGGTGAATTGAGTACCTCGTTTTGTGTGCTTCATCTAGTACTAGTTGCCTTAGATTACCATGTTTTGGTACCCATATCCTATCAGCAAAATACAGGGTTCCATCGGCTTTTACTTCAAGCTGTTTTTCTAACCCTCTGCTCATTTCGCCTTTTTCATTTTCTTCTTTTAAAGCCTCTAACTGTGCTGCTTGAATTTACTTTGTGAGATCAGTACGAATTGTAATATTCAAAGCTCGGACCCTAAGAGGTTTTACTCTTTCTTTTCAACTTAGGGCATCAGCTACAACATTAGCCTTTCCGGGGTGGTAACGGATTTCACAATCGTAATCGTTTAACAACTCTACCCAGCGACGTTGCCTCATATTGAGTTGTTTTTGATCAAAAATATGCTGAAGACTCTTATGGTCAGTGTACACTGTACACTTGGTGCCATATAGATAGTGTCTCCATATTTTGAGTGCAAAAACTACTGCTCCAAGTTCTAAATCGTGCGTCGTATAGTTCTTTTCATGAATTTTTAGTTGTCGTGAGGCATATGCGATGACTTTTGTGCGTTGCATTAATACACATCCTAAACCTTGGCGTGAAGCATCACAATAGATCACGAAATCATCATTTCCTTCTGGTAATGACAAAATGGGTGCAGACGTTAACTTCTTCTTTAATAACTGGAATGAGGATTCCTGTTCTGTGGACCAATCATACTTCTTTCCCTTTTGAGTCAATGCAGTTAAGGGTTTGGCGATTCTAGAGAAATCTTGAATGAATCTTCGGTAGTAACCAGCAAGACCTAAGAATTGGCGAATTTGTGTTGGAGTCTTCGGGGTTTCCCATTTACTAATGGCTTCGATCTTGGCGGGGTCAACTTTAATTCCATGTTTACTAACAACATGGCCCAAAAAATGTACTTCTTGTAACCAGAAATCACACTTCGAAAATTTTGCGTACAATTCTTCTTTCTTGAGTATCTCCAGTACCAGTCTTAAGTGTTGCTCATGTTCTTCCTTGTTCTTCGAGTAAATCAAAATGTCGTCGATAAAAACAATGACAAATTTGTCTAAATACGGTCTACAGATGCGATTCATTAGATCCATGAATACTGCTGGAGCATTAGTTAATCCAAAAGGCTTGACTAGAAACTCATAGTGACCGTAACGGGTTCTGAACGTGGTTTTAGGAACATCTTCTTCCTTCACTCTCAGTTGATGATATCCGGAGCGTAGATCAATCTTAGAATAAACACTTGATCCTTGCAATTGATCAAACAAATCATCAATCCTCGGTAATGGGTACCGATTCTTGATCGTTAATTTGTTTAATTCTCGGTAATCTATGCACATTCTCATAGATCCATCCTTTTTCTTGACGAACAGAATAGGAGCACCCCAAGGTGAAAAACTAGGACGAATAAATCCACGGTCCGATAATTCTTGCAAATGGTCTTGTAATTCTTGCATTTCTGAAGGTGCAAGTCTATATGGAGATCGGGCTACAGGTGCAGCTCCTGGTATGAGATCAATCTGGAATTCTACACATCTGTGTGGAGGTAGCCCCGGTAATTCTTCTGGAAATACTCCGGGATATTCTCTTACAATCGGCATGTCATTAATGCTTCTTTCTTCAGTATCGATCTTCTTTACATGTGCCAGAATAGCATAACAACCTTTTCTTATAAGTTTCTGGGCCTTCATACAGCAGATAAAGTTCAGCTTTGAGTTGCTCTTCTCCCCATAAATCATTAATGACGTTTCATCCTTACGAGGGATACAGATTGCTTTCTCAGCGCAAACAACTTCCGCTCTTGTTTTAGACATCCAGTCCATGCCAACGATTACGTCAAAACTTCCTAATTCTACGGGTATCAAATCAATTTTGAAGGTTTCACCAGCGAGATTCATTTCGCAACCATGGCAAATTTTATCAGCTTTTATCAGTTTACCATTAGCTAATTCAATAGTATATTTATCGTCTAGAGGTAATGATGCACATTTTAGTTTAAAACTAAAGTCTTTACACATATAACTTCTATCAGCACCCGTATCAAACATAATAGAAGCTAGTTGATTATTAACGGTAAACGTACCCGTGACAAGATTAGGATCCTCACGTGCTTTACTGGCACTAACATTAAATGCCCTCCCACGTGCGGGTTCTTTGTTCTTCTCCTTATCAGGGCATTGATTTATAAAGTGACCAGACTTCCCGCATCCAAAACATTTCTTGACATCGGTCAGTTTTGTCTTTACTTCAGAAACGGTGGCATAACAATCTTTCGCCACATGTCCTTTCTTGTTGCACTTATCACAGACCACTTGACAATAACCTGCATGATGTGTGTAACATCTTTTGTAGAACGGATGGGGTCCCTTATAGTTTGGACTTGCAGTTGCCCCATCTTGTTTACCTTTAAAAGTTTCTTGTTTCTTCAGGTGAGTACTTTTGCCCTTATAGTCTTCCCATTTCCTCTTTCCTTCAGTTGTCTTGACTTCGATAATTGGTGCCTTAATCGAACTCTCTGTGATCTGGTCCATGAGTTGGTGTGCCATTGTCATGGCTTCCTGCATCGTATTCGGTTTGGACGATGTAACATTTCCTTTTATATTGATCGATAAACCGTCAATATACATTTCTATCTTTCGTTTCTCATTTGGCACCAATTCGGGACACAACAAGGCTAGTTCCATGAAACGCTTTTCATAGTTATTGAGATTCGCGCTGATAACCTTCAGATTACGTAACTCCGATTCCATTTTTCTGATCTCGTTTCGAGGACAGTACTCCTCGATTAGCATCTTTTTCAGTTCTTCCCAAGAGATATCATATGCCGTATCTATTCCTTCTGCTTTAGCATAATTGTTCCACCAAGTAAGTGCACCATCTTGCAACGTGCACGAAGCATACTTTGACTTGTCTCCGTTCGCACAATTACTAATTTTGAAAACGGACTCCATCTTTTTTCAAACCATCGGGTTAGACCGACTGGTCCCTCAGTTCCACTAAACGTCTGTGGTTTGCATCCTTGAAAAGTTTTGTATGAGCATCCGTTTCGTGAATTTGTGTTTACGGCTGCTGCTTTGGCTGCTGCTTCGGCTGTTGCTTTTGCTGCTTCGGTTGCAGCAATTCTTTCATTCACACGTTTCTCGACTAGTTGCTCAAACTCAGCATCCGACATTTGAGACATGTTTCTTCAATAAACACAACAGATATAATTTAATCATATAGAATATTATAGGTAAAATGAGTTGTCAATAGTTAATCGTAGCATATTAATAATATGAACCGATTATTATAAAAGCCTTTTCTTCTTATTAGCATTTTATAATTATTTCTAGGGTATTACCTACCCGTTAAGTTCATACATAATAGCTAGTACAAGGAATTAACTACTAAAATCCTAATAATATTCCACTATGAAAAATTATAGCGAGTTACTACATTATTATGTAATAATAATAATAAGAAGTAGTAATAATACAAATAATCATTCCATGCACTTATTATTAATAAACTAAAATAATACAATACCATACAATACTGATATTTTACATATGCTTATTTTACATAACAAGATAGAGTAGCACACATAAGCAATAAAATAGGGCATGGAAGATTTATGGTTGCGAGGTCGTTCATTCAGAACTATCAGAAACTTCTTCCCATTTGGTTCTCTCTGCCAATTGTTTGTGTGCACATGGTCCGACAGACATTCTGGCAGTGTATTTTATTTTTAGTTGGGGTTTTGAGGTACCCGTTGCCTCAGTGGGTTTAATACAATAAGGGTGGTTACGGATCGAATGGTCCTGTTCTTTTTTAATAATTAAGGACATTTTATTATTGTGGTTGTTTTTATTATCTATAGCAAGTTGGAATTTCTCCTTAGTGATCTCTTTTATTTCATTAGCGAAATCATCCTCCTTACTGATCTCGTCTGATGACGAACAGTCTGAGTCATGTGTAGGAGAATATGATGACGAACTGCAAGAATATGTACCGGTGGTCATGAACCGAAATCTGCCAGGCGTAATCGGCACAACCCGCCCGTCGGCGGTATATCTGGACCAATGTCCATATTTGTTTAGAAATGGACGATCCTCGTTTACTCCAGGGATCATGGGTCCATGCCAACGATACTGTGGCTCCGGAAAACTAAAGCTGGGTGGAGCTGGAACCTCCTCTGGGTTTACCGGGAGTTGAGATTCCCCGGCTAACACAATTTCTTCTTTAATAGGTATTGGAACGCCCTTTTCAGTTGTGGATAGAATAGATTCAGTGTCCGATTCCGAGTCGTACAAAATGATAGGATTAGAGGAAGTCATCTATCACATAATTGAAACAACAATTACGTTAGCATATAAATATATAACATATAATGTTTTTGACCAAATAATAAGCAAAAATCAGTAAAAACAGATATGGTCATAGTCCAGACTCACTAATGCATCCTAACAATTACCAGTTAAACACACTAATGTAATTTCTGGTTCCCTATGACCTCAAGCTCAGATACCAACTGTAACGACCCGTCAAAATCGCTATTGACGCGGCACGTTAATAATTGATTCCACAGTGAGGTTTTGACCTCTATATGATACGTTTTGATAAAATATTGCATTCATTAAAATAAGTGACTTTCTAAACATAGAAAGTTATAAACATGTGGGCGAGTGCTTAGGTATAAGCAAAACCCCGAAATACATAAGTCTTTAATTTACAGGTTGACATCACAGTCTAATTATTTATTACACAACGCAGTTTTATTTTGAATGCAATAAACTTTGTACAAAGCATGAGAGACTCCATGCAGGCAACAAGCACATCACAGCGGAAGCATTCTAAGGACCTGAGAATAAAACATGCTAAAAAGTCAACACGAATGTTGGTGAGTTATAGGTTTAATTGCTCGAGTCATAAACATGTATAAAGATAGACCACAAGATTTCATCAAAAGTTTATCAATAGATTCTACGTAACAGAGCACCCTGGTAACTAAACTTAACGCTATAGTGATAATTACCCGATTCGTTTTAATACACGCAAACCAACGTGTCTTAAACTCAAATAACATACGTCCGTTAAAAGGCTAGCGCTCTAGCTCGGACGGGGATGTCAAGCCCTATGAATCCATATACAATTATTCGCGCCCACCAGTCCATATCCTATGTACTGGCAGCTACTAGTTACCAAAGCTAAGGGATTTCCGGTTTAACTCAGTGTAGAATTTAGTATGTACTTGTGTCTTATCGCGTTTAAAATAAATTGCATGTATTCTCAGCCCAAAAATATTTAAAGTATTTAAAAAGGGAGACTATAACTCACAGTTCAATATTGCGATTCAATATTGTAGGCAAATTGCGTAGACGTAATGATAGTAGACGACTGTATGGTTGGCCTTGGATTCAAGAACAATACCCCGAATAATACCCAATATTTCCTTAGCTTAAAGCGGTTTGAAACCCGAATTAAAAACACCCTCGTATATACCTTATTATTATTAAACTTAAATTTAAAATTAAAATTATAATATAAATTTAAATATTGAGAGATAAATGTGAAAAAATTTCGTGGAACAAACTGCGTATTTATATTACTTTTCGATTTACTGTAGCTCATGCGATCGCATGAGTTTTCAGTGTTTTTGCCATGCGATCGCATGGCCGCCTTTTCCGTTTTTGTTTGCTAGTTCGTCGACATCAAATAGTGTTTTACTGTAGCAAATAGTGTGTACTGTAGTAAATAGTGTTTTACTGTAGCAAATAGTGTTTACTGTAGCAAATAGTGTTTACTGTAGCAAATAGTGTTTTACTGTAGCAAAGTACGGTTTCACTGTAGCAAATAGTGTTTTACTGTAGCAAAGTAATTTTTTCTGTAGCAACTAGTGTTTTACTGTAGGAAAGTCGTTTTTACTTGTACATATATATATATATACATACATATAATTGTTCATGAATCGTTGAGAGTAGTCAAAGGTAATTGTATATATGAAACAGTTCTAAAATTTTGAGACTCAATCTAACAGATTTTGTTTAACGTGCCAAAATAATAAATCGTATAGAGAATTAGTTTAAATTAGTCGAAATTTTTCGGGTCATCACACAGCCCAATATCCCATAGTCATTAAATAATTCCAAACAATAATTTCTTTGAGATATGCATATACCATCATTAGTATCCAAAACTTCAATGCCCAAGAAATACTTTAACTTGCCAAGATCTTTTATCAAAAACTTAGTTTTTAAATAAGTTTTGAACTTTTTAATTTCATGCAAGTTATTGCCAGTTATAACAATGTCATCCACATAAACAAGCAAGGCAATAAATATATCATCAACAATCTTGACATATAGAGAATAATCACTAGTACTCTATTTAAAACCATTATCAATTAGAGCAGAGTTGAGTTTAACATTCCATTGCCTAGGTGCTTGCTTCAAGCCATATAAAGATTTATTTACTTTGAACATATTGTTATTGTTTCCAGGAAAGTACCCTTCAGGAAGGGTCATATAGACATCTTCATCTAAGTCACCATAAAAAAGCATTATTAACATCAAGTTGGAACAAGCTCCAACCATTTTGCACAGCAATGGGTAACTAAGCATCTTACAGTAACAGCTTAACAACAAGGAAAAAGTCTCATCATAGTCTATCCCCTCCTTTTGACTATATCCCTTAGCAAAAAGTCTAGCCTTGTACCTTTCAATCTCACCATTGGATTTGTATTTAATTTTGTAAATATATTTGCAACCAATGGGCTTTCTACCAGCAGGTAATTCAGTTATGGTCCAAGTGTTGTTCCTATTCAGGGTTTCCATTTCTAAGTTCATTGCCTCAACCCAATTCTTATCTAGACAAGCCTGATTATAATTTTTAGGTTCATAAGACTTGTTTATATTTGAGATAAAGCAATAGTTTTCATTATCAATTAAAGAATAGTTAACCTCCCTTTCAATACCATATTTAACTTTCCCTTCAACAATATACTCATTATACTTTTTGGGCATTTGTGACTCTCTGGTAGACCTCCTTAGAGTATTATGTGGTTCAGGAAAAGGAACATTATTTTCAGTGACATTATTGCCCTCAAGAGATGGAATAGAATCCATTGGTGTTGCTATAGGACCATGATCAGGGCAATGATCATTATTACTACTTCTATCACCATCATCCACATGTATCCCTTCATCATCGGGACTTTCAGTGTTAGGGTTGTTCCAAAACATTTGGTCAAAAAAAATTTGAGTGATTAATTTGTTTATCATTAGGCTGTACAACAAAAGACTTTATTTTGTATGGAAAAACAGTTTCATAAAATTTTACATCCCTTGAGAAAAACACAATTTTGTTATAAAGACTGTACAGCTTGTAACCCTTTTTCTCATTTGAAAAACCAATTAAAATGCATCTTTCAGACCTGTTACTAAACTTGTCATTTGGATTTAAAACAGAGGCATAACTTAAACAACAAAAACACCTTAAGTTTGAGAGACTTCCCTTTTTAAAATACATACTCATAAGGGGTCTTTCCAGCTAGCACAGATGATGGGGTCCTGTTGATCAAATAACAAATAGTCAAGACATATTCATTCCACATAATCAAAGGCAATCCCCATTGAAACATTAAGGCTCTTGCTACATTAAGCAAGTGCCTATGTTTCCTTTCAACATCACCATTCTTTTGTGGTGTGTAAGGACATGAGGTTTGATGAATTATCCCCTTTTAAGCTATGTAGTCATTCATTCTATTATTAATAAATTCAGTTTCATTATCACTTCTTAAAACCTTAACATGAGTGTTAAATTGGTTTTCAAGCAGAGTAACAAAGTTGCATATATTAATGTAAACTTCTTCTTTGGATTTTAGCATAAAGACCCACACAGCTCTGGAATAATCATCAACAATGGTCATAAATGACTTATATCCCTCCCTACTTTGAATTCTGAAGTGACCCTATAGGTCTACATGAATTAAATCTCCAAGTCTTTTAGATTTGTGATCACTTAGAGGAAAAACTTCTCTTGTTTGTTTAGCTTTATGGCACACATCACAAGGTTTATCTTTGAGGTCATCTTTTAAGTCAAGTTTTCCTTTTAAGATGTTTAAGAATTTATTGGATGGGTGTCCCAATCTAGAATGCCAAAGTTGGGAGGATGTGATATCGGCTTAAAAGTCACGTTTTCACCTCGGTATTAAAGCCCAAAAACCATAAAGTTCCAAACTTTATAGCCAAAATACCCGCTTCTTCGGTTAAAATTGAAGAAAAAGTGATTATGAAGACAGTGCAAAAAGAATTAAGAGAATCGGAGCTAAAACGAAGATTCTAGAGCGAAAACGGTGAAAGACAAGAAATCAAGTTACGATCCAGTGAATTCAGCAAACGTTTGGCCTGCCACTATGGCAAACGGCCTGACAAATGGCTCAAGCAAATGGGCATAGTAAACGGGCAAGGCTGGCAAACGAGCACTGCAAACGGCTTGCCAAACGGCCTGCCAGCCGTTTGCAGGCAAATTCCAAGTCTATTTAAAGGGTCTTTGTCATCCATGTTTACACACACTTCAATTCACTTCTTTCTCTCTCTTTCTACAATATTATTCATACTTTCAAGGTCTTCGACTCCATGCAGGAAACCTAGTACCCGGAGAATAACGCCAAAGATTATATTAGGAGTGGTCTAGAGTTTGTAGTTGTCACTTTTGTATTCGAAACTCGTTTAATCTACTGGTACTTCTATCCTTTGTCTTTATATAATATTTTCCATTATTATGCTTTGTGATATTGTTGCCATGATTAGCGAGTAGTAATCTTTAGTGTATGTTATAATGTAGTCAGTTATAATGCCGAAATAATATTATGGCTTGTGTATGTTGTCGAGATGCTTTCCGATTATGATTTAAACTCAATCGCTTTTCTAACTAATAGAACGTAGTTATTGGCTCTGTTATTGGGAAGTCGCGAACCCCGATTCAGAGTGCACTATCTGTGTCACCCCTTGGTAAGAGAAGTGTATCGGATACAACGTAAGTTTGACTGAGGCACACCGGTTGTAGTAAGCCCACTGAGCCTTGGATTCCGACTGAGGACTCTTTCGTAGTGAAACATCTAACTAGACCCCTAGTACATTGTCTTTCCTAGACCATGCTAGTGTAGTCACCAAGCATATAAACTTCGTACGTGCATGCTGAAGCACAACGGATGTTGTAAGCTGTACCTCTGCTAAGTAAGGCCATGAAACCAAGTCAGTGCTGATTAATATACTTCACCATAATGCGGTCTCAAGCATTGCACCCCGCTTGAGGGATTCTTGGTTAATTAAGGAACTGTTTGTTTAAACACATAAAGGATTGGACCGTTAGGATAACTGAACGTATTCATGGAAGTCAAACTTGACTTGGCCATGGTGTTATTTATGGTTGAACTCTTTTTAAGGGTCTAACTATCTTTTAAACCCAATCATTAACGAAAGCATCGAAACACATCACGTCTCTCAGATACGGTAAACCCTGTATTCCATTATGGTTAAGAAAGTTTAAACCTTTGTGGAATTTTAATACGTGACCCAACCGAGTCGCTCAATTGGATGAGCCGTCTGAATGTGTATGCCTGTAGTCAGACTGCACGGGGGTAAGGGACGTTGCTATCTATTCAGAATCTTCAAGTGTATCGCATTACCCAGTGACATGTCTTATGACAGGGGCATTTAGGACTAGTGTAATGAATACAAGAACACTGCCTATTCATGAGCCAGCATTCCATAATCCTGGTAAAGTAACTGATGAAATCATAGCATGCACTTGTTTTAACCTTATCTGAATTACAAATTTTATTGCATTTACTTTATCTGTTGTAACGACCCAACCTCGATTACCAAAACACGACACATTTTTTTTTAAAACAACATAATGGACCGGCCAGGGAAACTACGCAGTGCGCGTAGGGTTGCGCGGTGTGCGTGAAACCATGTCAGGAATAAAACCAGAGGCCAGGCATCTGCACTCCCCCATTTGCGCGGCGCGCCCCAGAATGCGCGGTGCGCATTAGTACACGAAAGATGCTGTTAGCCAGTTTCACATATAAAGGCCAACTTCCAAAACCGAATCCTTACATCATTAATTCGATTACGACCAAAATATAACTTACATAATTCCAAAGATTAGAGTTTACAAAAAGGGGTACGATAACCCGTAATCACCAATATATTTTCGACCCACGAGTTTAATTACCAAACAAAAGACGAGCATGGTGTTTGGGATTAAACTACCCAAAACCTAGGTCGAATCACAAAAGCCTCCACTATCAAATCCAAAGAGGGAAAATCTCTAATCCAAACGAATACCCTTGCCTTTGTCCACGCCGGAGCCTAAAAAGGTAAACAACGAGAGGGTAAGAAAAACGCTTAGTGAATGCAATATTTATACACATACATATATAATATACCTACTTGCACACACTTACTTACATACCGCATACATGCTAGTAATATAATTAGCATACCGTCTCAAGTATAACGCTAATAACCTCCAAAACTGCAACTAGCACAATCAATAGCACATAATTGAACAATATAATATGCTACACTACAATGAATACACAATCATATGGTTAACCCTACACGCTATGGTGCTACCGGCTCATGGTTCACATCATACGTAATGTTATGACGTTACCGGCTCATTGGTTCACGCCACTACGCATTTGAGTCATACTCTTTTATAGTGCTACCAGCTCCTTGGTTCACACTTTGGCGCTACCAGCTCGTGGTTCACACCTCCTTTTATAGTGCCACCGGCTCGTGGTTCACACTTTAGTGTTATCGGCTCGTGGTTCACACTTTGATGCTACTGGCTCGTGGTGCTCGCATCATCCCAATATCAAGATGTTACCGGCTTGTGGTTCACATCATGACAACCACACATACTATGGCACTTCCAGCTACGGATCATGCCATAGCATACAAGTAAATACACCATATACATACATGCATAATTATTCCACTCACCTTAACGCCTTCGATGAATGTTAGACCAAGCTCGCAACCTTCAATGTAACGTACCAATTACATTATACATATAATTAATCATACAATCAAGTTGGTCAACCAACTCACTCACCATCCTGGTGTCATTTTGACCCCTAGTGCAATTTTGACCCATTTGCACTCTTAACCCTAATATTAGGTCATCTTCGTCAAAACCCTAACACTAGCCAATTTTGGTCTTAATACACTCATTTACGCAAGGTTAGTGTGTTTTCATACTCATTTGACAACCTAGGTCACCCAAAACTCATTTGACCCATTTCAAGGTTTACACACCCATTTGGGTCACCCACAAACCCAAATAACACCCAATCACCCAACCACAAAGTGTGCTAGTGATTATCAACCATTTAAGACCCATAAACAATATATCACTTTAAAACCCTAGTTTAGTCCTCCTTGGGTCCTTATGACCCAATCTTACCCGAAAACCCTAATTTAACAACAAATGGATTTTATGTTGACTACTAACCCAAACCCTAACCCTTAACACTAATTAAAGTAAAGAAATTAAGATTAGGACTTACCACCACAATCACAACATAGCTAGTGACTAGATGAACGACTTTAAAACTTGAGCTTAAACCCGAAATAAGCTTCTTCCTCCTTTGATTGAGCTTTCTCACACTAAAAACTTCCTCTCTCTCTAGAATTGAAGTGGAAGGGAAAAAGGTAATTGAAAATGGAGTAATGACACCCCTAAAGCTGATCTTGTGGCCTTAAACTCGTCCCACATGTGAAAATACCAAATTGCCCCTTTAAAATATCTAAGAAAAACGGAATGAGCTGTCAGCCCCATCTGCGCGCCGCGCAACCCAATGCGCGACACGCATTACTTCAGCCACGACTTCTCAGCCATTTTAATTATATACAAATATGTACAAACCGGTTTCGGGTCTTACAACTCTCCCCCACTTGATTCGGATTGCGTCCTCACAATCCAAGCCGCATGACAAGCAGGAAGATACACCAAAACAAACTCTTCGGATTTCCACGTGAACTCAGAACCCTTTCGATGACGCCATTGGACTTTAAAAGTCCTCACCTCTTTGTTACGCAACATTTTAACCTTTTCATCAAGAATGACAATCGGTTCCTCGACATAATCTAACGTGTTGTTCAAAGAAATCTCATCCAACGGTACCCACGTCTAGTCATCCGCAAGACACTTACAGAGATGGGAAATATGGAATGTGTTATGAATCCCCGCAAGCTCTTCAGGTAACTCTAGTCTATAAGCAACTTCACCGACACTATCCAAGATTTTGAAGGGACCAATAAATCGAGGAGCTAACTTCCCCCGCTTTTGGAAACAAATAATACCTTTCCATGGCGAAACCTTAAGCATCACCATGTAACCTTCTTGGAACTCAATCGGTCGTCTACGTGTATCGGCATAAGATTTTTATCTATCTTGCGCCGCCTTTAATTGAGCCCGAATCATCTCGATTTTACAATTCGTCTCTAAAACCAAATCGGTACTCCCGATTTCCTTTTGTCTCACTTCACCCCAACAAATCAGAGTTTGACAACTTCGCCCATAAAGCATCTCATAAGGTGGCATCCCGATACTAGTATGATAACTATTATTGTACGAGAATTTCACCAAAGGTAAGTGTTCATCCCAACTACCACCGATATCAATGACACACACCCGTAACATATCCTCCAACGTTTGATTCGTACGTTCGGTTTGACCGTCTGTCTGAGGATGGTACGTCGTGCTCATTCTCAATTGTGTACCCATATCTTCATGAAACTTATTCCAAAATCGAGATGTGAAACGAGTATCCCGATCCGAAACAATAGATATAGGAACCCCATGTCTCGATATCACCTTCTTGATAAACAACTTAGACAAAGTTTCTGACGATATCGTTTCCCGAATGGGAAGAAACAATGCACTCTTCGTCAACCGATACACTATCACCCAAATTGTATCAAATTGGGTTCTCGCCGTCTTTGGTAACTTTGTAATGAAATCCATAGTAATGTGCTCCCATTTTCATTTTGGAATTTCTAACGGTTGCAACATACCATATTGCTTTTGGTGTTCGGCCTTAACTTGCAAACACGTGACACATTGTTTAACATACTTAACCACATCACGTTTCATTCCGGGCCACCAATACTCCTTCAAATCAAGGTACATTTTTGTCGCACCCGGATGAATGGAATACTTTGATTTATGTTCTTCATTAAGTAGCACATTTGTCGGTAATCACCCATCTTAGGTACCCACACTCGTCCTTGAAAGGACAACAAACCATGCGGGCCTAAGGTAATAGACTCTGTTTGCCCCATGATTCGTTCTTTATGCTTGTTGTTAACAAAA
Source organism: Rutidosis leptorrhynchoides (assembly GCF_046630445.1). NCBI lineage: Eukaryota > Viridiplantae > Streptophyta > Magnoliopsida > Asterales > Asteraceae > Rutidosis > Rutidosis leptorrhynchoides. The sequence continues at coordinate 168,563,528 of NC_092333.1, forward strand.
GCTTCAATTTGGATCTCACCAAGCTTTACAAGAAAATCGTGAGTAATAGCCATACGTAACGATCCTACTCGTATCACCGGATGTTGATTCTTTCGACTCAACGCATCCGCGACCACATTCGCCTTACCTGGATGGTAAAGTATCTCACAATCATAATCCTTTACCACATCGATCCATCTACATTGACGATAATTCAAATATCGTTGGTCAAAGAGATGTTTCAAACTCTTATGATCCGAATAAATCATATACTTGAAACCATACAAGTAGTGGCGCCAAATTTTTAACGCATGCACCACCGCCGCCAATTCAAGATCATGAGTCGGATATCTCTTTTCTTGTTCCTTTAATTGTCGAGAGGCGTAAGCGATAACTTTACCTCGTTGCATTAGAACACACCCGAGCCAATTTAATGAGGCATTATAATAAACCGTCATATCTTCTACACCTTCAGGCAACACCAAAACCGGAGCTTGACACAATTTCTCTTTCAACAATTGGAAAGCAATCTCTTGCTCATTTTCCCAATTAAATCTCGCATTCTTCCTTGTCAACTTCGTCAATAGAGAGGTGATTTTAGAAAAGTCTTGGATAAACTGACGATAATAACTGGCCAATCCGAGAAAATTTTGGATTTTCGTAGGTGTAGTCGGTTGTCCCAAACTCTTTACCGTCTCTATCTTTCTCGGATCTACTTGGATACCTTCCTTGTTCACAATATGGCCAAGGAATTGAACTTCCCTTAGCCAAAATTCACACTTGGAGAATTTTGCATACAACTTCTCCTTTCGCAACGTCTTCAACACTTCGCGCAAATGACGTTCATGATCCTTCATACTCTTTGAATAGACAAGTATATCGTCAATGAACACAATTACCGACTTGTCCAACATAGGTTGGCACACTCGGTTCATAAGATTCATGAATGCCGCCGGTGCATTCGTAAGACCAAAAGGCATTACTACGAATTCAAAGTGCCCATAACGAGTTCGAAAAGCCATTTTCTCAATATCTTCCTCACGAACCCGCATTTGGTGATAGTCGGACCGTAAGTCAATTTTAGAAAAATACTTCGCGCCTTGGAGTTGGTCAAACACATCGTCAATCTGAGGCAATGGATAACGATTCTTGATCGTCACTTTGTTCAACTCTCGATAGTCTATGCACATCCGCATGCTACCATCCTTCTTCTTCACAAATAAAATCGGAGCACCCCATTGCGAAGCACTTGGTTGGATAAAACCCTTATCAAGCAACTCCTGGGTTTAGTTCCACAACTCTTGCATTTCCGTTGGTGCTAAAAGATAAGGAGTTTTAGCAATGGGAGTAGCCCCCGGAACCAACTCAATGAGAAATTCAACTTGTCTTTTCGCCGGAACACCCGACAACTCACCTGAAAAAACGTCTTCGAATTCATTAACCACTGAAATTTCACGAATGGATGGTGGCTCTTCGCGAGTATCAACCACATGGGCAAGGAAAGCCATGCTACCACCACTAAGGAAACGGCGTGCCCGCGCATAAGTGCATAACGGTACGGGTCTCCTTCGCTTATCGCCATGAATAATTAACTCTCCCCCACTTGGTGTCCTTACACGAATAAACTTTTCATGACATGCAATATCGGCTCTATAATGATCGAGCCAATCCATACCAACAACGATATCAAACTCACCCAAAGTTATCGGGATGAGATCGATCATAAAGGTTTTGGCACCAAACACAACATTACAATCTTTACACACATCAATCCCTAGCACCGTCTTACCATCCGCTATTTCAGCTTCTACCGGATGACTTAACTTAGCTAGCGGTTTGTTAAGCTTAGACACAAATCGTGGAGAAACAAATGACAAATTAGCACCGCTATCAAATAGTATCCTTGCCGGATTAGAATTAACCATGAAAGTACCTGAGACAACTTCATTGGATTGTTTGGCTTCATCATTGGTCATCAAGTAGTTGCGGCCCCTAGCCGTGTGATGTGCGCGAGGCGTACTAGGAAATAGTTATATTTTTACTACGAAAAACTATTAAATACGATACAATTTTACACAAGTTATTTATTTATTTATAGAGTGGATATACCTAAACCTTGCTACAACACTTATAGGCAGTGTACCTAATCGTACAGTAATGTAGTTTTTAGTAAGTCCAGTTCGTTCCACAGGGATCTTTTAAACAAGCTTAACGCTATATTTTTAAAACTATATTTGTAAATCAATATATATATTACAATTATTATTATAGAAGGGGGTTTTTACCGTTTAATGACCGGTTTATCGATTTTAAAACTTAAGTCGCAGTTAAAACCTAATGTAAAATATTAAAAATAACTTAATTTAAAGCGTAAAATAAATAACGATAATGAAATTGCGATAAATAAAAATGCGATAAAATAAAATTACGATAATTAAAAATGCGATAATTAAAAGTGCAATTAAATACAATGACAATAATTAAAAGTGCGATAATTAGAAGTGCAATTAAATATGAAAATAAAGGAATTATGCTTATTTAATCTTCCGTAATCATGATGTTCGACGTGTTGTTTTTAGTTTATTCCCATGGGTTAATTGTCCTTTGTCCTGGATTAATCGATATGTCCATACGGATTTGTCCATAATAGTCCATCAGTCATAATCATAAAGTGCGAGAGTCTTCGTCAAATTATTCTTATTCCCGAAGTCAAATATTCCAACTAATTGGGGATTCGAATTGTAACAAGGTCTTAATACTTTGTTTAATGAATACACCAGGTTATCGACTGCGTGTAATCCAAGGTTTTACTACTTTGTTAACAATTACACCAATTACCTTTGAATGTAATCCACCCCTGTTTTAACAAGTCTATTGATTATTAATTCATCCCCGTGTCCGGTAAAATGAACAATTATTGGTATTTATAGATATCCCGCCCACCATACCCAGTCAAGCGTATGTGGTTACATATAAATACGTCAAATTATAAGTCTATATATTAAATTAATGAGGTATCGTTTAGTTAATATAAAACCCATTAATAGCCCATAGTCTAATTTCCACAAGTGTCGTTCTTTTATCCAAACCCCAATTATGGTCCAAAGCTCAATTACCCAATTTTAATATTTAGCCCAACATCACGATTACTTCGGCATTAAATAAGCATAATAATAACTTAGCTACGAGACATTAATTTAAAAAGTTTGAACATAACTTACAATGATTAAAAATAGCGTAGCGTTACACGGACAGAATTTTGACTTACACCCTTACAACATTCGCTAACATATATATATTAGATGTACAGAAAAAAATTGATATATATTATCTTGAATCAATCCACGATCCAGTGTATACACGTCTCAGGCTAGATCACAACTCAAAGTATATATATTTTTGGAATCAACCTCAACCCTGTATAGCTAACTCCCACATTACTGCATATAGAGTGTCTATGGTTGTTCCAAATAATATATACACATGGGTCGATATGATATGTCAAAACATTTGCATACGTGTCTATGGTATCCCAAGATTACATAATATATTAGAATACATGTATAATACAATATAAGTTAGCTAGGATATGATTAATATAGATTTGTTACCAATTTTCACGTTGCTACAACAAGAAAAATTATCCAATCTTGTTTTACCCATAACTTCTTCATTTTAAATCTGTTTTGAGTGAATCAAATTGCTATGGTTTCATATTGAACTATATTTTATGAATCTAAATAGAAAAAGTATAGGTTTATAGTCGGAAATATAAGTTACAAGTTATTTTTGTAAAGGTAGTCATTTCAGTCGAAAGAACGACGTCTAGATGACCATTTTAGAAAACATACTTCCACTTTGAGTTTAACCATGATTTTTGGATATAGTTTCATGTTCATAAGAAAAATCATTTTCCCCGAAGAACAACTTTTAAATCAAAGTTTATCATAGTTTTTAATTAACTAACCCAAAACAGCCCGCGGTGTTACTACGACGGCGTAAATCCGGTTTTACGGTGTTTTTCGTGTTTCCAGGTTTTAAATCATTAAGTTAGCATATCATATAGATATAGAACATGTGTTTAGTTGATTTTAAAATTCAAGTTAGAAGGATTAACTTTTGTTTGCGAACAAGTTTAGAATTAACTAAACTATGTTCTAGTGATTACAAGTTTAAACCTTCGAATAAGATAGCTTTATATGTATGAATTGAATGATGTTATGAACATCATTACTACCTCAAGTTTTCTGGATAAAGCTACTGGAAATGAGAAAAATGGATCTAGCTTCAAAGGATCCTTGGATGGCTTGAAAGTTCTTGAAGCAGAATCATGACACGAAAACAGTTCAAGTAAGATTTTTACTCGAAATAAGATTGTTATATTTATAGAAATTGAATCAAAGTTTGAATATGAGTATTACCTTGTATTAGAAAGATATCTTACTATAAATAAGAAAGATTTCTTGAGGTTGGATGATCACTCTACAAGATTGGAAGTAAGCTAGGAAACTTGGAAGTATTCTTGATTTTATAAAACTAGAACTTGTAGAATTTATGAAGAACACTTAGAACTTGAAGATAGAACTTGAGAGAGATCAATTAGATGAAGAAAATTGAAGAATGAAAGTGTTTGTAGGTGTTTTTGGTCGTTGGTGTATGGATTAGATATAAAGGATATGTAATTTTGTTTTCATGTAAATAAGTCATGAATGATTACTCATATTTTTGTAATTTTATGAGATATTTCATGTAGTTGCTAAATGATGGTTCCCTCATATGTTAGGTGACTCACATGGGCTGCTAAGAGCTGATCATTAGAGTGTATATACTAATAGTACATACATCTAAAAGCTGTGTATTGTACGAGTACGAATACGGGTGCATACGAGTAGAATTGTTGATGAAACTGAACGAGGATGTAATTGTAAGCATTTTTGTTAAGTAGAAGTATTTTGATAAGTGTCTTGAAGTCTTTAAAAAGTGTATGAATACATATTAAAACACTACATGTATATACATTTTAACTGAGTCGTTAAGTCATCGTTAGTCGTTACATGTAAGTGTTGTTTTGAAACCTTTAGGTTAACGATCCTGTTAAATGTTGTTAACCCAATGTTTATAATATCAAATGAGATTTTAAATTATTATATTATCATGATATTATGATGTACGAATATCTCTTAATATGATATATATACATTAAATGTCGTTACAACGATAATCGTTACATATATGTCTCGTTTCAAAATCATTAAGTTAGTAGTCTTGTTTTTACATATGTAGTTCATTATTAATATACTTAATGATATGTTTACTTATCATAATATCATATTAACTATATATATAACCATATATATGTCATCATATAGTTTTTACAAGTTTTAACGTTCGTGAATCACCGGTCAACTTGGGTGGTCAATTGTCTATATGAAACCTATTTCAATTAATCAAGTCTTAACAAGTTTGATTGCTTAATATGTTGGAAAAACTTAATCATGTAAATAACAATTTCATTTAATATATATATATATATATATATATATATATATATATATATATATATATATATATATATATATATATATAAACATGGAAAAGTTCGGGTCACTACAGTAGAGAGTATATCGTGGTCTCATCTCGGGCTGGTGTGGAGGATAGTAAGCGGGTCGGGTCGGTACATAGTGATCCTGAGGTGACAGCCGGCTCATAATCTAACGCTGATGATAGTCCCATCTATCATGCTGTCGTTGCCTGGAATGCTCGTAATCATTCCGGGCTTGCCACTGCTCCATCCGACTAAATCTCTCCCCGTTTGTCATATCTACCTCATCTACACGCTGGTAGACATCAGTCATAGCCTCCCTAATGACATCCCTAATGTCATCCGCTTCCTCCATTTCCTCATCTGATCCTCTCTCTACCTGTGGATGACGACCTTCATAGGGTACTGCCTGGTTTCGTCTGCTCTTTAATACCTTAGCACCCTGATAGACCTTCAATCCTAAAGGCTCAACCTGTTCCCTACATTCCAAAAGTGGACCCCCTTGGTCCCTATCTACACCCAAATACTCTCCAATGAGAGTAACAAAAATACCTCCTCCTATTATTCCCCCTTCCTGTATTCCTTCCACCATCTTAGACAAATAAAAACCAACACAGTAAGGGATATTAACAATGCCTCTTGGGTCTCGAATACTGAAAGGACCCATTCATATACATTATAAACGATTCACAATAGTTGATTACATCGCGAGGTATTTGACCTCTATATGATACATTTTACAAACTTTGCATTCGTTTTTAAAAGACAAACTTTCTTTACAACAAAAATTGACGGTATGCACACCATTTCATAATACATCCAACTATAATTGACTTAATAATAATCTTGATGAACTCAATGACTTGAATGCAACGTCTTTCAAAATATGCCATGAATGACTCCAAGTAATATTCTTAAAATGAGCTAATGCACAGTGGAAGATTTCTTTAATACCTGAGAATAAACATGCTTTAAAGTGTCAACCAAAAGGTTGGTGAGTTCATAGGTTTATCATAACAATCATTTCAATATATTATTAGACCACAAGATTTCCATTTATAAATATATGTACACTCGCAAGTGTATAAAAGTATTCTATAAGTTGTAGGCACCCGGTAACAAGCCTTAACGTTCATGTCCTCTGAAGTACACCAGATCAGGTGTGTTTAAAATAACCTCGAAGTACTAAAGCATCCCATAGTCAGGATGGGGTTTGTCAGACCCAATAGATCTATCTTTAGGATTCGCGCCTACCGTACATAGACAAGTAGTTTAATGTTACCAAGGTAAGGGTATATTTCTGGTTTAAACCCACATAGAATTAGTTTTAGTACTTGTGCCTATTCCGTAAAACATTTATAAAAACAGCGCATGTATTCTCAGTCCCAAAAATATATATAAAAGGGAGCAAATGAAACTCACAATACTGTATTTTGTAGTAAAAATACATATGACATCATTGAACAAGTGCAATGTTGGCCTTGGATTCATGAACGTATCAATATTGAGATTCAATATTGCAGAAAAAGTACGTAGACGCAATGGAGATAATAAACACTAGTTTGACTCACGAGCAATACTCCCGAACCATACCCATAACCTCCATAACTTTAACCCATAATTTCCTTAGCTCTATCCCACTCGAAAAACAATTTCGAAATCACTCGGACAGCTCTCCGTCGTAATATTTTATGTATACTGATAATATCTTGAAATAATACGGAGTAAATATATATATGTAAATCGATTGAGAGAGTTTAGAGAAAATATTTTCAAGTTTCTATCAAATAATGAAACCTATTGAATTCTATTTATAATAGATTTTTGAATTATTAAAGTGAATTATTAAAGTATGAATTATTAAAGTGAATTATTAAAGTATGAATTATTAAAGTGAATTATTAAAGTATGAATTATTAAAGTGAATTATTAAAGTATGAATTATTAAAGTTAAGGTAAAGTAAAAATAAAATAAAGGTAAAGTTTAAGTATAGTAAAAGTATAAAACTATGTACGTATAATACGCGTATAAATATATATAATATTAATTTAAATCGTTATATATATTTAATAAAATAAAATATAAATATCATTATCTTTATCATACTGGTTAAGTAATGGGTTGTTAAAAGTGGTTCTAGATATTTATAAAAGTTATATACGTTTTAATAATAAAGTTTCTTTTTAAACTGAAAACGTTTTTGTACGTTTGAAACTAAATAAAATAAATATGATAATTTTGTTTTCCAAAACTAAATATATTTAAGAAGCATTTTGTTTAAAGGTTAAAATAATGGAAATCGTTATATCATAAAACGTTTTAGAAAAGTAAAATCATATATTTTCATAATAGGTTTCAAGTTTTTAAATTACAATCTGTTGGTGAAGCATGCGATAAAGTTCAAAGGTTAAATAAACGTATGAAATAATCTTAATGAAAAATGTCGAGTTACTTAACTTGTCGATATCCAACATCTAAGTTATTTACACTCCACGCTCTTACTTATAAATCACTTTACCATTTTCCGAATGTCGTCAAAAAGAATAGATTTCTTAAATCACAGTGGACCTTATAACATAGACCTGTAATCATATCACAATGTATCTGATAAATCAATCATTTGATATTATCTTCTAATTCCATCGATAAACATATTAAAACAAATACGTTCATGTAAAATATTATACGTTTAATACTTTATTAATATTTTTAAGTTTTAATATATATATATATATATACATATATATACATATTTATTTATATATAACGGTTCGTGAATCGTCAGAATTTGGTCGAGGTTATAATGAATGTATGAACACAATTTAAAATTCTTGAGATTTAACTTAACAAACTTTGCTTATCGTGTCGGAATAATATAAAGATAAAGTTTAAATTTGGTCGAAAATTTCCGGATCGTCACAGTACCTACCCGTTAAAGAAATTTTGTCCCGAAATTTGAGTAAGGTCTTCATGGTTAACCATAAAACTATTTTCATGACGAATATGAGTTGATAAATAGAGTTTCATCATTACTGAGTAATGTAGATAAAACGATTCGATTATGTGAAGCGTACGAGGGTAGCTGTCACAACAGTTTGAGATAGAAATTTAACTTTTGACGTAGTCACGGTGGATTTCTGGAATTCAAGGGATTTAAAGAAATCTTTAAAATCTGAATAAAATTTGATTCTTCGGAGATTAAGGAATAGGATCTTCTTTGGTTAAATGCGATAATCTGTTTTGATTGCTCTGTCGGATATTTCATTATAAATCCACCCTCTTTATTTTCTTTATATTTTGGAGTTCCATCCTTTTGTTTTCTCTTCTCGACTTTAAGTCAGCGAATAATGGTTCAGAATTCGTAAGTATGGAGTTTCGAATGAACATGACTAATGTTCTAAGGAAGAAATTGTAATAGCACGATCTTGATTGGTTAAATTACCAGAATTCAAGAGAAAAGACAGAATTATCAAGAAATTATGTTCTTGATATGTTTAGAGATTAGATAGAATGTAAGAGTCGCGTAACATGGCACATGATGACGTTATGGTCTGTGAATCATCATGTTTCATTAGAAACTCAGCATGACTTACTGTAATATAATCACGTTGATCAAGTGTCATCATATTATACTAACTCATGCTTCAGTTCCCAACACTACTTTGAAAACATTCATACTTCAAACTCGAAGATTTCAGATTTTAGAAACTAAACAGTTTCCTTTATGATATAACACTGATATCGCGAAGAGATAAATGATTTTGGACAAGAATACTTATGAAAATATCCTCAGAAATATCGAAGATATTTATGATGATATTTTTGGAATTTCTAAGATCGAAGGTTGATGAAGAAATATTTTCCGCAAGATTTTAACATGACTTCGAAGCAGGATATTCTCTAAAGATTTCATCGGATCCAGAATTACCTGGATTCTTTGAATATAGCGTTTGATCCTTGTATTTGTCCTTGGTCTCCTTCATGGTTAGCTCAATCAGTTTTTCAGTACCAAATTTTCTATCGAGCGTTCCCAACATTCCATTCTTTATTATCAAACTTTTGGCCGTTTAGACCATCTACGATTTTGCTGTTTCCTCTGCATTTAATGCTACCATATCTGGGTCATCGGTTATCAATCCGAGGTGGTTTCAAGAGAATTGTGTTTTTAGATGATTAAACATTGATGGTAATATGGTGGAATATAAAAGGTTCCCCGGTAACAATAAAGAGCACGCATATATATCAAAATTATGATATGGTTGTTTCGAACGAAAAGTCGAAGTTGATTTGCTGGAGCTGTGACAAAATTTGCTACTTTGAAAAGGAATTGCAAAGTGATTTTCAGTAATAACAACGCCCAGGGAGCAAGCACAGATACGTGTTAAACGTTTACTCAGGTTCTGAGTGTTTTCAAGTGCATAACTATATGCATCGATCTTTTCTTCTGTAGATGAAGTGCGGTTGGTTTATCCTCTCGATTGAGGTATTTTCAAGAATCATGAAAGATTTGAATGCAGATTGTAATCGTCAAGATACAAATGAAGTTTAGGATGAAATCAAGTGGCAAACTTGAAGAATTGTTTAGTTTCATATGTTATAATCAATATTTTAATTCATTTTAATTGTCCAATGTTATTAGTCCACAGTCGATAGTCCACATTTAACAATCCAATAATTCATATATAGTTTAATATATAATATTCGAATTAATTAATACGTATCGTGACCCGTATACATGTCTCAGACTCGATCACAACTCAAAGTATATATATTATTGTAGAATCAACCTCAACCCTGTATAGCTAACTCCAGCATTACTGCATATAGAGTGTCTATGGTTATTCCAAATAATATATATATGCATCGATATGATATGTCAAAACCTTGTATACGTGTCTCGATATCTAAAGTGCGTAAAAATTAATAACAGAAATTAAATGACGATAAATAAAATTGCAAGAATATAAATTGCAATAAATAAATTGCGATAAATAAAATGTAATCAGTTAGCTAGGAACAGTTAGCTAGGAACAGTTAGCGTGGATTCTTAACAAAATTTCTCATAGTTAATTTGTTTGTTTCTAACAAATTTTATTTTGTCCAATGTTTTCTTCATTATGCCACTTGTTGGATTCTGATAGGTCAAAATCCAAATATAAAATTGGATGAAAATGATTATTCTGCGGTGAACGGATACGTATATCGGTGGTTGTAAGTAGGATAGTAAATGACTGTTGAATCAGATTTGAAGAATGTACAATGTAACTTATTAATGTGAAATCTAAATATTCCTCAGGTATTACCTACCCGTTAAAATATTTTCACCATTAACAGTTTGTACGAAAGAATTTTTAATTACAATTTTATGAAAAAAAATATATACCTATATATTTTCTTCGGATGTAATCATGGATTTAATGAGTCAATATGATATTAAACTCAATTGATTTACCGTTAGAACAAGAATATATAATCTCTAAAACATTAGAGATTACATAATCGCTATGTCGAATGAAAATAAATGATGTAGAACGTCATGTAGAACGATGATTATACTCGAGGTACAGAATGAGATGTCGAAGCTGGTGACGAGGATGTTGTTGTTGGTGGTACTAGTGCTGTTGGTGCTGAGGCTGGTGATGTTACTGGTGTTGGTGATACTGCAGGTGCTTGCAAATTGTGTACCGTGCTCTCTAAAGTTAACACTCGAGCTCCGAGTTCTTTAACTTCTTCTACTAACCCTGGTTGGTTATCGGTGTGAGGTAAAGGTCGGATATCTTCTCTAGTTCTGTTAATGGTAGTCTCAAGATAAAAAATTCTTGCAAAAAGGGTATAAACGGTGTTGCGAACAGGTTCGCCGGTTAGCGGGTCAAGTACTCCAAGGTTAGGTGGTAGATTTGGTTCATGATATGGAGTACCTTCTTACCTTCTCTATAGGGTGAGTATGTCGTGAACCCACCCCCATTTTCTCCAGTAATCACGGTAGTTGATTGGTTGGTGTGCTCCTGTCACGCTGTCTTCGGAGTCAGAGGAACTTGGTCGATTCGTAGAGGCCATCTTAAGTGATCACAGAAAAGATTTTTGGTATGAAGAGTTTAGTGATAGAAATTGATAGTTGGATGGTATTCTCAATGCATAATGTGCATAGATATATATAGTACCAGGATCCCTTAAATTACGGAGAAATTTACGAGAGATATCAGGCAAAGTCTACAGTAACAGATACGCTAAGATATGAATTTTTTCTATACATTTATTCATGCAATCAATGCAGTAAAAGGTGTCTAGACTAAGAATAATGAGCAGGTAATTTCCTAAAGATGATAAGCAGATGATTTCCGACAAAAATGATAAGCGAAACTTTTGACATGCAGACACGGTCGAAGTCCAGACTCACTAATGCATCCTAACGACTATCAATTAGACACACTAATGCAGACCTGGTTCGCTAAGACCACCGCTCTGATACCAACTGAAAGGACCCGTTCATATACATTATAAACGATTCACAATAGTTGATTACATCGCGAGGTATTTGACCTCTATATGATACATTTTACAAACATTGCATTCGTTTTTAAAAGACAAACTTTCTTTACAACGAAAATTGACGGTATGCACACCATTTCATAATACATCCAACTATAATTGACTTAATAATAATCTTGATGAACTCAATGACTTGAATGCAACGTCTTTCAAAATATGCCATGAATGACTCCAAGTAATATCCTTAAAATGAGCTAATGCACAGCGGAAGATTTCTTTAATACCTGAGAATAAACATGCTTTAAAGTGTCAACCAAAAGGTTGGTGAGTTCATAGGTTTATCATAACAATCATTTCAATATATTAATAGACCACAAGATTTCCGTTTATAAATATATGTACACTCGCAAGTGTATAAAAGTATTCTATAAGTTGTAGGCACCCGGTAACAAGCCTTAACGTTCATGTTTTACCCTCTGAAGTACACCAGATCAGGTGTGTTTAAAATAACCTCGAAGTATTAAAGCATCCCATAGTCAGGATGGGGTTTGTCAGGCCCAATAGATCTATCTTTAGGATTCGCGCCTACCGTACATAGACAAGTAGTTTAATGTTACCAAGCTAAGGGTATATTTCTGGTTTAAACCCACATAGAATTAGTTTTAGTACTTGTGCCTATTTCGTAAAACATTTATAAAAACAGCGCATGTATTCTCAGTCCCAAAAATATATATAAAGGGCAGCAAATGAAACTCACAATACTGTATTTTGTAGTAAAAATACATATGTCGTCATTGAACAAGTGCAATGTTGGCCTTGGATTCACGAACGTATCAATATTGAGATTCAATATTGCAAAAAAAGTACGTAGACGCAACGGAGATGATAAACACTAGTTTGACTCACGAGCAATACTCCCGAACCATACCCATAACCTCCATAACTTTAACCCATAATTTCCTTAGCTCTATCCCGCTCGAAAAACAATTTCGAAATCACTCGGACAACTCTCCATCGTAATATTTTATGTATACTGATAATATCTTGAAATAATACGGAGTAAATATATATATGTAAATTGATTGAGAGAGTTTAGAGAAAATATTTTCAAGTTTCTATCAAATAATGAAACCTATTGAATTCTATTTATAATAGATTTTTGAATTATTAAAGTGAATTATTAAAGTATGAATTATTAAAGTGAATTATTAAAGTATGAATTATTAAAGTGAATTATTAAAGTATGAATTATTAAAGTATGAATTATTAAAGTGAATTATTAAAGTATGAATTATTAAAGTGAATTATTAAAGTATGAATTATTAAAGTTAAGGTAAAGTAAAAATAAAATAAAGGTAAAGTTTAAGTATAGTAAAAGTATAAACTATGTACGTATAATACGCGTATAAATATATAATATTAATTTAAATCGTTATATATATTTAATAAAATATAAATATCGTTATCTTTATCATACTGGTTAAGTAATGAGTTGTTAAAAGTGGTTCTAGATATTTATAAAAGTTATATACGTTTTAATAATAAAGTTTCTTTTTAAACTGAAAACGTTTTTGTACGTTTGAAACTAAATAAAATAAATATGATAATTTTGTTTTCCAAAACTAAATATATTTAAGAAGCATTTTGTTTAAAGGTTAAAATAATGGAAATCGTTATATCATAAAACGTTTTAGAAAAGTAAAATCATATATTTTCATAATAGGTTTCAAGTTTTTAAATTACAATCTGTTGGTGAAGCATGCGATAAAGTTCAAAGGTTAAATAAACGTATGAAATAATCTTAATGAAAAATGTCGAGTTACTTAACTTGTCGATATCCAACATCTAAGTTATTTACACTCCACGTTCTAAATCACTTTACCATTTTCCGAATGTCGTCAAAAAGAATAGATTTCTTAAATCACAGTGGACCTTATAACATAGACCCGTAATCATATCACAATGTATCTGATAAATCAATCATTTGATATTATCTTCTAATTCCATCGATAAACATATTAAAACAAATACGTTCATGTAAAATATTATACGTTTAATACTTTATTAATATTTTTAAGTTATAATATATATATATACATATTTATTTATATATAACGGTTCGTGAATCGTCAGAATTTGGTCGAGGTTATAATGAATGTATGAACACAATTTAAAATTCTTGAGATTTAACTTAACGAACTTTGCTTATCGTGTCGGAATAATATAAAGATAAAGTTTAAATTTGGTCGAAAATTTCCGGATCGTCACAAATACACTTTAGGTAAAATAAATCATGTAAGGTCATTTTCTCCTTATTGTGACCTCTCTGTGTAATCGAGTTAGCCAAAAATCTATGAATTACAAAGCCCGGCTTTGTTAATATGTAAGTAGGAGTGTTTTCCTCAAAACGTGAAAACATTATAATCTGACATACGCCACCAGACGGCGTTCGCGTCAAAATTCCTATCTACCCTATCACCACGATAAATCAAATTCATACAATCGGGTAGTAGTAATTCACTAGGAGTATATATCTGTAAAGCCCTGGCCATGTCCAGCATAGACATCCTGTACATCCTACGGCCAAGTATAAACCTAAGAAAACTTCTATCATCTAACCTATCTACATCTGCATTTAATGCTATAGTACTCATAAGCTCAATACACCATTCCTTATATACAGGTCTACGAATGGTGAATAGACGTTCCCAATCGTGAAAAGAAGAGCTGCCATACCTTTGGATCAAATGCTGTCTAACTGAGTTAGCAAGTTGGACCCTTTCCAAAGGCTCCCAATAGATTACCCTTGGCACTTCTACATTTTTCGATATCAGTTTGAATTTGTTACTTTGATATGTTGGGTAATCTCTCCAGCTTCTATCGAATCTCAGATTAGGATGCAACGTGTGTTCAGGAATCGTTGGGTATTCTACTGGCGGATGCATCGGAAATACTATAAAGGCATCAACAAATTGTAGTGGATCATAATAAGGTACGTGTTCATCAGGTTATTGTTGTGGTTCCTGTTGTTGCTCCGGTTCAGGTTCATATTGCATTTCTGGTTCAGGTTCTAGAGCAGGTTGCCTGGATGATGATGTTGCACCATCAATATCTGTAAATCTCTGCAAAACACATTAAACACAAAATTTGTGCATCCAAATATGCATTAGTGTTAGCAAAATAACAAATTGAAACAATTACAATAACATGTTAAATCAAAATTAAACTCATACATATTTTCACAATTTTTACAATTCTACACTTTTTCAAATAAGCATATATAAAAATGTTTACAAAGTTCATAAGCATTTAACTCAAATAACATGTTAAAATAGTCATTACTAACAATTAAACAAGTCTCAAATGGCAATTATATCAAATTAATCAAGTTCATGAATTTTAGACTTAAAAAGTCCACTTTAATTCTCAAAAATCATGTTTAGGATCAAAGTTTGGATCATTTAGCTACCTAAACATGTTACACTACTTAATTTAGCAACAATTCATGACAAAAATCGGCCATAACATGTTTATATCAAAAAGCCCCAAATTGCTCAAAAACACAAACCCTAGATTCCTAAAAATTTTGAAGTTTTTGGCTTCAAATCATGTTAAATAGCATCAATCTAGGTTATACATGCATAATATACTAACAATTTAACTCTAATTACACTAGAAATTAACAAAATCAAATTAGGAAAAATATAGCTCAAGAACACTAAAAATCAAATTTAAAGAGGTTTAGGGGTGAAATTGTTACCCTTCTTGATAAACTCCTTATCAAATTCATGTTTAGAGCGGATTGTAGCAAGAAATTTGGTTGAATTTGGTGAAAATTTGATGAAAATTGAGAGGTTTTGGGGTGTATGTTCGTGTATATGTGTGTGTGTTATGTGGAGAGCAGAACTCGACTGCCTTTTTGATCCTGGCCTGAATTCCAGCCTCATGCGATCGCATGAGGTTACAGGGTAAATCTCATGCGATCGCATGAGGTCCCTTTTTTTTTTTTTTTTTTAAAAACCTTATAACTTTTAAAACATAAATTAATAAAATTTTAAAAATTTGTTTCTTTTTAGGAGTGAGGGTGTTTCGGATCGTTGTCCTAGTCCGTCCCTCGACAAAATTTTAAAATTTGTCAATTCAAAGCGTTGTTTTAAAAGCAAAGATTTTGGGGTTTTTTAAATATTTTTGGCATACTTTAATTCAATAAGATTAAAAATAATGATAATAAAAGTTCTCGTCCCTCCCTTGGGTAGAGCAATTTCGGTTCAACGACCTAGTTTTCAACTCACGACGAATTTTAAAAATCACATTTTTAACTTAACGAAATAAAGTAAATTTTTGTTTTTAAATTCACACCAAACTTTAATTTAAAATGCATAAAATTAAAAATTCATTTTATTAAAAATTCATACCAAATTTATATTATATTTTTGTTTTTATACATACAAACTTATATTAAAAATATTAATTTTTCAAATATTTACAAACTTAAAAATATTGATTTTAAAAAGTTTACAATATTAATTTAAAATTAATTTTAAAAAAAAAGTAAAAATAAAAATTAAAAATCTTTTTGGTCTTTTATCCCACTTTAATCAATCAAATATTATCAAAAATATACGCCCCTCTTTTCGGTAAAGTAATTTCGGTTATATTACCTAGTTTTACTCCTGACGAATTTCTGAAATATTTTGGGTTGATTGATTGAAGATATTTATACCTTAAGAATAAACGGTAAATTTTGCAGTAATGTAATAAATTTTTGTATGATATCAATAATTTCGGTCGTAAAACCTAATTTTATTGAGTATCAATTTAATACTTTATAGCAAACAATTCAGCGTTTATTATCAAAAGGTTAAAAGCAATAAAATAAAAATAAAAACTGTACATACTTACTTGTGAGATAGAATTCTCAGTGACCTGCTTTAGCCCACTCATAAGATAGTCGGACTAATTGGTTTTCCATAGCTACATAGGCATAACCTCGAGCATTTAACGATTTTTCTTCGAAACATATGAATGGTCCTTCTCTGCATAAAGTAACGAACTCGGTATTGGAATATGTCTGATTCGTCGAGCATTTTCCTTCGTGTGACCATTTTCCGCATTTGTGACATCTTTCAAGGTGTCGTGCTCTTCTTTTCGCTTCAGATTTTGATTTTCCTTTACCAAAAAGTAACTTATTATGATCGTTTCTGAGTTCTTTTCTTACTCCATCCAATTTGGCTCTTATTACTGATACCAGGTCACTCGGGAGTGTGTCATTATTACGTTTAGTGATCAAAGCATGTAGCATTAGACCATGGTTCAGATCAAAGGAATTCTTCATCTCGTAAAACCTAAAAAAAAAAAATTCAGAATGGGGGGAGAAGACTAGTTCTTTAGGGTCTGCTAAGGAAAGACCATTCGGATTCCATTCTCGAGAACTACACTAAAACAGAATATCTAACTCTAACAGAAATACGTATTACCCTAAAAAGATTTGAACCTCTCCACACTTAGTTAGATGTGGTGTTGAAATTGTGATTAACTTCATTGTCAATTGGATCATCAACAACTTGTATATCTCTGATTTTTGCTTCAATCCATTTGTTGATTTTCTCCGTAACTTTCACAAATTCAACTAACATTGCCTTTTCTTTTGGCGATAAATTGGATACTAATCGTTTACATAACTTAAAGTTTCCCTTAATCTTAGCATCGTGAATCCGTTTATAAAGTTTCTTCGTTGAACTGTTAAAAACGGGTTCATCTAATTTCGTATCATCAACGGGGTTCTTTGTGATCGGATCATCATTAAGTGTTTCTTCATCTTCCCCACACTTATGTGTTTTTATTGGTTTAACAGTTTTGGTTGGTGGAGATCTAAACTTTCGGTTCACAAAGGTGACCGATTTGTCACCATCCCTAAGTGTCATTCTACCTTCTCTTACATCAATGAATGCCTCGGTGGTTGCTAAAAATGGGCGACCTAAAATTAGAGGAATATCAAAGTTTTCCTCCATATTAATCACTATGAAGTTTGCAACAAAGGTCAAACTTCCCACGTTAACAATTAAATTTTTTGCTATTCCAACCGGGTGTTTAATGGTTAGGTTAAATGATTGAACACCTATTTTGGTTGGTTTTAATTTACCCATACCTAATCTTTTGTATAAGGAAAGAGGCATAATATTTGCACGTGCTCCAAAATCTGCAAGTCCATTATATACAGCACCATCATTAAGCAAGCAAGAAATGATAAATTTGCCCGGGTCTCCTGCTTTAGTCAGTCGAGTTGGTTTGTAAACCTTTTTCGGGTGTTCTATTCTTGGTTCTTTCACTTCTATTTGAACTTCTTGTTCACATTTTTCTTCGTTTCTTGGAATGGGAGGTTTGTATAAGAATTCTTCTTCATCACTCCAATTTGAATCCTCCCTATTTTCCAATTTTGATTTTTCATATGTTGTTGATAACATATTTATGTTTTCATTTTGAAGGTTTTCTTGGGTGGTGAAATTATGATTGATTTCATTGTCAACATCCATCGGACCATGTATGTAATGTTTAACTCTGTGACCATTAGCTTTAAATTCAATCCCATTTGAATTTATTAACTCTATTGTTCCGTATGGGAAAACTCTTTTGACTATGAATGGTCCAGACCATCTTGATTTCAATTTTCCAAGAAATAGCTTGAATCGTGAATTGAAAAGAAGAACTCTGTCTCCTTCTTTAAATTCTTTTAAACTTCTGATTCTTTTATCATGCCATTTCTTCGTTCTTTCCTTATAGATTAGGGAATTTTCATATGCCTCAAGTCTTAATTCTTCTAATTCGATTAGTTGACTTAACCGCAGACATCCAGCTTCATGTAAATCAAGATTACATGTTTTCAAAGCCCAAAATGCTTTGTGTTCAATTTCTACTGGAAGATGACATGCTTTTCCGTAAACGAGTTTAAAAGGTGTGGTTCCAATTGGAGTTTTGTAGGCTGTTCTAAAAGCCCAGAGTGCATCCTCCAATTTCATGGACCATTCCTTCGGATTTGATCCTACGGTTTTCTCTTGAATACGTTTTAAAGCTCGGTTGGTATTTTCAACTTGTCCACTTGTTTGTGGATGATAAGTAGTTGAGATTTTATGAGTTACTCTATATCTTTTAAGAACTTTCTCAAGTTGATTGTTACAAAAATGAGTACCCCGATCACTTATTAAAGCTTTCGGTGTTCCAAACCTTGCAAAAAGACGTTTTAAAAAGTTGACTGCAACTCGTGCATCATTAGTTGGGAGAGCTTGTGCTTCCGCCCATTTAGATACGTAATCAATGGCAATGAGAATGTAGAGATTATTATGAGATTTTGGAAATGGACCCATAAAGTCAATACCCCAAATGTCAAATACTTCACATACTTGAATGACATTTTGTGGCATTTCAACACGTTGACTTATTTTTCCAGCCCTTTGACAAGCATCACAGGATTTGCAAAGAAGGTGTGCGTCTTTGAAAATTGTAGGCCAATAGAATCCAGCATCGTAAACTTTTCTGGCTGTGAGCTGAGGCCTATAATGCCCTCCTGTTGGTCCTGTGTGACAATGGTTTAAGATTTGACTGGCTTCATCTCCGAATACACATCGGCGTATTATTCCATCGGGACAACTTTTAAACAAATGTGGATCTTCCCAGAAATAGTGCTTTATATCACTAAAGAATTTCTTTCGTTTTTGGTACGATAATCCTTTTTCAAAGAATCCACATACTAAGTAGTTTGCATAGTCTGCAAACCATGGAATTTCATTATAATCTATTTTCAATAGATATTCATCAGGAAAGTTGTCTTGTATGGCCGATTCATTTAGAACTTCTAATTCAGGATTTTCAAGACGAGAAAGATGATCAGCTGCGAGATTTTCTGCTCCCTTTTTATCTCGGATTTCAATATCGAACTCTTGTAAGAGTAAGATCCAACAGATTAATCTTGTTTTAGCATCTTGTTTCGAAAATAGGTATCTAAGAGCAGAATGGTCGGTATAGACCACCGTTTTTGCTAAAACGAGATATGAACGAAATTTGTCAAAAGCAAAGACAATAGCAAGGAGTTCTTTTTCAGTAGTTGTGTAATTCGTTTGTGCTCCTTGTAATGTCTTACTAGCATAATATATAGGTTGAAATCATTTTTCAATCCTTTGTCCTAAAACGTCTCCCATTGCAAAATCACTTGCATCGCACATTAGTTCAAACGGTAGATTCCAATTTGGAGTTATCATGATCGGCGCATTAGTGAGTTTTTCTTTAAGAATATTAAAAGATTTGATACATTCATCTGAAAAGATGAATGGATCATCCTTTTCTAGGAGTTTGTTCATAGAAGTGGCAATTTTAGAAAAATCTTTTATGAAACGTCGGTAAAAATTGACATGCCCTAGAAATCTCCTAACTCCTCTAACATTGGTGGGATGTGGAAGCTTAGAAATTACATCTGCTTTAGCTCAATCCACTTAAATTCCTTCCTTTGAAATTTTATGACCAAGAACGATGCCTTTTTTAACCATGAAATGGCATTTCTCCCAATTAAGTACTAGATTTGATTGTTCGCATCTAATAAGCATTCATTCAAGATTAACTAGACATGATTCAAATGTATCACTGAAGACTGAAAAGTCATCCATGAAAACTTCCATGCATTCTTCTATCATGTCGTGAAAAATCGCCATCATGCACCTTTGAAAGGTTGCAGGGGCGTTGTAAAGTCCAAATGGCATGGGTTTGTAAGTAAAAGTACCATAAGGGCACGTAAATGTGGTTTTCTCTTGATCCTCGGGTGCTATTGGAATTTGAAAATATCCGGAAAAACCATCAAGAAAACAATAGTAACTATTTCCGGCTAATCTTTCCAACATTTAATCAATGAAAGGTAAGGGAAAGTGATCTTTTCTGGTGGCGTCATTTAATTTTCTATAATCAATACAAACACGCCATCATGTTACAATCCTAGTAGGAATAAGCTCATTTTTCTCATTTGTGATGACAGTCATGCCACCCTTCTTAGGTACGCATTGAACTGGGCTTACCCATGGGCTATTAGAGATTGGATAAATTAAACCTGCATCAAGCAGTTTAATAATTTCTTTCTTAACAACATCTTGCATATTCGGATTTAGTCTTAGTTGACGTTGCACATACGTTTTATGACCTTCTTCCATAAGGATTTTATGTGTGCAATACGAAGGACTTATTCCTTTAATGTCATGAATCATCCATGCAATAGCTGGTTTATGAGCTTTTAGCACAGAAATGAGTTGAGATTTTTCATTTTCAGTAAGAGAAGACGATATTATTACAGGTAATTCAGATTCACCATGTAAATAAGCATATTCAAAATGGTTTGGAAGTGGCTTTAACTCTAATATCGGTGGTTCTTCTATCGATGATTTATATCGATATCTGTCTTCTTCTTTTAGCATTTGAATTTCTTCTGTTGTTGGTTCATATCGATTAGCCATAAGTGTAGCTAACATTTCAGTTTCATCAATTGGTTCAGTTCCTTCTCCTAAAGAACATTCTCCTGTTCCTTGTAATTCTGGAAATTCTTCTAACAATTCTGCATGTAAATCTATAGTTTGAATATAATAACATGTATCATCTGCAGATTGCGGTTGTTGCATTTCTCTATCAACTGAAAAGGTAACACTCTCGTCCTCTATACTTAGGGTCAGTTTCTTACCGAACACATCTATTAGTGCTTTAGCCGTGTTTAAGAATGGTCTTTCTAATATGAGAGGAACTCGAGAATCATCTTCCATATCAAGAATAACAAAATCTACAGGAAATACTAAAGTACCAACTTTAACTAGCATGTTCTCCATTATCCCTCTAGAATATTTTACTGATCGATCTGCTAGTTGTATGCTTATTCGTGTTGGTTTCAATTCTCCAAGGTCTAATTTAGCGTATAGTGAATATGGCATTAAATTTATACTAGCACCTAAGTCTGCCAATGCTTCTATTGAACTAAGACTACCCAGAAAACATGGAATTGTGAAACTTCCTGGATCTGATAATTTTTCTGGTATCTTATTCAATAGCACTGCAGAACAATTAGCATTCATAGTAACAGCCGAGAGTTCTTTCATTTTCTTTCTATTTGTGATTAGATCTTTCAAGAATTTAGCATATCTAGGCATTCCTGAAATTACATCAATGAAAGGAAGATTTACATTTATTTATTTAAACATATCCAAGAATTTGGATTGCTCGACTTCAAGTCTCTCTTTTCTCATTTTACTCGGGTAAGGAAGTGGTGGTTGGTATGGTTTAACATAAGGTTTAGCTTTAACTGTGTTATCTTCATTAACCTTTTCAACTACCAGTTCTGTTTCCTTATCTTGCTCAGGTTGTGGTTCTTGTGGAGTAGGAATAGAGTCATCAGAAATTACAGGTATTTCAGGTGGTTTAAGTGTAATACCACTTCATGTGGTAATGTCTTTAGCTGTTTCATTCCGGGGGTTAGCATTTGTATCACTAGGTAGACTTCCAGGTTTTCTTTCACCTATTAACCTTGCTAGGTTGCTTACTTCTTGTTCCAAATTTTGAATAGAAGCTTGTTGATTTCTAAATGCTTGAGCATTTTGTTCATTGGTTTGTTTCTGAGATGTGAAAAACTGCGTTTGAGATTCAACTAGCTTCGACATCATATCTTCTAAATTTGGCTTTTTATCATCGGTTTGTGGTGGTTTGTTTTGAAAAATAGGTCTTTGCTGATTGTAAGTATTATTGGATACTTGTTGATTGCTAGGACCTTGTTGGTTGTTATATGGAACATTTCGGTTATAATTCTGGTTTTGATTGTAGATTGGTCTTGGCGGTTGATAATTATTCTGATAATTATTTCCAGGCCTTTGGTTTATGTATGAAACATTCTCTCTTTGTTCCATTGTTAGTTCAATACTGAGACAATCTTTTGTCAAATGTGGTCCTCCACACTACTCACAACTAATTCGTATTGAGTGTATATCCTTAGTCATCTTTTCCATTCATCTCTCGACAACATCTATCTTTGTGGAAATGAAATCGAAGTCATGGCTAAAATCGGCTCTAGCTGCTTTAGATGATCTAATGATATCTTTTTCTTAGTGCCACTCATGTGAGTGGGAAGCAGTGTTATCAATAATTTTGTAAGTGTCAGTTGCGGTTTTCTTCATAATTGAACCACCAGCTGCTAAATTGATGTCTTTTCTTGTAGTGATGTCGCATCCTTGGTAGAATATTTGTACTATTTGACAGGTGTCTAAGCCATGTTGTGGACATCCTCTTAATAACTTTCCAAATCTTGTCCACGCTTCATATAGAGTTTCATTTGGCTTTTGTGTGAACGTAACAATTTCTCCTTGAAGTCTCACGGCTTTAGATGCCGGAAAGAAATGTTTAAGAAAATTTTTAACCAAAACGTCCCATGTATCAATCGCCCCTTCAGGTAATGATTCTAACCAATCTTTGGCTTCTCCCTTTAAAGTCCAGGGAAATAACATGAGATATATCTGTTCATCATCAACTTCTCGAATTTTAAATAGAGTGCAGATCCTATTAAAAGTACGAAGATGTTCATTTGGATCTTCCTTTGGCGCACCACTAAATTGGCATTGATGAGTTACCATGTGTAGGATTTGTCCTTTGATTTCATAATCTGGCGCATTTATGTCAGGTTGAGTAATTGCATGACCTTGACCAGTACGTTTAGCTCGCATTCGGTCTTCCATACTTAGAGGTTCCAGATTTTTCATGATTGAATTTGTTGAATCTGAATCACTATAGGATTCTGATTTAACGGTTGGTTCCTCGACAATTTCTGTTTGAATGATTGGTGGTTCCGGAGGAAAGATAAGTGGTTCAGGATCTCTGAATTGTCTCTGAATATCCTCCGGATTCTCAATTGTGAGGTCGGGTTCAAAAAATGGATTATCAGAACTTTGAATTGGAGTACTTGGTCGACTAGATGACGATTCTAAAGAAAAATCAATGGCGACAATATTGGCTAGATGTCTTGATCTGGTTATAGGTGGTGAACGTTTTGCTCGGTGCATTCACTGAATATCCTATTAGTTATAAAAATTAAAAATTATATAAGTTATCAAATTAATAGACTTTTCTGATTTTGCCCACGTTTCGAATAGCCAATAGATGCAGCAGGTAGCCAAGACCCTTTAAATCGGAAGCCCACAACTCGCCACTAACAAATCCAACTATTACTACGAACCAGAAAATTTAGGATGTCTATCAATTTAACCGCTTAAAATAATTTTTCGTTGAAATTTAAAGAAATTTAGAGAAGAAATAGAAAATTCTATGTCCTAAAATCTAGAGCGTCGAGAAATAAGAAAGAAAAAGAGCGCGTCGAAAAACGTCGAAAAATAAAAGGTCAAAAAATAATAGGCGTCGAAAAATAAAAATAAGAAAGTAGCGCGTCGAAACTTAAAAAGGAACTAAAAACTAAGAATTAAAAGTTACATCTAAAAATATTAAAGCTTACAAGAAATTCTATATCCTAAAACGGCAATAACTTAAAAAGGTACTAAAAACTTAAAACGGCGTCGCAAAATTCTAAAGTACATAAATCTTAGTCTAAAGAAAAAGCACTTAAGGGATTTTACGGCAAAGCCTAAAAATCTAGAAATAACAATAACTACGGCAAAAACTATGACTTAAAACTAAATACGAAAGAAAAATACAAATATTACGCTAAAACAAATAAAAAGATACAAAATATAAAAATATACTTAAAGTTGTAAAAAGTATAATTTTTTAAAATATTATTTTTATATTATTTATTTTATAAAACTATTAATTTTATAATTTATTAAAACTAATTAAACTAAATAATAAAAATTAATTAAAAACTAAAAATAAATAATTAAAAACATTAACCCTAATTAGGGTTTTAATTAAATAATAATAATAATAATTACCCCGTAATTAATGCAGTACCCGGTCACATGGGAAGTGTCAGATCACTTCATGCGGTCGCATGAAATTTTGCCTTCGGGTTCATGCGATCGCATGAAGTAGGGTTTCAGGCCAAATGCTGGGCTGCAACAGTGATCGGGCCGAGTACTTTTTATATTTTTTTTTCTTTTTTCTGTTTTGCTGTTTTTAAAATAAATAAATATTTATATTAAATAATAAAATACTTATATTTAAAAACTAAAATAGAAATAAAAATACTTTTTTAACTTTATATATTTTAAAAAAACTCTTAAAAATAAATATATAGATATTTTTCTTTTATATTTTTGTATATTTTTTTTATATTTTTTAAAAACGTATATTTTTAATAAAAACATAATAAAACTCTAATAAAATCTTTTTTTTTATATATAGCGTTGCGCTTCCGGCGTTTAAGCAAGAAGTCTCCGGTAGCGGCGCCAAAAATACTTGATGTGCGCGAGGCGTACTAGGAAATAGTTATATTTTTACTATGAAAAACTATTAAATACGATACAATTTTACACAAGTTATTTATTTATTTATAGAGTGGATATAACTAAACCTTGCTACAACACTTATAGGCAGTGTACCTAATCGTACAGTAGTGTAGTTTTTAGTAAGTCCGATTCGTTCCACAGGGATCTTTTAAACAAGCTTAACGCTATATTTTTAAAACTATATTTGTAAATCAATATATATATTACAATTATTATTATAAAAGGGGATTTTTACCATTTAATGACCGGTTTGTCGATTTTAAAACTTAAGTCGCAGTTAAAACCTAATGTAAAATATTAAAAATAACTTAATTTAAAGCGTAAAATAAATAACGATAATGAAATTGCGATAAATAAAAATGCGATAAAATAAAATTACGATAATTAAAAAATGCGATAATTAAAAGTGCAATTAAATACAATGACAATAATTAAAAGTGCGATAATTAGAAGTGCAATTAAATATGAAAATAAAGGAATTATGCTTATTTAAACTTCCGTAATCAAGATGTTCGACGTATTATTTTTAGTTTATTCCCATGGGTTAATTGTCCTTTGTCATGGATTATTCGATATGTCCATACGGATTTGTCCATAATAGTCCATCAGTCATAATCATAAAATGCGAGAGTCTTCGTCAAATTATTCTTATTCCCGAAGTCAAATATTCCAACTAATTGGGGATTCGAATTGTAACAAGGTCTTAATACTTTGTTTAATGAATACACCAGGTTATCGACTGCGTGTAATCCAAGGTTTTACTACTTTGTTAACAATTACACCAATTACCCTTGAATGTAATCCACCCCTGTTTCAACAAGTCTATTGATTATTAATCCATCCCCTCTGTCCGGTAAAATGAACAATTATTGGTATTTATAGATATCCCGCCCACCGTGCCCAGTCAAGCGTATGTGGTTATATATAAATACGTCAAATTATAAGTCTATATATTAAATTAACGAGGTATCGTTTAGTTAATATAAAACCCATTAATAGCCCATAGTCTAATTTCCACAAGTGTCGTTCTTTTATCCAAACCCCAATTATGGTTCAAAGCCCAATTACCCAATTTTAATATTTAGCCCAACATCACGATTACTTCGGCATTAAATAAGCATAATAATAACTTAGGTACGAGACATTAATTTAAAAAGGTTGAACATAACTTACAATGATTAAAAATAGCGTAGCGTTACACGGACAGAATTTCGACTTACACCCTTACAACATTCGCTAACATACCCTTATTATATATATATATATATATATATATATATATATATATATATATATATATACTATATATACATGTTGTGTGAGAGATAGATGGAAAGGATGGTGTAATGTTGCTCAAAACTGCGAAATTTATAGGCATGTGGCCTGGTACCTACTGCCATGCGATCGCATGGATTTATCTCATCCAGGCCATGCGATCGCATGGCATGCTTTTCCAGGTCACATGTCTTTGTTTGCATTCTGCCGACGGTTTATAAATATATATATAATATATAAATAATTTAAGATTTATTTAAATATTATATTATATTTATGTGCATAGTTGACTTGTAATTTTTAGTCCGTTGCGTCGAGCGTTGAGAATTGAATCTGGTCTCGGTTCCGGATTTTCGAACGTCCTTGCGTACAATTTAATATCTTGTACTTTGCGTTTTTCATCTTGTACTCTTGTAATTTCGAGACGTTTCTCATCAATAATTTGAACCACTTTGATTGTACTTTGTACTTTTGAGCTTTTTGGTCGTTTGCGTCTTCAATTCGTCGAATCTGTCTTTTGTCTTCACCTTTTATTATTTAAACGAATATCACTTGTAAATAGAACAATTGCAACTAAAAGCTTGTCTTTCTTGAGGGATAATGCTATGAAATATATGTTCGTTTTTAGCATTATCAAATATTCCCACACTTGAGCGTTGCTTGTCCTCAAGCAATATAGTCTTGAAATAAAAACATACTAGAATCACTTCTTTATTCTTCACACTTTGTACATCAGTGATTTCTATACGGCGGTATGAACTATGGTAGTAACGATGTGGTTTACAGTCCCATATGACTATAAAAATTTAGATCCTTAAGGAAATTAGATCTTTATGAAAATATTTGATCTTTTGAAAATTCAATCTAGCTTTTACCCTAGATAAGTTTTCAAGAATAACCCTTCACCGGTGTTTGCAAATTGTTTTTGTGGGTTTGGTGGGTTTCAGATTTGAAAATTTTAGCTCAAAACTTGCGGTTTTGTGTCACCCACTTGCTAACCTTGTATTGGGAAAGCAACACGTCCAGTATACTTGCTCCGTATATTACCTTTCGGTAAACTACCGTCCGGTTATAAAGGAAAGCATTGAACAAGCAACTGTTAAGGCAATGTCCCCTGACATGCTTTTAATTATGGTCTATAATGTGTAGGATGCAATTACTATCCTTTGTAGGAGCAATAGTAAAGTTCACCCTATAGTTTTTCGGTCTGGCACAAGGTCCTGTCTTCGACCATGCTATGCAACCACCGTTCTTACGGTTGACACCCGATTTGGTTCAGGTGACCTAATGAATTCCAGGTGAATTCCTAGGATTTTACGTTCAATGGTAATGAACGCATTAAAAATGGGTTTTTAGAAAACAAATCGGTTTGTAATTTTGATCAAAATATTTTCTCGTTCAAGCTCGAGTTTAGATATCATCGAATTCCATGAGTTTGTAATTCTCAATCTTTAAAAGTCAATCTCAAGGATTGAGTAATATCAGTCTTAAAAGCTGATTTTTGATCTTTAAGGAGATTATCCTTTCTGGGGGTCTGATTCATTAGTCTTATCAAGCTAATTTGCACGGTGCCCTCCCCATTTTACGAGACAGATCCTCTCATGGTTAGGATAAGTCTGACCACTTGGCGACCCTGTTTGATGCTGAGGTCCGTGGATTTTCAGCTGATTTTCGAGAAAACTTTTCAAGGTTATTCGTAGACTCTACAACTGGTCTGGACAACAACTTCATGACCTAAATCAAGAAGCGCGTTTCTTTTTTGGAAGACTTTACTTCCTTTTAATGATGGAATTGATTCATCGTGTAGATCCATATTTCTTTCAAATATATTAAAATTTTCCGGGTAAAACGGTTAATTTTGTCCAAAACAAAAGTATCTTCAATTATTTGTACACAAATATGTGATATATGTTCAAAATAGCTTGGTAAATTTTTCCCACACTTGGCTTTTATTTTCCTTTCTTTACCTTTTTATTGTCCTCTATTCCATTTTAAATGAATTCTAACATTTTGAGTTGTTTCTCAATTTATGTCCTTTCCGAGATAACAATAATTTCGGTGTTAATACCTAGTTTTATCGCTCATAAATATGTATAAACATGATTTTGAGTTCATTTAATTGAAAATTTTGAAAATTTTTACTAGAATTGGGTAGTCAGTATATAAGACTAGGGCTGTTCTTTATTATCAGAGAGCACTAGATTATAATACAACTACTGCGTTACTAGTATTTCTAATGGTAACCAAGTGTATAAGTAAAAAAAAATTTTTAAAATCTGAAAGAATTCAACCCCTTCCCACACTTTAGATCTTGCAATGCCCTCATTTGCAAGAAATCAGTAACAATTTAAATTATTGAGGGTGATTAGCGTAGAAAAATGATTAAATTTTACCAAAGTTTCCAAACATATTGGCGTTTGTTTGCTGAATGATACATGGTGCACACCATTTGTTAATTCCGTCTTGTTGTTAAATCACATTTGTTTTTCGTTTTGTCGTCAAAATCAGTAGCTTTTGCTGAACTTAATGCCAGTCTTTGAAAATGCGCTGTTTTACCCTATTGTGTACAATTGACAATATACATACAATACAAATATAAACATGCATGGTAATTTGAAATGGGACTTAAAATCCCACTTTAATATCAAATATGAAATATTAGTACAAAATAATAAAAATATTAAACAATACATTAATGTATCACAATATCATATGTTTAAACATAAATAAAAATCATAAAAAGATAAAAATAATAGAAATCACCAACAGGAACTATATCAATCTGGATAGGGGTTCCAGTTCATGTCGTCGTCCGGGTTCCATGGTTGGTGATAGGTGTACTGGTAGGCCTGGTTAGGGTCGTAGAGAGTATATGGTGGTCTCATCTCGGGCTGGTGTGGAGGATAGTAAGCGGGTCGGGTCGGTACATAGTGATCCTGAGGTGACAGCCGGCTAATAATCTGACGCTGATGATAGTCCCATCTATCATGCTGTCGTTGCCTGGAATGCTCGTAATCATTCCGGGCTTGCCACTGCTCCATCCGACTAAATCTCTCCCCGTTTGTCATATCTACCTCATCTACACGCTGGTAGACGTTAGTCATAGCCTCCCTAATGACATCCCTAATGTCATCTGCTTCCTCCATTTCCCCATCTGATCCTCTCTCTACCTGTGGATGACGACCTTCTTAGGGTACTGCCTGGTTTCGTCTGCTCTTTAATACCTTAGCACCCTGATAGACCTTCAATCTAAAGTCTCAACCTGTTCCCTACATTCGAAAAGTGGATCCCCTTGGTCCCTATCTACCCCAAATACTCTCCAATGAGAGTAACAAAAATACCTCCTCCTATTATTCCCCCTTCCTGTATTCCTTCCACCATCTTAGACAAATAAAAACCAACACAGTAAGGGATATTAACAAAGCCTCTTGGGTCTCGAATACACTTTAGGTAAAATAAATCATGTAAGGTCATTTTCTCCTTATTGTGACCTCTCTGTGTAATCGAGTTAGCCAAAAATCTATGAATTACGAAGCTCGGCATTGTTAATATGTAAGTAGGAGTGTTTTCCTCAAAACGTGAAAACATTATAATCTGACATACGCCACCAGACGGCGTTCGCGTCAAAATTCCTATCTACCCTTTCACCACGATAAATTAAATTCATACAATCGGGTAGTAGTAATTCACTAGGAGTATATATCTGTAAAGCCCTGGCCATGTCCAGCATGGACATCCTGTACATCCTACGGCCAAGTATAAACC
Organism: Rutidosis leptorrhynchoides; assembly: GCF_046630445.1. NCBI lineage: Eukaryota > Viridiplantae > Streptophyta > Magnoliopsida > Asterales > Asteraceae > Rutidosis > Rutidosis leptorrhynchoides. The sequence goes on from NC_092333.1 coordinate 168,594,042, forward strand.
TAAGAAAACTTCTATCATCTAACCTATCTACATCTGCATTTAATGCTATAGTACTCATAAGCTCAATACACCATTCCTTATATACAGGTCTACGAATGGTGAATAGACGTTCCCAATCATGAAAAGAAGAGCTGCCATACCTTTGGATCAAATGCTGTCTAACTGAGTTAGCAAGTTGGACCCTTTCCAAAGGCTCCCAATCAATTACCCTTGGCACTTCTACATTTTTCGGTATCAATTTGAATTTGTTACTTTGATATGTTGGGTAATCTCTCTAGCTTCTATCGAATCTCAGATTAGGATGCAATGTGTGTTCAGGAATCGTTGGGTATTCTACTGGCGGATGCATCGGAAATACTATAAAGGCATCAACAAATTGTAGCGGATCATAATAAGGCACGTGTTCATCAGGTTGTTGTTGTGGTTCCTGTTGTTGCTCCGGTTCAGGTTCATATTGCATTTCTAGTTCAGGTTCTGGAGCAGGTTGCCTGGATGATGATGTTGCACCATCAGTATATGTAAATCTCTGCAAAACACATTAAACACAAAATTTGTGCATCTAAATATGTATTAGTGTTAGCAAAATAACAAATTGAAACAATTACAATAACATGTTAAATTAAAATTAAACTTATACATATTTTCATAATTTTTACAATTCTACACTTTTTCAAATAAGCATATATGAAAATGTTTATAAAGTTCATAAGCATTTAACTCAAATAACATGTTAAAATAGTCATTACTAACAATTAAACAAGTCTTAAATGGCAATTATATCAAATTAATCAAGTTCATGAATTTTAGACTAAAAAAGTCCACTTTAATTCTCAAAAATCATGTTTAGGATCAAAGTTTAGATCATTTAGCTACCTAAACATGTTACACTACTTAATTTAGCAACAATTCATGACAAAAATCGGCCATAACATGTTTATATCAAAAAGCCCAAAATTGCTCAAAAACACAAACCCTAGATTCCTAAAAATTTTGAAGTTTTTGGCTTCAAATCATGTTAAATAACACCAATCTAGGTTATACATGCATAATATACTAACAATTTAACTCTAATTACACTAGAAATTAACAAAATCAAATTAGAAAAAATATAGCTCAAGAACACTAAAAATTAAATTTAAAGAGGTTTAGGGGTGAAATTGTTACCCTTCTTGATAAACTCCTTATCAAATTCATGTTTAGAGCGGATTGTAGCAAGAAATTTGGTTGAATTTGATGAAAATTTGATGAAAATTGAGAGGTTTTGGGGTGTATGTTCGTGTATATGTGTGTGTGTTGTGTGGAGAGCAGAACTCGACTGCCTTTTTGATCCTGGCCTGAATTCCAGCCTCATGCGATCGCATGAGGTTACAGGGTAAATCTCATGCGATCGCATGAGGTCCCTTTTTTTTTTTAAACCTTATAACTTTTAAAACATAAATTAATAAAATTTCAAAAATTTGTTTCTTTTTAGGAGTGAGGGTGTTTCGGATCGTTGTCCTAGTCCGTCCCTCGACAAAATTTTAAAATTTGTCAATTCAAAGCGTTGTTTTAAAAGCAAAGATTTTTGGGTTTTTTAAATGTTTTTGGCATACTTTAATTCAATAAGATTAAAAATAATGATAATAAAAGTTCTCATCCCTCCCTTGGGTAGAGCAATTTCGGTTCAACGACATAGTTTTCAACTCACGACGAATTTTAAAAATCACATTTTTAACTTAACGAAATAAAGTAAATTTTTGTTTTTAAATTCACACCAAACTTAAATTTAAAATGCATAAAATTAAAAATTCATTTTATTAAAAATTCATACCAAATTTATATTATATTTTTGTTTTTATACATACAAACTTATATTAAAAATATTAATTTTTCAAATATTTACAAACTTAAATATATTGATTTTAAAAAGTTTACAATATTAATTTAAAATTAATTTTAAAAACAAAGTAAAAATAAAAATTAAAAATCTTTTTGGTCTTTTATCCCACTTTAATCAATCAAATATTATCAAAAATATACGCCCCTCTTTTCGGTAAAGTAATTTCGGTTATATTACCTAGTTTTACTCCTGACGAATTTCTGAAATATTTTGGGTTGATTGATTGAAGATATTTATACCTTAAGAATAAACGGTAAATTTCGCAGTGATGTAATAAATTTTTGTATGATATCAATAATTTCGGTCGCAAAACCTAATTTTATTGAGTATCAATTTAATACTTTATAGCGAACAATTCAGCGTTTATTATCAAAAGGTTAAAAGCAATAAAATAAAAATAAAAACTGTACATACTTACCTGTGAGATAGAATTCTCAGTGACCTGCTTTAGCCCACTCATAAAATAGTAGGACTAATTGGTTTTCCATAGCTACATAGGCATAACCTCGAGCATTCAACGATTTTTCTTCGAAACATATGAACGGTCCTTCTCTGCATAAAGTAACAAACTCGGTATTGGAATATGTCTGATTCGTCGAGCATTTTCCTTCGTGTGACCATTTTCCGCATTTGTGACATCTTTCAAGGTGTCGTGCTCTTCTTTTCGCTGCGGATTTTGATTTTCCTTTACCAAAAAGTAACTTATTATGATCGTTTCTGAGTTCTTTTCTTACTCCATCCAATTTGGCTCTTATTACTGATACCAGGTCACTCGGGAGTGTGTCATTATTATGTTTAGTGATCAAAGCATGTAGCATTAGACCATGGTTCAGATCAAAGGAATTCTTCATCTCGTAAAACCTAAAAAAAATAAAAATTCAGAATGGGGGGAGAAGACTAGTTCTTTAGGGTCTGCTAGGGAAAGACCATTCGGATTCCATTCTCGAGAACTACACGAAAACAGAATATCTAACTCTAACAGAAATACGTATTACCCTAAAAAGATTCGAACCTCCCCACACTTAGTTAGATTTGGTGTTGAAATTGTGATTAACTTCATTGTCAATTGGATCATCAACAACTTGTATATCTCTGATTTTTGCTTCAATCCATTTGTTGATTTTCTCCGTAACTTTCACAAATTCAAATAACATTGCCTTTTCTTTTGGCGATAAATTGGATACTAATCTTTTACATAACTTAAAGTTTCCCTTAATCTTAGCATCGTGAATCCGTTTATAAAGTTTCTTCGTTGAACTGTTAAAAACGGGTTCATCTAATTTCGTATCATCAATGGGATTCTTTGTGATCGGATCATCATTAAGTGTTTCTTCATCTTCCCCACACTTATGCGTTTGTATTGGTTTAACAGTTTTGGTTGGTGGAGATCTAAACTTTCTGTTCACAAAGGTGACCGATTTGTCACTATCCCTAAGTGTCATTCTACCTTCTCTTACATCAATGAATGCCTCGGTGGTTGCTAAAAATGGGCGACCTAAAATTAGAGGAATATCAAAGTTTTCCTCCATATTAATCACCATGAAGTTTGCAACAAAGGTCAAACTTCCCACGTTAACAAGTAAATTATTTGCTATTCCAACCGGGTGTTTAATGGTTTGGTCAAATGATTGAACACCTATTTTGGTTGGTTTTAATTTACCCATACCTAATCTTTTGTATAAGGAAAGAGGCATAATATTTGCACGTGCTCCTAAATCTGTGAGTCCATTATATACTGCACCATCATTAAGCAAGCAAGAAATAATAAATTTTCCCGGGTCTCCTGCTTTAGTAAGTCGAGTTGGTTTGTAAACCTTTTTCGGGTGTTCTTTTCTTGGTTCTTTCACTTTTATTTGAACTTCTTGTTCACATTTTTCTTCATTTCTTGGAATGGGAGGTTTGTATAAGAATTCTTCTTCATCACTCCAATTTGAATCCTCCCTATTTTCCAATTTTGATTTTTCATATGTTGTTGATAACATATTTATGTTTTCATTTTGAAGGTTTTTCTTGGGTGGTGAAATTATGATTGACTTCATTGTCAACTTCCATCAGACCATGTATGTAATGTTTAACTCTGTGACCATTAACTTTAAGTTCAATCCCATTTGAATTTATTAACTCTATTATTCCGTATGGGAAAACTCTTTTGACTATGAATGGTCCAAACCATCTTGATTTCAATTTTCCAGGAAATAACTTGAATCGTGAATTGAAAAGAAGAACTCTGTCTCCTTCTTTAAATTCTTTTGAACTTCTGATTCTTTTATCATGCCATTTCTTCGTTCTTTCCTTATAGATTAAGGAATTTTCATATGCCTCAAGTCTTAATTCTTCTAATTCGTTTAGTTGACTTAACCGCAGACGTCCAGCTTCATGTAAATCAAGATTACATGTTTTCAAAGCCCAAAATGCTTTGTGTTCAATTTCTACTGGAAGATGACATGCTTTTCTGTAAACGAGTTTAAAAGGTGTGGTTCCAATTGGAGTTTTGTAGGATGTTCTAAAAGCCCAGAGTGCATCCTCCAATTTCATGGACCATTCCTTCGGATTTGATCCTACAGTTTTCTCTAGAATACGTTTTAAAGCTCGGTTGGTATTTTCAACTTGTCCACTTGTTTGTGGATGATAAGCAGTTGAGATTTTATGAGTTACTCCATATCTTTTAAGAACTTTCTCAAGTTGATTGTTACAAAAATGAGTACCCCGATCACTTATTAAAGCTTTCGGTGTTCAAAACCTTGTAAAAAGACGTTTTAAAAAGTTGACTACAACTCATGCATCGTTAGTTGGGAGAGCTTGTACTTCCGCCCATTTAGATACATAATCAATGGCAACGAGAATGTAGAGATTATTATGAGATTTTGGAAATGGACCCATAAAGTCAATACCCCAAATGTCAAATACTTCACATACTTGAATGATATTTTGTGGCATTTCATCACATTGACTTATTTTTCCGGCCCTTTGACAAGCATCACAGGATTTGCAAAGAAGGTGTGCGTCTTTGAAAATTGTAGGCCAATAGAATCCAGCATTGTAAACTTTTCTTGCTGTGAGCTGAGGCCCATAATGCCCTCCTATTGGTCTTGTGTGACAATGGTTTAAGATTTGACTGGCTTCATCTCCGAATACACATCGGCGTATTATTCCATCGGGACAACTTTTAAACAAATGTGGATCTTCCCAGAAATAGTGCTTTATATCACTAAAGAATTTCTTTCGTGTTTGGTACGATAATCCTTTTTCAAGGAATCCACATACTAAGTAGTTTGCATAGTCTGCAAACCATGGAATTTCATTATAGTCTATCTTCAATAGATATTCATCAGGAAAGTTTTCTTGTATGGTAGATTCATTTAGAACTTCTAATTCAGGATTTTCAAAACGAGAAAGATGATCAGCTGCGAGATTTTCTGCTCCCTTTTTATCTCGGATTTTAATATCGAACTCTTGTAAGAGTAAGATCCAACGGATTAATCTTGTTTTAGCATCTTGTTTCGAAAATAGGTATCTAAGAGCAGAATGGTCGGTATAGACCACCGTTTTTGCTAGAACGAGATATGAACAAAATTTGTCAAAAGCAAAGACAATAGCTAGGAGTTCTTTTTCAGTAGTTATGTAATTCGTTTGTGCTCCTTGTAATGTCTTACTAGCATAATATATAGGTTGAAATCGTTTTTCAATCCTTTGTCCCAAAACGGCTCCCATTGCAAAATCACTTGTATCGCACATTAGTTCAAACGGTAGATTCCAATTTGGAGTTATCATGATCGGCGCATTAGTGAGTTTTTCTTTAAGAATATTAAAAGATTTGATACATTCATCTGAAAAGATGAATGGAGCATCCTTTTCTAGGAGTTTATTCATAGAAGTGGCAATTTTAGAAAAATCTTTTATGAAACGTCGGTAAAAACCGGCATGCCCTAGAAAACTCCTAACTCCTCTAACATTGGTGGGATGTGGAAGCTTAGTAATTACATCTGCTTTAGATCTATCCACTTCAATTTCTTCCTTTGAAATTTTATGACCAAGAACGATGCCTTTTTTAATCATGAAATGGCATTTCTCCCAATTAAGTACTAGATTTGATTATTCTCTAATAAGCATTCGTTCAAGATTAACTAGACATAATTCAAATGAATCACCGAAGACTGAAAAGTCATCCATGAAAACTTCCATGCATTCTTCTATCATGTCGTGAAAAATCGCCATCATGCACCTTTGAAAGGTTGCAGGGGCGTTGCAAAGTCCAAATGGCATGCGTTTGTAAGGAAAAGTACCATAAGGGCATGTAAATGTGGTTTTCTCTTGATCCTCGGGTGCTATTGGAATTTGAAAATATTCGGAAAAACCATCAAGAAAACAATAGTAACTATTTCCGGCTAATATTTCCAACATTTGATCAATGAAAGGTAAGGGAAAGTGATCTTTTCTGGTGGCATCATTTAATTTTCTATAATCAATACAAACACGCCATCCTGTTACAGTCCTAGTAGGAATAAGCTCATTTTTCTCATTTGTGATGACAGTCATGCCACCCTTCTTAGGTACGCATTGAACTGGGCTTACCCATGGGCTATTAGAGATTGGATAAATTAAACCTGCATCAAGCAGTTTAATAATTTCTTTCTTAACAACATCTTGCATATTCGGATTTAGTCTTAGTTGACGTTGCACATACGTTTTATGACCTTCTTCCATAAGGATTTTATGTGTGCAATACGAAGGACTTATTCCTTTAATGTCATGAATCATCCATGCAATAGCTGGTTTATGAGCTTTTAGCACAGAAATGAGTTGAGATTTTTCATTTTCAGTAAGAGAAGACGATATTATTACAGGTAATTCAGATTCACCATGTAAATAAGCATATTCCAAATGGTTTGGAAGTGGCTTTAACTCTAATATCGGTGGTTCTTCTATCGATGATTTATATCGATATATGTCTTCTTCTTTTAGCATTTGAATTTTTTCTGTTGTTGGTTCATATCGATTAGCCATAAGTGTAGCTAACATTTTAGTTTCATCAATTGGTTCAGTTCCTTCTCCTAAAGAACATTCTCCTGTTCCTTGTACTTCTGGAAATTCTTCTAACAATTCTGCATGTGAATCTATAGTTTGAATATAATAACATGTATCATCTGCAGATTGCGGTTGTTGCATTGCTCTATCAACTGAAAAGGTAACACTCTCATCCTCTATACTTAGGGTCAGTTTCTTACCGAACACGTCTATTATTGCTTTAGCCGTGTTTAAGAATGGTCTTCCTAATTTGAGAGGAACTCGAGAATCTTCTTCCATATCCAGAATAACAAAATCTACAGGAAATACTAAAGTACCAACTTTAACTAGCATGTTCTCCATTATCCCTCTAGGATATTTTACTGATCGATCTGCTAGTTGTATGCTTATTCGTGTTGGTTTCAATTCTCCAAGGTCTAGTTTAGCGTATAGTGAATATGGCATTAAATTTATACTAGCACCTAAGTATGCCAATGCTTCTATTGAACTAAGACTACCCAGAAAACATGGAATTGTGAAACTTCCTGGATCTGATAATTTTTCTGGTATCTTATTCAATAGCACTGCAGAACAATTAGCATTCATAGTAACAGCCGAGAGTTCTTCCATTTTCTTTCTATTTGTGATTAGATCTTTCAAGAATTTAGCATATCTAGGCATTCCTGAAATTACATCAACGAAAGGAAGATTTACATTTATTTGTTTAAACATATCTAAGAATTTGGATTGCTCGGCTTCAAGTCTCTCTTTTCTCATTTTACTCGGGTAAGGAAGTGGTGGTTGGTATGGTTTAACATAAGGTTTAGCTTTAACTGTGTTATTTTCGTTAACCTTTTCAACTACCGGTTCTGTTTCCTTATCTTGCTCAGGTTGTGGTTCTTGTGGAGTAGGAATAGAGTCATCCGAAATTACAGGTATTTCAGGTGGTTTAAGTGTAATACCACTTCTTGTGGTAATGGCTTTAGCTGTTTCATTCCGGGGGTTAGCATTTGTATCACTAGGTAGACTTCCCGGTTTTCTTTCACCTATTAACCTTGCTAGGTTGCTTACTTCTTGTTCCAAATTTTGAATAGAAGCTTGTTGATTTCTAAATGCTTGAGCATTTTGTTCATTGGTTTGTTTCTGAGATGTGAAAAACTGCGTTTGAGATTCAACTAGCTTCGACATCATATCTTCTAAATTTGGCTTTTTATCATCGGTTTGTGTTGGTTTGTTTTGAAAAATAGGTCTTTGCTGATTGTAAGTATTATTGGATACTTGTTGATTGCTAGGACCTTATTGGTTATTATATGGAACATTTCGGTTATAATTCTGGTTTTGATTGTAGAGTGGTCTTGGCGGTTGATAATTATTCTGATAATTATTTCCAGGCCTTTGGTTTATGTATGAAACATTCTCTCTTTGTTCCATTGTTAGTTCAATACTGAGACAATCTTTTGTCAAATGTGGTCCTCCACACTGCTCACAACTAATTCGTATTGAGTGTATATCCTTAGTCATCTTTTCCATTCGTCTCTCGACAGCATCTATCTTTGTAGAAATGAAATCGAAGTCATGGCTAGAATCGGCTCTAGCTGCTTTAGATGATCTAATGATATCTTTTTCTTGGTGCCACTCATGTGAGTGGGAAGCAGTGTTATCAATAATTTTGTAAGCGTCAGTTGCGGTTTTCTTCATAATGGAACCACCAGCTGCTATATCGATGTCTTTTCTTGTAGTGATGTCGCATCTTTGGTAGAATATTTGTACTATTTGACAGGTGTCTAAGCCATGTTGTGGACATCCTCTTAATAACTTTTCAAATCTTGTCCACGCTTCATATAGAGTTTCATTTGGCTTTAGATGCCGTAAAGAATTGTTTAAGAAAATTTTCAACTAAAACGTCCCATGTATCAATCGCCCCTTCAGGTAACGATTCTAACCAATCTTTGGCTTCTCCCTTTATAGTCCAGGGAAATAACATGAGATATATCTGTTCATCCTCAACTTCTCGAATTTTAAATAGAGTGCAGATCCTATTAAAAGTACGAAGATGTTCATTTGGATCTTCCTTCGGTGCACCACTAAATTGGCATTGATTAGTTACCATGTGTAGGATTTGTCTTTTGATTTCATAATCTGGCGCATTTATGTCAGGTTGAGTAATTGCGTGACCTTGGCCAGTGCGTTTAGCTCGCATTCGGTCTTCCATACTTAGTGAAAGGACCCGTCCTAATCCATTCGGACGAAGTCCATATCGATTATAAACGATTCACAACAGTTGATTACATCGCGAGGTACTTGACCTCTATATGATACATTTTACAAACATTGCATTCGTTTTTGAAAAGACAAACTTTTAATACATTGGAAGTTGACGGCATACATACCATTTCATAATATATCTAAACTATAAATGACTTGATAATAATATTGATGACATCGACGACTCGAATGCAACGTCTTTTGAAATATGTCATGAATGACTCCAAGTAATGTCTCTAAAATGAGCAAATGCACAGCGGAAGATTTCTTTCATACCTGAGAATAAACATGCTTTAAAGTGTCAACCAAAAGGTTGGTGAGTTCATTAGTTTGTCATAAATAATCATTTCATCATTTTAATAGACCACAAGATTTCATATTTCCATTTATCATAAACATACGTCCCATGCATAGAGACAAAAATATCATTCATATGGATTGAACACCTGGTAACCGACATTCACAATATGCATATAAGAATATCCCCATCATTCCGGGATCCTCCTTCGGACATGATATAAATTTCGAAGTACTAAAGCATCCGGTACTTTGGATGGGGCTTGTTGGGCCCGATAGATCTATCTTTAGGATTCGCGTTAATTAGGGTGTCTGTTCCCTAATTCTTATATTACCAGACTAAAAAGGGGCATATTCGATTTCGATTATTCAACCATATAATGTAATTTCGATTACTTGTGTCTATTTCGTAAAACAGTTATAAAAACAGCGCATGTATTCTCAGTCCCAAAAATGTAAAGAGTAAAAGGGAGCAAATTAAACTCACGCATATAAATATTGTAAAACAGTTATTAAAACAGTGCATGTATTCTCAGCCCAAAAATGTAATGAGTAAAAGGGAGCAAATGAAACTCACGCATATAAATATTGTAAAACAGTTATTAAAACAGTGCATGTATTCTCAGCCCAAAAATGTAATGAGTAAAAGGGAGCAAATGAAACTCACTGTAATGTATTTTATAGTAAAAATACATATGACGAAACTGATCAATGCAGGGTTGACCTCGGATTCACGAACCTATATCATGTATATATATATATATATATATATATATATATATATATATATATATATATATATATATATATATATATATATTAACACATATCATCACATAATTCCTTCTATATAGTATTTATATATATTTTAAATGTTGTAGTTTTATACATATATATATATATATATATATATATATATATATATATATATATATATATATATATATATATACTTTATATCTTCAGTTATATTTTACGTATAGTTATTTTGTAAGATAATCAATATTCATATATATATATATATATATATATATATATATATATATATATATATATATATATATATATATATATATATATATATATATATATATATATATATATATATATATATATATATATATATATATATATATATATTTGTAATTGGTATTGTATCAAAAATCAATAATTTGTTAAATGTGATATCTATATGATTAATGTTAATAATAATAATTGTAAAAATAATAATTTTATTAATGAGGATAACAATAATAATAAATATAATGATGATAATAATAATAATAATAATAATAATAATAATAATAATAATAATAATAATAATAATAATAATAATAATAATAGTAATAATAATCATAATGTTAATAATGATAATATGAATGATAAAACTTAAAATTAATAATTTAAATAAAATACTTTTGTTAATTGTAGTAATAAAAAAAAATGATAATTTTTATGATAATACTAATAATAATATTAATGATAATAACAATGATATTAGTAATAATGATAACAATAGTAGTAGTAATAATAATAATAATAATACTAATGGTTACAAAAGTGATACTAACACTAATGTTAATGAAAATAATAATAAATTTTATTATTTTCATAATAATAATAATAACAACACTCTTATTAATCATTTTAATACTAGTTATGATAAAAATAACAATAATAATAATGATAGCAATAAAATAAAAGTGTATACCCTCTCCAAGCTCTTTCTAAAAAGGAATGTCCCCAACGAGACTCGAACCCGCGACCTCCCGAATAACACCAACACCTTCTACCATCCATCTGTCATTGCTTTTCTATTTTAGCTCGATCTTAACTTACTTTACCCCATCGTCGATTTTTCTCAACTTAACACCACCTTAACTAAATATTGTGATTTCTTATTTCAACCCATGATTACTTTGGCCCAAAACATGTAGCCCATTTAATCAAACCCCATTTAACATGTTCGAGATATATTGATCGATGGATATTTGGGGTTTTCAATCAACGCAGACAACACACACACAGATACGTTCGTTTGATCAACAGGCATTAAATCATCATCTTCCCATCTTAACCATCGTATCATAAACATCACGGTTTTCATCTTTTTCATAGTGTCATCGTATCATCTTTGTGTCTACATTAACACCAACAGAAATCACAGATTCATATTCATCATTTGTTACCATCGTAACAGTAATCATCATATTTAACTCGTCAAACCAAATACTTCAGTTTATCATCATCGTATTTATCATCGTTTCATCCACCATATCCATCATCACCGCTAACTTTTCAATTTACCATCATCTTGTCACCAATATTATTGTCATCAAATCATTGTTAAAGAAAGGAAAAAAAAAATAAAGAAAAAGAGTATATCGACAATAAGAGTGGTTGTTTTGGATGACTTTGACCCACAATCATAAAAGTAGCACAAACAAGTAGACTTTAATATACGCATTTGATTATTTAAAACAGCTGGACATGTAATACATCATGTAGGGTTCGGTTATATAAAAAAAAATAAAGAAAAAAATAAGTGTAGTGCATCATCTTCATTATTTAAACAGCAGCATATCGTAGCAGTAATAGTATTCGTGTGGCTTTGAATTTAATTAGAAAAAGAAACGAGTAAACCACAAGTGGGTTTTCCTCTATAAACATTAATCATAAAAGGGGTTCGAAGGTTGCAAAGAACAAAGGTGATGGTGGTTTCATGCGAGTGGCGGTTTGAAAGGAACAGAAAGCAAGTGAGCTGTAGCAGCAACGTAACCAGTTAGTAGTGATTGTTTCAGCTGTACAGTGGCTGCTGCTGGTGTTCGTTTTGTCAAGCATAAACAGAAAACAAGAGATTTACAAGTAGTGTAAGTTCTTCGCTAAACACAAGTGGGTTATGGTAATAATGGTAATCGATAGTGGTGTGTTAAATGGGTCTTATTGGGTGTTGGTTTGGGCTCAAACAGGAGCAACAAAATATATATGCAGCAGAAGTTGCAGTTCACAATAGGAAACAATCACAATAACAAAAAGAATATAGAGTAGCAGAAAGACAACATAGTGGTGGTGGTTATGTAGGTTATGGTTTTCCAGGTGGTAGATTGGTTGTGGGTCAAGAGAGACGAAACAGAAGCAAATGAAATAAAAGCTCACGATGGTGTCTTGGTGTTTCAAGGTGGTTGAAGTGAAATGGGTTAGAGTAGGGATGCAGTGGTGGTAATGGAAACATTGAGTTTGACAGTGAAATAAGAAAAGGGATCGTGGGGTTGTTAACATTCATTATATTCGATTATTTATTTATAATATAAATTAGATAATGATGATATGTAAAGATAGATAGGATGGATAACGATAGATGAGATAGATAACAGAAAAAGGTAGTCTAGTAACAAACACAAATTTCATGATTTCAAAAGGTAAACAGCAAAACAATAGTTGAAGGTTGGATAATGGTTGAATCTTGTGTTTCATGAGAATCAAAAGACTTTATCTCTTGTGAATTTAACAAAACATAGGTACGTGTACATTAAGATTATATTAAAATAAAGCAAACCTAGTGGACTAATAAAATATTCAGAATCTAAGACGTGTGATTCAACAATAATAAACCAGCTGTCATTTTTATCATTCCTACAGACAGTTTAAATGGGTTATTAAATCATACTTCGTTGATGATTAGTGGCGGAATAAAGTCTTCGGAAAAATCCCAAATTTTTAGATTAACTATATTTATTTATTTTGGTCATTATGGTATAAATTTCAATCATAAAATATTAAATAAAAATTACTTTAATTATTCACTCCCAATCCTAAGTAAAATCTAAAAAAGTTTTTAAATTTATCAATTAACTTCTAAATATATTATTAATAAGTCTATAAGTTATAAAACTCATTTTTTTTCGAATAACCATTTATTTTAATATTACATAAGTTTGAATTTAACTTGTTTAAAATCAATCGAAACATCCAACGAGTATTACAATCATTTAATATTTATTTTTAATATACTTTATTTATATATAGAGATATATTTTTAAATAATAATTATTATAATATCCTATTATTATTTTATTAATTTTTAATAACAACAATATATAATATTTCAAATTATATTTCGAATTATTATTTATTTATACTTACACACATATCTATTTACGATTAATTGTTCGTGAATCGTCGAGAGCAGTCGAAGGTCAATTAAATATATGAACATTGTTTCAAAATTTTCTAGACTCAACATTACATACTTTGCTTATCGTGTCAGAAACATATAAAGATTAAGTTTAAATTTGGTCGGAAATTCCCGGGTCGTCACAGTACCTACCCGTTAAAGAAATTTCGTCCCGAAATTTGAGTGAGGTGGTCATGGTTGACAATAGAAATGTTTTCATGACAAATATGAGTTGATGAATTGAGTTTTATCATCGTTGAGTAATACAAATAAAATGATTCGATTAATCGAAACGTATAAATGAAGCTATCACAAAAGATCGAGATGAAGAAATGAAAATTTTCCATAACTTTTGACGTAGTCGCGATTGAATTCTGGAATTCAAGGGATTTAAAGAAAATCTTCGAAATCTGAGAGATTTGATTCTTCGGCGAATAAGGAGATTAAGATCTCTATAATTAAATACGGTGATCTGCCTCGATTACTCTGTCTGATATTTCCATTGATATTTCCATTATAAATTAAACTCCTTCGTTCAATTATTCTCACCATTCCTATACTTTCTTTCTTAGTTATACATCCAAAAGATTGTGAAAATGCTTAGTCCAGTTCAAATCCCTAATATTTTCCTAATTATCATTTCTGTCATCCTTCTTTTCAATCTTCCACCAGAAAAATCTGTTTACTTTTAATATAACCTTGGGGTGATACTATTCTTAATTATACCGTGTCTTTATTTTGCTATTCGTATTAATATCCACAGTTTGTAACCTCCGTGTTATTATTGGGCTTTATATTTTCTCTTATATTTTGGAGCTATTTGTCTTTTTATTCTCTTCTAGGTGTCTAGTAAAGCGAGTAACAGTCCAGAATTCGTAAGTAAGGAAATTCGGATGAACTTTATGTTCTAAACAAGAAAGAACGTAATAGCACGATTTGATTTGTCAAATTACCAAAATCACTGAGAATAGAACTATCAAGAATATATTTTCTTGATATGTTCAGAAATTAAGCAGAATGAATGAGTTATGTAACATGGCACATGATGACGTTATGATCTGTGAATCATCACGTTCTATTAGAAACTCATCATGACTTACTGTAATATAATCACGTTGATCAAGTGTCATTATATTATACTAATTCATGCTTCAGTTCCCAACATTACTTCAACAACATTCATATTTTAAGCTCGAAAGTTTACAGAATATAGAAACTAACAGTTTCTATATGATGTAACACTGATAGCACGAAGAGATTAATGATTTCAAATAAGAATAGTTATAAAAATATCTTCAGAAATATGGAGGATATTTATAATGAAAGATACGATGATATCTTTGAATTTCTAATATCGAAGGATGGTGAAGAAAATTTGTCCGTAAGAGTTTGGAGTCAGAAGCAAAGTATTCGCTAAAAATTTCATCAGAAACAGAATCATCAGGATTCTTAATGTACAAGTTTAGTCCTTGTGATTCATTTCAGAGACTCCTTCGTGGTTTGCTCAACCTGTTTTGCAGTACCAAATTTTCTATCGAGCGTTCCTAACACTCCCTTCTTTATCATCAAACTTTTTGCCGTTCAGACCATCTATAATTTTTCTGTTTCCTCTGCATTTAATGCTACCATATCTGAGTCATCGATTATCAATCCGAGGTGGTTTCAAGAGAATTGTGTTTTTAGATGATTAAACGCTGATGGTAATATGATGGAATACGAAAGGTTCCCCGTTAACAATAAAAGAGCACGCATATATATCAAGGTTACAATAAGGTTGTTTCAAATGAAAAGTCGAAGTTGACTTGCTGGAGCTGTCACAAAATTGGCTAATTTGAAGAGGGATTATAAAGTTATTTTCGGTAATAACAACGCCAAAGGAGCTAGCACAATTACATGTTAAACGTTTACTCAGGTTCCGAGTGTTTTCATATGCATAACCATATGCATAAATCTTTTCTCCCGTAGTTGAAGTGCGGTTGGTTCATCCTCTCGATTGAGGTGTTTTCAAGAATCATAAAAGGTTTAAACGTGGATCTTAATCGTCAAGATACAAATGAGGGTTGAGATGAAATCAAGTGGCAAACTTGAAGATTTGTTTAGTTTCATATGTTATAATCAATATTTTAATTCATTTTAATTGTCCAATGTTGGTAGTCCTCGATTGATAGTCCACAGCTAGCAATTCAACAATTCATATATAATTTAATATATAATATTCGAATTAATTAATACGTATCGTGACCCGTATTCGTCTCAGACTCGATCACAACTCAAACTATATATATTATTGTAGAATCAACCTCAACCCTGTATAGCTAACTCCCGCATTACTGCATATAGAGTGTCTATGGTTATTCCAAATAATATATATAGATGGGTCGATATGATATGTCAAAACCTTGTATACGTGTCCCGATATTTAAAGTGAGTAAAATAAATAACAGAAATTAAATGACGATAAATAAAATTGCGAGAATATAAATTGCGATAAATAAACTGTGATAAATAAATTGCGATAAAATAAAATGTAATACAGAATTAACAGTTAGCTAGGAACAGTTAGCTAGGAACTTGTTAGCGTGGTTTCTTAACAAAATTTCATATTGTTAATTAGTCTGTTTCTAATCAATTTTTATTGTGTCCATTATTTCTTCATTATGCCACTTGTTGGATTCGGATAGGTCAAAATCCAAATATGAATTTAAATGAAAATAGTTATTCTTCGGTGAACGGATACGTATATCGGTGGTTGTAAGTAGGATAGTAAATGACTGTTGAATCAGATTCGAAGAATGTACAGTATAACTTACTAATGTGAAAACTGAATATTCCTCGGGTATTACCTACCCGTTAAGATATTTTCATCATTAACAGTTTGTACAAAAGAATTTTTAATTACAACCTTTATGAAAACATACTTAAATATATATTTTCTTCAGATGTAATTATAGATTTAATGAGTTAATATAGTATTAATCTCATTTGATTTACCGTCAGAACTAAAATACATAATCTATAAAACATTAGAGATTACATGATCACCATGTCGAACGAAGATAAAATAGATAGAACGATACATAGAATGATGATTATGCTCGTGGTACAGAATGTGATATTGAGGCAAGGATTGTTGATGATATAGGTGTTGTTACTGATGGTACTGTTGGTGTCGGTGATGTTGCTGAAGCTGGTAAGTTTTGCACCATGTTCTCCAAATTGATTACTCGAGCGCGAAGCTCGTTGACTTCTTTGATTACTCCGGGATGATTGTCGGTCAGAACGAGCGGATGAATAAGGTTTAGAATCTGAGTTATGATATAGTCATGGCAAGATATTCGGGATATGAGGATAAAAATGGTGTTACGAACAGGTTCGCCGGTAAGTGCTTCAGGTTCTTCGCCAAAAGGTGAATTCGGTTAGTGGAAGGAATCGCCTTCTGCGTGTCTCCATTGATTAAGTTGACTACGAATCCATCAGATGAATTGGGGATGGATGATTGATTGATTCATTCTGGTGACATTGCTTCCGGAACTTAGATAACTATCCATTCGGAATAACTGTCGGGATAACTATCAGAATAGCTGTCGGAATCCGAGGGACTCGAACTAGTTGAAGGATTCATCTCGTACGATCAGATGAAGGATTTTCGATAAGAAATAGATTATATGATGTAGATTAGTATCCTGCAATACATAATTTACATATGCATATATAATACTAAAATCTCATAAGTTACGGAGGAATCTACGGAAACTGTCAGGTAAAGATAACAATAACAGATACGCTAAGATATGAATTTTGTCTATACACTATTCATGCAATCATTGCAGTAAGATGTGTCTAGACTAAGAATGATAAGCAGGTAATTTCCTAAGGATGATAAACAGATGATTCTCGACAAAATGATAAGCAAAACTTTTGACATGCGGACACGGTCGAAGTCCAGACTTACTAATGCATCCTAACGACTATTAGGTAGACACACTAATGCAAGACCTGGTTCACTAAGACCATCGCTCTGATACCAACTGAAAGGACCCGTCCTAATCCATCCGGACGAAGTCCATATCGATTATAAACGATTCACAACAGTTGATTACATCGCGAGGTACTTGACCTCTATATGATACATTTTACAAACATTGAATTCGTTTTTGAAAAGACAAACTTTTAATACATTGGAAGTTGACGGCATACATACCATTTCATAATATATCTAAACTATAAATGACTTAATAATAATATTGATGACATCGACGACTCGAATGCAACGTCTTTTGAAATATGTCATGAATGACTCCAAGTAATGTCTCTAAAATGAGCAAATGCACAGCGGAAGATTTCTTTCATACCTGAGAATAAACATGCTTTAAAGTGTCAACCAAAAGGTTGGTGAGTTCATTAGTTTGTCATAAATAATCATTTCATCATTTTAATAGACCACAAGATTTCATATTTCCATTTATCATAAACATACGTCTCATGCATAGAGACAAAAATATCATTCATATGGATTGAACACCTGGTAACCGACATTCACAATATGCATATAAGAATATCCCCATCATTCCGGGATCCTCCTTCGGACATGATATAAATTTCGAAGTACTAAAGCATCCGGTACTTTGGATGGGGCTTGTTGGGCCCGATAGATCTATCTTTAGGATTCGCGTCAATTAGGGTGTCTGTTCCCTAATTCTTAGATTACCAGACTAAAAAGGGGCATATTCGATTTCGATCATTCAACCATATAATGTAATTTCGATTACTTGTGTCTATTTCGTAAAACAGTTATAAAAACAGCGCATGTATTCTCAGTCCCAAAAATGTAAAGAGTAAAAAGGAGCAAATGAAACTCACGCATATAAATATTGTAAAACAGTTATTAAAACAGTGCATGTATTCTCAGCCCAAAAATGTAATGAGTAAAAGGGAGCAAATGAAACTCACGCATATAAATATTGTAAAACAGTTATTAAAACAGTGCATGTATTCTCAGCCCAAAAATGTAATGAGTAAAAGGGAGCAAATGAAACTCACTGTAATGTATATTGTAGTAAAAATACATATGACGAAATTGATCAATGCAGGGTTGACCTCGGATTCACGAACCTATATCATGTATATATATATATATATATATATATATATATTAACACATATCATCACATAATTCTTTCTATATAGTATTTATATATATTTTAAATGTTGTAGTTTTATACATATATATATATATATATATATATATACTTTATATCTTCAGTTATATTTTACGTATAGTTATTTTGTAAGATAATCAATATTCATATATATATATATATATATATATATATTTGTAATTGGTATTGTATCAAAAATCAATAATTTGTTAAATGTGATATCTATATGATTAATGTTAATAATAATAATTGTAAAAATAATAATTTTATTAATGAGGATAACAATAATAATAAATATAATGATGATAATAATAATAATAATAATAATAATAATAATAATAATAATAGTAGTAGTAATAATAATCATAATGTTAATAATGATAATATGAATGATAATACTTAAAATTAATAATTTAAATAAAATACTTTTGTTAATTGTAGTAATAAAAAAAATGATAATTTTTATGATAATACTAATAATAATATTAATGATAATAACAATGATATTAGTAATAATGATAACAATAGTAGTAGTAATAATAATAATAATAATACTAATGGTTACAAAAGTGATACTAACACTAATGTTAATGAAAATAATAATAAATTTTATTATTTTCATAATAATAATAATAACAACACTCTTATTAATCATTTTAATACTAGTTATGATAAAAATAACAATAATAATAATGATAGCAATAAAATAAAAGTGTATACCCTCTCCAAGCTCTTTCTAAAAAGGAATGTCCCCAACGAGACTCGAACCCGCGACCTCCCGAATAACACCAACACCTTCTACCATCCATCTGTCATTGCTTTTCTATTTTAGCTCGATCTTAACTTACTTTACCCCATCGTCGATTTTTCTCAACTTAACACCACCTTAACTAAATATTGTGATTTCTTATTTCAACCCATGATTACTTTGGCCCAAAACATGTAGCCCATTTAATCAAACCCCATTTAACATGTTCGAGATATATTGATCGATGGATATTTGGGGTTTTCAATCAACGCAGACAACACACACACAGATACGTTCGTTTGATCAACAGGCATTAAATCATCATCTTCCCATCTTAACCATCGTATCATAAACATCACGGTTTTCATCTTTTTCATAGTGTCATCGTATCATCTTTGTGTCTACATTAACACCAACAGAAATCACAGATTCATATTCATCATTTGTTACCATCGTAACAGTAATCATCATATTTAAATCGTCAAACCAAATACTTCAGTTTATCATCATCGTATTTATCATCGTTTCATCCACCATATCCATCATCACCGCTAACTTTTCAATTTACCATCATCTTGTCACCAATATTATTGTCATCAAATCATTGTTAAAGAAAGGAAAAAAAATAAAGAAAAAGAGTATATCGACAATAAGAGTGGTTGTTTTGGATGACTTTGACCCACAATCATAAAAGTAGCACAAACAAGTAGACTTTAATATACGCATTTGATTATTTAAAACAGCTGGACATGTAATACATCATGTAGGGTTCGGTTATAAAAAAAAATAAAGAAAAAAATAAGTGTAGTGCATCATCTTCATTATTTAAACAGCAGCATATCGTAGCAGTAATAGTATTCGTGTGGCTTTGAATTTAATTAGAAAAAGAAACGAGTAAACCACAAGTGGGTTTTCCTCTATAAACATTAATCATAAAAGGGGTTCGAAGGTTGCAAAGAACAAAGGTGATGGTGGTTTCATGTGAGTGGCAGTTTGAAAGGAACAGAAAGCAAGTGAGCTGTAGCAGCAACGTAACCAGTTGGTAGTGATTGTTTGCAGCTGTACAGTGGCTGCTGCTGGTGTTCGTTTTGTCAAGCATAAACAGAAAACAAGAGATTTACAAGTAGTGTAAGTTCTTCGCTAAACACAAGTGGGTTATGGTAATAATGGTAATCGATAGTGGTGTATTAAATGGGTCTTATTGGGTGTTGGTTTGGGCTCAAACAGGAGCAACAAAATATATATGCAGCAGAAGTTGCAGTTCACAATAGGAAACAATCACAATAACAAAAAGAATATAGAGTAGCAGAAAGACAACATAGTGGTGGTGGTCATGTAGGTTATGGTTTTCCAGGTGGTAGATTGGTTGTGGGTCAAGAGAGACGAAACAGAAGCAAATGAAATAAAAGCTCACGATGGTGTCTTGGTGTTTCAAGGTGGTTGAAGTGAAATGGGTTAGAGTAGGGATGCAGTGGTGGTAATGGAAACATTGAGTTTGACAGTTAAATAAGAAAAGGGATCGTGGGGTTGTTAACATTCATTATATTCGATTATTTATTTATAATATAAATTAGATAATGATGATATGTAAAGATAGATAGGATGGATAACGATAGATGAGATAGATAACAGAAAAAGGTAGTCTAGTAACAAACACAAATTTCGTGATTTCAAAAGGTAAACAGCAAAACAATAGTTGAAGGTTGGATAATGGTTGAATCTTGTGTTTCATGAGAATCAAAAGACTTTATCTCTTGTGAATTTAACAACACATAGGTACGTGTACATTAAGATTATATTAAAATAAAGCAAACCTAGTGGACTAATAAAATATTCAGAATCTAAGACGTGTGATTCAACAATAATAAACCAGCTGTCATTTTTATCATTCCTACAGACAGTTTAAATGGGTTATTAAATCATACTTCGTTGATGATTAGTGGCGGAATAAAGTCTTCGGAAAAATCCTAAATTTTTAGATTAACTATATTTATTTATTTTGGTCATTATGGTATAAATTTCAATCATAAAATATTAAATAAAAATTACTTTAATTATTCACTCCCAATCCTAAGTAAAATCTAAAAAAAGTTTTTAAATTTATCAATTAACTTCTAAATATATTATTAATAAGTCTATAAGTTATAAAACTCATTTTTTTTCGAATAACCATTTATTTTAATATTACATAAGTTTGAATTTAACTTGTTTAAAATCAATCGAAACATCCAACGAGTATTACAATCATTCAATATTTATTTTTAATATACTTTATTTATATATAGAGATATATTTTTAAATAATAATTATTATAATATCCTATTATTATTTTATTAATTTTTAATAACAACAATATATAATATTTCAAATTATATTTCGAATTATTATTTATTTATACTTACACACATATCTATTCACGATTAATTGTTCGTGAATCGTCGAGAGCAGTCGAAGGTCAATTGAATATATGAACATTGTTTCAAAATTTTGTAGACTCAACATTACATACTTTGCTTATCGTGTCGGAAACATATAAAGATTAAGTTTAAATTTGGTCAGAAATTCCCGGGTCGTCACACTTAGAGGTTCCAGATTTTTCATGATTGAATTTGTTGAATCTGAATCACTATAAGATTCTGATTTAACGGTTGGTTCCTCGACAATTTCTATTTGAATGATTGGTGGTTCCGGAGGAAAGATTAGTGGTTCAGGATCTTTGAATTGTCCTTGAATATCCTCCGGATTCTCAATTGTGAGGTCGGGTTCAAAAAATGGATTATCGGAAATTTGAATTGGAGTACTTGGTTGACTAGATGACTATTCTAAAGAAAAATCAACGGCGACAATATTGGCTAGATGTCTTGATCTGGTTACAGGTGGTGAACGTTTTGCTCGGTGCATTCACTGAATATCCTATTAGTTATAAAAATTAAAAATTATATAAGTTATCAAATTAATAGACTTTTCTGATTTTGCCCACGTTTCGAATAGCCAATAGATGCAGCAGGTAGCCAGGACCCTTTAAATCGGAAGCCCACAACTCGCCACTAACAAATCCAACTATTACTACGAACCAGAAAATTTAGGATGTCTATCAATTTAACCGCTTAAAATAATTTTTCGTTGAAATTTAAAGAAATTTAGAGAAGAAATAGAAAATTCTATGTCCTAAAAACTAGAGCGTCGAGAAATAAGAAAGAAAAAGAGCGCGTCGAAAAACGTCGAAAAATAAAAGGTCGAAAATTAATAGGCGTCGAAAAATAAAAATAAGAAAGTAGCGCGTCGAAACTTAAAAAGGAACTAAAAACTAAGAATTAAAAGTTGCGTCTAAAAATATTAAAGCTTACAAGAAATTCTATATCCTAAAACGGCAATAACTTAAAAAGGTACTAAAAACTTAAAACGGCGTCGCAAAATTCTAAAGCACCTAAATCTTAGTCTAAAGAAAAAGCACTTAAGGGATTTTACGGCAAAGCCTAAAAATCTAGAAATAACAATAACTATGGCAAAAACTATGACTTAAAACTAAATACGAAAGAAAAATACAAATATTACGCTAAAACAAATAAAAAGATACAAAATATAAAAATATACTTAAAGTTGTAAAAAGTACAATTTTTTTAAAAATATTATTTTTATATTATTTATTTTATAAAACTATTAATTTTATAATTTATTAAAACTAATTAAACTAAATAATACAAATTAATTAAAAACTAAAAATAAATAATTAAAAACATTAACCCTAATTAGGGTTTTAATTAAATAATAATAATAATTACCCCGTAATTAATGCAGTACCAGGTCACATGGGACGTGTCAGATCACTTCATGCGGTCGCATGAAATTTTGCCTTCGGGTTCATGCGATCGCATGAAGTAGGGTTTCGGGCCAAATGCTGGGCTGCAACAGTGATCGGGCCGAGTACTTTTTATATTTTTTTTTTCTTTTTTTTCTGTTTTGCTGTTTTTAAAATAAATAAATATTTATATAAAATAATAAAATACTTATATTTAAAAACTAAAATAGAAATAAAAATACTTTTTTAACTTTATATATTTTAAAAAAACTCTTAAAAATAACTATATAGATATTTTTCTTTTATATTTTTGTATATATTTTTTTTTATTTTTTAAAAACGTATATTTTTAATAAAAACTTAATAAAACTCTAATAAAATATTTTTTTATATATATAGCGTTGCGCTTCCGGCGTTTAAGCAAGAAGTCCCCGGCAGCGGCGCCAAAAATACTTGATGTGCGCGAGGCGTACTAGGAAATAGTTATATTTTTACTACGAAAAACTATTAAATACGATACAATTTTACACAAGTTATTTATTTATTTATAGAGTGGATATACCTAAACCTTGCTACAACACTTATAGGCAGTGTACCTAATCGTACAGTAGTGTAGTTTTTAGTAAGTCCGGTTCGTTCCACAGGGATCTTTTAAACAAGCTTAACGCTATATTTTTAAAACTATATTTGTAAATCAATATATATATTACAATTATTATTATAAAAGAGGGTTTTTACCGTTTAATGACCGGTTTGTCGATTTTAAAACTTAAGTCGCAGTTAAAACTTAATGTAAAATATTAAAAATAACTTAATTTAAAGCGTAAAATAAATAACGATAATGAAATTGCGATAAATAAAAATGCGATAAAATAAAATTAAGATAATTAAAAAATGCGATAATTAAAAGTGCAATTAAATACAATGACAATAATTAAAAGTGCGATAATTAGAAGTGCAATTAAATATGAAAATAAAGGAATTATGCTTATTTAAACTTCCGTAATCATGATGTTCGACGTGTTGTTTTTAGTTTATTCCCATGGGTTAATTGTCCTTTGTCCTGGATTATTCGATATGTCCATACGGATTTGTCCATAATAGTCCATCAGTCATAATCATAAAATGCGAGAGTCTTCGTCAAATTATTCTTATTCCCGAAGTCAAATATTCCAACTAATTGGGGATTCGAATTGTAACAAGGTCTTAATACTTTGTTTAATGAATACACCAGGATATCAACTGCGTGTAATCCAAGGTTTTACTACTTTATTAACAATTACACCAATTACCCTTGAATGTAATCCACCCCTGTTTCAACAAGTCTATTGATTATTAATCCATCCCCGTGTCCGGTAAAATGAACAATTATTGGTATTTATAGATATCCCGCCCACCGTACCCATTCAAGCGTATGTGGTTATATATAAATACGTCAAATTATAAGTCTATATATTAAATTAACGAGGTATCGTTTAGTTAATATAAAACCCATTAATAGCCCATAGTCTAATTTCCACAAGTGTCGTTCTTTTATCCAAACCCCAATTATGGTCCAAAGCCCAATTACCCAATTTTAATATTTAGCCCAACATCACGATTACTTCGGCATTAAATAAGCATAATAATAACTTAGCTACGAGACATTAATTTAAAAAGGTTGAACATAACTTACAATGATTAAAAGTAGCGTAGCGTTACACGGACAGAATTTCGACTTACACCCTTACAACATTCGCTAACATACCCTTATTATTAGAATTTAAAATTAAAATTAAAATAATATATATATATATATATATATATATATATATATATATATATATATATATATATATATATATATACACACACGTTGAGTGAGATATAGATGGAAAGGATCGTGTAATGTTGCTCAAAACTGCGAAATTTATAGGCATGTGGCCTGGTACCTACTGCCATGAGATCGCATGGATTTCTCTCATCCAGGCCATGCGATCGCATGGCCTACTTTTCCAGGTCACATGTCTTTGTTTGCATTCTGCCGACGGTTTATAAATATATATATAATATATAAATAATTTTAAGAATTATTTAAATATTATATTATATTTATGTGCATAGTTGACTTGTAATTTTTAGTCCGTTGCGTCGAGCATTGAGAGTTGACTCTGGTCCCGGTTCCGTATTTTCGAACGTCCTTGCGTACAATTTAATATCTTGTACTTTGCGTTTTTCGTCTTGTACTCTTGTAATTTCGAGACGTTTCTCATCAATAATTTGAACCACTTTGATTGTACTTTGTCCTTTTGAGCTTTTTGGTCGTTTGCATCTTCAATTCGTCGAATCTGTCTTTTGCCTTCACCTTTTATTATTTAAACGAATATCACTTGTAAATAGAACAATTGCAACTAAAAGCTTGTCTTTCTTGAGGGATAATGCTATGAAATATATGTTCGTTTTTAGCATTATCACCGTGCTCGCCGCCTTCTCTAGCTTCTTAACTTGATCGTCTCGCAATTCAGGACATTCCATCCTTCGGTGCCCTTCCTTTTGACAATTGAAACAAGTAAGTTTGTTCGATGATTTGGTACAATCACGGGCCATGTGCCCCTTTTGACCATAATCAAAATATGTGGGTCTATAACTCAAAGAACCACCTTTCTTCACGCTGTTTACACTTTCGGAACCCTTCTTGTTCTTTTTGTTTGAAAAGTTCGAACGACTTGAACCTTCAAATCTTCTCTTAGAGAGGGAAAAATCACTTCTTTTCGAAATCTCCGGTTCGAAACCCCGAGCCAACTCAAACAACTCTTCAAAAGACTTAGCCATTCCCCAACTAATCTTACCCTTCAACTCATCGCTTAAAGTACGATAGAAATCTTGCATCAACATTTGATCATCACCAACATACTTCGGACAAAAATGAGTCTTTGACAAGAAGGTAGACTTGAGAGTAACCAAGTCCATCGAACCTTGTCGCTAATTGTGCAACTCGTCCTAAATTCTATTAAGGTCGCCTTGAGTTCGGTATTCCTTAAAGAATTCCTTTCTAAACTCTTCCCACGACAAACTCATACATTGTTCCTCACCATACAATTGAATTTTGTCATCCCACCACATCTTAGCCTCCTCACATAACATACTAGAGCCATATCTCGTCTTCTTCTTGGGAGGGCATTCACTGGTACAGAAAGCCCCCTCGATGTCGGAGATCCAACATGTACTTTTCAATGGATCTCTCACCCCATTAAACATAGGAGGTTGAGCATCCTTGAAGCTCTTATAATGGAAGTCTCGCCTCCCATGGTCACCATTACCATCACCCCCTTCACCATGATGATTAATGTTGTAAAGACCCGCCATAACCCATCTGGACGAATACAATAACATATGATTACATCGCGAGGTATTTGACCTCTATATGATACATTTTACAAACATTAGATTCATTTTAAAAGACAAACTTTCATTACATCAAAAGTTGACAGGCATGCATACTATTTCATAATATCCATCTATAAATGATCTAATCTGTCATTTACTTAATCATAATCTTTACTGAACTCAACGACTCGAATGCAACGTCTTTCGAAATATGCCATGAATGACTCCAAGTAATATCCTTAAAATGAGCTAATGCACAGCGGAAGATTTCTTTAATACCTGAGAATAAACATGTTTTAAAGTGTCAACCAAAAGGTTGGTGAGTTCATTAGTTTAACATAAATAATCATTTCCATCATTTTAATAGACCACAAGAATTTCATTTCCATTTCTCATAAATATACGTCCCATGCATAGAGACAAAAATCATTCATATGGATTGAACACCTGGTAACCGACATTAACAAGATGCATATAAGAATATCCCCTATCATTCCGGGACATCCATCGGACATGATAAAACAACATCGAAGTACTAAAGCATCCGCTACAACGGATGCGGTTTGTTAGGCCCAATAGATCTATCTTTAGGATTCGCGTCAATTAGTAGATCGGTTTACTAATTCTTAGGCTACCAAGCAAAAGGGGCATATTCGGCTTCGATCATTCAACCATATAATGTAGTTTCGATTACTTGTGTCTATTTCGTAAAACATTTATAAAAGCGCATGTATTCTCAGTCCCAAAAATATATATTGCAAAAGCATTTAAAAAGGGAGCAAATGAAACTCACGATACGATATTTTGTAGTAAAAATATGCATACGACAGAACTGAACGATGCAGGGTTGGCCTCGGATTCACGAACCTATATCATTTATATATATATTAAAACACATAATTGTAATCGAACAAATATATATTGTTAGTGCTATGATTTTTATTTTAATTATGTGTTTCATTAATAACCTAATTAATTACATTTATTTTGTATACTTTAAATAAATAGTTATAATATAGTTTTATTATGTATGTTTTTATATAATTAATTTTTATTGTAATAACAATAATGATAATAATAATATATTAAAAATAATGATAATAAAAATAATGATAATAATAATAAAAATAATAATTTTAAATAAAATAATAAAATCATGTTTAATAATAATAATAATAATAATAATAATAATAATAATAATAATGTTAACATTTATAAATAATAATAATAAGAATAAGGATATACCATGCTAGTGGACTAGTCCAAAATGCCTTATCTATAAGGCCCATTCAGTTGATTTAGTCCAATAAGTTGGTTGACCCGTTAAAGAGTAAATCCAGGGATGGTTTCTATTATAACTCCCAAAATTAAAATTGGATCGAGTCATTATCGTTTCAAAGCACCCGTAGATCTAGTAAAAGATCGAAACAACCTCCATCACCACACTAGTAATGTGTTCATCGACAATTCATAGTATCAATAACTCGTAGTTTCAGTTTAGGGTTGTTGGTCTTCGACAATAGCCGAAACAGGAATCAGGTTAACATTCGAAATTGAGGAGTGGATGATTGCAGTAACATTCAATCGATCAAAAGGGGTCATATGTTCATCAATCGTCCAATTAGGTCATCGGTTCCTCCATATATCAAGTAAGAAATCGATTCTTCAATATTCTAATAATTTCTAAAATCTTTTTATATATCCTGTGCTTTTAATTGAATTGAACTAGAGTAATAATTTAATGGTGTCTTGGTGGGTTTGATTTGGGTACTTGGTGGTAATCGGAAAAAAATAAAATAAAATGAATTTGTTCGTCATATTCGAATTTTGTGTGGATCTGATCGAAATATCATAGGAACAGGCAGAGTAGTCATGGATTCCAGGTTTGAATGATTTATCGAATAGAATAAAATCTAGCAATTTTATATAGTGTTCTTGGTATTTTGGTTATAGTGAAGATGGTTTTGCAGGTGGTGATTATAATGGTTGTGATGGGTTTTATAATCAAATATGGATAATATGGATGCCGATATCCTAATGACTTCTTGAGGAATACCTGGACAGAAACAGGTATCATGCTGCCTTAGTGGTAATAACATAGCTGTATGTAGGAGCAGCAGTACACGATGATATAGGAAGTAGCTTGTCGATAGGAAACAGAAACAAGTAGGTTAGGAGTTGATTTGTTGATGGCTGCCTGTCCCAACATTTGTTTATGGTTTTTGTTTGATGATTTATTCAGGAAATAGAACGAGTAGCAGAAGGTAGCAAGATGGATCAATGGTTTATGGAGGTGGTGAAGTAGTGGTGATTATTGATAGTGAGTACAGCAGCAATTTAGCAGCTATTGTGGTTGTTTTTCCTCGGACAGAAACAATAAAGGTGATGGGTTTTATAATTATCTCTAAATCTTTATCGATATCTAATCCAGTGTAAGAAAATTTACATGTATATTACACATGTTATGAATTGGAAGTTGAACTTTATATGAGTGTTATGTTTATTATATTTTGAGTTTTTATGTTATTTGATTCTAGTTTGCTTTGTGATATTGAATTGCAGCTATGAAACAGTAACAATAAGTGTGTTTGCAGGTGTTCAATTGGAAAAATAGAAAGAAGGTGTTGGCTGATGTCGTGGTAGTGTGTCGATAGTGGTGATGGTGAATCCAGGAAAGTGATGAAGGTGGGCTCGGTTATCTTGGCTCAAAGTGTAATAACAGCTCGACAAGGTGGTGGGTTGGTAGTGATGATGGTGGTGGACTGTTTCGATTTGGAAGAGAAAACAGAAAAGGTTATAGCAGTAGCAGTAGTAAATACGATGGTCGTTTAATGGTGTTGCTTTTCAAACAAGAACAAGTAACAGCAGTGATGGTGAATCAAGTCACAAACGTAATGATTTGAGTGGCTATAGAAACAATTACGAAACAGCAGCTGTGGTAATTAATGGCGGTTGGTTGGGTGAGGGTGAGGTGGTCAGTTGTAAGTGAGGAAGGAGAAGGAGATGGAAGGTGATGGTAATGTTTGAGTGCCTTTTAACTATCTATATATTATGTATGTATATATAGATTATAGGATTCAGTGAATGAAGGAATCAAACACAGAATGATTAGTGTAAAGCAAATAGTGAAGCAGTCACTCAAATGTTATTTAGTAGAAAGGAAATCTGGTGATGGTTTCTTTGTACGTAAAACTTATGAAAAAATGAACAACGGAAAGTGAATAAGAAAATGAAAGGAAACAGAAAGTGTGTGCAAGTGGAAGAAGAAACAAGAAAAGATATATATAGTTGAGATGTCTTATTGTATCCATATATATCAACTATATATATATATATATATATATATATATATATATATATATATATGATAAGGGAATGAGTGGACAATGAATGAAATCAAAATAGACATAGGGCCTGTTTACTTTTTATTTCATTAAGTTATATATGGATAAAGATGTCATAATGGATATAGAATGACTATATGCATTAATCAGTGAATAAACAATCATGTTTACTTTTTGTGCTGAATAAATCATCTGAATGATAAAAATTCCTATTATACCCATGAACAAAAAGTAATTATTATTTTTAATTGTAATAACATCACACTTTAGGATCTTTTAATTAGCATAAATAAATATGTGTCAATAAGCAAACAAAATAAAAAATATGAACATCTTACAAGAATCAAACCATTTCCAATTCTATACAGAACCATGTGATGAAAAATAAGATTCGATTTGATTTTTACAACCATTCAGGAAGCAAGCTTTAAAATTAGGGTAAACATTGGAAGGATGTATGTGATAATTATTACTAAACTGAAGATACATAAACAAGTCTATCAAATAATAACATAGATGGAAACACTCAAATCGAGTAAAGAAGAGAATACAAGATGTTAGTTGCTAACAAAACGGAAATATTGCAACGATTAACTCCGATCGATTTTATATGTGACGGGAGTTTAGAGGAGGAGTAATTGAGAGAAAAGAGAGAAAGATAGAAATTTTAATTGCTCAAGTATGAGGGTACTTTTGGAACATGAGTATTGAAAACCATCTATATGCAGAGGACATAGGTTTCTTAACTGACCAATAATCCTTGAATTAATAGTTTGGTGAGCCAAAAAGTCCCAAGTAAACACAAGAGATAAATGACCGAATAAGATGTCTATAACATACAACCCATTAATGCATTAATAAACAGGCCCATAGTATCAAACAATGTATCAAAAGTATTCCATTAGTAGCAGTGGAAGAATCGTTTTGTTTTGATGATTCTCGTAGAATTAGATATTTAATAATAATAATAATATAATAATAATTATAATATAATATAAATATATAAACGTGTAATTAAGTTAGCCGTCGTCTACTATTTCATTCACGGACTGAAATTTGTGATCCATTGCTAAATCAGTGGCGGATAAAAAGTACTCAGATAAATTCCAAATTTTAATTATAATTATATTTATTTATTTTAGTCATTATGGTATAAAATTTGATTATTAACTATTAAATAAAAATTACATTAATTATTCACTCCCAACCCTAAGTAAAATATAAAAAGTTTTAAAATTCAACAAATAGTTCCTAAATACATTTTTAGTAAGTCTAAAATTTATAGATCTCATTTTCGGATCACCGTTTATTTTAAAATCATATAAGTTCGAATTTAACTTGATTAGTATCGATCGACTGACAAACGAATGTTACCGTCGTTTACTAAATAGATTCGAAATCACAAAATATATTTTTAATATACGTTATTTATATATATAGATATGTTATAAATAATAATTATCATAATATCATATTTTTATTTTTATTTTACATAATTAATTTTAATAACAACAATATATAATATTTTAAATTATATTTCTAATTATTATATATATATATATATATATATATATATATATATATATATATATATATATATATATATATATATATATATATATATATATATATATATATATATATATATATATATATATATATATATATATATATATATATTCACACACACACACATATCTATTTACAATTTTATTGTTCGTGAATCGTCGGAAGTGGTCGAAGGTCAATTGAATCCATGAAAATAGTTCACAGTTTTTGAGGCTTCAATATTACAGACTCTGCTTATCGTGTCGGAATCATTCAAAGATTAAGTTTAAATTTGGTCGGAAATTTCCAGGTCGTCACAGTACCTACCCGTTAAAGAAATTTCGTCCCGAAATTTGATTGGGATGGTCATTGCTAATAATAAATATGTTTTCATGACTCATATGAGTTAAAAATTAGAATTTTATCATCATCGAGTAATATAGACAAAACAATTTGATTTTGTGAAGAGTAGGAGGGAAGTTATCACAAAAGAGTGAAATAAAGAAGTAAAGATTTATCTTTGCTTTTGACGTAGTCAGGTTAAATTCTAGAATTCAAGGGACTTAGAGAAAATCTTCGTAATAAGATTTGATTTTTCGGAAATTTGAGAAATTAGGATTCTCTTTGGTTAAATGCAATAATCTGTTTCGATTGCTCTGTCGGATATTTCACTATAAATTCACCCCCCTTCGTTTCCCTTATATTTTAGAGTTCCATACTTTTATTTTCCCTTCCCAACTTTAAGTCAAGCAAATAATGGTCCAGAATTCGTAGATATGAAGTTTTGAATGAACATGATTAATGTTCTAAGAGAGAGATTGTAATAGTACGATCTTGATTGGTTAATTTACTAGAATTCGAGAGAAAGGATAGAACTTATCAAGAAATTTTGTTCTTGATATGTTTATATATTAGATAGAATGTAAGAGTCGTGTAATATGGCACATGATAACGGTATGGTCTGTGAATCATCACGTTCCATTAGAAACTCAGCATGACTTACTGTAATATAATCACGTTGATCAAGTGTCATTATATTATACTAACTCATGCATCAATTTCCAACACTACTTCAAAATCATTCAAACTCAAATTTGAATTTTTCAGAATTTTAGAAACTAAAACAGTTTCTTTTATGATATAACATAGATAGAGCAGAGAGATAATTAATATCGGACAAGAATATTTATGAAGATATCTTTAGAAATATTTGGGATATTTACAATGAAAGATACGATAATATCTTAGAAGGTTAGATTCAAAGTGTGATGAGGAAATTCATTCACCATTATTTAGAGCGGTTAAGGAGTAAGGTATTCGCTAAAGATTTCATCGGAAATAGAATCATCAGTATTCTTTAAATAGAGAGTTTGGTCCTTGTATTTGTCCTTGGTCTTCTTCATGGTTTGCTCAATCCGTTTTCCAGTTCCAACTTTTCTGAGCTTTGCAAATATACTATTCTTTATTATCAAAATTTTGGCTGTTATGGTCGTTTACAGTTTTTGCTGCTTCATTCAGCTTTTTCAACATTCCGAGTATTGATTCGTAGACTGGTTGCTTTTTCAGAATTTCAGAATGGAAGATCATAATTCTAAGGGATAGATGTTATATGTATACATATAACTGTTGATGTAGAAAAGCTGCGAGATTCAAAATACTGATTGCTGATTCCCAGAATTTGGTAGGGCAATTCTCGTTACAATATACGGATGGGTATATGATAGGGTTTTAACGGACAAATATAATGGTTCTTCGGAGAGACTAAAGCCAATGAGTAATGAAGTTGCTGGTAAGTTTACTGCTAATGTGGTGGAATATAAACGATTCTCCAGTAACGATGTAAAAAGGCAAACTTATATATCAAGGTTATAATAAAGCTAATCCGAATGAAAGTCAATGTTGATTTGTTGGAGCTGTGACAAAATTGGCTAATTTGAAAAAAAAATTTGCAATGTTATTTTCGGTAATAACAACGACAAAAAAGCTAGCACAGATACATGTTAAACGTTTACTCAAGTTCCAAGTGTTTTCAGGTGCATAACTATATGCATAAATCTTTCCTTCCGTAGATAAGATGTAGTTGGTTCATCCTCTCGATTGAGGTGTTTTTAAGAATCATGAAAGGTTTGAATGCATATTATAATCGTCAAGATATAAATGATGTTCTAACACAGTTTTGAAGTCAAAGTATAACTTTGAAAGATATAGGAATTTAAGAGTAATGATATTGGTTATATTTTGAATTGAATTCTGCGATTTCAAGATCATCATATGTAATTGAATTTGAATGAGTATGGTTGTTTTAATTTTTATAAAAGAATGTATATTGTTGAGTAAATAGTGAGCATAGTTGATGATTGCTGAATCAGATTCGAAGAATGTAACATATTAATTGTGAATTTATATATCACTCGGTATTACCTACCCGTTAAAAAAAATTTCACAATTAATATTTTGTACAAAAGAATTTTTTTATTACAGTCTTTATGAAAATATATTTGTGTATATTTTCTTCAGATGTAACATAGACTTAATGAGTTAATATTAAATTAAACTCATTTGGTTTACGGTTGAAACTAGGACTAAATAATCCCTAAAACTTTAGAAATTTCGTAATCTTCGCGGATTATTTCTTCAACGTGAATGAAATCATGTATCAATACTTCATTATTCATTTTTATTGATATTTATTTGGTGAGTGGTGTTTAGTGTTCGTGGAATTCTTGTGAGCTTCGCAAGGTACGAATGATGTTATTTGAAAAAGTTTCGAATACATCGATGATGAAAGTGTAAAATCAAATATATATTTGAATAATACACTTAATTTATTATGAATTGGAATATATTGAATTGAGACAGAGATTGCAGTTAACGATAGTTAAGTTGCGGATGAAGGACGTACATTATTGCATATTAGTAATGTGAATTAACCGAGTAGTTAAGATTCACACATAATAGCTTAGTACGGAAAGATTTATTATGGTTTAAAAATTTATATATATAAGATATACATATAAATCCTTCAGTGGAAATGAGTTAATACTTCATAACTCGTTGATATGACATACTTGTTGTTGATTTGTAATGATGTCAATGGTGATTCTTGAACTGGCAGAGTTTGTGATGTTATAGGTGCTGCTGATTCTGATGATGCTAACGGCACTGTTGATGCTGTTGGTAAAACAAGTCTAGCTTGTAAATCGTGCACCATTCTATCAGGGTTTCTACTCTTCCTTCTATCATTTTGGTTCATTAATCTGATTTAAGATTAGGGCTAGAATAGATAATCTCTAAGACTTTAGGGATTATATAATCGTCGTAGAATGCTTCTTCAATGAAGTTTTGAATCAATACTTCATCGGATAATGTTGTTGGTATTCCTTGGTATCTATAGAGCGTATGACATTGGTGTTCGTGGGATATAGGTTGTGATGTTGAAGTGTGGGATGCGTATGTTACTATTGGTGGTGGTGATGGTACTGTTGGTGTTACTGATGGTGGTACTGTTGGTGCTGGTGATGTTGCTGAAGCTGGTAAGTTTTGCACCATATTCTCCAAATTGATTACTCGAGCACGAAGCTTGTTGACTTCTTTGATTATCTCGGAATGATTGGCGGTTTGAACAAATGAATGAATAAGGTTTAGAATTGTAGAAATTATGTGATCGTTGTGAGATAATCTGGAAATGAGAGAGAAAATGGTGTTTCGGATTGGTTCGCCGGTGAATGCTTCAGGTTCTTCGCTCAGAGGACAATATGGTGGATGAAAGGGATCGTTTCTTCTTGTCTCCAATGATTAAGTAGACTACGAACCCATCAGATGAATTGAGGATGGCTGATTAGTTGATTCATTCTGGTGACGCTGCTTCCGAAGCTTAGGTGAATATCCATGTCGGAATAGCTGTCGGAATAACTATCGGAATAGCTATCGGAATCTGAGGGACTCGAACTGGTTGAGGGATTCATCTCGTACGATCAAATGAAGGATTTTCGATAAGAAATAGATTATAGGATATAGATTAGTACCCTGGAATACATAGTTTACATATGCATATATAATACTAAAATCCCATAAGTTAGGGAGGAATCTACGGAAGCTGTCAGGCAAAGGTAACAATAACAGATACACTAAGATATGAATTTATCTATACACTGTCTATGCATTAGAGGCAGTAAGACGTGTCTAGACTTTAAGGATGATAAGCAAATAATTTTTGACACTAAATGATAAGCAAAACGTTTGGCATGCAGACACGGTCGAATTCCAGACTCACTAATGCATCCTAACGACTTATCAGTTAGACACACTAATGTAGACCTGGTTCGCTACGAGAACCTGGCTCTGATACCACATGTAAAGACCCCTCCTAATCCATCTGGATGAATACAATAACATATGATTACATTGCAAGGTATTTGACCTCTATATGATACATTTTACAAACATTGCATTGGTTTTAAAAGACAAACTTTCATTACATCGAAAGTTGACAGGCATGCATACTATTTCATAATATCCATCTATAAATGATCTAATCTGTCATTTACTTAATCATAATCTTTACTGAACTCAACGACTCGAATGCAACGTCTTTCGAAATATGCCATGAATGACTCCAAGTAATATCCTTAAAATGAGCTAATGTACAGCGAAAGATTTCTTTAATACCTGAGAATAAACATGCTTTAAAGTGTCAACCAAAAGGTTGGTGAGTTCATTAGTTTAACATAAATAATCATTTTCATCATTTTAATAGACCACAAGAATTTCATTTCCATTTCTCATAAATATACGTCCCATGCATAGAGACAAAAATCATTCATATGGATTGAATACATGGTAACCGACATTAACAAGATGCATATAAGAATATCCCCTATCATTCCGGGACATCCATCGAATATGATAAAACAACATCGAAGTACTAAAGCATCCGCTACACCGGATGGGGTTTGTTAGGCCCAATAGATCTATCTTTAGGATTCACGTCAATTAGTAGATCGGTTTACTAATTCTTAGGCTACCAAGCAAAAGGGGCATATTCGGCTTCGATCATTCAACCATATAATGTAGTTTCGATTACTTGTGTCTATTTCGTAAAACATTTTTAAAAGCGCATGTATTCTCAGTCCCAAAAATATATATTGCAAAAGCATTTAAAAAGGGAGCAAATGAAACTCACGATATGATATTTTGTAGTAAAAATATGCATACGACGGAACTGAACAATGCAGGGTAGGCCTCGGATTCACGAACCTATATCATTATATATATATATATATATATATATATATATATATATATATATATATATATATATATATATATATATATATATATTAAAACACATAATTGTAATCGAACAAATATATATTGTTAGTGCTATGTTTTTTATTTTAATTATGTGTTTCATTAATAACCTAATTAATTACATTTATTTTGTATACTTTAAATAAATAGTTATAATATAGTTTTATTATGTATGTTTTTATATAATTAATTTTTATTGTAATAACAATAATGATATTAATAATATATTAAAAATAATGATAATAATAATAAAAATAATAATTTTAAATAAAATAATAAAATCATGTTTAATAATAATAATAATAATAATAATAATAATAATAATAATAATAATAATAATAATAATAATAATAATAATAATAATAATGTTAACATTTATAAATAATAATAATAATAAGAATAAGGATATGCCATGCTAGTGGACTAGTCCAAAATGCCTTACCTATAAGGCCCATTCAGTTGATTTAATCCAATAAGTTGGTTGACCCGTTAAAGAGTAAATCCAGGGACGGTTTCTATTATAACTCCCAAAATTAAAATCGGATCGAGTCATTATCATTTCAAAGCACCCATAGATATATTAAAAGATCGAAACAACCTCCGTCACCACACTAGTAATGTGTTCATCGACAATTCACAGTATCAATAACTCATAGTTTCAGTTTAGGGTTTTTGGTCTTCGACAATAGCCGGAACAGGAATCTGGTTAACATTCGAAATTGAGGAGTGGATGATTGCAGTAAAATTCAATCGATCAAAAGGGGTCATATGTTCATCAATCGTTCAATTAGGTCATCGGTTCCTCCATATATCAAGTAAGAAATCGATTCTTCAATATTCTAATAATTTCTTAAATCTTTTTATATATCATGCGCTTTTAATTGAATCAAACTAGAGTAATAATTTAATGGTGTCTTGGTGGGTTTGATTTGGGTACTTGATGGTAATCGGAAAAAAAAAATAAAATAAAATGAATTTGTTCATCATATTCGAATTTTGTGTGGGTCTGATCGAAATAACATAGGAACATGCAGAGTAGTCATGGATTCCAGGTTTGAATGATTTATCGAATAGAATAAAACCTAGCAATTTTATATAATGTTCTTGGTATTTTGGTTATAGTGAAGATGGTTTTGCAGGTGGTGATTATAATGGTTGTGATGGGTTTTATAATCAAATATGGATAATATGGATGCCAAAATCCTAATGACTTCTTGAGGAATACCTGGACAGAAACAAGTATCATGCTGCCTTAGTGGTAATAACATAGCTGTATGTAGGAGCAGCAGTACACGATGATATAGGAAGTAGCTTGTCGATAGGAAACAGAAACAAGTAGGTTAGGAGTTGATTTGTTGATGGCTGCCTGTCCCAACATTTGTTTATGGTTTTTGTTTGATGATTTATTCAGGAAATAGAACGAGTAGCAGAAGGTAGTAAGATGGTTCAATGGTTTATGGAGGTGGTGAAGTAGTGGTGATTATTGATAGTGAGTACAGCAGTAATTTAGCAGCTATTGTGGTTGTTTTTCCTCGGACAGAAACAATAAAGGTGATGGGTTTTATAATTATCTCTAAATCTTTATCGATATCTAATCCAGTGTAAGAAAATTTACATGTATATTACACATGCTATGAATTGGAGGTTGAACTTTTTATAAGTGTTATGTTTATTATATTTTGAGTTTTTATGTTGTTTGATTCTAGTTTGCTTTGTGATATTGAATTGCAGCTGTGAAACAGTAACAATAAGTGTGTTTGCAGGTGTTCAATTGGAAAAATAGAAAGAAGGTGTTGGCTGATGTTGTGGTTGTGTGTCGATAGTGGTGATGGTGAATCCAAGAAAGTGATGAAGGTGGGCTCGGTTATCTTGGCTCAAAGTGTAATAATAGCTCGACAAGGTGGTGGGTTGGTAGTGATGATGGTGGTGGACTGTTTCGATTGGAAGAGAAAAAAGAAAAGGTTATAGCAGTAGCAGTAGTAAACACGATGGTGGTTTAATGGTGTTCCTTTGCAGACAAGAATAAGTAACAGCAGTGATGGTGAATCAAGTCACAAACGTAATGATTTGAGTGGCTATAGAAACAATTACGAAACAGCAGGTGAAGTTATTAATAGCAGTTGGTTGGGTGAGGGTGAGGTGGTCGGTTGTAAGTGAGGAAGGAGAAGGAGATGGAAGGTGATGGTAATGTTTGAGTGCCTTTTAACTATATATATATATATATATATATATATATATATATATATATATATATATATATATATATATATATATATATATATATATATATATATATATATATATATATATATATATATATATATATATATATATATATATATATATATATATTATGTATATATAGATTATAGGATTCAGTGAATGAAGGAATCAAACACAGAATGATTAGTGTAAAGCAAATAGTGAAGCAGTCACTCAAATGTTATTTAGTAGAAAGGAAATGAGGTGATGGTTTGTTTGTACATAAAACTTATGAAAAAATGAACAATGGGAAGTGAATAAGAAAATGAAAGGAAGTAGAAAGTGTGTGCAAGTGGAAGAAGAAACAAGAAAAGATATATATAGTTGAGATGTCTTATTGTATCCATATATATATATATATATATATATATATATATATATATATATATATATATATATATATATATATATATATATGATAACGGAATGAGTGGACAATGGATGAAATCAAAATAGACATAGTATCAAACAATGTGTCAAAAGTATTCCATTAGTAGCAGTGGAAGAATCGTTTTGTTTTGATGATTCTCGTAGAATTAGATATTTAATAATAATAATAATATAATAATAATTATAATATAATATAAATATATAAACGTGTAATTAAGTTAGCCGTCGTCTACTATTTCATTCACGGACTGAAATTTGTGATCCATTGCTAAATCAGTGGCGGATAAAAAGTACTCAGATAAATTCTAAATTTTTCTTATAATTATATTTATTTATTTTAGTCATTATGGTATAAAATTTGATTATTAACTATTAAATAAAAATTACATTAATTATTCACTCCCAACCCTAAGTAAAATATAAAAAGTTTTAAAATTCAACAAATAGTTCCTAAATACATTTTTAGTAAGTCTAAAATTTATAGATCTCATTTTTGGATCACCGTTTATTTTAAAATCATATAAGTTCAAATTTAACTTGATTAATATCGATCGACTGAAAAACGAGTGTTACCGTCGTTTACTAAATAGATTCGAAATCACAAAATATATTTTTAATATACGTTATTTATATATATAGATATGTTATAAATAATAATTATCATAATATCATATTTTTATTTTAATTTTACATAATTAATTTTAATAACAACAACATATAATATTTCAAATTATATTTCAAATTATATTTCTAATTATTATATATATATATATATATATATATATATATACACACACACACATATCTATTTACAATTTTATTGTTCGTGAATCATCGGAAGTGGTCGAAGGTCAATTTAATCCATGAAAATAGTTCACAGTTTTTGAGGCTTCAATATTACAGACTCTGCTTATCGTGGCGGAATCATTCAAAGATTAAGCTTAAATTTGGTCGAAAATTTCCGGGTCGTCACAAATGTTTCTAGCTTCGAATGCCTCTTCGATCGCGGCATTCATTATTTCGTTTATTAACTCGGTTATTTGCTAATCAACCTATTCTTGGAAGACCTTTCTGACATCCGTGAGAAATTCTGCTTTTTGACATTTAAAGATGGCCTCAACCTTAGCCGTGAACTCGGAGTCTTCGCTCGTACCTCCGTTATCGATGTCATGACTGTTTCTCATCTTCATTCTAAGAAATGAAATAGATTAAACAACGAAACGAAAAGAGAAACGAAATATATATATATATATATATATATATATATATATATATATATATATCACACTATATATATATATATATATATATATATATATATATATATATATATCACACTATATATATATATATATCACACTATATATATATATATATATATATATATATATATATATATATATATATATATATATATATATATCACACTATATATATATCACACCATCACTATATATATATATATATATATATATATATATATATATATATATATCACACTATATATATATATATATATATATATATATATATATATATATATATAGTGTGATATATATATATATATATATATATATATATATCACACCGCCCCATATTGCTTGACATTCGTCGTACATCGCTTGTTTGACACGATTTGAACCCGTAACAATGGTAGCTAGTCATTGTTACGCGAACACGTTGCACCAACTCACTAGTACAACGTCTATCTCGCTTGACGATTGCAAACACAACACAAAACAATTAGCGCAGTTTAGTTCACATAAACCTAGACACTAACCAATCCCGGTCCGACCCAAAATCCTACAAGTCCCGCATAAAGTACATACTCAATAAAGTCTAAGTCTAGGCACCTATATCAAGTAACCTAAATCCCTTAGACCATGCTCTGATACCACTTGTAACGACCTAACCTCGATTACCAAAACGCAACACATTTTTTTTTTAAAAACAACATAATGGACCGGCCAGGGAAACTGCGCGGTGCGCGTAGGTTTACGCAGCGCGCATTAGTGCGTGAAACCAGGTCAGGAATAAAACCAGAGGCCAGGCAACTGCACACCCCCATTCGCGTGGTGCGCCCTAGAATGCACGGCGCGCATTAGTACACGAAAGATGCTGTTGGCCAGTTTCACATATAAAGGCCAACTTCCAAGACCGAATCCTTACATCATTAATTCGATTACGACCAAAATATAACATACATAATTCCAAAGATTAGAGTTTACAAAAATGGGTACAATGACCCGTAATCACCGATATATTTTCGACCCACGAGTTTAATTACCAAACAAAAGACGGGCATGGTTTTTGGGGTTAAACTACCTAAAACCTAGGTCGAATCACAAAAGCCTCCACTATAAAATCCAAAGAGGGAAAATCTCAAATCCAAACGAATACCCTTGCCTTTGTCCACGCCGGAGCCTAAAAAGGTAAACAACGAGAGGGTAAGCAAAACGCTTAGTGAATGCAATAATTATACACATACACATATAATATACCTATTTGCATACACTTACTCACATACCGCATACATGCTAGTAATATAATTAGCATACCGTCTCAAGTATAACGCTAATAACCTCCAAAACCGCAAATAAATAGCACACAATTGAACAATATAATATGCTACACTACAACGCATACACAATCATATGGTTAACCCTACACGCTATGGTGCTACCGGCTCATGGTTCACATCATACGTAATGCTATGACGTTACCAGCTCATTGGTTCACGCCACTACGCATTTGAGTCATACTCTTTTATAGTGCTACCGGCTCCTTGGTTCACACTTTGGCGCTACCGGCTCATGGTTCACACCTCCTTTTATAGTGCCACCTGCTCGTGGTTCACACTTTAGTGTTACTGACTCGTGGTTCACACTTTGATGCTACCGGCTCGTGGTGCTCGCATCATCCCAATATCAAGATGTTACCCGCTCGTGGTTCACATCATGACAACTGCACATACTATGGCACTTCCAGCTACGTGGATCATGCCATAGCATACAAGTAAATACACCATATACATACATGCATAATTATTCCACTCACCTTAATGCCTTCGGTGAATGTTAGACCAAGCTCGCAACCTTCAATGTAACGTACCTATTACATTATGCATATAATCAATCGTACAATCAAGTTGGTCAACCAACTCACTCATCTTCCTGGTGTCATTTTGACCCCTAGTGCAATTTCGACCCATTTGCACTATTAACCCAAATATTAGGTCATCTTCGCCAAAACCCTAACACTAGCCAATTTTGTTCTTAATACACTCATTTAAGTAAGGTTAGTGTGTTTTCATACTCATTTGACAACCTAGGTCACCCAAAACTCATTTGACCCATTTCAAGGTTTACACACCCATTTGGGTCACCCACAAACCCAAATAACACCCAATCACCCAACCACAAAGTGTCCTAGTGATTGTCAACCATTTAAGACCCATAAACAATATATCACTTTAAAACCCTAGGTTAGTCATCCTTGGGTCCTCATGACCCAATCTTTCCCGAAAACCCTAATTTAACAATAAATGGGTTTTATGTTGACTACTAACCCAAACCCTAACCTTTAACCCTAATTAATGTAAAGAAATTAAGATTAGGACTTACCACCACAATCACAACGTAGCTAGTGACTAGATGAACGACTTTAAAACTTGTGCTTAAACCCGAAATAAGCTTCTTCTTCCTTTGATTGAGCTTTCTCACACTAAAAACTTCCTCTCTCTCTAGAATTGAAGTGGAAAGGAAAAAGTAGTTGAAAATGGAGTAATGACACCCCCAAAACTGATCTTGTGGCCTTAAACTCGTCCCACATGTGAAAATACCAAATTGCCCCTTTAAAATATCTAAGAAAAACAGAATGAGTTGTCAGCCCTATCTGCGCGATTCGCAGCCCAATGCGCTTCGTGCATTACTTCATCCACGACTTCTCAGCCATTTTAATTATATACAAATATGTACAAACCGGTTTCGGGTCTTACATCTGTCTTATAAACTAGAAAAAACTCAAAATTAGGTAAACACTACTCCTCCACCTTAGAATTATCTTAAGCTTTAGATATAGGTTCGATTCTACCGATATCTTAAAATACGACCCTAGGTCATACTTCCCTTACTCATAATAAGGAGTAGTACGATTTAGGCCCCGCTAAATATAATTTAAAACCATTACCCCCTATTGGTGTTTGATTCTGATGCCTTGCGGCCTAACGACACCGCATAAATAAAACCGCCCGTTTCGGCCATATCAGGATGCATAACATGTAGCTTTTAAGGACAAACAATTACTTTCCCGTTTTATTACATTAAACAGATAAAGACCATCATTTTTAGTTCCAATTCCTTTAGTAATCATCTTTCTCAAGTCCTGAATATAGCATTTAGAATCATCAAAACTGACAGTTAAGCCACTATCTCTAGACAGCTTATGGACAGACATCAAACTCACACAGTATTTAGGGATCACAAGCACATCAAATAAAACAAGGTCATTGGTTAATTTAAGGTCACCAATTTTAACGACTTTGGTTGTGTTTCATTTGGATGACCCACAGTGAGTTTGAGGTCTGTCACATCAACAACATTTTCTAAAAGGACATCAGAACCAGTCATATGTTGACTAGCTCCTGAGTCAATTATCCATCACTGATTAATATATCCTTTTAGTCTTGACATTAGCATCAAAAATTTTGCGAATTTTGAGTTGAATTTTATGCTTTTGTTAACTATGATACCTGCCATGTTGGAATGTCCAATCCCATGAGTAGGTTTTTCATTTATAAGAGTGAGAAATTTCATCATTTTCTCAATTGAAAAGGAAGTGGGAACACCCGATGTCAAGGTGCCAGCGGGACAAGGTGTGCCAAAAGTATCCTCAGATACAGATGAGTTATTGGCTTTAGGAACAAACTTATTGTTAAATCCTTTGTTATTTCCAGATTGACCACCCCCACTAGACCAGCCAGTTTTCTTTTGAAAATTAGGAGGATATCCAATGATTTCATAGCATCTATCAATAGTGTGTCCAAGTTTTTTTTACATTTTTTTCACTGATAGTTTGGGTTGGGACCTTTAGTAA
The DNA here is from genome assembly GCF_046630445.1 of Rutidosis leptorrhynchoides. NCBI lineage: Eukaryota > Viridiplantae > Streptophyta > Magnoliopsida > Asterales > Asteraceae > Rutidosis > Rutidosis leptorrhynchoides. The sequence goes on from NC_092333.1 coordinate 168,638,681, forward strand.
AGTTATTATTATTATAATTTCCTCCCTTATTACTAGAAAAATGGTTATTTATAGATACACTATTGGTTTGAGTAGCAAAAGAGGTGGCATGAACTTAGGAACCCTTGTCCCCAGCAGTGACAGATTTGGGAGACTCTTCTCTTGACACCACAGAGTAGGCAATTTTAACATCAGGTAGGGGATTGATGTGTGCAGGGGAGGGGTACAAAATACTATTATTATTAATACGAAATACGGTACTAATTACACAAGTTTTAATTTATTTATTTACAGATAGGATATACCTAAACTCTGCTACAACACTATAGGCAGTGTACCTAATCGTAGAGTAGTATAGTTTTTAGTAAGTCTGGTTCGTTCCACAGAGAGCTAGTGATTACGTACTATATTTTTAACAACTATATTTATATGAAATATATATAATTATATATACTAATATTATTATTATAAAAGGGGGGTTTACCGTTTAATGACCGGTTTGTCGATTTTATATTTTAAGCGTAAAGATAAATGACAATAATTAAAGTGCGTAAAATAAATAACAATATTTAAAGTTGCGATAACTAAAAGTGCGTTAAATTAAATGACAATAAATAAAATGACAGAAAATAAAAGTACGATGAGAAATACAATAAAAGTATTATGCTTATTTAAACTTCTGTAATCATGATGTTTGACGTTTAAATTTTAATTCATTACTCTGGGTTAATTGTCCTTTGTCCTGGATTTATTTGAAACCTATCTGGTTTTTGTCCATAATAGTCCATCGGTCATAATTATAAAATGCTCGTCAAATTAACCTTATTCCCGAAGTCAAATATTCCAACTAATTAGTGTTTCAAACTATAACAAGGTTTTAATACTTTGTTAATAATTACACCAGGTTATCGACTGCGTGTAATCCAAGGTTTTAATACTTTGTTAACAATTACACCAATTACCCTTATATGTAATCCACCCCTCTTTTAATGAGATATGAATATTAATTTACCCACTTGATCAGTTCGAATAATCAATTACCCAACCCGAGTAATTAATTAAATCATTGTAAAGGATGTCGTATAAACGTCACTAAATAGGACATTCATAATCATTTAATAATTATTAGATTAACTAATTTGAAGATAGGTTCGACAGATTCCAATGAGTTGTCATTCTATTAGACAATACCCCCATCTATTAATAGTCCATAGTCCAATGTTCACAAGTGTCGGTCTTTTGTCCAAACCTTAATCATGGTACAAAATCCAATAACCCCGTCTTAATATTTAGTCTAACATCACGATTACTTTGGCTCAAATAAGCATAATAATAACTTAGTTACGAGACATTAATTTAAAAGTAACAACAGACAAAAAAATAGCCACATATAGCAACAAATATGGGGCCAGGAATCAAACAAGTGCTTGATCAATTATTCATGAGTTTCAAGGAACTCAGATCAAGAGTTGGGCACTGGGATTCGGTCAAGAAAGGGACAAAAGAAAAAATAAAGCAATGAAAAAAATGTGAGACTCCTCTAAGGGTTAACAACCCTAGCACAGTAACAAGAGAACAGCGAAAGACGGTAGAGAATGAATATATTGAGATCTGAAGTAGAAGAACACACAATCAAAAGAACCCTAACCTTAATTTAGAAATTAGGGTTTTTTCCTCCTTTCAAATCAAACCAGATCACCAAATAAATGAGAGCTTCCGCTCTGATACCATGTAAAGAATTGTAATTTGAACAATCCTTAATCGAAACACAATCAGAACTTAAACAAAAGCAAAAGAACACCTTAAATTCAAGGAGATAACAAGTGCAGAGAACAAGATTATAAGTGCCAAAATTACAAGTGCCAAAATTAACAAATCAGAACTATTGTTCACAAACAGAATAATGAAGAAAAAATAACAGGTTTTAAAGAAAGCTCGATTAAAGTGACAGAGTGAATTGTGTAAAAGGACCCGTTCATATACAATATAAACGATTCACAATAGTTGATTACGTCGCGAGGTAATTGACCTCTATATGATACATTTTACAAACATTGCATTCGTTTTTAAAAGACAAACTTTCTTTACATTGAAAGTTGACTGCATGCATACCATTTCATAATGTATCCAACCATAATTGACTTAATAATAATCTTGATGAACTCTACGACTCGAATGTAACGTCTTTTGAAATATGTCATGAATGACTCTAAGTAATATATCTAAAATGAGCAAATGTACAGCGGAAGATTTCTTTCATACCTGAGAATAAACATGCTTTAAAGTGTCAACCAAAAGGTTGGTGAGTTCATTAGTTTAACATAAATAATCATTTCCATCATTTTAATAGACCACAAGATTTTCATTTCTCATAAATATACGTCCCATGCATAGAGACAAAAATCATTCATATGGATTGAACACCTGGTAACCGACATTAACTAGATGCATATAAGAATATCCCCTATCATTCTGGGACATCCATCGGACATGATATAAAACAACATCGAAGTACTAAAGCATCCGCTCCAACGGATGGGGTTCGTTAGGCCCAATAGATCTATCTTTAGGATTCGCGTCAATTACTAGATCGATTTACTAATTCCTAGGTTACCAAACAAAAGGGGCATATTCGGCCAGTTTATGTCTCGGTTTCGGTTTCTCGAATGTCTTTTCGTATGCTTTAATACCTTGTACTTTACGTTCCGTAACTTGTACTCTTGTCAATATTTAGATGTTGATCATCAATAAATTGAACCACTTAGAGTTTAACTTGTACGTTTGAGCATTTTGGACGTTTGAATCTTCAAATCTTCGTTTTCTTCTTTTGTCTTCGCACTTATTTATTTAAACGATTATTACATAAAAATAGAACAATTGCAACTAAAAACTTTACATATTGGAAGGATTTTGCGCCTAAATATATGTTCATTTGGAGCACTATCAAATATCCCTACACTTAAGCGTTTCTTGTCCTCAAGCAATACATAACTTGAAATAAAATCACAATTATCTCGAATCACTTTTTTATTCTCACACTTTATACATCAGTGAAGTCAGTAGAATAAGTTCCATGAATTAAAATAGTGAGCCAGTTATTTACATCTCGGGTGGTGTATAATATATCAATGGGTTTAAAGTTTAGACTCACCCGATCGTCACAACTTAATTCTTTTTTAAGTGTAGCTTTTAGTAAATGGATATGTCTCTTTTCTGGTTCTTGGTCAAATGGATCAATATACACTGACATACATATTTCTATAGGGTGGACAATTCATAACATTTCCTTCCATTTATTCTCGGAATCAAAGTTTTCACCTCTATTACCCAATTGGGTGAAATCCGAGGTGTCATTATCTATTACAGCTCGTAGTTTATCTTCGGTAGATGACTCGTCTATTGAGAATATTGGGTTGGAAAGTTGTGGAATGGTGAATTTCGGGATCGAAGCAAATTCTTCTTCTTTATCAGTTTTTATCGGTCCCACTATTTTGGTCTCGGGGGTAAAATTTTCAACGTTATCATTTTCCCAAGAGTACCAATTTGTCACCCTTACTTTTTCTTCATCCATTGATGGATCGATGATTTCGTCGGTAGAGGCTACTGTGTCGATATGTTGTGAATTTGGTAAAACTGAATAAAAAGTATCATCGGGATAATTTGTGATTTCGGAGCTCTCGAATTTATCAAAATTCGATGATATGAGATTTTCTTGTACACGACTCCTCAGATCAACAGGTGTGTAGTCTGATAGAGTTTCAGCTTGCCTATTTGCAAACTCTCTCATTTGTTCATTTTGAGCGTCAAATTCTCCGAGTTTGATTTTCATATAATCTAATAAATTTTCAGACACATAATTTTCCTCGTCCTCTGGTTGTTGAGTTTGGATATATTCTTAGGAATAATCCCAATTGGAATTGTATTCCTCATAATCATTCCATTCAGGCTCTATGGGTGCATAATTTTCCATATGAACGTAATAATAACATTCCCATGTTGAGTGATAATCTCCACAAATTTCACAACCAGTTATTGTTTCGTCATTCGTGATCCAAGATTGACCGAACGAATTGTCATCAACACCCGTTTGAGAGTATTGATGAAATTGATTTCGTATGTCAGAGAATGTTTCCAAAATATTTTCGAAATTTTCCATAATGCGCTTATTACCAAATTTTAGCTACAATGTGGTGCATTTACTAATTATTCTTATTAGTTTCAAACCAAAAAATTATATAAGTTATCAAATTAATAGACTTTTCTGCTTTTGCCCACGTTTCGAATAGCCAATAGATGCAGCACGTAGCCAGGACCCTTTAAATTGGAAGCCCACAACTCGCCACTAACAAATTCAACTATTACTACGAACCAGAAAATTTGGATGTCTATCAATTTAATTGCTTAAAATAATTTTTCGTCGAAATTTAAAGAAAATAAAGAAAATTCTATGTCCTAAAAACTAGAGTGTAGAAATGAAAAAGAAAAAGCGCGTCGAAAAACGCCGAAAAATAAAAATAAGAAAGAAAAACGTCGAAACTTAAAAGTCTAAAAATTAAATCTAAAAAGTTGCGTCTAAAGGTATTAAAGCTTAAAGGAATTCTATATCCAAAACGACAATAACTTAATTAGTACTAAAATTTATAAACTGCGTCGCAAAATTCTAAAGCGCCTAAATCTTAATCTAAAGAAAAAGCACTTAAGGGATTTTACGGCAAAGCCTAAAAATCTAGAAATTTAAAATAACTACGGCAAAAATAAATTTAAAACTAATTACGAACGATAAATATACAAAATAAACGATAAAAATACAAATTATAACTAAAATGATAAAAATACAAATTTTATAAAAATATTATTTTTATATTATATTTTATAAAAGTATTAAACTATAAATATAAAAACTTAATTAAAACTAAATTTATTAAAACTAATACAAATTATTATTAAATTAAAAGCCTAATTAATAATAAATAATAATAATAAACCCTACTCCGTAATGAATGCTAGGGTTTCAGCATGTCAGACTACACCATGCGACTGCATGGTTTTAAGACATCCGGCTCATGCGATAGCATGAGCCTGGATTCCAGAAATGATTTTGGGCTTCGATGGGTTCGGCCCAATTTTTAATTTTAATTATTTTTTTCTGATTTATATAAAATATTTATATAATATAAAAAAAACTTATATTTTAAAAACTAAAATAGAAATAGAAATACTTTATAATTTTATATATTTTAAACAAACTCTTAAAAATATTTTTTTTCTTTTTAATGTTTTATATTTTTTTTATTAATTATAATTTTTTTTTTAAAATATAGAGTTTCGCCGACTCCCCGGCAGCAGCGCCAAAAACTTGATGTGCGAGCGGAGGTGTACGAAATACTATTATTTTTATTACGAAATACGATGAAATACGATACAATTTACACAAGTTTTATTATTTATTTATAGAATGGATATACCTAAACTCAGCTACAACACCATAGGCAGTGTACCTAATCGTAGAGTAGTATAGTTTTTAGTAAGTTCGGTTCGTTCCATAGGGAGATGGATTATTTTTATATAACTATATTTGTACAATATATATATATATATATATATATATATATATATATATATATATATATATATATATATATATATATATATATATATATATATATATATATATATATATTACAATTATTATTATAAAAGGGGGTTTACCGTTTAATGACCGGTTTGTCAATTTTATATTTTAAGTCACAATTAAAACCTAATGCAAAATATTATATATAACTTAATTTAAAGCGTAAAATAAATAACGATATTTAAAGGACAAAATATAAAATTGCGATAAGAAATGAAATAAAATAATTATGCTTATTTAAACTTCCGTAATCATGATATTTGACGTTTTGATTTTAATTTATTATCATGGGTTAATTGTCCTTTGTCCTAGATTATTTGATATGTCCATCTGGTTTTGTCCATAATAGTCCAACGGTCTTAATTATAAAGTGCGAGGGTCTTCGCCAAATTAACCTTATACCCGAAGTCAAATATTCCAACTAATTGGGAATTTAAACCGTAATAAGGTCTTAATACATTGTTAATGATTAAACCAGGTTATCGATTGCGTGTAATCCAAGGTTTTAATACTTTATTAACAATTACACCAATTGCCCTTGAATGTAATTCACCCCTGTTTTAATGAGTCCATTGACTATTAATCCATCCCCGTGTCCGGTCAAATGAACAATTATTAGTATTTATAAATATCCCGCTCATCGTACCCGATCGAACGTATGTGGCTATTTATAAATACGTCAAATTGTAAATCTCTATATTAATCAAATATAAAGTCCATTAATAACCCATAGTCCCATTTCCACAAGTGTCGGTCTTTTGTCCAAACCCCAATTATGGTCCAAAGCCCAATAACCCCCGTCTTAATATTTAGCCCAACATTCACGATTACTTCGGCTCAAATAAGCATAATAATAACTTAAATACGGGACTTTAATTTAAAAAGGAGAATTTAGCTTACAGTGATCATTAATCGCATAGTGTTACAGGGACAGAGTTCTGACTTTAAAACCCGTAAAATAACCTTTACATTACCCAAACTAACTAATATAAAACTAAACTATATTATATATATATTATATATAATATTAATTATACAGAGGGAGAGATGATTGATATATATGTTGGTGTTCTTTTTCGTTGAGCAGAAGCCTGGTATTTATAGGCATAATTCCTGATTCTGATGCCCATGCGAGTGCATGGGGTTTTAGTGCAAATCTCATGCACTAGCATGGGCTCATGCACTCGCATGGGCTCGTGCACTCGCATGGGTTTTATGCCTATTTCCCACGCGATCGCATGGCCGTCAGATCCAGCTCACATATTTTTTGTTTCTTGTTTGTTGACATATTATTATATATATAATATATATAATTTATATTAATTATATATATTATATTATATTCTTGTGCATAGTTGACTTGTAATTTTCGCTCCATTGTCTCATACATTTACGCCCAATTTATGTCTCAGTTTCGGTTTCTCGAACGTCTTTTCGTATGCTTTAATACCTTGTACTTTACGTTCTGTAACTTGTACTCTTGTCAATATTTAGATGTTGATCATCAAAAAATTGAACCACTTGGAGTTTAAATTGTACGTTTGAGCATTTTGGACGTTTGCATCTTCAAATCTTCGTTTTCTTCTTTTGTCTTCGCACTTATTTATTTAAACGATTATTACATAAATATAGAACAATTGCAACTAAAAACTTTACATATTGGAAGGATATTGCGCCTAAATATATGTTCATTTGGAGCACTATCAATTCGCGTCAATTAGTATATCGGTTTACTAATTCTTAGGTTACCAAGCAAAAGGGGCATATTTGGCTTCGATCATTCAACCATATAATGTAGTTTCGATTACTTGTGTCTATTTCGTAAAACATTTATAAAAATTGCGCATGTATTCTCAGCCCAAAAATATAAAGGGTAAAAAGGCAAATGAAACTCACCATACTGTATTTTGTAGTAAAAATACATATGACGTCATTGAACAAGTGTAGGGTTGGTCTCGAATTCACGAACCTATATTATTTGTGTATTTATTAATATTCATAGTTGTAATTGAACACACACACACACACACACACACACACACACACACACACACACACATATATATATATATATATATATATATATATATATATATATATATATGTATATATACATACATATATATACATATATAAATGTATTAGTTATATCATTTTTATGTTAATAATATGTATGTTTTATATGTTCATTTTGTATATAATATATTAAATTTTGTTATGTTCTATGTGTTAAATATATATATTATGTATGTATTTCATTTGTTTATCAAAACAGTAGTTCTATTATACTAAGTTAATATTAGTAAAAATAATGATAATAACATTAATAATATACATATGTTAATAATAACCCTGATAGTGATAATAACAATGATACTAATAATAATACTTGTAAAAATATTAATTTTTACTGTTTATGATAGTTATGATATTAATGATTTACTAATAATAATAATAATAATAACTCTACTAAAAATGATAATATTAATAATAATCATGATATTGTTAATAATGATACATTTGTTTAATAATACTAATAATAATACTAATAGTTACAAAAGTGATACTAATACTTAATAATAACATAACAATACTAATACTAATAATAATAAGGAAATAATAATATAAATATAATAACTACCTCAAAGACTTGTTTTAAAAAAAATGGCATGGACCGGGCTCGAACCCATGACCTCTCGAATACCCGAACACCCTCTTAACCGTCTGAGCTATATCGAATTTCTGTTTTAACTCAGGTGAGCTTTATATATATATATATATATATATATATATATATATATATATATATATATATATATATATATATATATATATATATATATATATATATATATATATATATATATATATATATATATATATATATATATATATATATATATATATATATATATATATATATATATATATATATATATATATATATATATATATATATATATATATCCCGTATTTGTTACTTCTTCTTCTTCTTCATTTTCTAAAAAAAACGCCATAGTTCAGGATTGAACCTGCGACCTCCTGTTAACCTCACAACACCCCTTAACCATCTGATCCACCTGACTTTTCTGATATTATTCAGATCGAAATTTTATTTAACCCAAGTCAGGTTCCCTTGTCTGTTTAAGATTAATGGCCCAAATAAAAACATAAGTTTATCAACCCAAATATAAAAAAAACAGAAGCCCTGCTAGCGATTTACTAATTCCATATGTCACGACCCTATCTTAAAATTATATTAATATTCTAGTACGAATCAGATAGAAGTTGACAACCCTACAAAGGGTTTTCGTTGCTGTTTCATCACCTTTTTTTTTATATCCCAACTTTACACCTAAACAGCACTCACCATTCTTTTTATATCATTAACGTTTCTTTCTTTTCTTCTTAATTAATCATCGTCCTTACAGCTCGTCAAACATCATATTTGTTCTTTATCTAATACATCACCATAATATAAGGATTAAATTACAACAAGGTTACCTAATCGACCAGCTGTACTCAGCCATAATTCACGAGATTTGTCACACCAACTTTGTATCATTATTAATAGCATCTTTGATATAGATAAAGAAAGAAGGCACACGGGTATCGTGGAGTAATACAATATCGAGTAGGAGCAGGTGGGTTTTATTTATGTTAACTTTGTCTGCCATAAATAAATAAAAAACACATGGTAGCTGCACAAGCATTCTTTATTTATAAGCTTTTCGATAGCAGTAGCCATTAACAAGTTTTTGTGTAGGTGTTTGTTTGTGAAATAAAAAGAAATGTACAACAGTATATATTTGGGTTTTGGTTGTTGATCAACGAATTATAAACAGAAGTACTTAGCAGCTAAGATATCATCGAGTAGTTGAAGTACACTGTTCGTTTGGGTCTATTTAGATAGTCAAAAAAATATACAACAATTTGGGTTAGGTGCTCGTGAAGGTGAAAGGGTGGTTATTTACAAGGTGGCTTCGATGGTGAAAGAGGGTTGTTGGTTTCATTGAGCGAAAGAGAAAATAGAAACAAGAAAACAACAACAATAGTCGTGATTTGTAGGAGAAAGAAAGAAAAAAAAATATAGAGAGATGGTAGGATGTCTAGTCTGTGGTGGTGATCTTGAGCAACAACAACGTGGATAGTTGGTGGTTTAGGAGTGTTCAATAGGTGTTGGTTGTTCACGATATAACCAGAAGAAGAAACATGGAAAACGAAATCCATAATTATTGAAGGGTCGTTTGATAGGGTCACATGACCGATGGTTTGTAAGGTGGCGAAGATGGAGGTAGTTCAACGATGGGTATCTAGGTGATTCATGGGAGTTCATTCGAATAGTAGGAAATAGGGAAGCAAGGTGACATTTGTTCGATGATTGTTGAGCAGAGGTCATGAAATAGAAGAAGGAAGAGATGATGGAAGTAGGTTTTTGGTTTTCATCAATTACAAATGGCAGTAATCAAATCATATAATATGTTTGAATGGTAGATACAACCATAATAATTGATAAAGTTTGTTATGTAGGTTGCTAGTTGTTGACAAAAATATATTCGATCAGTACAAAAATCAAATTGCAGTTTCAACAAATTAGTACGACTGATGTTGATATATAACAAATTTGGGGATAGAAACAAGATAGAATACAGTTTGATTACGATGTGAATCTAATTCTTGTTTCTGTTAAAATAATACCGTAGTTTAATTAATTTAATTTAATTAATAAATACATTATTAATACAAATATACGAATTTATATAATATAATGTATCTGTATATATATATATATATATATATATATATATATATATATATATATATATATATATATATATATATATATATATATATATATATATATATATATATATATCAGGATATATATATTTATTTTTATATCTTTGTATATATATTTGTATTTATATCTTTGCATGTATATATATGTATTTACCTATTATAATTAATCTTTTAATTAATAATATTACATATGATAATAATACACTTAATATTATAATTAATAATAATAACAAAAATTTATATTAATATACTAGTAATAATAATAATATTATTATAAATGATAATGATAATATAATAATAATACTATAATAATTTATATATATCAAACTTCATAACTACATATATTAAAATAATAATGTTAATAATACTGGTTTTATTACCATAGTCTATATAATTGAATATTTATGCACTATTACAATATACATATAATAATCTATATACATAGAAATCATTTATATGTAAATTCATTTTAAATTACAACATAATTATTTTGTGTCTTAACTCACATATTTAATTTTAAATATTTACATTATATTTTAAAAATTTTAAATTATTATATATATACTTACATTTATATATATGGATATTTACTTATATAATGATTTACAAACAAATTGTTCGTGAATCGTCGAGAACAGTCAAAGGTCATTTGAATATATGAAACAGTTTAAAATTTTTAAGACTCAACATTACAGACTTTGCTTATCGTGTAGAGATCATATAAAGATTTAGTTTAAATTTGGTCGGAAATTTTCGGGTCGTCACAGTACCTACCCGTTAAAGAAATTTTGTCCCGAAATTTGAGTGAGATCATTATGACTGACAATAAGTAGGTTTTTATGACACATTTGAGATGATAAATAGATTTTTATTACTATTGAGTAATATGGACAAGATAATTCGACTATTCGAAGAGTACGGGTGTAACTATCACAAAAGTGTGAAAATGAGTAAATGCAGATTTGGTGGATGGAAAGGATACTCTGGAAATGAGAGAGAAAATGGTGTTTCGGACAGGTTCGCCGGTAAGTGCTTCAGGTTCTTCGCCAAGAGGGCAATGTGATGGATGGAAAGGATCACCTTCTTCTTGTCTCCAATGATTGAGAAGGCTACGAACCCATCCCCAATTCATCCAGAATAGATGATGACTGATTGGTTGATCCATTCCAGTCACACTGCTTTCGGAGCTTGAGTGGGATTCCATTTCGGAATCCGAGGGACTTGAACTAATGATGAATTCCATTTCGTACGATTGAATGAAGGATTTTTCGATATGAAATTATTTTCTGGCTTTCGGGTGGTATTCTAACTACATAGAATATCTATATATAGAGAGCAAAAGATTTTGTGGATTACGGAGAAATTTACGGAATATATCAGACAAAGTTTACAGTAACAGATACGCTAAGATATGAATTAGCAGATACGCAAAGATATGAATTTTATCTATACACTATTTATGCAATCAATGCAATAAGATGTGTCTAGACTAAGAATGATAAGCAGGTAATTTCCTAAGGATGGTAAACAAATGATTTCCGACTAGAAATGATAAGCAACACTTTTTAACATGCAGACACGGTCGAAGTCCAGACTCACTAATGCATCCTAACAACTATCAGTTAGACACACTAATGCAAGACCTGGTTCGCTAAGACCACTGCTCTGATACCAACTGAAAGGACCAGTTCATATACAATATAAACGATTCACAATAGTTGATTACGTCGCGAGGTAATTGACCTCTATATGATACATTTTACAAACATTGGTTTTTAAAAGAAAAACTTTCTTTACATTGAAAGTTGACGGCATGCATACCATTTCATAATGTATCCAACTATAATTGACTTAATAATAATCTTGATGAACTCTACGACTCGAATACAACGTCTTTTGAAATATGTCATGAATGACTCCAAGTAATATCTCTAAAATGAGCAAATGTACAGCGGAAGATTTCTTTCATACCTGAGAATAAACATGCTTTAAAGTGTCAACCAAAAGGTTGATGAGTTCATTAGTTTAACATAAATAATCATTTCCATCATTTTAATAGACCACAAGATTTTCATTTCTCATAAATATACGTCCCATGCATAGAGACAAAAATCATTCATATGGATTGAACACCTGGTAACCGACATTAACTAGATGCATATAAGAATATCCCCTATCATTCCAGGACATCCATCGGATATGATATAAAATAACATCGAAGTACTAAAGCATCCGCTCCGACGGGTGGGGTTCGTTAGGCCCAATAGATCTATCTTTAGGATTCGCGTCAATTAGTAGATCGATTTACTAATTCCTAGGTTACCAAACAAAAGGGGCATATTCGGCTTCGATCATTCAACCATATAATGTAGTTTCGATTACTTGTGTCTATTTGGTAAAACATTTATAAAAATTGCGCATGTATTCTCAGCCCAAAAAATATAAAGGGTAAAAAGGCAAATGAAACTCACCATACTGTATTTTGTAGTAAAAATACATATGACGTCATTGAACAAGTGTAGGGTTGGTCTCGGATTCACGAACCTATATTATTTGTGTATTTATTAATATTCATAGTTGTAATTGAACACACATATATATATATATATATATATATATATATATATATATATATATATATATATATATATATATATATATATATATATATATATATATATATATAAATGTATTAGTTATATCATTTTTATGTTAATAATATATATATATATATATATATATATATATATATATATATATATATATATATATATATATATATATATATATATGTCTTATATGTTCATTTTGTATATAATATATTAAATTTTGTTATGTTCTATGTGTTAAATATATATATTATGTATGTATTTCATTTGATTATCAAAACAGTAGTTCTATTATACTAAGTTAATATTGGTAAAAATAATGATAATAACATTAATAATATACATATGTTAATAATAGCCCTGATAGTGATAATAACAATGATACTAATAATAATGCTTGTAAAAATATTAATTTTTACTGTTTATGATAGTTATGATATTAACGATTTACTAATAATAATAATAATAATAATAATAACTCTATTAAAAATGATAATATTAATAATAATCATGATATTGTTAATAATGATACATTTGTTTAATAATACTAATAACAATACTAATAGTTACAAAAGAGATACTAATACTTAATAATAACATAACAATACTAATACTAATAATAATAATAAGGAAATAATAATATAAATATAATAACTACCTCAAAGACTTGTTTTAAAAAAAAATGGCATGGACCGGGCTCGAACCCATGACCTCTCGAATACCCGAACACCCTCTTAACCGACTGAGCTATATCGATTTTCTGTTTTAACTCAGGTGAGCTTTATATATATATATATATATATATATATATATATATATATATATATATATATATATATATATATATATATATATATATATATATATATATATCCCGTATTTGTTGCTTCTTCTTCTTCTTCATTTTCTAAAAAAACGCCATAGTTCAGGATTGAACCTGCGACCTCCTGTTAACCTCACAACACCCCTTAACCATCTGATCCACCTGACTTTTTTGATATTATTCAGATCGAAATTTTATTTAACCCAAGTCAGGTTCCCTTGTCTGTTTAAGATTAATGGCCCAAATAAAAACACAAGTTTATCAACCCAAATATAAAAAAATAGAAGCCCTGCTAGCGATTTACTAATTCCAAATGTCACGGCCCTATCTTAAAATTATATTAATATTCTGGTACGAATCAGATAGAAGTTGACAACCCTACAAAGGGTTTTCGTTGCTGTTTCATCACCTTTTTTTTTATATCCCAACTTTACACCTAAACAGCACTCACCATTCTTTTTATATCATTAACGTTTCTTTCTTTTCTTCTTAATTAATCATCGTCCTTACAGCTCGTCAAACATCATATTTGTTCTTTATCTAATACATCACCATAATATAAGGATTAAATTACAACAAGGTTACCTAATCGACCAGCTGTACTCAGCCATAATTCACGAGATTTGTCACACCAACTTTGTATCATTATTAATAGCATCTTTGATATAGATAAAGAAAGAAGGCACACGGGTATCGTGGAGTAATACAATATCGAGTAGGAGCAGGTGGGTTTTATTTATGTTAACTTTGTCTGCCATAAATAAATAAAAAACGCATGGTAGCTGCACAAGCATTCTTTATTTATAAGCTTTTCCATAGCAGTGACTATTAACAAGTTTTTGTGTAGGTGTTTGTTTGTGAAACAAAAAGAAACGTACAGCAGTATATATTGGGGTTTTGGTTGTTGATCAACGAATTATAAACAGAAGTACTTAGCAGCTAAGATATCATCGAGTAGTTGAAGTACACTGTTCGTTTGGGTCTATTTGGATAGTCAAAAAAAATATACAGCAATTTGGGTTGGTGCTCGTGAAGGTGAAAGGGTGGTGATTTACAAAGTGCCTTCGATGGTGAAAGAGGGTTATTAGTTTCATTGAGCGAAAGAGAAAATAGAAACAAGCAAACAACAACAATAGTCGTGCTTTGTAGGAGAAAGAAAGAAAAAAAATATATATAGAGAGAGATGGTAGGATGTCTAGTCTGTGGTGGTGATCTTGAGCAAAAACAAAGTGGATAGTTGGTGGTTTAGAAGTGTTCAATAGGTGTTGGTTGTTCACGATATAACCAGAAGAAGAAACAGGGAAAACGAAATCCATAATTATTGAAGGGTCGTTTGATAGGGTCACATGACCGATGGTTTGTAAGGTGGCGAAGATGAAGGTGGTTCAACGATAGGTGTCTAGGTGATTCATGGGAGTTCATTCGAATAGTAGGAAATAGGGAAGCAAGGTGACGTTTGTTCGATGGTTGTTGAGCAGAGGTCATGAAATAGAAGAAGGAAGAGATGATGGAAGTGGGTTTTTGGTTTTTTATAATACTAAAAACGAACATATATTTCATAGCATTATTCCTCAAGAAAGACTAGCTTTTAGTTGCAATTGTTCTATTTACAAGTGATATTCGTTTAAATAATAAAAGGTGAAGACAAAAGACAAATTCGACGAATTGAAGACGCAAACGACCAAAAAGCTCAAAAGTACAAAAGACAATCAAAGAGGTTCCAATTATTGATAAGAAACGTCTCGAAATTACAAGAGTACAAGATTCAAAAAGCAAAGTACAAAATATAAAATTGTACGCAAGGACGTTCGAAAATCCGGAACCGGGACCAGAGTCAACTCTCAACGCTCGACGCAACGGACTAAAAATTACAAGTCAACTATGCACATAAATATAATATAATATTTAAATAATTCTTATAATTATTTAATATATTATATTTATATTTAAACCGTCGGTAAACAAAGAGCCAAACTCCTCTGAGCTGTAAAAGTAAACTCCGCGACTCGCGGAGTTTGAAGGCCAAAAAGGCCGCGAGTCGCGGAGCCCCCAGTTTTGAAACTCCCTATAAAGCAAACCGAAATCTGATCATTTTCATCATCTTTTTTCTCCTCATTCATACGATATATTTATATTTATAATTTATATTTTAATTTTAATTTTAATTATAATTCTAATAATAAGGGTATGTTAGCGAATATTGTAAGGGTGTAAGTCGAAATTCTGTCCGTGTAACGCTACGCTATTTTTAATCATTGTAAGTTATGTTCAACCTTTTTACATTAATGTCTCGTAGCTAAGTTATTATTATGCTTATTTAAAACGAAGTAATCATGATGTTGGGCTAATTACTAAAATTGGGTAATTGGGCTTTGTACCATAATTGGGGTTTGGACAAAAGAACGACACTTGTGGAAATTAGACTATGGGCTATTAATGGGCTTTATATTTGTTTAACTAAATGATAGTTTGTTAATGTTAATATAAAGATTTACAATTGAGCGTCCCTATAAATTACCATATACACTCGATCGGACACGATGGGCGGGGTATTTATATGTACGAATAATCGTTCATTTAACCGGACACGGGAATGGATTAATAGCCACTAGAATAATTAAAACAGGGGTGAAATTATGTACAAAGGACACTTGGTATAATTGATAACAAAATATTAAAACCTTGGGTTACACTCAGTCGAGATCCTGGTGTAATTATTAAACAAAGTATTAAAATCTTGTTACAGTTTAAATCCCCAAATAGTTGGAATATTTAACTTCGGGTATAAGGATAATTTGACGAGGACACTCGCACTTTATATTTATGACTGATGGACTGTTATGGACAAAAACCAGACGGACATATTAAATAATCCAGGACAAAGGACAATTAACCCATGGGCATAAAACTAAAATCAACACGTCAAACATCATGATTACGGAAGTTTAAATAAGCATAATTCTTTTATTTCATATTTAATTTCCTTTATTCTATATTTAATTGCACTTCTAATTATCGCACTTTTATTTATTGTTATTTAATCGCACTTTTAATTATCGTACTTTTTAATTATCGCAAGTTTATTTTATCGCACTTTTATTATTCGCAATTTCATTATCGTTATTTACTTTACGCTTAAAATTAAGTCTTGTATTTATTTATTATTTTACATTTGGTTTTAACTGCGACTAAAGTTTTAAAATTGACAAACCGGTCATTAAACTGTAAAAACCCCCCTTTATAATAATAATATTACTTATATATATGTTTGTATTTTTATAAAAGTAAACTAATATAGCGTTGAGCTTTGTTTAAAAAAGATTCCCTGTGGAACGAACCGGACTTACTAAAAAACTACACTACTGTACGATTAGGTACACTGCCTATAAGTGTTGTAGCAAGGTTTAAGTATATCCATTCTATAAATAAATAAATATCTTGTGTAAAATTGTATCGTATTTAATAGTGTTTCGTTGTAAAATTTAATAGTATTATATACCACTCCGCTACCACATCAAGTATTTTTGGCGCCGCTGCCGGGGAACTTTCTAAACGCCGGAAGCGCAACGCTAATATAAAAAAAAAAAACGTTTTAAATATTCGAAAATATAAAAAGAAAAACAAAAATATAAGTATTTTTAAGATTTTGTTAAATATTTAAGTTTTATAAGTTTCTTTATTTTTATTTTAGTTTATAAAAATATAAGTTTTATTTAAATATCTTTTATTTATATAAAAACAGAAAAAAAAATAAATAAATAAATAAATAAAGAAAAACGCGTCGAAGATTAAACCTGTCATCTGAATTTCTGAACCCCGCGAGTCGCGGGGTTTGAAGCTTTGAATACCGCAAGTCGCGGAGGGGACCTGACACACGAACAGGAAGCCCTAATCCTGCATTTATTACGAATTATTATTAATTATTATTATTATTAACCCTAATTATTATTATTATAATTAAGTTTATTTTTAATTTAAGTTTTATTTAATTTATATTTTAGTTAAATTAGTTTAATTAAATTGTAAAATTAATAGTTTAATAAAATAAATAATATAAAAATAATATTTTTATAAAAATTGTAATTTTTACAACTTTTTGTATATTTTTATATTTTGTCCCTTTTTAATCGTTGTAGCGTAATATTTGTATTTTTTCGCTCATATTTAATTTTAAACTTAGTTTTTGCTATAGTTATTTTTACTCCTAGATTTTTAGGCTTTGCCGTAGAATTCCTTAAGTGCTTTTTCTTTAGACTAAGATTTAGGTGCTTTAGAATTTTGCGACGCCTTTTTAAGTTTTAGTTTCTTTTTAAGTTATTTCCATTTGGGATTTAGTTTTTCTTGTAAGCTTTAATATTTTTAGACGACTTTTACCTATGTATCAATTATCAATCCAATTAGTAATTTCAATTTGCGATTATAATTTTAAGTTAGTTGTAGTAATAAGGTTAGGTTAGTCAAGTATTTTTAAGTTTTTATAAGTTTCTTTTATTTTTCCGTCACCTTTTATTTTTTCAACCATTTTTCTTTTTCTACCTTTTTCGACGAACTCTTTTTCTTTCTTATTTCTCGCTATTCTAGTTTTAGGACATAGATTTTTATTCTACTTCTTATCTAAATTTCTTAAAATTACGAAAATTTATTTTGAGTGGTTAAATTGATAGACATCAAAATTTTCTGGTTCGTAGTAATAGTTGGATTTGTATGTGGACCGGGTTATTGGAGCCAAACAGTCCTCAATTATATTGAGACCAAACGAATCCTGCCCCTCTGCTGCATCTTTTGGCTATTCGAAACGTGGGCAAAATCAGAAAAGTCTATTAATTGGATAACTTATTACAATTTTTCTTTCCTTTTAAAAACTAATAGGATATTCAGTGAATGCACCGAGCAAGACGTTCATCACCTTTTGTACGTTCACCACCTGTAACGAGATCAAGACATTTAGCAAATATAACCACCGTTGATTTTTCTTTAGAATCGTCATCCAGTAGACCAAGTACTTCAGTTCAAATTTCCGATAATCCATTTTTTGAACCCGACCTCACAATTGAGAATCCGGAGAATATTCAGGAACGGTTCGTAGATCCTGAACCATTAAACTTTCCTCCGGAGCCACCAATCATTCAAACAGAGATTGTTGAGGAACGAACCATTAAATCAGAATCATCTAGTGATACCGATTCAACAAATTCAATTATGGAGAATCTGGAACCTTTAAGTATGGAAGACCGAATGAGAGCTAAACGCACTGGCCAAGGTCACGCAATTACTCATCCAGACATTAATGCGCCAGATTATGAAATCAAAGGACAAATTCTACACATGGTGACTAATCAATGCCAATTTAGTGGTGCGCCGAAGGAAGATCTAAATGAACATCTACGTACCTTTAATAGGATCTGCACACTATTTAAAATCCGAGAAGTGGAGGATGAACAGATATATCTCATGTTATTTCCCTGGACTTTAAAGGGAGAAGCCAAAGATTGGTTGGAATCGTTACCTGAAGGGGCGATCGATACATGGGACGTTTTAGTTGACAAATTTCTTAAACAATTCTTTCCTGCATCTAAAGCCGTAAGACTTCAAGCAGAAATTGTTACGTTCACACAGAAACCAAATGAAACTCTATATGAGGCGTGGACAAGATATGGAAAGTTGTTAAGAGGATGTCCGCAACATGGTTTAGACACCTGTCAAATAGTACAAATATTCTACCAAGGATGCGACATCACTACAAGAAAAGACATAGATATAGCAGCTGGTGGTTCTATTATGAAGAAAACCGAAACTGATGCTTACAAAATTATTGATAATACTGCTTCCCACTCACATGAGTGGCACCAAGAAAAAGATATCGTTAGATCATCTAAAGCAGCTAGAGCCGATTCTAGCCATGACTTAGATTCCATTTCCGCAAAGATAGATGCTGTGGAGAGACGAATGGAAAAGATGACTAAAGATATTCACTCAATACGAATTAGTTGTGAGCAGTGTGGAGGACCACATTTGACAAAAGATTGTCTCAGTATTGAATTAACAATGGAACAAAGAGAGAATATTTCATACATAAACCAAAGGCGCGGAAATAATTATCAGAATAATTATCAACCGCCAAGACCGATTTACAATCAAAACCAGAATTATAACCGAAATATTCCATACAACAACCAACAAGGTCCTAGCAATCAACAAGTATCCAATAATACTTACAATCAGCAAAGACCTAATTTTCAAAACAAGCCACCACAACAAACCGATGATAAAAAGCCGAATTTAGAAGATATGATGACGAAGCTAGTTGAAACTCAAACGCAGTTTTTCACATCTCAGAAACAAACCAATGAACAAAATGCTCAAGCATTTAGAAATCAACAAGCTTCTATTCAAAATCTAGAACAAGAAGTGAGTAACCTAGCAAGGTTAATAGGTGAAAGAAAACCGGGAAGTCTACCTAGTGATACAAATGCTAACCCCCGGAATGAAACAGCTAAAGCCATTACCACAAGAAGTGGTACAACACTTAAACCACCTGAAATACCTGTAACTTCTGATGAAGCTATTCCTACTCCACAAGAACCACAACTTGATCAAGATAAGGAAAAAGAACCGGTAGTTGAAAAGGTTAATGAAGATAACACAGTTAAGGATAAACCTTATGTTAAACCATACCAACCACCACTTCCTTACCCGAGTAAAATGAAGAAAGAGAAACTTGAAGCCGAGCAATCCAAATTCTGGATATGTTTAAACAGATAAATGTAAATCTTCCTTTCATTGATGTGATTTCAGGAATGCCTAGATATGCTAAATTCTTGAAAGATCTAATCTCAAATAGAAAGAAAATGGAAGAACTCTCGGTTGTTACTATGAATGCTAATTGTTCAGCAGTGCTGTTGAATAAGATACCAGAAAAACTATCTGATCCAGGAAGTTTCACAATTCCATGTTTTCTGGGTAGTCTTAGTTCAATAGAAGCATTGGCAGACTTAGGTGCTAGTATAAATCTAATGCCGTATTCACTATACACTAAACTAGACCTTGGAGAATTGAAACCAACAAGAATAAGCATACAACTAGCCGATAGATCAATAAAATATCCTAGAGGAATATGGAGAACATGCTAGTTAAAGTTGGTACTATAGTATTTCCAGTAGATTTTGTTGTTCTGGACATGGAAGAAGATTCTCAAGTTCCTCTCATATTAGGAAGACCATTCTTAAACACGGCTAAAGCAATGATAGACGTGTTCGGTAAGAAACTGACCCTAAGTATAGAGGATGAGAGTGTTACCTTTTCAGTTGATAGAGCAATGCAACAACCACAATCTGCAGATGATACATGTTATTATATTCAAACTATAAATGCACATGCAGAATTATTAGAAGAATTTCCAGAATTACAAGGAACAGGAGAATGTTCTTTAGGAGAAGGTAATGAACCAATTGATGAAGCTGAAATGTTAGCTACACTTATAGCTAATGGATATGAACCAACAACAGAAGAAATTCAAATGCTAAAAGAAGAAGACAGATATCGATACAAATCATCGATAGAAGAACCTCCGAAATTAGAGTTAAAGCCACTTCCAAACCATTTGGAATACGCTTATTTACATGGTGAATCTGAATTACCTGTAATAATATCGTCTTCTCTTACTGAAAATGAGAAATCACAACTCATTTCTATGTTGAAAGCTCATAAACCAGCCATTGCATGGAAGATTCATGATATTAAAGGAATAAGTCCTTCGTATTGCACACATAAAATCCTTATGGAAGAAGGTCATAAAACATATGTGCAACGCCAACGAAGACTAAATCCTAATATGCAAGATGTAGTTAAGAAAGAGATTATTAAACTGCTAGATGCAGGTTTGATATATCCAATTTCTGATAGTCCATGGGTAAGCCCAGTTCAATGCGTGCCTAAGAAGGGTGGCATGACTGTCATTACAAATGAGAAAAATGAGCTTATTCCTACTAGAACTGTAACAGGATGGCGTGTGTGTATTGATTATAGAAAATTAAATGACGCCACCAGAAAAGATCACTTTCCCTTACCTTTCATAGATCAAATGTTGGAAAGATTAGCCGGAAATAGTTACTATTGTTTTCTAGATGGATTTTCCGGATATTTTCAAATTCCAATAGCACCCGAAGATCAAGAGAAAACCACATTCACGTGCCCTTATGGTACTTTTGCTTACAAACGAATGCCATTTGGACTTTGTAACGCCCCTGCAACCTTTCAAAGGTGTATGATGGCGATTTTTCACGACATGATAGAAGAATGCATGGAAGTATTCATGGATGACTTTTCAGTCTTCGGTGATACATTTAAATCATGTCTAGTTAATCTGGAACGAATGCTAATTAGATGCGAAAAATCAAATCTAGTACTTAATTGGGAGAAATGCCATTTCATGGTTAAAGAAGGCATCGTTCTTGGACATAAAATTTCAAAAGAAGGAATTGAAGTGGATAGAGCTAAAGTAGATGTAATTGCTAAACTTCCACATCCCACCAATGTTAGAGGAGTTAGGAGTTTTCTAGGGCATGCCGGTTTTTACCGACGTTTCATAAAAGATTTTTCAAAAATTGCCACTCCTATGAATAAACTCCTAGAAAAGGATGC
The DNA here is from genome assembly GCF_046630445.1 of Rutidosis leptorrhynchoides. Classification (NCBI taxonomy): domain Eukaryota; kingdom Viridiplantae; phylum Streptophyta; class Magnoliopsida; order Asterales; family Asteraceae; genus Rutidosis; species Rutidosis leptorrhynchoides. The sequence goes on from NC_092333.1 coordinate 168,661,164, forward strand.
TCCATTCATCTTTTCAGATGAGTGTATCAAATCTTTTAATATTCTTAAAGAGAAACTCACTAATGCGCCGATCATGATAACACCAAATTGGAATCTACCATTTGAACTAATGTGCGATGCAAGTGATTTTGCAATGGGAGCCGTTTTAGGACAAAGGATTGAAAAACGATTTCAACCTATATATTATGCTAGTAAGACGTTACAAGGAGCACAAACGAACTATACAACTACTGAAAAAGAACTCCTTGCTATTGTCTTTGCTTTTGACAAATTTCGATCATATCTCGTTCTAGCAAAAACGGTGGTCTATACCGACCATTCTGCTCTTAGATACCTATTTTCAAAACAAGATGCTAAACCAAGATTAATCCGTTGGATCTTACTCTTACAAGAGTTTGATATTGAAATCCGAGATAAAAGAGGAGCAGAAAATCTCGCCGCTGATCATCTTTCTCGCCTTGAAAATCCTGAGTTAGAAGTTCTAAATGAATCGGCCATACAAGACAACTTTCCTGATGAATATCTATTGAAGATAGATTATAATGAAATCCCATGGTTTGCAGACTATGCAAACTACTTAGTTTGTGGATTCCTTGAAAAAGGATTATCGTACCAAAGATGAAAGAAATTCTTCAGTGATATAAAACACTATTTCTGGGAAGATCCACATCTGTTTAAAAGTTGTCCCGATGGAATAATACGCCGATGTGTATTTGGAGATGAAGCTAGTAAAATTGTAAACCATTGTCACACAGGACCAACAGGAGGGCATTATGGGCCTCAACTAACAGCAAGAAAAGTTTATGATGCTGGATTCTATTGGCCAACAATTTACAAAGACGCACACCTTCTTTGCAAATCCTGTGATGCATGTCAAAGGGCCAGAAAAATAAGTCAACGTGATGAAATGCCACAAAATGTCATCCAAGTATGTGAAGTATTTGACATTTGGGGTATTGACTTTATGGGTCCATTTCCAAAATCTCATAATAATCTATATATACTCGTAGCCATTGATTATGTATCTAAATGGGCGAAAGCACAAGCTCTCCCAACTAACGATGCACGAGTTGTAGTCAACTTTTTAAAACGTCTTTTTGCAAGGTTTGGAACACCGAAAGCTTTAATAAGTGATCGGGGTACTCATTTCTGTAATAATCAACTTGAGAAAGTTCTTAAAAGATATGGAGTAACTCATAAAATCTCCACCGCATATCATCCACAAACAAGTGGACAAGTTGAAAATACCAACCGAGCTTTAAAACGTATTCTAGAGAAAACCGTAGGATCAAATCCGAAGGAATGGTCCATTAAATTGGAGGATGCACTCTGGGCTTTTAGAACAGCCTACAAAACTCAAATTGGAACCACACCTTTTAGACTTGTTTATGGAAAAGCATGTCATCTTCCAGTAGAAATTGAACACAAAGCATTTTGGGCTTTGAAGACATGTAATCTTGATTTACATGAAGCCGGACGTCTACGATTAAGTCAACTAAATGAATTAGAAGAATTAAGACATGAAGCATACGAAAATTCGTTAATCTATAAAGAAAGAACGAAGAAATGGCATGATAAAAGAATCAGAAGTTCAAAAGAATTTAAAGAAGGAGACAGAGTTCTTCTTTTCAATTCACGATTCAAGCTATTTCCTGGAAAATTGAAATCAAGATGGTCTGGACCATTCATAGTCAAAAGAGTTTTCCCATACGGAACGATAGAATTAATAAATTCAAATGGGATTGAATTTAAAGTTAATGGTCACAGAGTTAAACATTACATACATGGTCCGATGGAAGTCGACAACGAAGTTAATCACAATTTCGACACTACAGCTAACTAAGTGTGGGGAGAATCAAGTCTTTAAAGGATAATATGTATTTCTGTTAGAGTTAGATTGTCTGTTTTCGTGTAGTTCTCGAAAATGGAACCCGAATGGTCTTTCCCTAGCAGACCCTAAAGAACTAGTCTTCTCCCCCCATTCTGAATTTTTATTTTTTTTAGGTTTTTACAAAATGAAGACTGCCTGTGAACTAAACCATGGTCTAATGCTACACGCTTTGATCACTAAAAGAAATAATGACATACTACCAAGTGAAATAGTATCAGTAATCAGAGAAAGAATGGACGGAGTTAGAAAAGAATCCAGATGCGAAGATAATAAGTTACAATTTGGTAAAGGAAAATCAAAATCCGCAGCAAAAAGAAGAGCACGACACCTAGAAAGATGTCACAAATGCGGAAAATGGTCACATGGAGGTAAATGTTCAAATAATCAAACCTATTCAAATACCGAATTTGTTACTTTATGCAGAGACGGACCGTTCATATGTTTAGAAGAAAAGACACTGAATGCTCGAGGTTACGCCTATGTAGCCATGGAAAACCAATTAAACCGACTATCTTATGAATGGGATAGATCATATAACTAAGAAATCTATTTCACAGGTATGTCTGTACAGTTTTTATTTTTATTTTTATTTTTAACCTTTTGATAATAAACGCTAATTTGTTCGCTAAAAAGTATTAAATTGGTATTGAATAAAATTAGGTTTGGCGACCGAAATTATTGATATCATTCAAAAATTTATTACATCACTGCGAAATTTAACGTTTATTCTTAAGGTATAAATATCTTTAATCAATCAACCCAAAATATTTCAAAAATTCGTCATGAGTTAAATTAGGTCTTGGAACCGAAATTACTTTACCGAAAAGAGGGGCGCATATTTTTGATAATATTTGATTGATTAAAGTGGGATAAAAAGACAAAAACATTTTTAATTTTATTTTTACCATGTTTTTAAAATTAATATTTAAATCTTAAATTAATATTGTAAACTTTGTAAAAAATATATATATTTAAAATTGTAAATATTTGAAAAAATTAATATAAGTTTGGTATGAATTTATAAATTTTTAAATTAAGTTTGGGGTGAATTTTTAATTTTTAAAAAAATATGAATTTTTAATTTTATGCATTTCAAATTTTAAGTTTGGTGTGAATTTTTAATATTAATTTTGAATTTTATATTTAAGTTGTGTGAATTTAAAAACAAAAATTTACTTTATCTCATTAAGTTAAAAATATGATTTTTAAAATTCGTCGTAAGTTGAAGACTAGGTCTTTGAACCGAAATTGCTTTACCCGAGGGAGGGACGAGAACTTTTATTATCATTATTTTTAATCTTATTGAATTAAAGTATGCCAAAAACATTGAAAAAACCCAAAAATCTTAGCTTTTAAAACAATCGCTACAAAAAGACAAATTTTAAAATTTTGTCGAGGGACGGACTAGGACATCGATCCGAAACGACCTCGTCCTAAATAACAAGGGAAACAAAATTTTAAAATTAAGTACTTAATTGTTTCATAAGTTAATGATTATAAAAAAAAAAAAAAAAAATTATAGCAAACTCCGCGACTCGCGGAGTTTGAAGGGTTATTCACCGCGAGTCGCGGAGGGGTCGAAAAATCAGAAAAAAAATATAAACACCCGAACTGATCAGTCCCAACACAGAAAAAAAAAAAAAAAACACTGCGAAAACCTGCGCGAAAAAACCGAAAAATACACCCCAAAATCACAATTTTTAACCGTTAATCATCAAATCTTTTGCTAAAATCATGTTGAGAAGGATGCTATCTAGGAATTACTCAAGAAAAACGGTAAATTTCTACACCTAAACACCATTTAATCCGAAATTTGGTGTTCTTGAGTCATTTTTTTTCCAATTTGATTTTGATGCTTTTTAGTATAATTAGGCTTAAATTGTTTATGTATTATGCTTGTATAACCTAGATTGATGCTGTTTAACATGATTAGAAGCCTTAAACTTCAAATTTTGAGTAATCTAGGGTTTGTGTTCTTGAGCAATTTGGGGCTTTTTGATATAAACAGGTTATGGCCGATTTTTGTCATGAATTGTTGCTAAATTAAGTAGTGTAACATGTTTAGGTAGTTAAATGATCCAAACTTTGAGCCTAAACATGATTTTGAGAATTAAAGTGGACTTTTTCAAGTCTAAAATTCATGAACTTGATTTTTGAAAGATAATGCCATTTGAGACTTGTTTAATGGCTAGTAATGATTATTTTGACATGTTATTTGAGTTGAATGATTATGAACTTGGCGAACATTTTCGTATATGCTTATTTGAAAAAGTGTAGATTTGATGAAAATATGAAAATAAGCTTAAGTTTGATATAAATTGATAATGTCATTGTAATTATTTTGATTGATGATTTTGCTGACACTAATGCATATTTGTATGCACAAAATTTGTGTTTGATGTGTTTTGCAGACTGAAAGGGGTGAATCTTCATCCCAAGCCCGCAATGCTCCTGCTGAGAATGCGGAACAACAGGAGGTGGATAACTACTACAAGCAGGATATACCTCATCCAGTCATGACCTTTTCTGATATGCACTTGGAAGAGTTGCACCCGAACCTGAGATTTGACAGACTTTGGATAGATTATCCAAAATATCAAAAGGGTTTGCATACTCTTCATTCTAAGGTTGTTGAGGTACCGAGGGTCATAGAATGGGGAGCCTTAGAAGCTGTAGAATTGGCCGGGCCAATTAGGGAATTACTTGTACAGAGGTATGGTAATTCTACTTTTAATGACTGGGTACGTTTATTCACCATGCGTAGACCTGTATATAAAGTATGGTGTGAAGAATTGTTATGTAGTATAGAGTTGAATGATCGGGTAGCTAGTTTAACCGATCGTTCTTTTATTAGATTTTTGTTAGGCGGTTCGATGCGCCACATGTCTTTACTGGACATGGCTCAGGCTTTACGTATATATACGCCTGAGGAGTTAGCGTCTGCCGATTGTAGAGGGTTGATACTAAACGGTAGAAAGATAGATGAAAATTTTGATACACACGGTGTGTGGAGTCAAATGACAAGCCATCACCGTTTCAAAGGGGGAAATTACTCTTATTTGGATATAGATAGAGCCGAATTAAGAGTGATACATAGGTTTTTAGCTAATTCGATTATACAAAGGGGTAAGAACAAGGAAAAAGTAAATGAACAGGATTTGTTTTACCATATGTGTATTCGAGACCCACAAAGCGCTGTAAGTATACCGTATTGTGTGGGTTATTATTTATCAGCTATGGTTCGGAGGATGCGACCGCATAGCATAATAGGAGGTGGTATTTTTATTACATTGACTGGTGAATATCTCGGTGTGGATATAAGTCGGGGGGGATTATTAGTAGAAGAACCAGAACCCCGCGATACTATAGGTTTAAATGTATACCATGGTGCGAAAGTTTTGAAGAGGCGAAATAACGCCGCAGTACAATACCATGGTAGACATCCACAGGTAGAGAGAAACCAACAGCAAGGTAATGTAGGAGGGTGGAATGAGATGCAAGAAATGCAAAGGTTTATAGCTTCTCAGGAATACGAAAATGCTAGACAGAGAGCATTTGAAGATTGGCAAGTTCATCAGAACCAAATCATAGCTCATTGCTAACATATAGGTAGAAACTATATTCCTACACCGAAACCCATCTTCCCTCCCTGGTCTATAGAGATGCAGCCACCATATCCTACGTATAACCCTGCCGAAGCATTCTATAGTACCTATGGTTATGCCTGGAACCCCTATTGGTACCAGTATCATCCCTAGTATACTTATTTTTTTTTTTTGTAATTTGTAATTATTGATACGTTTAATACTTTTGTTAATATTGTAATCATTTTTATAATTGTCTAACTTTTATTCTTAGATTTTAATAATTTTTGAATGTGGGGTAATATACCAAACTTCAAAAATATGTATATATGTTTGCAGTTTATCTTATGTACACAATAGGGTAGAACAACGCATTTTCAAAGACTGGCATTAAGTTCAGCAAAAGCAACTAATTTTGATGACAAGATGCAAAATATATGTGAAATAACAACAAGACGGAATGAACAAATGATGTGCACCATTTATCATTCAGCAAACAAACGCCAATATATTTGGAAACTTTGGTAAAATTTAATCATTTTCACACAAATCACCCTCAATAATTTAAATTGTTACTGATTTCTTGCAAATGAGGGCATTGCAAGATCTTAAGTGTGGGAAGGGGTTAAATTCTTTCGGATTTTAAAAATTTTTACTTTATACACTTGGTTATCATTAAAAATACTAGTTAAGCAGTAGTTGTATTAGAATCTAGTGCTCTCTGATAATAAAGAACAGCCCTGGTCTTATATACTGACTACCCAATTCTAGTAAAATTTTTCAAAATTTTCAATTAAATGAACTCAAAATCATGTTTATACATATTTATAAACGATAAAACTGGGTTTTAACACCGAAATTATTGTTACCTCGGAAAGGACATAAATTAAGAAACAAACTAAAATGTTAAAATTCATTTAAAATGGAATAGAGGACGATAAAAAGGAAAATAAAAGCCAAGTGTGGGAAAATTTACCAAGTTATCTTAAACATATGTCACATATATCTGTAACAAATAACTGAAAATACTTTTGCTTTGGACTAAACTAAACTGTTTTACCCGATGAAAGAAAAGAAGAGATGGATCTACACGATGAATCAATTCCATCATTAAAAGGAAGTAAAGTCTTCCGAAAAAGACACGCGCTTCTTGATTTAGGTCATGAAGTTGTCGTCCAGACCAGCTGTAGGTTGACGAAAAATCTAGAAAAGTCATCACTAAAATCAGCAGGAAATCCACGGACCTCAGCATTAAACAGGGTCGCCAAGTGGTCAGATTTATCCTAACCATGAGAAGGATTTATCTTGTACAATGGGGGGGCACCATGCAAATTAGCTGGATAAGACTAATGAATCAGATCCCCAGAAAGGATAATCTCCTTAAAGATTAAAAAATCAGCTTTTAAGACTGATAACACTCAATCCTTGAGATTGACCTTAAAGATTTAGAATTACAAACTCATGGAATTCAATGATATCTAAACTCGAGCTTGAACGAGAAAATATTTTGATCAAAATTACAAACCGATTTGTTTTCTGAAAACCCTATTTTTAATGCGTTCATTACCATTGAACGTAAAATCCTAGGAATTCACCTGGAATTCATTAGGTCACCTGAACTAAATCGGGTGTCAACCGTAAGAACGGTGGTTGCATAGTGGTCAAAGACAGGACCTTGTGCCATACCGAAAAATTATATAGGGTGAGCTTTACTATTGCTCCTACCAAGGATAGTAATTGCGTCCGACACGTTATAGACCATAATTAAAAGCATTTCAGGGGACATTGCCTTAACAGTTGCTTGTTCAACGCTTTCCTTTACAACCGGACGGTAGTTTACCGAAAGGTAATATACGGGACAAGTAAACTGGACGTGTTGCTTTCCAAATACAAGGTTAGCAAGTGGGTGACACAAAACCATAAGTTTTGAGCTAAAATTTTCAAATCTGAAACCCACCAAACCCACAAAAATATTTTGCAAACACCGGTAAAGGGTTATCCCGGAAAACTTATCTAGGGTAAAAACTAGATTTAATTTTCAAAAGATCAAATGTTTTCATAAAGATCCAATTTCCTTAATGGATCTAAATTTTTATAGTCATGTGGGACTGTAAACCATATCGTTACTACCATTGTTCATACCACCGTATAGAAATCACTGATGTACAAAGTGTGAAGAATAAAGAAGTGATTCTAGTATTTCAAGACGATATTGCTTGAGGACAAGCAATGCTCAAGTGTGGGAATATTTGATAATGCTAAAAACGAACATATATTTCATAGCATTATTCCTCAAGAAAGGCAAGCTTTTAGTTGCAATTGTTCTATTTACAAGTGATATTCATTTAAATAATAAAAGGTGAAGACAAAAGACAGATTCGACGAATTGAAGACGCAAACGACCAAAAAGCTCAAAAGTACATAAGACAATCAAAGAGGTTCCAATTATTGATAAGAAACGTCTCGAAATTACAAGAGTACAAGATTCAAAACGCAAAGTACAAAATATAAAATTGTACGCAAGGACGTTCGAAAATCCGGAACCGGGACCAGAGTCAACTCTCAACGCTCGACGCAACGGACTAAAAATTACAAGTCAACTATGCACATAAATATAATATAATATTTAAATAATTCTTATAATTATTTAATATATTATATTTATATTTAAACCGTCGGTAAACAAAGAGCCAAACTCCTCTGAGCTGTAAAAGTAAACTCCGCGACTCGCGGAGTTTGAAGGCCAAAAAGGCCGCGAGTCGCGGAGCCCCCAGTTTTGAAACTCCCTATAAAGCAAACCGAAATCTGATCATTTTCATCATCTTTTTTCTCCTCATTCATACGATATATTTATATTTATAATTTATATTTTAATTTTAATTTTAATTCTAATTCTAATAATAAGGGTATGTTAGCGAATATTGTAAGGGTGTAAGTCGAAATTCTATCCGTGTAACGCTACGCTATTTTTAATCATTGTAAGTTATGTTCAACCTTTTTACATTAATGTCTCGTAGCTAAGTTATTATTATGCTTATTTAAAACGAAGTAATCATGATGTTGGGCTAATTACTAAAATTGGGTAATTGGGCTTTGTACCATAATTGGGGTTTGGACAAAAGAACGACACTTGTGGAAATTAGACTATGGGCTATTAATGGGCTTTATATTTGTTTAACTAAATGATAGTTTGTTAATGTTAATATAAAGATTTACAATTGGGCGTCCCTATAAATTACCATATACACTCGATCGGACACGATGGGCGGGGTATTTATATGTACGAATAATCGTTCATTTAACCGGACACGGGAATGGATTAATAGCCACTAGAATAATTAAAACAGGGGTGAAATTATGTACAAAGGACACTTGGTATAATTGATAACAAAATATTAAAACCTTGGGTTACACTCAGTCGACATCCTGGTGTAATTATTAAACAAAGTATTAAAATCTTGTTACAGTTTAAATCCCCAAATAGTTGGAATATTTAACTTCGGGTATAAGGATAATTTGACGAGGACACTCGCACTTTATATTTATGACTGATGGACTGTTATGGACAAAAATCAGACGGACATATTAAATAATCCAGGACAAAGGACAATTAACCCATGGGCATAAAACTAAAATCAACACGTCAAACATCATGATTACGGAAGTTTAAATAAGCATAATTCTTTTATTTCATATTTAATTTCCTTTATTCTATATTTAATTGCACTTCTAATTATCGCACTTTTATTTATTGTTATTTAATCGCACTTTTAATTATCGTACTTTTTAATTATCGCAAGTTTATTTTATCGCACTTTTATTATTCGCAATTTCATTATCGTTATTTACTTTACGCTTAAAATTAAGTCTTGTATTTATTTATTATTTTACATTTGGTTTTAACTGCGACTAAAGTTTTAAAATCGACAAACCGGTCATTAAACGGTAAAAACCCCCCTTTATAATAATAATATTACTTATATATATGTTTGTATTTTTATAAAAGTAAACTAATATAGCGTTGAGCTTTGTTTAAAAAAGATTCCCTGTGGAACGAACCGGACTTACTAAAAAACTACACTACTGTACGATTAGGTACACTGCCTATAAGTGTTGTAGCAAGGTTTAAGTATATCCATTCTATAAATAAATAAATATCTTGTGTAAAATTGTATCGTATTTAATAGTGTTTCGTTGTACAATTTAATAGTATTATATACCACTCCGCTACCACATCAGTTTTCATCAATTACAAATGGCAGTAATCAAATCATATAATATGTTTGAATGGTAGATACAACCATAATAATTGATAAAGTTTGTTATGTAGGTTGCTAGTGGTTGATAGAAATATATTCGATCAGTACAAAAATCAAATTGCAGTTTCAACAAATTAGTACGACTGATGTTGATATATAACAAATTTGGGGATAGAAACAAGATAGAATACAGTTTGATTACGATGTGAATCTAATTCTTGTTTCTATTAATATAATACCGTAGTTTAATTAATTTAATTTAATTAATAAATATATTATTAGTACACATATACGAATTTATATAATATAATGTATCTGTATATATATATATATATATATATATATATATATATATATATATATATATATTTATATATTTATATCTTTGTATATATATTTGTATTTATATCTTTGCATGTATATATATGTATTTACCTATTATAATTAATCTTATTAATTAATAATATTACTTATGATAATAATACACTTAATATTATAATTAATAATAATAACAAAAATTTATATTAATATACTAGTAATAATAATAATATTATTATAAATGATAATGATAATATAATAATAATACTATAATAATTTATATATATCAAACTTCATAACTACATATATTAAAATAATACTGTTAATAATACTGGTTTTATTATTAATATTAATACTAAATATTGATAATAATAATAATAATAATAGAAGTAACAATACCATTATTATTATAACAACTATATTTTTAACTTGAACTTAGATTTACTATATTAATATTATAAGTTATCAATTATACCATAGTCTATATAATTGAATATTTATGCACTATTATAATATACATATAATAATCTATATACATAGAAATCATTTATATGTAAATTCATTTTAAATTACAACATAATTATTTTGTGCCTTAATTCACATATTTAATTTTAAATATTTACATTATATTTTAAAAAATTTAAATTATTATATATATACTTACATTTATATATATGGATATTTACTTATATAATGATTTACAAACAAATTGTTCGTGAATCGTCGGGAACAGTCAAAGGTCATTTGAATATATGAAACAGTTCACAATTTTTAAGACTCAACATTACAGACTTTGTTTATCGTGTCGAGATCATATAAAGATTTAGTTTAAATTTGGTCGGAAATTTCCGGGTCGTCACATTGTGTAACAAAAGCTGTAACTGGAGCATGTCAGAAACCCTAGAGTTAGGGTGTATAAATACAGCATCAAGATGCACTAAGTCCCCTTGACTTCACTTTGATGCCTTGATCAGCCACAACCCTTACTTAATGCAAAACACCACCTTTAGCCCTTGATCATCTAGACTTTAACCTGAAAAGTCTTAGAACCAAAGAATAAGAAAACAGAAAAATGTACAAGGTCCAAACTAAGATTGATATTTTAACAGGCACAAAGAGACTCCATTTCTTTATTAACCTTTTTCAGAAATTTTAATAATAAAAAATAGTAAAGGATAAGAAAATCCATACAGACTTAAATCAAGATTTAACGAGCATCACTTAAGACCAGAAACTTTCCTAGAAGCAAGCCTCTTACAAAACTTACTCAACGTACAGCTCATTAAAATGGGACATATGGTTCACATTTGCTCCAATTATGAAACTTAGATAATTAGTAGGCAATTTACCCACTTTACAAACTGATATCGTAGCACAATGCACCACCGCGCAACCCAAATACCAAGAATCTTGAGATTTGCCTACGTTTATACAAAGACCAGTAGCCACGTAAAACACATTGAGCACCATGATTTAATAAATTAGTCGATACTCAAATTTTTAAACGAAAACAAGTGCAAAACGTTATAAATTACAGGAATTTTTAAATTAGAGTACATTCAATCAGATGTGAATATTGATGTAGATTTAGGTTGTTGGTCCGATTTAGGATCTTTAACAACATTATACGAGCAAGATCAAAGACGGAAGAGATAAAAACATGATGAATCAAAGTAAATAACTATAATTGAATAATTGTTACACTTACATGAATGATTAAACAGAGAAACATTGGTTCCCAGAGGAGATCGAGCATGATCTCCCCTTAGCAGTGGATCGCCTAACACGGCTCTCTCAATTAGGGTTTAGACTATTATCTCTTAACCCTAAAGAAATCATAAACCGGTATTTATAGGCAAACTAGCATTAACCCTAATGGACCTCACTCACACGAATAGGCCTCTGAACATTATAGCCCAACAGTTACATATGCTCATGTAACTGACCAGTTTCATGCGTATACATCAACTAGGTGTACAATGTAATAATAAACGTTATTCACCCAGCAACGGCCATACAAATATGCATCACAAATTCCCCCTTGGACGTTACTGGCGAATTATTATAAACACCTCTTGCAATCTTCAGTCAATCTGTGCAGTAGTACCGTAATCTTATGAATCAAAAGCTCCATCAAAAGTCTTTCAGAGTACATTAAAAATAAAACTTCGAACATCAATGTTTCCGTTCATTGAAGTCGAAATGCTAATTGTCATCATGTAGTTTCTTCCAATTTCACTTGTACGTGTTACCCATAGTACCAACGCAGCCAGATTCCCCCTAAGACTGAGCTAAGATCCCTATCGACATCTCTGATAAAATCTTCAAACAAACCGACTCTCTCAGAATCATAAACTGTAGAATCTTCCCCCTCACTGCTAGCTGTATCCTATTAAACACTGTAGCAATAACGTGTTCATCATGACTTGCTTCTTGTAAAGGCAAAATATGTAGAAGAGTCCAATCCACAATTAATAATTCAAATAAGTCTTTATTGCTATCAAACTCGCCAAAGAAAATCAATTTGTTATCTCATGATCGCGAAATATCAACCTCAGTTCATTCCACAAAGCGGAACTGGAATAAACGTATTCCCTCCATGAAACGGAATATCGAGGTGGAGAATAATAAATGTTGTTGGCCCATAAATAGTCGTATGCTTCTGACTACCCCACAATAATATCTCAAAACCAAGTGTTTCCGTACTCACTTACTAAATAAGTCTAACGGACAATGAGGTTGTCCATTAAATCTGTACATTATTTCTTTACTGAATAATACGATAGAAAGGTTTTGTGAAAATAATGAATAATTAACATTAAGGACCTTGGATGAATAATTTACGAAAGATGAGGACCAAAGATATAAAATTTTGAAACTTTAGGGACCAAAATTGTAATTTTTTCAAACTTTAGGAGCTGAAAATGAAACTTTCAGAAAGATGAGGGATTAAAAACGAAAATTTTGAAAAAGTTTCAAAAATGTTGCACTGGTAATCCCTGTAGTTAACATCCGTTAGAGATTTAACGAGGAAAATTAACAGCTGTTAAACATTGATGGGTGTGGTAGTGACTCGGATCCGGGTCGAATACCGGTCAGATCATTCCTGGATCCGAATCTATGGATCTGGTAAATGGGTTGCTCATGAATGCATGTGGTTTTATGGTTGAAATATGATATAATAATAATATTAAATATTAATATTAAATAATGTTTTATAGCATGCTAGAAGATAAGGGGAACAAAAGATGACATGTGTGGGTCCTAGCTCGTTAAAGTTCCCCATAATTACCAAAACTGCCACCACTGGTTCTTGTTTCTTCTTCATCCCTTTAAACCTTATGAAACCCTAACTGAAACATACTAAATTCATCAAATCTTCACCAAAATTCATGATAATTTGCAGGAAGCACAATTAGGACCCGGTAAACATTAACCGTTTCTCAGATTTTTCAAACAAACACCCAAAATTGCAGAATCAATTGATGTCACGTCCAAAAATTCGTAATAAGAAAAATTGATAACTCAATGAATACTACGAATCTGAGATTTTACATACGCATCCACGAGATGATTTTCAACCTTTCTATTTAAACGATTTTTCTTAATTCGATCTACACCTCAAAAACCCATAAAAAGTCAACAAAAGTCAACTATGAGATCTAAAAACGAATTTGCAGCAAAATTAACGTCTTTTACCTTTGATCCAATCACGAGCTCGGTTGTACCAGCTCTGATACCAATTTTTTTCCAATTTAGGACCTTTAACAACATTATAGGAGCAAGATCAAAGACGGAAAAGATAAAAACATGATGAATCAAAGTAAATCACTATAATGGAATAAACGTTACACTTACATGAATGATTAAACAGAGAAAGATCGGTTGCCAGAGGATGTAATAACCCGTATTTTTCTGTTTACCTTCTGTTTATTTATTTTAACGTCTGCTATTTAATTATAACATCTCTCGTTTACTCTAGCGTATTGAAGATAATTCCTAAAGTTAATTCACGCACCCGCTTTTAAACTCGAGGGACTATTTGTGCCAAATGACTAAACTTGACCAATTAGGTCAACTAGTCAACTATTAGTTCACAGTAATTGAACTATGAACACCAGACTCTTAATAGAACAATGAATATGAATTATAAGAACAGACAATTGAGAGAACACGAATTGAAAATATATGAAAGACAAAGTATTTCGTGCAAAAAGATACATCATCATAATGAACCGTACCCCTATTTATACAGAGTTAAACCAAATCTTGAAGATTTGGTTTCCTAAACTACTTGACTAAAACTTAGGAAAAGATAAACTTAAAACTAATAAATATTCTAAACAATGCAAAGTTTATCTTCTAGAGATAACACAGAATCAAAACACAATCTTCTTAATATTTAAACAAATCTCCAGAATTTTCCATAGCTTAATCATCAAGTAATCAAAACGTTGACTTTATCAAAATCTGCAACTTCAGACTCTAGGACTCCAGACTCTAACTCCTGCAAAACACTTTGACTCATCAGATCATTTTTCCAACAATCTCCCCCTATCTGATGATGTCAAAATCACCTGTTCACCTATTCCTTCAGTTTTGCATACTCCCTTTCAATCAATTTGCACTTGCTCTTCATAGACTTGAAACTCTTCAACATAGAAAGCTTACTGTACAAGTGCTTCACCAATTTAACTCTGAAGGGATGAGTCTGCTCTGTCACACATCTAGTCAACAACCCAAGCAACAATTCAATACCTGCTCCTTCAAATTGATCAACTCTTATCATCATTCTTTGATTACCAGTTGTTTTGAACATTAAAGCATCTAAATACTTGACATAACTATCATCAACAAACTCTAGATGCTCTGTAACAGAATACCTTTCTACATGACCTTTAACTCTCCTCTCCTTCATCTCTAACTCAAACATACCACAAAATACTTCATAATCTTTGAAACTTATAAACCCTTCTTCAAATACTAAGTGTACCAAACTAGATACCCTCTTCAATACTTCTTGCACTATAGCTTGATCATCTGCACACTCCTGGATACACACAGCTAACCCTTTTCATTCACAGAACCCTAAACGAACAATTTGGTTCAACTTAACTCTTAACCTCCTATCAGAAAAATGTGTCATAGTTAACAAAAAAGTTACACCTTCAAGCTCTGATTTATCAATCTCAACCTTGACCACATCCCCTGCATACCTTCTGAATTTAAATCTTTTATTCATCTGAACCCTTAATTTATCTTGCATAGCAGCAACAACAGTAGCATTCTCCTGATCATTACCAACACCACCTGTTTGAGTATGACTAGCAACCACCTGAGTTTCAACCATTTGAGTATCATCACAAACAATCACTTGAGTTTCACCAACAATCACTTGAGTTTCAACTCTATCAGCATCCTCCCCCTGAATCTGTTGCTCCCCCTCAACCTGAGCTCTATTTGATGACTCCCCCTCAATACCTTCACCATCTAACCTTTTTCTTTTCTCCCCCTTTTTGACATCATCCACAGAGAGAGTAGACAAAAACTTCCAAATTTCAGCTTGTTGTTCTTGGAGTGTCTTAACATCAGAAGCAAAACCTGTAAAACATTGCCTGATTTCATCAACACCTTCCAACCTCTTCTCTAAAGCATCCAATCTATCACCAATATCTGTTACACCCACTGTATCATTAGAACCACCCAAACCCTGCATATCCCCTACCATCCTCCTGACCTCCATCAACTCATGTTTAGAAACAAAATTATTATTCAAGTGGAGATTAATTTTATCAAATTGAGACTGCATACCCAAAAGTTTGTCATCAAACTTCTTAGTCAGAGTAGTCAAAGCCTGATGCAGGCCAACCACATTGACTGGTGCCTCAGCCTGTGAAGGGGAGCCAATGTTTAGGGGTAAAGTTTGCATGTCCTCACAACCTTCCTGGTGATAAGTAGGGCGATCGCTGGACATAGAAGGGTTTGAGACCTGTATTTCATCCTGTAACATGGATGAAACATTGGCAGCCTATGCTAGCAAGTGTAAGGATTGGATATTTGGAAAGAGGAGTGGCAGACTTGTGTCTGAGGTAACTGTAGGTTTAGCCATTGAAACTGGAGTATGAATTTGGTTTGATGAGTCCAGGATTGGGACTTCTTGAATTAAGTTAACTGAGGGGGTTTTCTCAGCAACTGTAATGTGGGAATCTAAGCTTACTAACCTAGTTGGTTCAGGTTGGGTCAAAGTACTCCCCTCACCAACCTCTAGCAGAGGTGATGGAGTTGTACTTGTAGCACCTTGCCTAATAGATTTTTGATGTGAATCCATGGGTGCTGAATCAACTAAGTTTTCAAGTATGTGAACATTCTCATTATGAGCTGGTGAACTCATAAGGTTGGTTGATGGAGTAATTTGTTCAAGAGCAGTGGGAGAAGGTGGGTTTGAATTAAGTGGGATTTCCACATTCATCCCTTCAGCCTGCTCAGTTTGTTGAACATCATGGGGTGGAGTAACTGGGGGGTAGAATCTGATTGCTCAGACTCTATGATTGGTTGATCAATATTGTGATCTTCTGCAGATCCTAATTGCTCAGACCCTGCAGGAGATGCCCCTTCAGATCTTGATTGCTCAGGAGCTATAGGTTGATCAGGTTGGTCAGGTTGACCAATGTTGACCCATTGCAGCATTGCTGGAGTGAGGGCAACTTCATTATCATTGTTGATATGACTATGAAACATTCTTGAACTGCATTCAGGAAAAGCTGTATACTCATACACTCTTAACACCTTTAGACCATCATACAAACCTCTATGCATAGCTTGTTCAATCATTAGACTCAAAACCCTTCTAAAAGGAACATTATGATCCCTAGGTTTTTTCTCAGTAAGAACCAACAACTCATTAAAATACAAGCGAGCAAAATCAATGTTTCTTCCTGTCACTATGGCATGAAACAAACAAGCTTCAAAATCATTGATCTCTGTCAAGCTTCCACTCTTAAAACTCAAACTTCTCACAACATTAGATAACATAAACATCCACCGAGGTGTAAACATGCTAGTCTTAACAGTTGAATCAGTCAACGGTTGACCAACTAAATTAAAACTTAACTTTGCAGCAGACTTAGAAGGTGTTTTAACAAAATTGTCTCGCATAGGTAAATTCAAAGCTAACCTCAAGTGATTCTCAGTAAGAACAAGAGTATTGTTACCATTACGATATGTGCCTGTGAGTGTTCGTGCCTCCCTGTCACCAACACATGTATACCAAAATTCAGCAAGCAATTCTGGAAACATCGTTGTTGTTTTGAAGAATGCGACCTTCAATGGATGATTGTGCATAAACTGAGTCAACTCCTTGTATCCTTCGTTAGCAAAATTCTCTGGAATTGAATCACAAGCAACTCGGTTATTAGCAGAAACCATAACATCCTTATTACCTTTAATCTCTGTAGCACGAATCATGTTTGCTGTGGGGACAAGGACGAAGGGAATGTACTTTGATCGAGCCATTACGTTTGATGAAACAAAGGGTTTTGAAAATTGAGGGAATTTTGAAGAAGATGATCGAAAGAGGGATTAGGGTTTGAAAACTTAAATCGATTTAAAGAGGAGGAAGGATATTTATATCCTGACAAAATTTCAAAAAATTTACTTTTAACCCTCAAAATAAATTACCGATTACCCCCTTGTAAAATAATCCTTTTTACTAAAGAAAAGAAATATTTTAAGAATTAAATAAGGAAACAAATATACACCAAAAATACACTAGGAGAGTAAATCTTTCCAGACTCTGAATAATTTGATGTTACCCAGACTCTGAAAACAACGTAATCCAGACTCTTTTTTTTTTTTTTTTTTTTTTTACAACAACAGTTTAGAGAGTATCTTCACTTGTCAACATTTCAGTTGATGGATTTAACATTCCAAGTTGTTCAAGAAGATAAAAATGCCTCTCCTCAGGAAGTGCCTTAGTAAAAATATCTGCCAATTGATCTTTAGTACCAATATGCTTTAAAACCACTTTGCCTTTCTCAACACAATCTCTTATAAAATGATGCCTGATCTCTATATGCTTGGTCCTGGACTGAAACACTGGATTCTCTGTAATAGCAATAGCACTCTCATTATCACACATTATTGGAGTTTTGGTCAATGTTAACCCAAAATCCAAAAGTTGATGTTGCATCCAAAGTAACTGAGCACAACAACTTCCTGCAGCAACATATTCAGCTTCTGATGTGGACGTGGCCACCGAATTCTGCTTTTTACTAGTCCAGCTGACCAATTTTCTACCTAGCAATTGACATCTACCAGAAGTGCTCTTTCTGTCTAATTTACAACCTGCATAGTCTGCATCTGTGTAACCAATTGGATCAAACCCTGAGTCTTTAGCATACCAAAGACCCAGGTTAGGGGTACCTTTTAAGTACCTAAAAATTCTTTTCACAGCTTTATAATGAGACTCCTTAGGATCTGACTGATAACGTGCACACATACATGTAGCAAACATTATATCAGGTCTACTAGCAGTTAAATATAACAAAGAACCAATCATACCTGTATAGGTTGATTGACAAGTGGGTTTTCCAGACTCATCTTTATCAAGTTTTTCAGAAACACTCATTGGAGTTCTTAAAGAGGAGCAATTTTTAAAACCATATTTAGTTAACATATCAGAAATGTAATTACTTTAGTTAATAAAAATACCCTTATGACTCTGCTTTATTTGTAGTCCAAGAAAATAGTTTAGAATACATAAATTACTCATTCTATATTCTTTAGACATTATGTCTGAAAACCATTTTCTCAAAATTGGATTAGTAGACCCAAAAATAATGTCATCAACATAAATTTGAACAAGTAACACATCACCTTTCTCCTTTTTGATGAATAAAGTTTTGTCAATAGCCCCTCTAGAAAATTTCTTTTCTAGAAGAAATGTTGACAAAGTATCATACCAGGCTCTGGGAGCTTGCTTCAGACCATACAAAGCTTTCTTCAACTTGAAGACATGCTTGGGAAACTTCTTACTCTTGAAACCAGGAGGTTGCTTCACATAAACCTCTTCTTGCAATTTACCATTTAGAAAAGCACTCTTTACATCCATTTGGAACACCACAAAATCTTTATCTGAAGCATATGCCAGAAACAATCTAATAGCTTCAATTCTAGCAACAGGAGTAAATGTCTCATCATAGTCTATACCTTATTCTTGTCTATACCCTTGAGCCACTAACCTTGCTTTATTCCTAACCACAATACCATCTTTGTCAACCTTGTTTCTGTAAACCCATTTAGTACCAATTGCAGTTTTACCATCAGGTTTTGGAACCAAATCCCATACATCATTCCTTTCAAACTCTACCAACTCTTCAGTCATAGCTTCAACCCAATCATTGTCAGCCAATGCTTCATCTACTTCTTTGGGTTCAATGAGTGAAAGAAAATTAGAAAAGAAACAATAGTTTGCAATGGCAAAGTCTGACACAGGTGTCTGAGAAGAACCAGGTTTAGGCAACCCAGTAGGATCTACAACATAATCTTCAAGATGCTTTGGAGGAACTATGTTTCTAGAAGATTTTCTGATAGAAACAACAGGAACCAAGGTGTTATTAGGTGATTGATCACCTTCTTGAATAACAACAAGCTCATCTTCTTGTTGAACTTCTTCTGTATGAGAATTATCTGCAGAATCATTTTTCAACCTAGACAAATCAGGTTCATCTGACTCAGACTCTGAATCCAGAGTCTGAACACTGTTTCCAGAAATTAAATTTGACAATTCACCAAGTGCAGATTGCTCAGAGCTGGATGACTGATCCATTTCTATGGAACTTTCATCAAAAGAAACATTAATGGATTCTTCAATCTTCATTCTCCTCTGATTATATAATCTATAAGCTTTAGATACAGAAGAATATCCCATAAACACACCTTCATCAGATTTTGGCCTCATCTTTTCAAGCTGATCTCTTTGATTCAAAATATAGCACTTACATCCAAATACATGGAAGTAATGAATAGTAGGTATCTTTTTATGATATAGCTCATAGGGAGTTTTGCCATGTTTCTTCACAATCAAGGACCTGTTTTGAGTATAACAAGCTGTATTAATAGCTTCTGCCCAGAATCTGAGTGCAACATTTGATTGGCATAGCATAGTTCTGGCTGCTTCGATAAGTGTTCTATTTCTTCTTTCAGCAACTCCATTTTGTTGTGGAGTTCTAACAGCAGAGAAATTTTGACCAATTCCAGACTCTTCACAAAAGTCAATTAAAGTAACATTTTTAAACTCAGTGCCATGATCACTTCTCAATTACTTAACAAGAACACCTTTTTGAACCTGCTCTCTCTTGATTAAATTGATGATTTCTTCAGGAGCATCACTTTTTGCAGCTAAGAAAATAACCCAAGTAAACCTAGAATACTCATCAACAATTACCAGAGTATATCTTTTCCCACCCAGACTACTAGTGTTCATTGGACCAAACAGATCCATGTGTAGCATATGAAGTGGATCACTAATAGTAGCTAGAGTTTTTGAGGAAAACTTTGTTTTGGTCTGTTTACCCATAATACAAGCAGAACAAGGTTTATCTTTCTTGAAAGATTGTTGAGGCAAACCTCTAACAAGCTTCTTTTTGGAAAGCTCATTAATGTTTTTGAAATTGAGATGAGACAACCTTTTGTGCCAGAGCCAATTAATTTTAGGAACAGTCTGAGAATACATACATGTTTCAATTCCAACATCAACATAATCTAGATCCAGCATATACACATTTTGAACTCTCCAGGCTACAAGTGTTGGCCTTCCTTTTGGATCATAAATAATACCAGCTTTCTTTCTTATTCTAATCTCACAATCTTCATCAGCAATCTGACTCACACTTAGCAGATTATGCTTCAACCCTTCAACTAAAGCAACTTTCTTAAATGAAACACTTCCAGCTTTAACAGTACCATAACCAATAGTCTTTGCAACAGAATTATCACCATATCTTACAGAAGGACCTTTTTCTTCAACAAACCCTACAAGATGCTCTTTGCATCCAGTCATGTGTCTTGAGCATCCACTATCCAGATACCACATACTACCCTGCTACACAAGACACAAACAAAGAAAAATGATTAGTTGTTAAGGGGAACCCACTTTTCAGTGGGTTCGGTTGGAGTGCTCTTCACTCTCCAAACAAAAGCTTTGTTTTCAATCCAAATCAACTTGTCCTTAACAGATTTTAAGACACTTTCACAAACTTTAGGTTTCCATACCTTTTCAATTTTCTCAGGAAAACAAGATGTTCTTTTAACTAAAGGTTTTTCTTGACTCTTGATTTTTTTATTGAGTTTTGAAATTTTTCTTTTGAGTTTTTGGATAGTCTTTGCTTGTTTTGACCTTCTTTTAGTTGACCTTATTGGATCTGGACAAGTGTCACTATCAGAGGATGATTCAGAATCACTTTTGCTACTTGACTCTTGGGTGTCAGACTCTAGGTCAGAACATACACTTTCACTTTTAGAGACTAAACTATTAGAGTCTGAGGATTTCAAGAGTTCAGACTCTAGTGGATTTCTGCATTCTAGTATTATAGTCTCTGAGGGTTCAACAGGATCTAATGATCTTACAAATGCATTAGTTAAAATCTTTTTGTCACCATCAAATTTTACAAAAGTGTCCGGTAAAATGTCAGGTTTGAATACACTAGGATCAACTTCCACATTACTGTTTAATATGTAGTTTTCACCTAGTATAGCCTTGACATCATTTGGAATTTGTTTGGCAATAGCATCAGAATTCTTTTTGGAAGATACACACCAAGATTTACAAATTGTTTTATAATATTTTGACCTTTTAATTGATCTTCCTAATTCAGTATTTAACCTTTTTGTTTCTTCTGTGTATGCCATTTTATAGGTGTCAAGTTCTGCCTCACATTCTTTTAATTCTTTAATTTTAGCATCTTTGTTTTCGATGATGTTTTTAAGATCAAAAATTTGTGTTCTTAACCTATCAATATCTTCTAAGCACCACTTAAAGTCAAGTAACAAATACTGAAACATTCTCACTTTTTCATTATCAAGATAGTTTACAAAATTTTGTACCTTATAGGCTGAAACTTTATTACAAGTAGAGTCTTTATCCATCTTTTCAATAGCTTTCAAATCTTCCTCAAACTTGCTAGAACCACTATCACTTTCAGTTATAGCCATAAGACACTTATCTTCTTCCTCATCAGATGATGAATCTTCATCCTCCCATGCTTCTGTGTACAAAGCCTTCTCCTGATCTTTGTTCTTTGACTTTTCTGCTTCACTCTTCAACTTCATGTACTTGAGCTTATACTTTCTGGCCTTGTCAACAGACTTGTTGGTATTTGAACCTCCTTCACTCTTAGACCAGCAATCTGCAGCTATGTGACCTATCTTGCCACACTTAAAACATTTAGCTTTCTTTGGATCAAAAGTACTCTTACCTTTACCCTTCTTATAACCAAACCTTTTCTGCTCAATCCTTTGAGTCAAAAGAGCCACCTGCCCTTCCAGATCTTGAATCTCCTCATCTTCATCAGAATCACTATCATCATCAGAAGTTTCATCACTTTCAGATTCAACCTTGCTAGAATAACTGGAGAATAGTTGCTTATTCTTCTTTGTGGTAGCCACCAATGCAGCTTCTGGATCTTTAACAACCTTCTTAGCATTAATCTTGTTCTTTAATTGTGTTTCTTCAAAATTTGATAGTATGCCAAACAGCTCACTTAATTCATAGTTGTCTATCTTCTCAGTGATTACCATGGATGTAATCACAGACTCAAAATTTGAAGGTAACAATTCAATGAACTTTTGACACAATACCTGTTGTGTTTTCTCTACGCCAACACTTCCAAGATCATTAATTAGAACCTGAAATCTTGAATGGAGATCACTCAAAGATTCTTTAGGCTGAGCAGCAAAGTTTTCATAACATCTTATCAGATTCTTCTTCTTCTTCTGAGTCTTAACAACTGTGACTCCTTCATAGTCATTAAGCAAAAGATCCCACATAGCTTTTGCAGTTTTGGCATGACTTATCTTTCTAAGAATCGGAACAGTAACAGCATTGCCTATAATACTCCTTATCTTGCTATCAAGCTTGAATTTTATGGCTTGTGCTTCACTCCATCTATCTCTTGGAGTTTCACGAAAATAAGCAGGTTGTGCAGCAACAGTATCTGTGGCAGGAACAGCTTCAACCATTGCACCAGGTATAATAGGTCCTGTTGTGAGGACTTGCTCAGCATCTTCATGAATGGAACCCAGAAACCAAAGAACTTTCAGTTTCCATGTTGCAAAGTCTGTGCCATCGAATATTGTCACACCTTTTCCAGCCATAACTGGGGTTGGAATGGTACTGGTAGACATCTAGATCAATATATGGATCGTTTTAAAAGATTACCAAGTTGGATTTACACCTTTCCCGCTCTGATACCAGTTATTAGTTCACAGTAATTGAACTATGAACACCAGACTCTCAATAGAACAATGAATATGAATTATAAGAACAGACAATTGAGAGAACACGAATTGAAAATATATGAAAGACAAAGTATTTCGTGCAAAAAGATACATCATCATAATGAACCGTACCCCAATTTATACAGAGTTAAACCAAATCTTGAAGATTTGGTTTCTTAAACTACTTGACTAAAACTTAGGAAAAGATAAACTTAAAACTAACAAATATTCTAAACAATGCAAAGTTTATCTTCTAGAGATAACACAGAATCAAAACACAATCTTCTTAATATTTAAACAAATCTCCAGAATTTTTCATAGCTTAATCATCAAGTAATCAAAACGTTAACTTTATCAAAATCTGCAACTTCAGACTCTAGGACTCCAGACTCTAACTCCTACAAAACACTTTGACTCATCAGATCATTTTTCCAACATCAACCCACCTCCCCACCACTCATTTCCACCTCCCACTTCTTCTTCCATTATGCTACTTCCACTTTTTGCTCCATTTTCTTCAAATCAAATATTCATCATCTAAATTCAAACTAGGAAGCTAACATTAAAACAAATTACATATTTGTGATCTACAACTCAAGACCTTTAATTTGGTACCAATTTCATTACTTGGGGTAAGCTTTTCAAAAACTCTAGATTTCTTGTTCTTGGTGTTCTTGACTAATAAAACTGTTAGTTAGTGTCTATGACTCAAGTCTAACATGAATATGTGAATTATTTGCTTGTTCTTGTCATTTTGGTGTAACTAGCATGAACTTGAAAAATTACTATTTTAATCTTGATTTTTGGTTGATTAAATGTTGTTATATGTTAAAGTTCATGTATTAAATGTGTTACTAGCATCATTAGCTTCAATTTGATGTGTAGGTTGACTTGGAAAACTTCACTAACATGATTATTGAATTTGTGATTCTTGGTTAGGGTTTAGTAGGCTTAAATATGAATTTTGATGCATTAACGCTATGAGATGTTGTTGGTAAGTGTTTAGTTGTATTGTATGCGTAATTACCTACGAAACGGTGTATTATATGTGTGTGTTAAGTTCCCGAATCAACATTTGCATTTATGAGCTTGAAACATTAAATGATGAACATTCAATGATCATTCGACGAGGATTTAGTTATTGTAAATGATGGATTTGGTTAATGATATGTGTTTAGTTGTATTTCTCGTTAAAATACCTTTCTAACGATGTATGGTATGCATTTTGAGTGTTTTCGGTTCATAAGTTGTGTTTGAATGAAGTTTGGTTCGTGCACTTAACAAAATTCAGCAACAGCACCTGAAACCAGGGGCCTCGCGATCGCGAGCCCTGATGTGCACAAAATCTCGCGATCGCGAGATTTTGTCTGTCCCAAATATTTTTGTGTTTTTCACAATTCCAAACCCGCTTACTCGCAACTCCGATTAACATGAAACTTGGCCAACATGCTTATATATGACTACATTTTTATGTACAATAGTCGGATACCCGACCCGACCCCGTCGATGTTGACTTTGACTTTGACCAAGTTTGACTTTTAGTCAAACATAACCAAAGACTTATGTAATCGTTCTAACTTGCTTTTATATTTATATCTTGCATGAAACTTGACAACTTGACTCACATGCTATATAATCGAGTCGTAACGAGCCATAGGACTAATTGAACAACTTTGATCGACTTCGTATTTTACCGATATTGATACAGCCTATTGTTTAGGTCAAGACTAGCATTCGTTCTTACACACGTTTACTTTGTGAAGTACCTTTATACTCGTGCACTCAAGGTGAGATCATAGTCCCACTTTTACTCTTTTACACTTATACTTGGGATGAGAAAACATAAACGTTTCGTTTTACAAAGTGAACACAAGTACGAAAACAAACATTCTACGTACGAGTTAGAACAAAAAGCCTCAATTCAATTATCATTAGTTACACTTGTAGGGTGTAAGCGAGAACTTATGTTGTGTGGATCCATACGGGTTTGACAAAACCTCATTCGGATGGTTACTACCGTTGGCGGATGAAATGTAATTTTGAGTATAGTGTAGTTCTAACACTATGATACCTAGGTTCGTATACAGTTAAGTCTTGATAATTGGGTGCTCGTGATACAACAACTTTTAGAATGGTTTACTATTATTTCAACGATATAAATCTTGTGGTTCAATATAACATACTTACTAAACCTATGATTTCACCAATTTTTCGTTGACAGATTTTCTATGTTTCTCTCAGGTCCTTGCATGCTAAGTGGTACACGCTTCTGCACACTATTTTGATACTTGCTTGGTTTTCGAGTATACATGCATACATGGAGCGTCTTTTGACTTTATTTATATTGTGTCGCATAAGTTTCATTTGTACTTAAACGTTGTAACGTAACTAGTTGTCGAACTACTTTTATAAACCTTGAAACATCCTTATATTTGAAATGAATGCGACATATTTCGGTCAAACTTTGTTTTAAAGACTTATGACCACGTAACGGGATCTAAGTTGACGGTGCCGTCAATAGCGATTTTTGTAGTGACCCGAACTTTTCCATGTTTATATATATTAAATGAAATTGTCATTTACATGATTAAGTGTTTCCAACATGTTAAGCAATCAAACTTGTTAAGACTTGATTAAGTGAAATAGATTTCATATAGACAATTGACCACCCAAGGTGACTGGTGATTCACGAACGTTAAAACTTGTAAAAACTACATGATGTTATATATATGGATATATATATATATATATATATATATATATATATATATATATATATATATATATATATATATATATATATATATATATATATAGTTAACATGTTATTATGATAAGTAAACATATCATTAAGTATATTAACAATGAACTACATGTGTAAAACAAGACTACTAACTTAAAGATTTCGAAACGAGGCATATATGTAACGATTATCGTTGTAACGACATTTAATTGTATATATATCATATTAAGATATATTAATACATCATAATATCATGATAATGTAATAATTTAACATCTCATTTGATATAATAAACAATGGGTTAACAACACTTAACAGGATCGTTAACCTAAAGGCTTCAAAACAACATTTACATGTAACGACTAACGATGATTTAACGACTCAGTTAAAATGTATATACATGTAGTGTTTTAATATGTATTTATACACTTTTGAAAGACTTCAAGATACTTATCAAAATACTTCTACTTAACAAAATACTTACAATTACATCCTCGTTCAGTTTCATCAACAATTCTACTCGTATGCACTCGTATTCGTACTCGTACAATACACAGCTTTTAGATGCATGTACTATTGGTATATACACTCCAATGATCAGCTCTTAGCAGCCCATGTGAGTCACCTAACACATGTGGGAACCATCATTCCCAACTAGCATGAAATATCTCATAAAATTACAAAAATATTAGTAATCATTCATGACTTATTTACAAGTAAACAAAATTACACATCCTTTATATCTAATCCATATACCAACGATCAAAAACACCTACAAACACTTTCATTCTTCAATTTTCTTCATCTAATTGATCTCTCTCAAGTTCTATCTTCAAGTTCTAAGTGTTCTTCATAAATTCTATAAGTTCTAGTTTCATAAAATCAAGAATACTTCCAAGTTTGCTAGCTTACTTCCAATCTTGTAAAGTGATCATCCAACCTCAAGAAATCTTTCTTATTTACAGTAAGATATCTTTCTAATACAAGGTAATACTCATATTCAAACTTTGATTCAATTTCTATAACTATAACAATCTTATTTCGAGTGGAAATCTTACTTGAACTTGTTTTCGTGTCATGATTCTGCTTCAAGAACTTTCAAGCCATCCAAGGATCCTTTAAAGCTAGATCTATTTTCTCATTTCTAGTAGGTTTATACACAAAACCTGAGGTAGTAATGATGTTCATAACATCATTCGATTCATATATATAAAACTACCTTATTCGAAGGTTTAAACTTGAAATCACTAGAACATAGTTTAGTTAATTCTAAACTTGTTCGCAAACAAAAGTTAATCCTTCTAACTTGACTTTTAAAATCAACTAAAAACATGTTCTATATCTATATGATATGCTAGCTTAATGATTTAAAACCGGAAAACACGAAAAACACCGTAAAACCGGATATACGCCGTCGTAGTAACACCGCGGGCTGTTTCGGGTTTGATAATTAAAAACTATGATAAACTTTGATTTAAAAGTTGTTCTTCTGAGAAAATGATTTTTTCTTATGAACATGAAACTATATCCAAAAATCATGGTAAAACTCAAAGTGGAAGTATGTTTTTCAAAATAGTCATCAAGACATCGTTCTTTCGACTGAAATGACTACCTATTACAAAAACGTCTTGTAACTTATATTTCCGACTATAAACCTATACTTTTTCTGTTTAGATTCATAAAATAGAGTTCAATATGAAACCATAGCAATTTGATTCACTCAAAACGGATTTAAAACGAAGAAGTTATGAGTAAAACAAGATTGGATATTTTTTTTTATTGTTGTAGCTACGGGAAATATTGTAACAAATCTATATTAATCATATCCTAGCTAACTTATATTGTATTATACATGTATTCTAATATATTATGTAATCTTGGGATACCATAGACACGTATGCAAATGTTTTGACATATCATATCGACCCATCTATATATATATTATTTGGAACAACCATAGACACTCTATATGCAGTAATGTTGGAGTTAGCTATACAGGGTTGAGGTTGATTCCAAAAATATATATACTTTGAGTTGTGATCTAGCCTGAGACGTGTATACACTGGGTCGTGGATTGGGTCAAGATAATATATATCAATTTATTTCTGTACATCTAACTATGGACAACTAGTTGTAGGTTACTAACGAGGACAGCTGACTTAATAAACTTAAAACATTAAAACGTATTAAAAATGTTGTAAATATATTTTGAACATACTTTGATATATATGTACATATTTGTTATAGGTTCTTGAATCGACCAGTGGCCAAGTCTTACTTCCCGACGAAGTAAAAATCTGTGAAAGTAAGTTATAGTCCCACTTTTAAAATCTAATATTTTGGGATGAGAATACATGCAATTTTATAAATGTTTTACGAAATAGACACAAGTAAATGAAACTACATTATATGGGTGAATGATCGAAGCCGAATATGCCCCTTTTTAGCTTGGTAGCCTAAGAATTTGGGAAAAGACCCCCAAATTGACGCGAATTCTAAAGATAGATCTATCGGGCCCAACAAGCCCCATTCTGGAATTTGGAATGCTTTAGTACTTCGATTTTATCATGTTAATGTCGGTTATTCTATATGCATCTTGTTAATGTCGGTTACCAGGTGTTCACCATATGAATGATTTTTATCTCTATGTATGGGATGTATATTGAAATATGAAATCTTGTGGTCTATTACTATGATTTGATAATATATAGGTTAAACCTATAACTCACCAACATTTTTGTTGACGTTTTAAGCATGTTTATTCTCAGGTGATTATTAAGAGCTTCCGCTGTTGCATACTAAAATAAGGACAAGATTTGGAGTCCATGCTTGTATGATATTATGTAAAAACTGCATTAAAGAAACTTATTTTTGATGTAATATATTCTTATTGTAAACCATTATGTAATGGTCGTGTGTAAACGGTATATTTTAGATTATTATTATTTGATAATCTACGTAATGCTTTTTAAACCTTTATCGATAAAATAAAGGTTATGGTTGTTTTAAAAATGAATGCAGTCTTTGAAAAACGTCTCATATAGAGGTCAAAACCTCGCGACGAAATCAATTAATATGGAACGTTTATAATCAATATGAACGAGACATTTCAATTTTGGCGGGTCGCCACAGAGGAGATCGAGCATGATCTCCCCTTAGCAGTGGATCGCCTAACACGGCTCTCCTAATTAGGATTTAGACTATTATCTCTTAACCCTAAAGATCACATAAACTGATATTTATAGGCAAACTAGCATTAACCCTAATGGACCTCACTCATACGGATGGGTCTCTGAATATTATAGCCCAACAGTTACATATGCTCCTGTAACTGACCAGTTTCATGCGTATAACTAAGTGTACAATGTAATAATAAACGTTATTTGTCCAGCAACGGCCATACAAATATGCATCAACATAGGTTAAGTGGAAGATACAGAGGAATAGAACCTTAACAGATTTATTTACATTTAAAATCAAATTTATATCTTTTCATGCACGTTAGTTCTGTAAATTTGTCATATAACGTATTGTTTAACGTGCATGATACGGTTTTTAACTTTGTTTGTAAATAGTAATAATCTTAAACAACATAGTTTGTAAATAGTATGAATATTTTAATAACATTTATATGTAATTTACTTCGTATACGAGTATAAAAACCTTTTATTTTTAAATGTTTTAGAAGTCACGTACCTTTGTCCTTGTTGATTGAAATTAACCCTATATAACTATGTATATCTGTCTATCTATACATTATATAAAGCACGTGTCATTAAGCTGATGTATCAACTCCTCCTTTATTTTTGTCACGTGTCATTATATTGTTCTTCGCATCTATTTAATTGATTTTCTTAGATTAGGAAAGTATTCATATTCTAAATAAAATGCAATTAATTTAAATATCAAATTAAATAAAATAATATAAATATAAAAATGGAAGTAACAACTTCACATTTAAAGTTAACAAAAATATAAAATTAAATAATAATTTAAATTAAATAGATAAATAAAATAATATAAATATAAAAGTTAATATTGTTTAATCATATTCTACGTACAATACAATTACTTAAATATTAAATCACCTATTAGGAGTAATTTATACAAGTGTAAATTTATAAAAAAATATAAATATAAAAATAATAATTACTTAAATATTAAATATTATAATTATATTATACATTTGGTGTGTATCAATAACTAACGTAATCGTATACTAATTTATACAAGTGTCGTACAACGCACGAGCTCATAAAACTAGTAATTATATATATGTAATACGTATATATACATGATACGCCTGTAACAACTAATCATCCTGTGTTACGAATGTTATCATATGAAACGTCTTAATTGAGTTATACATCATTGCCATTAAATTTTTTTTTTTTTTTCTCTCTTAACATTAATCTGGTGTTACGTCGATATCGGCCGGTCAATATATAACCCTACAACAAACAATTTGCCCATGCGTTTTCACTAGTCAAATTAAATCAAAAAGGTATATATGTACCCACGAGGCCACAAGACTACTAAACAAGTACGAAAAAACCAAAAAAAAAAAAAACCACGTTCTATAAAAATTTGTTCACAAACACGGTCCTACACTCCTACTATAACACACACAAAAACCGTTCATGTGCATAGTATTTATCGAAGATGACAAAGGTCATAACAATAATTCTATCTATACTAAATATATCCTCAACAAAATCTTTATTTTTATATTTAAATGCACAAAGCAAAATAATATTTGGAGCTGAAAATAACCAACAAATACATAATAGCACGAATATGAGATATACAAGTTGAGTTGATAAGTTAATCATGTACTCTACTTTATAATAAAAGAAAAGAGAAGTCGTAAAGAGTGTACAGTCAACGCAAAAGTCAATGCCATCTCATCTCAATATGTACAAAGGCAAAAGCACTTAATCTTATGTAATCCTGTGTAATTATATAGTTAAATGGTAGTTAGAAGTTAGCTAGAGTTGTTAACACTAGTATATATAGCTTATTCTTTCATGTACTGTATTCTTCTTCTTAAGAGAGAAATTCAATACAACAACAATGGCAAATTGCCTAAATCTCAATTCATTTTATGGTATCAGAGCTGATTGCATCTAGCGATCATAATCAATTCATCATCAAACCTAATTCCGTACAATCAATCAATCAATCGATCATCCGATTATCAATCGTCATCTCAAAATCCCCAAAATTTTAATCCGTAACCTAATTTTGCAATCAACAATGGAAACTAATCAAATTAACACAAATTCGACTAATGAAGATCATACCTCACCTAATCATCCTCTCTTTCTACACCAGAATGATCATCCAGACCTACTTCTCATCTCGAAGAAACTTATAGGCTCAGACAACTACAGCTCATGGAAGCGATCTATGATGATTGCTTTGAATGCGAAGAACAAGCTTCAAATTGTAACAGGTGAGTTTGCTGAACCTGCAATTAGCTCAAACAGTAGAGCATTATGGGAGAGAACGAATGATATGATTATCTCCTGGATATTGAACACTATTACTGAACAAATCAGCAACTCGTTAAATTTTGTTAATACTGCTTGTGAATTGTGGAAAGAATTACAAGAACAGTATTCACAGTTAGATGGACATAGGATCTATCAACTCACAAATGACATCATCCAGCTTAAACAGAATCATTGCTCTATTGAAGTGTATTATCACAAGCTTAAGGGTTTCTGGGATGAATTAGATGCAATTGAAGCACCTTACAACTGTACTTGTGCCTGTATTTGTGAAAATGGAAGGGTAAACATAGAAAGGGAACAAAGAAAAAGGTAAATTCAATTCTTGATGGGACTTGATGAGTGTTACTCAAATATCAGAGGACAAATTCTTCTGATGCAGCCATTACCTAATGCAACAAAGGCTTACAGTATGCTTAGACAAGAGGAAAGACAAAGAGAGTCAATCATCACCAAACCAACCATTTCAGCTGCTTTAGCTACTTAAGGGAACTACCACAAATTTGTTAGTAACAATGCACCAAAACTGGGGTACAACAAGAATGCAATGGAAACTGGTTATCAAGCAAAGAAGAGCAGTTTCAAGAAAGGCATTTTTTGTGGAAATTGTGGTCTTGAAGGTCACATAAAGGAAGAATGCTACAAGATAGTTGGTTATCTAATGGGTCACCCATTGCATGGAAAGTACATACCAACACAGAAGTCAATGCAACCCACTAAGAGTGTCAATATGGTTACTGTCAATGAGACAAGTGCTGAGCTAGCCATGAATGCAAGAATGGATCAACTTCATAATCAACTAAATCAAATGATGCTAATGATGCAGAACAATCACAAAGGATCAGATACCGATGATCACATTGCTTCTACTTCGACTGCAGGTATACACAGATTAATAGCATCTCATATCTCATCACAAAAGTACAGATTTATTGCTTCACTTGTTTCACATGTTGAAAATGCTTGGATTGTGGATAGTGGTGCCACTGATCACATCTCAAACTCACTCACTAACATGTACAATATACAACCCTGCACCACACCTATTCTAGTCACATTACCAAATGGTCACAACACCTCTGTCACAAAGCTAGGTTCTGTCATCATCAATTCAAATATAACACTCCATGATGTATTCTACATTCCTAATTTCTCATACAACTTGTTATCTGTAAGTAAGCTAGGACAAAATCTACCTTTATCTATCTTTTTTACACCTTTATCATGTTATTTTCAGGACCACAACAAGAGGATTGCTCATGGCACCCTTTGTAATGGTCTTTATGTCATTCAACAAACAAAGCCAATGTCATCTCATACTGCTCATCAACTCTCTTCCTCAACAATGACACCAGCTGACTACTCAGTGTGGCACTCCAGACTTGGACATCCATCTATTCAAGTCATGAAAACCATTAAACATTTACATTCTGTAATAAAGTGTAATGATACACCAAGTGCATGTAGTATTTGTCCTTTGTCCAAACAAACTTCACTACCTTTTCAAATTAGCACTTCACGCTCTACTTCTTTATTTTCACTCATTCACATTAACATGTGGGGTCCATACAAACACACCACCATGAATCACTGCAAATACTTCCTAACTATTGTAGATGACTACTCTAGGGCTATATGGACTTACATACTTCCTAGCAAACACCATGCCACATCTCATATTAAAATGTTTCATGCTTATATCGAAAATCATTTTAACACATCAATCAAAACAGTAAGAACAGACAATGGTTCAGAGTTTATCAATCAATCCTTAACTGACTTCTTTCAATCAAATGGCATTATACATCAAACAAGCTGTCCCTACACACCTCAACAAAATGCTAGGGTTGAAAGGAAACACAAACAACTCCTAGAAATTGCAAGGGCTCTTAGGTTTCAATCTAATATTCCAATACATCTCTGGGGCTACTGCATTCTCACTGCAACCTATCTAATAAACAGATTACCCACAAAACCACTTCAACACACAAAAGTCCCTATGAACTTGTTTACAATCAACCACCTGACATTTCTCACCTTAGAATAATAGGGTGCAAAGCTAATGCCCATCAACACACACCAGATAAGTTTGAGTCAAGATCCATACCCTCTGTACTAATAGGATACCCTACAACTCAAAAAGGATACACTCTTTACAATCTTGACCAGCAGACATGTAACTTTTGATGAAACAGTATTTCCATTTACAAATCTCTCTCACACCATATCTACATAAACACCAACACCCATTCACATAGAAACTATCCATATACCTACCAATAACTCTACCCTTAACAACAACTCTCCAAACTATAATTCCACGGTCAATGAAAATCAACCTCTTCCAAACTCTAGTTCATCTCCTTCAATGCAAACTGACACTAATCAATCTCCTATTCACCCATCTAACTCCAATCCATCTTCATCTATTCCTACTCATCCATCTA
Organism: Rutidosis leptorrhynchoides; assembly: GCF_046630445.1. Lineage (NCBI taxonomy): Eukaryota > Viridiplantae > Streptophyta > Magnoliopsida > Asterales > Asteraceae > Rutidosis > Rutidosis leptorrhynchoides. The sequence continues at coordinate 168,695,413 of NC_092333.1, forward strand.
ATTCCAATCCATCTTCACCTACCCTATCAAGTCCTACTCAACCTCATCCAACTATACCCACTACTTCCCAACAACAACAAAACACAATTTCTCTAAGGAAAACTACCAGAAATCACTCCATCCCATCCAAGTACAAAGACTATCATTGCAACTTTCCCAAATCAAACATTAACTCTGTCACTAAATTTCATCATTCCAAATACATCAATTACTCCAACAATCATTCTCCACACACAAGACACCTAATTTGCACTGTAAACTCCCTAGTGGAACCACAATCCTATACCCAAGCATCCAAACATGATAAATGGGTTGAAGCAATCAACAAAGAGCTTCAAGCTCTTGAGGAAAATCATACATGGGACATCACCACACTACCATCTTCCAAAATTGCTATTGATTGTAGATGGATCTTTAGAATCAAATTAAAATCAGATGGTTCCATAGAAAGATACAAAGCCAGATTAGTGGCCAAAGGTTACACACAAAAAGAAGGAACATACTACAAAGAAACCTTTGCACCTGTAGCAAAAATGGTCACAGTCAGGGCACTCATAGCTACTGCAGTTCATCATGATTGGGGTATAGAACAACTTGACATTAATAATGCTTTTCTTCATGGTGATCTCAATGAAGAAGTCTACATGATCATTCCACCAGGTTACAACAAACCAGTGCCTTCAAACTCAGTCTGCAAGCTGAACAAATCACTTTATGGACTTAAACAAGCTAACAGACAGTGGTTTCCTAAGCTTACAGATTTTTTGCTCAACTTTGGTTTCATACAAAGCTATGCAGACACTTCTTTACTTACATATATCAACAAATCAGACTATCTTGCTCTTGTCACCTATGTTGATGATTTGTTGCTAACTAGTAACAACCCTAATTTGATAAAAGAATTTAAGAAACAACTGGATGATACCTTCAGTATCAAAGACTTAGGTGGTCTCAATTACTATCTTGGAATAGAGTTTCTCAGAAACTCTTCTGGAGTCACAATGTCCTAAAGAAAGTATGCACTTGAATTACTCCATCTAGCTGGCTTGCTAGATGAAAAACCATCTAACATTCCCTTGGACCCAAACATTAATCTTACTAATAATGTTGGTGACCTACTAGCTGATGCTACCCTTTACAGGACTTTAGTAGGTAAATTGATCTACCTCACTATCACCAGGCCAGACTTATCATATGCAGCACAACTGTTAAGTCAGTTCAGTCAAAATCCCAGGACATGTCATTTACAAGCTCTCTACAAAGTCCTAAGGTGCATCAAACTATGCCCAGGTCAAGGACTTCACTTTCTAAAATCAACCACTCTTCAACTACAAGCTTATTGTGATAGTGATTGGGCCAAATGTACCACCTCCAGAAGATCAATCACAGGCTATTGTATCTACTTGGGTTCATGTCTCATCTCATGGCAATCAAAGAAGCAAACAGTGGTATCCAGGTCAAGCACAGAAGCTGAATACAGTGCTCTAGCAGACTGCACATGTGAAATCACTTGGTTAAAAAGTCTCCTACATGACTTACAGATACCCAACACACCTACTGTCCATATATACTGTGATAATGCCTCTGCAATTGCTTTGGCAGCCAACCCTGTACAACATGCTAGAACTAAACATATAGAGATTGACTGTCATTTTGTGAGAGTTAAAGTCAAATCAGGACACATTTCTACTATCTTCATTCCCTCTACAGCTCAAATTGCATATGTATTAACCAAACCGTTGAGTAAAGCTCCATTTCACAGATGCATCTTCAAGTTTGACATATGTGATCCATACACATTGCCAACTTGTGGGGGGGGATAAAGAATGTAAAGTCAACTCAAAAGTCAATGCCATCTCATCTCAATATGTACAAAGGCAAAAGCACTTAATCTTATGTAATCCTGTGTAATTATATAGCTAAATGGTAGTTAGAAGTTAGTTAGAGTTGTTAGTAGCAGTTATTAGATTAGTTAGCTAGCACTAATATATATAGCTTATTCTTTCATTTTTTTTTTTTTTTTTTTTTTTTTTGAAAGGCAAACTCACACACACCATTAACACGAATATTTACAACCACGAAAATGTCCCAAGTGGGACTTGAACCCTCAACCTCTTGGTTGGAGGGCCACCACGATACCGCTGGGCCAAATGCCCTTTGGTGCTTATTCTTTCATGTACTGTATTCTTCTTCTTAAGAGAGAAATCCAATACAACAACAATGGCATATTGCCTAAATCTCAATTCATTTTAAGTCGTTCACTCAAAGATAACAAAAGTTGCTTCTCTATCTTTTTTTTTTTACCAACAAAAGAATATTTTTATTGAAAAACCCTCACTAGCAAGACGTTAGGGAGGGAAAACCAAACTTACAATGATTTTACAACCCAATCGTCCCAACGAACATTACATTTTGTTCTATTACGTAATCAATTGTAAGAAAAATTACGAATATAGTCAAATAAAAAATATTTCTTCATCGACCGTAATCCGGACAAAGTGTCGTTCCGAAATCTCCAAATGTGCCATAACAGCCCCAATGACATACAACCTATCTTTCGCGAAACAAATTGATGTCGTTCCGAAATCTCCAAAGCGTGCCACGGATCAAACCACTCGAACGGATCCGTTCAAAAGCTAAATTCGCGAAAAAAATTGATGTCGACCCAAATTCTTAACCTTCTCCAAAGATCACGATCTAAAACTCGACGGAATAAAAGATGGTCCAATGATTAAACCATGTAGTCGCATAAGGGACAAGGGACAACCATTATCCTCATTTTCATATCACGAACCGAGAAGTTGAGGCGTGTAGGGACCCTATTTCACCCACCCTACAAATGAACACGTTAGTTTTGTGGTGTGAAAGTTTAACCCATCTCGAAACTACATTCGAATTAGGCAACGTCATCAATAGCAGCCAACGTATTGCATACCTTGAAATCGCCATTGTTTGATAATTCCCAAGCCCAACTGTCTGCATTTTCTTAAAGCGACAATATGCCCTATACTTTTGAAGTGAGGTTGAGTTCAGCGACCCAATAAGTTGTCTATCCCATTCCCACATCCAGATTCCATCTCGGAAGCGGTCAACTTTAGTGCAGTTAAGATCGATTTCAGTTGATACAACCTTAAAATTTTAAACACAATGCACCATCACCTTTTCAATTGTCTTTTCGAAAATGAGTAGAAGTATCATTACCCACTTTAACTCGTAACATATTACTTGGAATAATATCTTGACATTTCAACTTCAAAAATACATTCAAAATAGACGACCAAGTGGACGAACCATTACGATAGCTTTCGTCTAATCCTCCTTAAGAACCGTATACAACATGTATCATTTTGCATCAAAATGAATTAGTTCAAGAATTAAAGCGCCAAATCCATTTTAGTAATAATGCATTATTAAACGCGTGAATGAATGCTACCCATATTTCGCCTTTATCAAAGGATGCCAACACTTGATCCCAACGAACTAAATGAAACTTCTTATGATTCGATGTAGAGCCCCAAAAAAAACTTGTGAAAGCCTTCAAAGATGTTTATTACAGTTTCTGGGTACTTAAAAATAGAGAAATACTAAATGACCAATGACCCTAAGACCGAGTTAACAAGAGTAAGTCGACCCCCGTTGAATAAGAGATTAGCTTTCCAACGTGACAACCTTTTTTTAAACTTATCTTCCTACGACTTCCAACTTGCAATACGTTTCTTGGAAACACCCGTAGGGAGCCCTAAATAAGGAAAAAGAAAACACGATTTCGCACATCCTGCAAAAGAAGTGAACTCGGTTAGTGTTGGAAAAAATTAGTTTCCAAGTGTATTTTTTCCCAAACTTTGGACCTAAATATGTATACGTATATAAGATATTTATGAGTAATATTCTATATGATTACGTAGCTCTTTACAAGGGCTTCAAGACGTTATATTATGTGTCCAAAGTTATATAATGGTGAATGAGATATCGTATTTCAAGTGAGGTATTTGATGTTAGATTAAAGGAATAAAAGTGAGTTGTAAGACCTACTTCCTTAAGAATCAAAATCACATTATTTAAGGATCTCATTTAATGAGTTAGTTGGATTGGATGATGCTCATTTAATATCGCATTTAATGAGTTAGTTGGAATATTTCATTTGATATCTCATTTAATGAGTTAGTTGGAAATTGAAGTATTTAGTGTATAAATAATACTGCATCCATCCATAAAAAGACAATAAAAACAAGAAGAAAAAAACACACACAAAACACTCTCGTGCATTTTCAAGAAAGTTCTCAACTCCGGCTGTACACAGCTTTAGCCGTTGTACCCTGGGAAACAGACGACGTGTAGACGGCGAATCTGTTTTAAGGGAATCGTGTTAAACACGTCACTCGGCTCATCATCATGTGTTGATGAATCTCCTATTACTCTACTCAGGTATGAATCCGTTATAACATATTTATATATTTGATGATCCATTTAGTTGTTAATCTAAATACGTTTCGGGTACTATATATGAATAACAATCTTAAAACAGATTTTTTGTAAAAGAAATTTGTACCTGGATAAGTTTCATAGAGACTTTGATTAAATTTTTCTAATGGATAACATGTTATCTAGACTAGCAATACACCGACTGTCAGAAATAATTTCTTTCGTTTTAAAACAATTTAATGGTTTTACCCCTGAGAAAATAATGTGTACGGATTCTGTTCAAATCTATATTATAATGGTTGTTGCAATTGGTATAAGTTGTTTATATGGGTAGAAATTATTTAAACATATTTACGTGAAAATATGTATTACAAACAGAAAATCAAAACGAAAAAGATAGTTGATTTGGTTTCCTACTAAAACGGAAAGTATTCTATCATTGAAATTGATTTAATGATTTATAATTTTATATCGAATCTTGTTATTATTACGTTATTGTGTTATTCGTTTTGTTTGACTTGTTGAGACGTCAAATGCTTTGCCTTCATAATAAATGTCTTATTTAATGTTTTGTTTTGTTTAGTTGATATTTATATTTCGATCTAAATAAATTGTTCTTGTTATAGAAGTGTTAAATGTGTCGGGTAAATGTCACTTTGAATTTAAAAGGAATCTGAATGGCTGTCTACAAGCATATATTTTAGGCCAATATTGACATAATCTTGTCCTGGGAAAATAGGGTACGTTACTGGCTTTAATTATTTAAAAGTTTTACAACTGATTTGGTACAATTTTGTTACTCAGTATATAATGTGGGACGGACTGTAGTTGTTGTATATCAATTTATAAGAATGAATTAACATGTATTATGAGACTAATTGATACTCGAATTTGACTATATATTAATATATTTGGAGTGTTTTGAAGGGGTTGGAAATTTATTATGTTGGAATAGTATTATAATTAGTGATGAGGCAGTAGTACCTCAGTTAATATGCTCCTTGCATAAAATATTTATGATTCGATTATGGATATAGAAAACAGTGAATCACATGATATAAGTTTAAGATCGTTTAGAAAAATTTGTGAACAGTTTGATTAAGATTAGTCTGATTTTGATGAACTGATTGGTCAAGAGATTTTATTTAAGTAAATGAAAAACTTTTAGAATAGAAAACGTTTATTTGTGTAGACTTCGTTTCTAAATATAAGGTTATTTTATTTAACAAAGAGTTTGTAGGTCTTAATGAGTAAGACACTCATTATGTGGAGTTTGTTTCTACATGTGAGATTGAAGATTATATTTTTGAATGAATATATCATTCAATTTTGGTATAAGTGCTTCAAGACCGGAGTCTTTTGTCCATATAATTATTGGCGTAGAGTTTGTTTCTACACACGAGATTGTTTTGAGACAATTCATAAAGATAGTTCTCTTTGACAAAATGCTAGAAGAAGAATTGTATATATATATAAAAAAAAAGGTCAGGCATGCACGAACTACTTGCAAACATAACGTGGAAAATGTTTACAACAGGTTTGTTAAATGACGCTATTTCATGGATTTCACAAACTTTGTAGTTTGAGAAAGAGAACTCAAACATATTGATTATAATGAAAAAAAATTTATTATTCAAAACGTAATTCCGTTGACTTATTGAATTTTGGATACATTTTATTCACATAATAAGGTTTAGTACCTTCTTGGTTTTGAATTATAATTGTATTCAAAATGTAAGGTTTAGTACCTTATTGCTCTTGGAATATAATTGGTATTCAAATCGTAAGGTTTAGTACCTTTATGATTTTAGAATATAATTATATTCAATACAAAAGGTTTCATACCTTCTTTGATAATGATTAACGAGAAATATAAACGGCCTACTACTCGTTAATGACGTAGTTTGTTAATTATTTAACGGTAAAACTTTAGAACTTTTATTTAATTGTTCTAAGTTTTAGTTTATTAATGAAACACTAATATGGGATAATGGATGTCAGAATCTCCAACTGGGGAGAATCAAAGTGCTTTCTGCGAAAGAGTATGATACGAATTATGTGAATGTTTTATATATTTCATAATTACGAGTGAGAAATGACACGTTTAATCATTTCTCGTGATGTTAGTAGTCATCTGAATGCAATGATCCTAGCATGGAAGTATAAAGACATTCACGATGTACGAGGTTTCTCTTTATAAATTGTCATGAAATTATTTTTGTATCCATTAAAATTTTAAACGTGTGTCAAACTTGAAATGAAGTACCTATAGTTTATTTTATAAAACTTTGCAAGTTCCATAAAAAAAGAAAAAACTTCAAACAATAGAATGTTGTTTCCGTCTGCATAATTGCATTGTTACAACAAATAATTTTGGATGAAAAGATATTTTAAATTCTTCTTGACAATATTTGAAAGAGAAATTAGTTATATCATTATATGACTCGTAATAGATTTGAATACATTAATTAAAATGTAATTCAACTTTAGGGTATTAAAAACATTTTAGTGCAAATAACATGATTGGAGGATATGTCATGATATGATATGAGAAAACTCCATATGTGAATTTGAGATATGACACTATAATGTAAAGCATATCAAGATTAATATCTTGATTATTGGATATTTTATCGTTGAGAGACTGATTGAGTGTCGAAAGTACACTATAAATGATTCAACTTTAAAGTGGTCAGTACTATAATAAATAATTATATGTACCCTGAATGAGTAAACGTCATAAGATTATGATGTTGAAATTAATTCGGTTTATCTCGTGATGATAAATTGAATTATGTGATAAGGACTCTGAAGATGTCCAAGAGAAATTCTCTTTATTGAGAATTAAAGGAACTTCCTTCATATTTGAAATATCATTATTCATATGAATGAAGTGAGACTGAATGATTGATAAGAGACATTGTTTATAAGACATTCAGGATGATGTTTTGTCTCAAGTGGATTTTATAAGACACTTCCTTCATATTTGTCTCAAGCTATGGAGAATTAGAATGATGCATCTTCTATTCTCATGTTTTCGATTTGAAGTCTATAGCATGCTAGACTTAGACTAGTTAATTATGATCACCTGCAGGGATCAATTAACAACGAATATTCCATTTTGTGGAATTCATGTTATGACAAAATCAGTGTTTCATTCAGTATAGAAGGATTTGGTATATTATAAAACCAAATTAGTAACAAAAATGATGTGGATTATTTCCTTTTTATATGGAATTCAATTTTAGATTTGCAATTGAGTGCGAAAACTTTGTTAAGTTTGCAATTGCTTGAAATGAGTTCAAATCTGGAACGCATATGATGTAAATCTCATGTGGGGGAATTTACCGCATCGTTGATTAGAATCATAGTTGAATTATATGATTAGTGTTGAAATTTACATCAAATTGTAATACATGTGGGGGAAGCTTTGAAAGGATAAGCAGTAACCATTATTAGTTGTGTTGAATGTACACAAAATGTGGGGGTGTCTTGCATTTTGATATTAATTCATGGTTTATGATGAAATGGCTCATTGGATTGAAAAAGATAAGAATTTAGCTGATGCTATAATTCTATTTAAAGCCAATGATTGGTAATTAAGATTAACATAGTATAATAACTAATCTCTTTGTAGGTTATCTTTGTTAACCTTTTAAAGTTTCGGATCCGACAACCATTGGGTTGAGAAGAGATTATGTTGTGGAATGAAACTAAAGCCCTTGAAATGATAGTTTATATGAAGGAAACCTAACCCAGTTGACTGGAGATCCCAAGATTTGGATTTAATAGGACAACCTAATTATATAAACTGAGGTCACTGTGGGGGAGTTGTTAAACTTCTTAAATCATATAAGGGAGTTATTGAGCTAAATATTAAATCCCGCATATCGATGCATACAAACTAGCATTTTCAAACGTATAAACTAGCATTGTCATTAGCACATAATCTCATAAATATAAATGCTAAATATTAAACAACACATAACCCATTGATGTTCACAACATCCGTTAGTATTCAACACTAGCCCCGCGAATAGTATCGTCAACATCGAACTTAAATGCCATCCGCCTTACTTATTATGGTATCGTCATTATCGAACTTAAAACCCACATATGAGGTATCGTCACCATCGAACTTTAAACCCTCATCACACATCACTACAATAGTGGTTTGGCATCGTCAACATCGAACTTTAAATCCATACATGTGGTATCGTCACCATCGAACTTTAAACCCTCATCACACATCCCTACAATAGTGGTATGGCATCGTCAACATCGAACTTTAAATCTATACATGAGGTATCATCACCATCGAACTTTAAACCCTCATCTAACAGTAACACACACAAGGATATGGTATTGTAAGACCCTAAACTCAAGTGTACAGGTGTACATAAATGTTGGATATTTAAACTGAATTAAACAGAAACTGACAGGCTGAGTTTGAGCTTGTGCGCCCTGCGCACAAGCAGTGGTGCGCGCCGCACACCTATCCTGCGACAGAAATTTGCTTTTTGCTATTTTGATTTAAATGAAGGGCATTTTGGTCTTTTCACTTGAGGCCGGATCTGTAGCCATATTATCAGTTTGGGATCCAATTTGGAATCATATTTCACATCCACAAACACTCCCATTTCATCGAGAGAGAGAGAGAGAGAGAGAGAGAGAGAGAGAGAGAGAGAGAGAGAGATTCTAGACAAAGATTTGGAGATTTGGAGAAGAAGGAGTTTGAATCGATCAAAAGCTCGAGTGTTAAAGTTGTTCATCTTGCTCCTAGCTACGTTGTGGTTGTATTGGTAAGTTTTAACTCCGAGTTTTCATAGTTTGATTAGTGTTCATAATTGGGGTTTTGATTTGTGTGTTCTTGAGTAAACCCACTAGTTGATAATTGGGTGTTTGATCTAGTAAATGGTATTGATAACCATTGTTGGTGGGTTTTGGGTTGGATGATGAAATTGATTAGTTGATAATCGTGTTTGGGTGTTAATATCACTAGTTAACTTAGGATATAAGTGATTAATTGTGTGAGCTTGCAAAATGGGTGTTTTGACTTGAGGCTAGGTCAAAATGGGTTTTGTGTAAATTGATGCAGGTAATATGTTTTGATGATGAAACCTTAAGTAAAATGAGTTGTTGGAACATAATCACTAGTCGATTGTGATTATGGGGGTTTTCGGGTGAGATTTGACTTGGTCAAAGTGGAAGTAATTGCTAATGGGTCGAAATTGCACTTATGGTGTTTTGGGCATAAGCTAGAGTGTTTAGCTTATTTGTTTGTAAATTACTTAGGTGATTTACATTTGGACGTTTAGGAGCTCAAGCGGGATTGCTTTTCAAGTAATCGAGGTGACTGGAATATTTTTACGTTTATGTATATAATTTGGTTGCTTGTGTGCGGCGTGGTAAGTGACATCAGTTAGGATTCACTTTTCGGGGACCACAATTGGGTTGGAAAATATAGTGAGTGATATCCGTATGGATAGCTCTTCGTTGGCTATATTTGGTTGCGATATGTGGTGAGTGATATCCGGAAGGAATAACTCTTTGTCGACCATGATTGGAGGTGTGCAAGTGACGAGTGATTAATGTTTGATCTATCGCTCTTCGTTGGTCACATGTGTGTGTTTGGTTATGTAGCGAGTGATTAATGGTTGACCTATCACTCTTCGTCGGCTACATGTGTGCGTTGGTTATGTGACGAGTGATTAATGCTAGACCTATCACTCTTCTTCGGTCACATGTGTTTGTTTGGTTATGTGGCGAGTGATTAATGTAAGACGACCCGTCCTAATCCATAAGGACGAATACAATAACATATGATTACATCGCGGGGTAATTGACCTCTATATGATACATTTTACAAACATTGCATTCGTTTTTAAAAGACAAACTTCCATGTCATCGAAAGTTGACGGCATGCATACCATTTCATAATATATCCAACTATAATTGATTTAATAATAATCTTGATGAACTCAACGACTCGAATGCAACGTCTTTTGAAATATGTCATGAATGACTCCAAGTAATATCTCTAAAATGAGCAAATGCACAGCGGAAGATTTCTTTCATACCTGAGAATAAACATGCTTTAAAGTGTCAACCAAAAGATTGGTGAGTTCATTAGTTTATCATAAACAATCATTTTCAATAATATAATAGACCACAAGATACTCACAAATATACGTCCCATGCATAGAGACAAAAATCATTCATATGGTGAACACTTGGTAACCGACCTTAACAAGATGCATATAGAATATCCTCATCATTCTGGGACTCCCTTCGGACATGATAAATTCGAAGTACTAAAGCATCCAGTACTTTGGATGGGGCTTGTTGAGCCCGATAGATCTATCTGTAGGATTCGCGTCAATTAGGGTGTCTGTTCCCAAATTCTTAGATTACCAGACTAAAAAGGGGCATATTCGGTTTAATAATCCAGCCATAGAATGCAGTTTTAAGTACTTGTGTCTATTTCATAAAACAGTTATAAAAGCAGCGCATGTATTCTCAGTCCCAAAATTATATATTGCAAAAGCATTTAAAAAGGGAGCAAATGAAACTCACAATACTGTATTTTGTAGTAAAAATACATATGACGACATTGAACAAGTGTAGGGTTGGCCTCGGATTCACGAACCTATATTATTCATATATATATATATTAAAATATATAATCTTAATTGAGCAATTATATATATATTTTGTTATTAATAATATACTTGTTTTACTATATGTTATTTAGATAAATTTGAAGTATTTAGTTTATAAGTTTTATATAATTATTACTTATCATTAATAGTAAAAACTGTATATTAGGGTTTAGTATGTATTTATATATTGATTGATACAGCTTAACTAATATCTTTTTAATAATAAAAGTATAGCGTAATGTATTTTTATATAAAAGTATCTATTTATGATAATATTGATAGTTTTAGTGATAACAAAATAATAATTTTAGTAAGAATGATAATAATGATAATAAGTTTACTAATGATTATATTTATAATAATAATAATGATAATATTCATTATAATACTTATGTTACTAATAATAATAATAATGGTACTAAAAGTGATAATAATACTAATATTAATCCTAGTATTTATGTTCTCATTTTAATACATATATTAATTGTTAAAAACAAATATAATAATAACAATGATAATAATATCAATATTCTTAATTATAACTATAATCATATTAATAATAATGATAACTAATACTTAAATAACAAAATTTATAATAATAATAAATACATTAATAATGTTAATAATAATAATAATAATAATAGTTTTATTACTTATAACAATGATAATAATAATCATAAGTGTTATAATACTAATAATAACAATAATATCAATAACAATACTAATAATGATAGTAATAACAATAATAATAATAATAATAATAATAATAATAATAATAATAATAATAATAATAATAATAATAATAATAATAATAATAATAATAATAATAATAATAATAACAATAATAATAAAAACAATAAAAATAATAATAGTAATTTTGAAAATGAAAACTACCTTAAAAGCGGATTTCTAAAAAGAGTTATCCCAGACCGGGCTCGAACCCGAGACCTCTCGATAACACATCCCACCTCCTAACCATTGATCTGTCACTATTTTTCTTTTCTATATCGATACTTAAATATACTTATACGTTTTTTTCTGTTTCACCCTATTTCTTCTTCTTCCTCATAAAACCAATTCGATCAGAAATTCATAACTCACTTCCATAGTGAGTTAATCAATTACTTTAGGTCTTTAACGAATAACAAAAATGATCTAGGATAGATGATTGAATTAATTAAGATGGAATTTAAAAAAAAAAAAAAATTCTGCAGTTTGAAGAACACGAACATGAACTCATATATCAATTTCAAAATTTAAAACATTTCAGACCCAACTTACAACTTGAAAAAGGTGTTATATTGTCATTAGAATCTTTCTGAACTCATAATTTAGCTTGAAACATAAACATGATCTCTAATTTCCTGATGAACGCGATTTTTGACCTTTTATTAGAAATACTTTGACTCCAAAATTAAAGATCGATATGACGATTTGGGTTTTGAGATTTGGCAGAAAGATCACTCAGTATTTTCCAAATAAAACTGCATTGATACATTTTTGAAATTCAAACAAAATTGAGCTTTTGTAAAAAAAAAAATCACTCGTACAGAGTATTCGAGCTGTATATATATATATATATAAATATAATATATATATATATATATATATATATATATATATATATATATATATATATATATATATATATATATATATATAAAATACCTTAACAGCTATAAACAAATACGGACAATTGTAATTTGATATTGTTGATGGATAATCGAATGAATTTCCTCAGAACAATGAACAACCAGTTGTTTTAAAGTGGAAATTGGGTCGACATGATATTTTCACTCGTACAGAAATATTAATAAAAATATAAAAGTTTGATGTGGATTTCTAACCAATTTTGTTTGTTATATACTTCTGTTTCTGGCTTGGAATAATACTAGAGATAGGAAGTACGTTTTTTATGGTGATATTAAACTGATCCAGCTCTTATATGTGTCTTTATATAATTAGTAATAATAATAAATATATATAAATAAGTAATAATAATTCTAATTTATAATAATTATATTAATAATACTGATTAATAATGAAATAAGTACTAATAATAATAATTATTATTATTATTATAAGAGTAATAATAATACTAAGTTACAATAATACTAATTTTTGATGAATTTGATAATAATAGTATTATTAATAATAAAAATGATAAAAATGTATTATTTTCTAATGATAATGAAAAAATATTATGATAAGTTTTACTAATGGTAGATAATGTAAATTTTAGTTTTTATTATTCTTCTAATAATATTTATCTAAAATTATTATTTTTATTATCATAACTTTTATTAGAATTTTTAATATCTATCTTTATAATAATTATATCAATAATACTAATATTGATACTAGTATACATATGATGATATTAGTGTTAATAAGACAACTACATTTTAATTCATACTTAAATTTAATGTATTATATATTGCTACTTATATATCACATAATTAAGATATCTTGTATATTAATATTTATACATTTTAATTTAATATAAAATAGTCAGTAATCCTTTTCAGCAATCTTATACACACACACACACACACACACACACACACATATATATATATATATATATATATATATATATATATATATATATAAATAATTAAACTAATATAGATTTATAATTATGTTTTAAATATCGAGCAGTTAAATATATTAATCATGTATTGATACAATTATCTCATAGTATATCAATTAATACTTTGTAATTGTTTTGCAAATTGTTATATGTATATATGCTTATCTAATTGTAAACTACTGTTCGTGAATCGTCGGGATTAGTCAAAGGTCAAATGTATACATGAACACAGTTCAAAGTTTTTGAAATTCAGTTTAACAGACTTTGCTTATCGTGTCGAACCATATTAAAATCAAGTTTAAGTTTGGTCGGAATTCTCCGGGTCGTCACAGTACCCACTCGTTAAAGAAATTTCGTCCCAAAATTTGAGTGAGGTGGTCATGACTAACAATAAAAATATTTTCATGACGAATATGAGTTGATGAATAGATTTTTATCATCATTGAATAATATGGATAAAACAATTCGATTATTAGAAGTGTACGAATAAAGCTATTACAAGAGAGTGAAATGAGTAAATGTAAATTCGTCTTAACCGGTGACGTAGTCATGGTTGAATTTAGAAAAATAAGGTGCGTCTTAGCTTTTGACATTATCTTGGTTGAATTCCGAAATTCAAGGGATTTAAAGAAATTCTTCGAAATCTAAAAGATTTGATTATTCAGTGAATAAGGGAATTAGGATCTCTATAATTAAATACGGTGATCTGTCTCGATTACTCTGTCTGATATTTCCATTATAAATTAAACTTTTTCCGTTCCAATATTTTCCACCACTCCTATACTTGCTTTCTTAGTTCATACATCCAAAAGATTGTGAAAATGCTTAATCCAGTTCTATTCCTTGATATTTTCCTAATTATCATTTCTGTCATTCTTCTTTTCAATCTTCCACCAGAAGAATCTGTTTACTTCTACTATTACTTTGGGGTGATACTATTCTTAATTCTACCATGTCTTTATATTGCTATTCGTATTAATATCCACGGTTTGTAACCTCTGTGTTGTTATTGGACTTTATATTTTCTCTTATATTTTGGAGTTCCATCCTTTTTATTTTCTCTTCCCGACTTTAAGTCAAGCGAAAAATGGTCCAGAATTCATAGGTATGAAGTTTGGAATGAACATAACTAATGTTCTGAGAGAGGGATTGCAATAGCACGATCTTGATTGGTCAAATTACCAGAATTCAAGAGAAAAGATTATACTATCAAGAAAATATGTTCTTGATATATTTGGAGATTAGATAGAATATAAGAGTCGTGTAATATGGTACATGATGACGTTATGGTCTGTGAATCATCATATTTCTTTAGAAACTCAGCATGACTTACTATAATATAATCACGTTGATCAAGTGTCATTATATTATACTAACTCATGCATCAATTTCCAACACTACTTCAAAAACATTCATATTTTAAATTCGAATTTTTCAGAATTTAGAAACTAAAATAGTTTCCTTTCTGATGTAACACTGATGTTGCGAAGAGATAAATGATTTCAGATAAGAATAGTTATGAAAATATCCTCAGATATATCGAGGATATTTATAATGAAAGATACGATAATATCTTATAATTTTAATCTCGATGGATGATGATGAAGATTGTTCGTAAAAGTGTAGAATCAGGAGCAAGGTAATCGTTAAAGATTTCATCAGAATAGAATCATCATTATTCTTTAGGTACAAGTTTAGTCCTTGTGATTTGTTAAGAGTTTCCTTCATGGTTTGCTCAATTCATTTTTCAGTATTCCAACTTTTCTGAGATTTACCAACATACTGTTCTTTATCATCAAACATTGTACGATTGTCTGCAGTTTCTGCTGCTTCATTCAGTTTTATCAAACTTTGAAGTATTGGTTCATAGACTGGGTGCTTTTCAGAATTTCAGAATGGAAGATCATAATTCTAAGAGATAAATGTTATATGTATACATATAACTGTTGATGTAGAAACGCTACGATATTTGAAATACTGATTGCTGATTCTCAGTAATTTGTATGGCAATTCTCGTTATAAGATGCGGATGAGTATATGATAGGGTTTCAATGAATATAATGACTTTTCAGAAAGTCGAAGATCAACGAAGTTGTTGATAAGTTTACTGCTGATGTGGTGGGATATAAACGGTTCCCTGGTAACGATGACGAAAGACGAACTTATATATCAAAGTTATAATAGAGTTTATTCGAATGAAAAGTCTAAATTGATTTGCTGAAGCTGTGACAAAATTTGCTAATTTGAACAGGGATTGTAAAGCTATTTTCGGTAATAACAACGCTAAAGAAGCTAGCACAGATACGTGTTAAACGGTTACTCAGGTTCCGAGTGTTTTTAGGTGCATATCTATATGCATCAATCTTTTCTTCCGTAGATGAAGTGCGGTTGGTTCATCCCCTTGATCGAGGTGTTTTCATGAATCATAAAAGGTTTGAATGCAGATTGTAATTGTCAAGATACAAATGAGGTTTAAGATGAAATCAAGTGGCAAACTTGAAGAAATGTTTAGTTTCATATGTTATAATCAATATTTTAATTCATTTTAATTGTCCAATGTTATTAGTCCACAGTCAATAGTCCACAGTTAACAGTCCAATAATTCATGTATAGTTTAATATATAATATTCGAATTAATTAATACGTATCGTGACCCGTGTACATGTCTCAGACTCGATCACAACTCAAAGTATATATATTATTATAGAATCAACCTCAACCCTGTATATGCGAACTCGAACATTACAGCGTATAGAGTGTCTATGGTTATTCCAAATAATATATATAGATGCGTCGATATGATATGTCAAAACCTTGTATACTTGTCCCAATATTTAAAGTACGTAAAATAAATAACAGAAATTAAATGACGATAAATAAAATTGCGAGAATTAACATTGCGATAAATAAAATGCGATAAATAAATTGCGATAAATAAATGTAATACGGAATTAACAGTTAGCTAGGAACAATTAGCTAGGAATAGTTAGCGTGGATTCTTAACAATATTTCTCATAGTTAATTTGTTTGTTTCTAACAAATTATATTTTGTCCAATGTTTTCTTCATTATGCCACTTGTTGGATTCTGATAGGTCAAAATTCAAATATGAAATTGAATGAAAATGGTTATTCTGTGATGAACGGATTCGTATATCAGTGGATGTAAGTAAGATAGTAAATGACCGTTGAATCAGATTCGAAGAATGTACAGTGTAACTTATTAATGTGAAATCTTAAATATTCCTCGGGTATTACCTACCCGTTAAAATATTTTCATCATTAACAGTTTGTACAAAAGAATTTTTAATTACAATCTTTATGAAAACATATATACATATATATTTTCTTCAGATGTAATCATGGATTTAATGAGTTAATATGATATTAAACTCATTTGATTTACCGTTAGAATAAGAATATATAACCTCTAAAACATTAGAGATTACATAATCGCCATGTCGAATGAAGATGAATGATGTAGAACGTCATGTAGAACGAAGATAATCGAGGCAGGACATCATGTAGTATGATGATTATGCTGGAGGTACAGACTGTGAATTTGAGGCGTGTAGTGTTGAGGCTTGTGCTGCGGATGCTGTTGTTGGTGGTACTGGTGTTGTCGATGCTGTTGTTGAAGCTGGTAAGTTTTGCACCATGTTTTTCTAAATTGATTACTCGAGCGCGAAGCTCGTTGACTTCTTCCATTATTCTGGGATGATTGTCTGTTGGGACGAGCGGAAGAATAAGATCTAGAATTTTAGATAGAATATAATCGTGGCGAGATACTCTGAAAATGAGTGTGAAAATGGTGTTTCGGATAGGTTCACCAGTAAGTGCATCAGGTTCTTCACCAAGAGGTGAATTCGGTTGGTGGAAGGGATCACCTTTTTCTTGTCTCCAATGATTAAGTAGGCTACGAACCCATCAGATGAATTGGGGATGGCTGATTGGTTGATTCATTTCATTTACACTGCTTCCAGAGCTTAGGTGAATATCCATGTCAGAATAGCTGTCGGAATAACTATTAGAATAACAATCGAAATCTGTGGGCCTCGAACTGGTTGAGGGATTCATTTCGTATGATCATATGAAGGATTTTCGATAAGAAATAGATTATAGGATGTACATTAGTACCCTGCAATACATAATTTACATATGCATATATAATACTAAAATCCCATAATTTACGGAGGAATCTACGAAAGCTGTCAGGTAAAGGTAACAATAACAGATACGCTAATATATAAATTAGCAGATACGATAAGATATGAATTTCGTCTCTACACTATTCATGCAGTTGATGCAGTAAAATGTGTCTAGACTAAGAATAATAAGCAAGTGATTCCCTAAGAGTGATAAGCAGGTAATTTTTGACACAAATGATAAGCAAAACTTTTGACATGCAGACACGGTCGAAGTCCAGAATCACTAATGCTTCTAAACAACTATTAGTTAGACACACTAATGCAAGACCTGGTTCGCTAAGACCACCACTCTGATACCACATGAGATGACCCGTCCTAATCTATAAGGACGAATACAATAACATATGATTACATCGCGAGGTAATTGACCTCTATATGATACATTTTACAAATATTACATTCGTTTTTAAAAGACAAACTTTCATTTCATCGAAAGTTGACGGCATGCATACCATTTCATAATATATCCAATTATAACTGATTTAATAATAATCTTGATGAACTCAACGACTCGAATGCAACATCTTTTGAAATATGTCATGAATGACTCCAAGTAATATCTCTAAAATGAGCAAATGCACAGCGAAAGATTTCTTTCATACCTGAGAATAAACATGCTTTAAAGTGTCAACCAAAAGGTTGGTGAGTTCATTAGTTTATCATAAACAATCATTTTCAATAATATAATAGACCACAAGATACTCATAAATATACGTCCCATGCATAGAGACAAAAATCATTCATATGGTGAACACCTGGTAACCGACCTTAACAAGATGCATATAGAATATCCACATCATTCCGGGACTCCCTTCGAACATGTTAAATTCGAAGTACTAAAGCATCTGGTACTTTGGATGGGGCTTGTTGAGCCCGATAGATCTATCTTTAGGATTCACGTCAATTAGGGTGTTTGTTCCCTAATTCTTAGATTACCAGACTCAAAAGGGGCATATTCGGTTTAATAATCCAGCCATAGAATGCAGTTTTAAGTACTTGTGTCTATTTCTTAAAACAGTTATAAAATCAGCGCATGTATTCTCAGTCCCAAAAATATATATTGCAAAAGCATTTAAAAGGGAGCAAATGAAACTCATAATACTGTATTTTGTAGTAAAAATACATATGACGACATTGAACAAGTGTAGGGTTGGCCTCGGATTCACGAACCTATATTATTCATATATATATATATATATATATATATATATATATATATATATATATATATATTAAAACATATAATCGTAATTGAGCAATTATATATATATTTTGTTATTAATAATATACTTGTTTTACTATATGTTATTTAGATAAATTTGAAGTATTTAGTTTATAAGTTTTATATAATTATTACTTATCATTAATAGTAAAAACTGTATATTGGGGTTTAGTATGTATTTATATATTGATTGATACAGCTTAACTAATATCTTTTTAATAATAACAGTATAGCGTAATGTATTTTTATATAAAAGTATCTATTTATGATAATATTGATAGTTTTAGTGATAAAAAAATAATAATTTTAGTAAGAATGATAATAAATGATAATAAGTTTACTAATGATTATATTAATAATAACAATGATAATATTCATTATAATACTTATGTTACTAATAATAATGATAATGGTACTAAAAGTGATACTAATACTAATATTAATCCTAGTATTTATGTTCTCATTTTAATACATATATTAATATTAATTGTTAAAAACAAATATAATAATAACAATGATAATAATATCAATATTCTTATTTATAACTATAATCATCTTAATAATAATGATAACTAATACTTAAATAACAAAATTTATCATAATAATAAATACATTAATAATGTTAATAATAATAATAATAATAATAGTTTTAATACTTATAACTATGATAATAATAATCATAAGTGTTATAATACTTATAATAACAATAATATCAATAACAATACTAATAATCATAGTAATAACAATAATAATAACAATAACAATAATAATAAAAACAATAAAAATAATAATAGTAATTTTGAAAATGAAAACTACCTTAAAAGCGGATTTCTAAAAAGAGTTGTCCCAGACCGGGCTCGAACCCGAGACCTCTCGATAACACATCCCACCTCCTAACCATTGATCTGTCACTACTTTTCTGTTTTATATCGATACTTAAATATACTTATACGTTTTTTTCTGTTTCACCCTATTTCTTCTTCTTCCTCATAAAACCAATTCGATCAGAAATTCATAACTCACTTCCAAAGTGAGTTAATCAATTACTTTGTCTTTAACGAATAAAAGAAACGATCAAGGATAGATGATTGAATTAATTCAGATAGAATTTAAAAAAAAATAAAAAAAAAATTCTGCAGTTTGAAGAACACGAACATGAACTCATATATCAATTTCAAAATTTAAAACGTTTCAGACCCAACTTACAACTTGAAAAAGGTGTTAAATTGTCATTAGAATCTTTCTGAACTCATAATTTAGCTTGAAACATAAACATGATCTCTAATTTCCTGATGAACGCGATTTTTGACCTTTTATTAGAAATACTTTGACTCCAAAATTAAAGATCGATATGATGATTTGGGTTTTGAGATTTGGCAGAAAGATCACTCAGTATTTTCCAAATAAAACTGCATTGATACATTTTTGAAATTCAAACAAAATTGAGCTTTTGTAAAAAAAAAATCACTCGTACAGAGTATTCGAGCTGTATATATATATATATATATATATATATATATATATATATATATATATATATATATATATATATATATATATATATATATATATATATATATATATATAAAATACCTTAACAGCTATAAACAAATACGGACAGTTGTAATTTGATATTGTTGATGGATAATCGAATGAATTTCCTCAGAACAATGAACAACCAGTTGTTTTAAAGTGGAAATTGGGTCGACATGATATTTTCACTCGTACAGAAATATTAATAAAAATATAAAAGTTTGATGTGGATTTCTAACCAATTTTGTTTGTTATATACATCTGTTTCTGGCTTGGAATAATACTAGAGATAGGAAGTACGTTTTTGATGGTGATATTAAACTGATCCAGCTCTTTTATGTGTCTTTATATAATTAGTAATAATAATAAATATATATAAATAATTAATAATAATTCTAATTTATAATAATTATATTAATAATACTGATTAATAATGATATAAGTACTAATAATAATAATAATAATAATAATTATAAGAGTAATAATAATACTAAGTTACAATAATACTAATTTTTGATGAATTTGATAATAATAGTATTATTAATAATAAAAAAGATAAAATGTATTATTTTCTAATGATAGTGAAAAAATATTATGATAAGTTTTACTAATGGTAGATAATGTAAATTTTAGTTTTTATTATTCTTCTAATAATATTTATCTAAAATTATTATTTTTATTATCATAATTTTTATTAGAATTTTTAATATCTATCTTTATAATAATTATATCAATAATACTAATATTGATACTAGTATACATATGATGATATTAGTGTTAATAAGACAGCTACATTTTAATTCATACTTAAATTTAATGTATTATATATTGCTACTTATATATCACATAATTAAGATATCTTGTATATTAATATTTATACATTTTAATTTAATATAAAATAGTCAGTAATCCTTTTCAGCAATCTTACACGCACGCACACACACACACACACACACACACACACACACACACACACACACACATATATATATATATATATATATATATATATATATATATATATATATATATATATATATATATATATATATAATTAAACTAATATAAATTTATTATTGTGTTTTAAATATCGAGTAGTTAAATATATTAATCATGTATTGATACAATTATCTCATAGTATATCAATTAATACTTTGTAATTGTTTTGCAAATTGTTATATGTATATATGCTTATCTAATTGTAAACTACTGTTCGTGAATCGTCGAGATTAGTCAAAGGTCAAATGTATACATGAACACAGTTCAAAGTTTTTGAAATTTAGTTTAACAGACTTTGCTTATCGTGTCGAACCATATTAAAATCAAGTTTAAGTTTGGTCGGAATTCTCCGGGTCGTCACATAATTTTTGACCTATCGCTCTTCGTCGGCCACATATGTGTGTTGGGGTAAGTGGTGAGTGTTATCCGTTTAGGTATCCGTTCTTCATTGGCCATTTATCGTAGGATGGTAAGCGGTTACGCTTTTCGTCGGCCATCCTTGTGATTGAGGTAAGTGTTAACATTTCGGTTGCACTTTTCGTCGGCCTCATGGTGCGTAGTGGTGAGTGGTTAATGTATTTGACCTAACGCTCATCGTCGGCCACGTACGCGTTGCGATGGGTGGTGAGTGGCTAACGTATTTGACCTACCGCCCTTTGTCGGCCACCATCGAGTCAAATGTCGACATTTTGTTTGTTGGGGTGTGTAAGTTTCACTAGCATTGTACGTATTTTTTTGTTGGCATGTATTATTGTTGAGATCTCTATGCTAATGGTGTTTACTTGTTGTACGTACGATTATACATTTATTGCGGTTTGCTAATGTTATTGTGTTGTTTGTGTAGGTGTATGCAAGTGATTGAATTATGTATGTATGCATATAAGTATTGCATTCACTAAGCTTTAGCTTACCCTCTCGTTGTTTACATTTTTAGGTTCGGAGGCAGACGTGGCAAGGGTATGCTCGGGATTAGATGATTTCCCTTTTGATGCTTGTTTGGATTACTTTTGGTTTCGACTTAGTATTGGGTAGTTTATCCCCAAACATCATGCTCGTAGTTTTGTTTGGAACTTAAACTCATGTAGTCAAAAACTTGTATTTTGTACGAAAGTCGTAAAACGGCCGATGTGGGCCGGTGTCGTAAAACTTGTTTTTATTATTGAAACGTGTTAGTTTTACATATCATAATATGTTGTGAAAAGCATTTAGTCTAAAAGTGTCAGGAAGTGGGAGATCATTAAACGAAAAATGGAAAATCTGGACAGAACCTGAAATGGCTTGTGCGCGCCGCGCACAGATGGGGCTGCGTGCCGCGCACCCTTACTGAAAAAAAAAGTTTATTTCGCGTTTTCAGTTGGATAACGGGTTGGGTCATTACAAGTGGTATCAGGGCATGGTCTAAGAGATTTAGGTGACTTGAGATAGGCACCTAGACTTAGACTTTTTGTGTGTGCTTATTTGTTGCGGGACTTGTAGGATTACGGGTCGACTCGGGTTTTAGCTAGTGCCTTAGATTGTAGGTGAACTAGCTAGGTATTGATTATGTTGTTACTAATCATGTTGTTTGTGTTGAATATCTAGCGAGATGGTTGTTGTATTCATGAGCTCGGCATGACGTGTAAGCGTAATAATGCTTCGCGACCATTATTACGGTTGCACGCCAAGTCAAGTAAGTGATGTACAACAAGTATTGAACTAGATGGAATGTACGAACGTTGGCATATTTATATGATTGTGAATATTGATCGTGGCGGTGTATATAATTTACTTGAGTTGCATTCCTAACCGGGTTCATTTCTTAGAATGAAGACTAGGAACAGACATGATAATGAAGATCAAGGCGATGACTCCGAGTTCACGACCAAGGTTGAGGCCATTATACAAAGGAAACGTGCGACCTTTCTAGAGGACGTTAGGAAGATGTTCCTAGATTCGATTAATGAGGAAGTAGTCGGTCTAGTCAAGGAACAAATGAAGATTGTTCTTCACGAAGATAATATAGGAAGGCGAGACTTCTACTACAAAAACTTCAAGGATGCTCAACCTCCCACTTTTGAGGGCGAACGAAACCCACTCAAGAGTGCTCGATGGATCTCCGATATGGAGGGAGCCTTTCGTACTAGCAAGTGTCCTCTCGATAAGAAGACGAGGTATGGCAGTAGTATGCTAAGGGGTGACGCCAAGTTGTGGTGGGATGCGAAAATCCAACTCTTTAGTGAGGAACAATGTATGGAGTTCACATGGGACGAGTTCAAAGCGGAATTTTTCAAGGAATACCGAACTTCGACCGATCTTTCTAAGCTTAAGGACGAGTTGCGTGCCTTGAGACAAGGGTCAATGGATTTAAACACTCTCAAATCCGTTTTCTTATCGAAGACCCAATTTTGTCCGGAGTATGTCGGGAATGACCACATGTTGAAGGAAGACTTTTACCGAACCTTGAACGATCATTACCAGGGGAATATTAGTAGGAACTCGGTGAAAACTTTTGACGAGTTATTTGACATGGAGAAGGGTTTTGAGACGATTGTCCTGAAGAAGAGTGGTTCCTTTGTTAGTGAGCGGAAGTCCGAAACTACGATGCTTTCGAACAAAAAGAGTAAGAGTGTTTCCGAGGGTGTCGGAAGCGTGAAGAAGAGTGGTACCGGTGGTTTTATACCCAGGTGTTATAATTGGGGACAAAGGGGTCATTTGTCGCGTGAATGTACGAATGCGACTTCTAACAAGGTTGTATGTTTTAATTGTCAGAAGGAGGGACACCGAAAGTCGGCGTGTCCGGAATTAGTTGGTGATGCATGAGAACCTGACGACGATGTTCAGGTACTTTTCGATATTCTGCTGAAACGTGCTTATGATTTTGTTTGATGCATTTGTGTTAGTGCGTAGTGTAATGAAGGGTGGCGTTCCTTATGGAATTACCCTATGATGATGGTCGGATTGACGGGCGAAGGGTGTAAGACTTGGTGCTTTCAAGCATTCCTTAGTGTTGGGCGAAAGATTTTACCAAGCCATGAGAATGGGCTTTGGTGTTGTTTTGGTAGCGTGTAATCGCTTTTGTGTCGTAATTGATGAAACATGAGTTTCGTCAAGTACGGATGACTTAAGGTCACTTTAGTGTTGTGATGGGTGACATCGGATGAATGGAACCCTCGAGGTCGAGCTTTTTGGTATCGATGAATGTTGATAGTGGAGTCTATATGACGCGTTGTCAGGTGCCTCTTTCATACCTGCAAGCGTAATGTTCGACTCCGATGACGTTGTGGTTACATTGTACTTAGGGTACCGGAGAGAAACCCTTAGGTACATGAGTGACTAGGTGGAACTTTAACAAGCTATGGCAATCGGAGGATTGCAAGAATAATGTTTGTGTAATTGGTGATGAACTCTCCCTTCAAAGTAATTAAGGATAGGTTAAGATCCTTTGTATGCTAAAGGTTGGAGCAAGATGTGGTGATGGGTCGTGTGAACCCAATGGTTAGAAAAGTCTACCTTTTGGTAGCATTGTACGGTTGTACAAGGTGCGTGATGTGTTGGCTTTATGCCGTTGCTTAAATGACGTCAACGGGTGACGGTGAACGTCAATTTCTAGTGTGCGAAATGAATTCTTGAGAATTCGGGTACTACGACCGATGGATAGATTGGTCACGTATTTTGGAAAGTAGTAACTATCACGGGATGATGTTACCATGGCGATGCGGTTATGGAACGTAGTTCCAAGTGGGGGAGTTACACTCCCACACGAGGAGGTTTTAGTGTGAAACTTTGGATGATGCTCATGGTAGATTCGGAGTTAGTGTCGGGACCTAGATTGGTCGATTTGTGGTAGAGTACAATTTTGGTTAAATTGTATTTATTTGGTTTGGACGTGAATTACTACTTGAGGTGGTAATGGGGTTAAGCTCATTAAGAGACAAATGGGCGAGCTCGTTGAGCAAGGTAAGGTCCCGTAGTTGAAGGATGATGTGTCAATTTCTCTTTTAGAGAATTGTATTCTTGAACCTATGCGTGATATAGGTTATGTTTTGCGTGATCGGGATATCGATGTTTGTGCATACATATGATTTCGTGCGCGGGAGATTCCATGTCGAGTGGAATGATTCTAAGTATGCGTATATACTTAGTTTGTTTGTATCTATTGTGGCAAGTGCTATCCAATTGCGAGGATTCACGTTTCATTGGCCACGGTTGGAGTGTGATAAGTAGTAAGTGTTATCTGTTAGGATTCGCTTTTCGTTGGCTACTTATTGGTGTGTGGCATGCGTGTTTTCCGTTAGGAAACACTTTTGTTTGGCCATGTGTGGGGAGAGGTAAGTGTGATCCGTAAGGATGCGCTTTTTGTCGGCCTCTTGTTGCGTAGTGGTAAGTGGTTAACGTTTGATCTACCGCTTTTCGTCGGCCACGTACGCGTGAGGATGTGGGCAAGTGGTATCCAATCGTGAGGATTCACTTTTCGTCGGCTCCATTGTATTGTTTGTTGGCCATATTATTGGTGTGTTGTTACTTTAGTGATGTACATGATAAAGGTACGCTAAAGGGATTGCTAATTCAGTACGAGGTTTGGAATGTTAGCTTGTTTATGTCATGCGGTCGAGGCATGAGTTCGTTCCGGTTTGGTGGATTTAGTGAATCACGGATGATGATTTAAAATCGGAAGGGTAACTTTTAAGTAAAGTCGCCTAAAGGAGTCGTGCGAAATCTTCGGATTTGTGGGACTTGTTGTGGACATCGAATTTGGACGGATGTCGGAGGACCATAGAGTGTGGGTCCTGTTAGTTAGAGTGGCGAGGATCACGGGGACGTGATCCAATTTAAGTGGGAGGAGAGTTGTAAGACCCTAAACTCAAGTGTACATGTGTACATAAACGTTGGATATTTAAACTGAATTAAACAGAAACTGACAGGCTGAGTTTGAGCTTGTGCGCACCGCGCACAAGCAGTGGTGCGCGCCGCGCACTGATAATGCTAAAAACGAACATATATTTCATAGCATTATTCCTCAAGAAAGACAAGCTTTTAGTTGCAATTGTTCTATTTACAAGTGATATTCGTTTAAATAATAAAAGGTGAAGACAAAAGACAGATTCGACGAATTGAAGACGCAAACGACCAAAAAGCTCAAAAGTACAAAAGACAATCAAAGAGGTTCCAATTATTGATAAGAAACGTCTCGAAATTACAAGAGTACAAGATTCAAAACGCAAAGTACAAGATATTAAATTGTACGCAAGGACTTTCGAAAATCCGGAACCGAGACCAGAGTCAACTCTCAACGCTCGACGCAACGGACTAAAAATTACAAGTTAACTATGCACATAAATATAATATAATATTTAAATAATTCTTATAATTATTTAATATATTATATTTATTTAAAACCGTCGGTAAACAAAGAGCCAAACTCCTCTGAGCTGTAATTTCAAACTCCGCGACTCGCGGAGTTTGAAGGCAAAATTGGCCGCGAGTCGCGGACCCCCAAAATGAGAAACTGCCTATAAAGCCAACCGAATTCTGAGCATTTTTCATCATCTTTTTCTTCTTCTCTCATAATACTACGTAAATATTTATATTTATATTTTAATTTTAACTTTAATTTTAATTATAATTCTAATAATAAGGGTATGTTAGCGAATGTTGTAAGGGTGTAAGTCGAAATTCTGTCCGTGTAACGCTACGATATTTTTAATCATTGTAAGTTATGTTTAACCTTTTTACATTAATGTCTCGTAGCTAAGTTATTATTATGCTTATTTAAAACGAAGTAATCATGATGTTGGGCTAATTACTAAAATTGGGTAGTTGGGCTTTGTACCATAATTGGGGTTTGGACAAAAGAATGACACTTGTGGAAATTAGACTATGAGCTATTAATGGGCTTTATATTTGTTTAACTAAATAATAGTTTGTTAATGTTAATATAAAGATTTACAATTGGGCGTCCCTATAAATTACCATATACACTCAATCGGACACGATGTGCGGGGTATTTATATGTACGAATAATCGTTCATTTAACCGGACACGGGAATGGATTAATAGTCACTAGAATAATTAAAACAGGGGTGAAATTATGTACAAAGACACTTGGTATAATTGATAACAAAATATTAAAACCTTGGGTTACACTCAGTCGACATCCTGGTGTAATTATTAAACAAAGTATTAAAATCTTGTTACAGTTTAAGTCCCCAATTAGTTGGAATATTTAACTTCGGGTATAAGGATAATTTGACGAGGACACTCGCACTTTATATTTATGACTGATGGACTGTTATGGACAAAAACCAGACGGACATATTAAATAATCCAGGACAAAGGACAATTAACCCATGGGCATAAAACTAAAATCAACACGTCAAACATCATGATTACGGAAGTTTAAATAAGCATAATTCTTTTATTTCATATTTAATTTCCTTTATTTTATATTTAATTGCACTTCTAATTATCGCATTT
Source organism: Rutidosis leptorrhynchoides (assembly GCF_046630445.1). Classification (NCBI taxonomy): domain Eukaryota; kingdom Viridiplantae; phylum Streptophyta; class Magnoliopsida; order Asterales; family Asteraceae; genus Rutidosis; species Rutidosis leptorrhynchoides. Next base: position 168,723,503 of record NC_092333.1, read on the forward strand.
TTTATTGTATTTAATTGCACTTTTAATTATCGTACTTTTTAATTATCGCAAGTTTATTTTATCGCATTTTTATTATTCGCAATTTCATTATCGTTATTTACTTTATGCTTTAATTTAAGTCTTGTATTTATTTTTAATATTTTACATTTGGTTTTAACTGCGATTAAAGTTTTAAAATCGACAAACCGGTCATTAAACGGTAAAAACCCCCCTTTATAATAATAATATTACTTATATTTGTATTTTTATAAAAGTAAACTAATATAGCGTTAAGCTTTGTTTAAAAAGATTCCCCGTGGAACGAACCGGACTTACTAAAAACTACACTACTGTACGATTAGGTACACTGCCTATAAGTGTTGTAGCAAGGTTTAAGTATATCCATTCTATAAATAAATAAATATCTTGTGTAAAATTGTATCGTATTTAATAGTATTTTCTGTAAAAATATAAGCTATTTTATATACTACTCTGCTAAAACATCAAGTATTTTTGGCGCCGCTGCCGGGGAGTCTCTTAAAATCCGGAAGCGCAACGCTAATATAGAAAGAAAAAAAAATTATGTATTTTTAAGATTTTGTTAAATATTTAAGTTTTATAAAGTTTCTTTATTTTTATATAAGTTTTATTTAAGTATTTTGTTTTTATTTAAAAACATATAAAAAAATATATAAATCTAGTTTTAAGATTTTTATTTATAAAATTATAAAGTAATTCTATTTTTATTTAAGTTTTAAATATAAGTTTTTATTATACACATATTTTTTTTTATAAAAACAGAAAAAACTAAAAACAGAAAATAAAAAAAAATAAATAAAGAAAAATGCGTTGAATTTAAATAACCTGTCAGTTGAAAACTGGAACCCCGCGACTCGTGGGGTTTGATGCCTTGAATTCCGCAACTCGCGGAGTAAACCTGACACGCTGACAGAAACCCTAATTCAGTATTAATTACGAGTAATTATTAATAATTATTATTTTAAACCCTAATTAATTATTATTATTATAATTAGTTTTATTATAATTAGTTTTACTTTTTATTTAATTTGTTTTATTTAGTTAAATTAGTTTAATTAAATTGTAAAATTAGTAGTTTTATTAAATAAATAATATAAAAATAATATTTTTATAAAAATTGTACTTTTTACAACTTTTTGTATATTTTTATATTTTGTCCCTTTTTAATCGTTTTAGCGTAATATTTGTATATTTAGCTCATATTTAGTTTTAAACTTAGTTTTTGCCATAGTTATTTTTACTTCTAGATTTTTAGGCTTTGCCGTAGAATTCCTTAAGTGCTTTTTCTTTAGAATAAGATTTAGGTGCTTTAGAATTTTGTGACGCCTTTTTAAGTTTTAGTTTCTTTTTAAGTTATTTCCATTTGGGATATAGTTTTTCCTGTAAGCTTTAATATTTTTAGACACCTTTTACCTATGTATCAATTATCATTCCAATTAGTAATCTCAATTTGCGATTATAATTTTAAGCTAGTTGTAGTAATAAGGTTAGGTTAGTCAAGTACTTTTAAGTTTTATAAGTTTCTTTAATTTTTCCGTCACCTTTTATTTTTCAACCATTTTTCTTTTTCGATCTTTTTCGACGAACTCTTTTTCTTTCTTATTTCTCGCCATTCTAGTTTTTAGGACATAGATTTTTATTCTACTTCTTATCTAAATTTCTTAAAATTACGAAAATTTATTTTAAGTGGTTAAATTGATAGACATCAAAATTTTCTGGTTCGTAGTAATAGTTGGATTTGTATGTGGACCGGGTTATTGGAGCCAAACAGTCCTCAATTATATTGAGACCAAACGAATCCTGCCCCTCTGCTGCATCTTTTGGCTATTCGAAACGTGGGCAAAATCAGAAAAGTCTATTGATTGGATAACTTATTATAATTTTTCTTTCCTTTTAAAAACTAATAGGATATTCAGTGAATGCACCGAGCAAGACGATCACCACCTTTTGTACGTTCACCACCTGTAACTAGATCAAGACATTTAGCAAATATAACCGCCGTTGATTTTTCTTTAGAATCGTCATCCAGTCGACCAAGTACTTCAGTTCAAATTTCCGATAATCCATTTTTTGAACCCGACCTCACAATTGAGAATCCGGAGAATATTCAGGAACGGTTCGTTGATCCTGAACCACTAAACTTTCCTCCGGAACCACCAATCATTCAAACAGAGATTGTTGAGGAACGAACCATTAAATCAGAATCCTCTAGTGATTCCGATTCAACAAATTCAATTATGGAGAATCTGGAACCTTTAAGTATGGAAGACCGAATGAGAGCTAAACGCACTGGCCAAGGTCACGCAATTACTCATCCAGACATTAATGCGCCAGATTATGAAATCAAAGGACAAATTCTACACATGGTGACTAATCAATGCCAATTTAGCGGTGCGCCGAAGGAAGATCGAAATGAACATCTACGTACCTTTAATAGGATCTGCACACTATTTAAAATCCGAGAAGTGGAGGATGAACAGATATATCTCATGTTATTTCCCTGGACTTTAAAGGGAGAAGCCAAAGATTGGTTGGAATCGTTACCTGAAGGAGCGATTGATACATGGGATGTTTTAGTTGAAAAATTTCTTAAACAATTCTTTCCTGCATCTAAAGCTGTAAGACTTCAAGCAGAAATTGTTACGTTCACACAGAAGCCGAATGAAACTCTATATGAGGCGTGAACAAGATATGGAAAGTTATTAAGAAGATGTCCGCAACATGGTTTAGACACCGGTCAAATAGTACAAATATTCTACCAAGGATACGACATCACTACAAGGAAAGACATAGATATAGCAGCTGGTGGTTCTATTATGAAGAAAACCAAAACTGATGCTTACAAAATTATTGATAACACTGCTTCCCACTCACATGAGTGGCACCAAGAAAAAGACATCGTTAGATCATCTAAAGCAGCTAGAGCCGATTCTAGCCATGACTTAGATTCCATTTCCGCAAAGATAGATGCTGTGGAGAGACGAATGGAAAAGATGACTAAAGATATTCACTCAATACGAATTAGTTGTGAGCAGTGTGGAGGACCACATTTGACAAAAGATTGTCTCAGTATTGAATTAACAATGGAACAAAGAGAGAATATTTCATACATAAACCAAAGGCCTGGAAATAATTATCAGAATAATTATCAACCGCCAAGACCAATTTACAATCAAAACCAGAGTTATAACCGAAATATTCCATACAACAACCAACAAGGTCCTAGCAATCAACAAGTATCCAATAATACTTACAATCAGCAAAGACCTAATTTTCAAAACAAACCACCACAACAAACCGATGATAAAAAGCCGAATTTAGAAGATATGATGACAAAGCTAGTTGAAACTCAAACACAGTTTTTCACATCTCAGAAACAAACTAATGAACAAAATGCTCAAGCATTTAGAAATCAACAAGCTTCTATTCAAAATCTGGAACAAGAAGTAAGTAACCTAGCAAGGTTAATAGGTGAAAGAAAACCGGAAAGTCTACCTAGTGATACAAATGCTAACCCCGGAATGAAACAGCTAAAGCTATTACCACAAGAAGTGGTACAACACTTAAACTACCTGAAATACCTGTAACTTCTGATGAAGCTATTCCTACTCCACAAGAACCACAACCTGATCAAGATAAGGAAAAAGACCCGGTAGTTGAAAAGGTTAATGAAGATAACACAGTTAAGGCTAAACCTTATGTTAAACCATACCAACCACCACTTCCTTACCCGAGTAAAATGAAGAAAGAGAAACTTGAAGCCGAGCAATCCAAATTCTTGGATATGTTTAAACAGATAAATGTAAATCTTCCTTTCATTGATGTGATTTCAGGAATGCCTAGATATGCTAAATTCTTGAAAGATCTAATCTCAAATAGAAAGAAAATGGAAGAACTCTCGGCTGTTACTATGAATGCTAATTGTTCAGCAGTGCTGTTGAATAAGATACCAGAAAAACTATCTGATCCAGGAAGTTTCACAATTCCATGTTTTCTGGGTAGTCTTAGTTCAATAGAAGCATTGGCAGATTTAGGTGCTAGTATAAATCTAATGCCATATTCACTATACGCTAAACTAGACCTTGGAGAATTGAAACCAACCAGAATAAGCATACAACTAGCCGATAGATCAATAAAATATCCTAGAGGGATAATGGAGAACATACTAGTTAAAGTTGGTACTTTAGTATTTCCAGTAGATTTTGTTGTTCTGGACATGGAAGAAGATTCTCAAGTTCCTCTCATATTAGGAAGACCATTCTTAAACACGGCTAAAGCAATGATAGACGTGTTCGGTAAGAAATTGACCCTAAGTATAGAGGATGAGAGTGTTACCTTTTCAGTTGATAGAGCAATACAACAACCACAATCTGCAGATGATACATGTTATTATATTCAAACTATAGATGCACATGCAGAATTATTAGAAGAATTTCCAGAATTACAAGGAACAGGAGAATGTTCTTTAGGAGAAGGTAATGAACCAATTGATGAAGCTGAAATGTTAGCTACACTTATAGCTAATGGATATGAACTAACAACAGAAGAAATTCAAATGCTAAAAGAAGAAGACAGATATCGATATAAATCATTGATAGAAGAACCTCCGAAATTAGAATTAAAGCCACTTCCAAACCATTTGGAATACGCTTATTTACATGGTGAATCTGAATTACCTGTAATAATATCGTCTTCTCTTACTGAAAATGAGAAATCACAACTCATTTCTGTGTTGAAAGCTCATAAACCAGCCATTGCATGGAAGATTCATGATATTAAAGGAATAAGTCCTTCATATTGCACACATAAAATCCTTATGGAAGAAGGTCATAAAACATATGTGCAACGCCAACGAAGACTAAATCCTAATATGCAAGATGTAGTTAAGAAAGAGATTATTAAACTGCTAGATGCAGGTTTAATTTATCCAATCTCTGATAGTCCATGGGTAAGCCCAGTTCAATGCGTGCCTAAGAAGGGTGGCATGACTGTCATTACAAATGAGAAAAATGAGCTTATTCCTACTAGGACTGTAACAGGATGGCGTGTATGTATTGATTATAGAAAATTAAATGACGCCACCAGAAAAGATCACTTTCCCTTACCTTTCATTGATCAAATGTTGGAAAGATTAGCCGAAAATAGTTACTATTGTTTTCTAGATGGATTTTCCGGATATTTTCAAATTCCAATAGCACCCGAGGACCAAGAGAAAACCACATTCACATGCCCTTATGGTACTTTTGCTTACAAACGCATGCCATTTGGACTTTGCAACGCCCCTGCAACCTTTCAAAGGTGTATGATGGCGATTTTTCATGACATGATAGAAGAATGCATGAAAGTTTTCATGGATGACTTTTCAGTCTTCGGTGATACATTTGAATCATGTCTAGTTAATCTGGAACGAATGCTTATTAGATGCGAACAATCAAATCTAGTACTTAATTGGGAGAAATGCCATTTCATGGTTAAAGAAGGCATCGTTCTTGGACATAAAATTTCAAAAGAAGGAATTGAAGTGGATAGAGCTAAAGTAGATGTAATTGCTGAACTTCCACATCCCACCAATGTTAGAGGAGTTAGGAGTTTTCTAGGGCATGCCGGTTTTTACAGACGTTTCATAAAAGATTTTTCTAAAATTGCCACTCCTATGAATAAACTCCTAGAAAAGGATGCTCCATTCATCTTTTCAGATGAGTGTATCAAATCTTTTAATATTCTTAAAGAAAAACTCACTAATGCACCGATCATGATAACACCAAATTGGAATCTACCATTTGAACTAATGTGCGATGCAAGTGATTTTGCAATGGGAGCCATTTTAGGACAAAGGATTGAAAAACGATTTCAACCTATATATTATGCTAGTAAGACGTTACAAGGAGCACAAACGAACTATACAACTACTGAAAAAGAACTCCTTGCTATTGTCTTTGCTTTTGACAAATTTCGATCATATCTCGTTCTAGCAAAAACGGTGGTCTATACCGACCATTCTGCTCTTAGATACCTATTTTTGAAACAAGATGCTAAACCAAGATTAATCCATTGGATCTTACTCTTACAAGAGTTTGATATTGAAATCCGAGATAAAAGAGGAGCAGAAAATCTCGCCGCTGATCATCTTTCTCGTCTTGAAAATCCTGAATTAGAAGTTCTAAATGAATCGGCCATACAAGACAACTTTCCTGATGAATATCTATTGAAGATAGATTATAAAGAAATCCCATGGTTTGGAGACTATGCAAACTACTTAGTTTGTGGATTCCTTGAAAAAGGATTATCGTACCAAAGACGAAAGAAATTCTTCAGTGATATAAAACACTATTTTTGGGAAGATCCACATCTGTTTAAAAGTTGTCCCGATGGAATAATATGCCGATGTGTATTTGGAGATGAAGCTAGTAAAATTTTAAACCATTGTCACACATGACCAACTGGAGGGCATTATGGGCCTCAACTAACAGCAAGAAAAGTTTATGATGCTAGATTCTATTGGCCTACAATTTACAAAGATGCACACCTTCTTTGCAAATCCTGTGATGCTTGTCAAAGGGCCAGAAAAATAAGTCAACGTGATGAAATGCCACAAAATGTCATCCAAGTATGTGAAGTATTTGACATTTGGGGTATTGACTTTATGGGTCCATTTCCAAAATCTCATAATAATCTATATATACTCGTAGCCATTGATTATGTATCTAAATGGGCGGAAGCACAAGCTCTCCCAACTAACGATGCACGAGTTGTAGTCAACTTTTTAAAACGTCTTTTTGCAAGGTTTGGAACACCAAAAGCTTTAATAAGTGATCGGGGTACTCATTTCTGTAATAATCAACTTGAGAAAGTTCTTAAAAGATATGGAGTAACTCATAAAATCTCCACCGCATATCATCCACAAACAAGTGGACAAGTTGAAAATACCAACCGAGCTTTAAAACGTATTCTAGAGAAAACCGTAGGATCAAATCCGAAGGAATGGTCCATTAAATTGGAGGATGCACTCTGGGCTTTTAGAACAGCCTACAAAACTCCAATTGGAACCACACCTTTTAGACTTGTTTATGGAAAAGCATGTCATCTTCCAGTAGAAATTGAACACAAAGCATTTTGGGCTTTGAAAACATGTAATCTTGATTTACATGAAGCTGGACGTCTACGATTAAGTCAACTAAACGAATTAGAAGAATTAAGACATGAAGCATACGAAAATTCGTTAATCTATAAAGAAAGAACGAAGAAATGGCATGATAAAAGAATCAGAAGTTCAAAAGAATTTAAAGAAGGAGACAGAGTTCTTCTTTTCAATTCACGATTCAAGCTATTTCCTGGAAAATTGAAATCAAGATGGTCTGGACCATTCATAGTCAAAAGAGTTTTCCCATACGGAACGATAGAATTAATAAATTCAAATGGGATTGAATTTAAAGTTAATGGTCACAGAGTTAAACATTACATACATGGTCCGATGGAAGTCGACAACGAAGTTAATCACAATTTCGACACCACAGCTAAATAAGTGTGGGGAGAATCAAGTATTTAAAGGATAATATGTATTTCTGTTAGAGTTAGATTGTCTGTTTTCGTGTAGTTCTCGAAAATGGAACCTGAATGGTCTTTCCCTAGCAGACCCTAAAGAACTAGTCTTCTCCCCCCATTCTGAATTTTTATTTTTTTTTAGGAAATGAAGACTGCCTGTGAACTAAACCATGGTCTAATGCTACACGCTTTGATCACTAAACGTAATAATGACATACTCCCGAGTGAATTAGTATCAGTAATCAGAGAAAGAATGGACGGAGTTAGAAAAGAATCCAGATGCGAAGATAATAAGTTACAATTTGGTAAAGGAAAATCAAAATCCGCAGCGAAAAGAAGAGCACGACACCTAGAAAGATGTCACAAATGCGGAAAATGGTCACATGGAGGTAAATGTTCAAATAATCAAACCTATTTAAATACCGAATTTGTTACTTTATGCAGAGACGGACCGTTCATATGTTTAGAAGAAAAGACACTGAATGCATGAGGTTACGCCTATGTAGCCATGGAAAACCAATTAAACCGACTATCTTATGAATGAGATAGATCATATAACTACGAAATCTATTTCACAGGTAAGTCTGTACAGTTTTTATTTTATTTTATTTTTAACCTTTTGATAATAAACGCTAATTTGTTCGCTAAAAAGTATTAAATTGGTATTGAATAAAATTAGGTTTGGCGACCGAAATTATTGATATCATTCAAAAATTTATTACATCACTGCGAAATTTAACGTTTATTCTTAAGGTATAAATATCTTTAATCAATCAACCCAAAATATTTCAAAAATTCGTCGTGAGTTAAATTAGGTCTTGGAACCGAAATTACTTTACCGAAAAGAGGGGCGCATATTTTTGATAATATTTGATTGATTAAAGTGGGATAAAAAGCCAAAAAGATTTTTAATTTTATTTTTACTATGTTTTTAAAATTAATATATAAATCTTAAATTAATATTGTAAACTTTGTAAAAACAATATTTTTAAAATTGTAAATATTTGAAAAATTAATATAAGTTTGGTGTGAATTTATAATATGAATTTTTAAAATTAAGTTTGGTGTGAATTTTTAATTTTTAAAATATGAATTTTTAATTTTATGCATTTCAAATTTTTAAGTTTGGTGTGAATTTTTAATATTAATTTTGAATTTTATATTTAAGTTGTGTGAATTTAAAAACAAAAATTTACTTTATCTCATTAAGTTAAAAATATGATTTTTAAAATTCGTCGTAAGTTGAAGACTAGGTCGTTGAACCGAAATTGCTTTACCCGAGGGAGGGTCGAGAACTTTTATTATCATTATTTTTAATCTTATTGAATTAAAGTATGCCAAAAACATTAAAAAAAAAAATCAAAAATCTTAGCTTTTAAAACAATCGCTACAAAAAGACAAATTTTAAAATTTTGTCGAAGGACGGACTAGGACATCGATCCGAAACGACCTCGTCCTAAATAATAAGGGAAACAAAATTTTAAAATTAATTACTTAATTGTTTTATAAGTTAAAGATTATATAAAAAAAAAAAAAGCAAACTCCGCGACTCGCGGAGTTTGAAGGGTCCAAACACCGCGAGTCGCGGGAGGACCAAAATACAGAAAAAAAATATAAACGCACAAACTGATCAGTCCACACCCCCAAAACAGAAAACACTGCGAAATACTCCGAAAAAAACACCCAAAAACACTCCCAAAATCACAATTTTTAACCGTTAATCACCAAATCTTTTACTAAAATCATGTTGAGAAGGATGCTATCTAGGAATTACTCAAGAAAAACGGTAAATTTCTACACCTAAACACCATTTAATCCGAAATTAGTGTTCTTGAGCAATTTTTTCCCAAATTTGATTTTGATGCTTTTTAGTGTAATTAGGCTTAAATTGTTTATGTATTATGCTTGTATAACCTAGATTGATGCTATTTAACATGATTAGAAGCCTTAAACTTCAAATTTTGAGTAATCTAGGGTTTGTGTTCTTGAGCAAATTTGGGGCTTTTTGATATAAACAGGTTATGGCCTATTTTTGTCATGAATTGTTGCTAAATTAAGTAGTGTAACATGTTTAGGTAGTTAAATGATCCAAACTTTGAGCCTAAACATGATTTTGAGAATTAAAGTAGACTTTTTCAAGTCTAAAATTCATGAACTTGATTTTTGAGAGATAATGCCATTTGAAACTTGTTTAATTGCTAGTAATGATTATTTTGACATGTTATTTGAGTTGAATGCTTATGAACTTGGCGAACATTTTCGTATATGCTTATTTGAAAAAGTGTAGATTTGATAAAAATGTGAAAATGAACTTAAGTTTGATATAAATTGATCATGTCATTGTAATTATTTTGATTGATGATTTTGCTGACACTAATGCATATTTGGATGCACAAAAATTGTGTTTGATGTGTTTTGCAGACTGAAAGGGGTGAATCTTCATCCCAAGCTCGCAATGCTCCTGCTGAGAATGCGGAACAACAGGAGGTGGATAACTACTACAAGCAGGATATACCTCATCCGGTCATGACATTTTCTGATATGCACTTGGAAGAGTTGCACCCGAACATGAGATTTGACAGACTTTGGATAGATTATCCAAAATACCAAAGGGGTTTGCATACTCTTCATTCTAAGGTTGTTGAGGTATCGAGGGTCATAGAATGGGGACCCTTAGAAGCTGTAGAATTGGCCGGGCCAATTAGGGAATTACTTGTACAGAGGTATGGTAATTCTACTTTTAATGACTGGGTACATTTATTCACCATGCGTAGACCTGTATATAAAGTATGGTGTGAAGAATTGTTGTGTAGTATAGAGTTGAATGATCGGGTAGCTAGTTTAACCGATCGATCTTTTATTAGATTTTTGTTAGGCGGTTCGATGCGCCACATGTCTTTACTGGACATGGCTCAGGCTTTACGTATATATACGCCTGAGGAGTTAGCATCTGCCGATTGTAGAGGGTTGATACTAAACGGTAGAAAGATAGATGAAAATTTTGATACACACGGTGTGTGGAGTCAAATGACAAGCCATCACCGTTTCAAAGGGGGAAATTACTCTTATTTGGATATAGATAGAGCTGAATTAAGAGTGATTCATAGGTTTTTAGCTAATTCGATTACACAAAGGGGTAAGAACAAGGAAAAGGTAAATGAACAGGATTTGTTTTACCATATGTGTATTCGAGACCCACAAAGCGCTGTAAGTATACCGTATTGTGTGGGTTATTATTTATCAGCTATGGTTCGGGGGATGAGACCGCATAGCATAATAGGAGGTGGTATTTTTATTACTTTGATTGCTGAATATCTCGGTGTGGATATAAGTCGGGGGGATTATTAGTCGAAGAACCAGAACCCCGCGATACTATAGGTTTAAATGTATACCATGGTGCAAAAGTTTTGAAGAGGCGAAATAACGCCGCAGTACCATACCATGGTAGACATCCACAGGTTGAGAGAAACCAACAGCAAGGTAATGTAGGAGGGGGAAATGAGATGCAAGAAATGCAAAGGTTTATAGCTTCACAGGAGTACGAAAATGCTAGACAGAGAGCATTTGAAGATTGGAAAGTTCATCAGAACCAAATCATAGCTCATTGCTAACATATAGGTAGAAACTATATTCCTACACCGAAACCCATCTTCCCTCCCTGGTCTATAGAGATGCAACCACCGTATCCTACGTATAACCCTGCCGAAGCATTCTATAGCACCTATGGTTATGCTTGGAACCCCTAGTGGTACCAGTATCATCCCTAGTCTACTTAGTTTTATTTATTTTGTAATTTGTAATGTTGATACATTTAATACTTATGTTAATATTTTAATAGCTTTTATAATTTTCTAACTTTTATTCTTAGATTTTAATAATTTTTGAATGTGGGGTAATATACCAAACTTCAAAAATATGTATATATGTTTGCAGTTTATCTTATGTACACAACAGGGTAAAACAACGCATTTTCAAAGACTGGCATTAAGTTCAGCAAAAGCAACTAATTTTGACGACAAGATGCAAAATATATGTGAAATAACAACAAGACGGAATGAACAAATGATGTGCACCATTTATCATTCACCAAACAAACGCCAATATGTTTGGAAACTTTGGTAAAATTTAATCATTTTCACACAAATCACCCTCAATAATTTAAATTGTTACTGATTTCTTGCAAATGAGGGCATTGCAAGATCTTAAGTGTGGGAAGGGGTTAAATTCTTTCGGATTTTAAAATTTTTTACTTTATACACTTGGTTACCATTAAAAATACTAGTAAAGCAGTAGTTGTATTAGAATCTAGTGCTCTCTGATAATAAAGAACAGCCCTAGTCTTATATACTGACTACCCAATTCTAGTAAAAATTTTATAAAATTTTCAATTAAATGAACTCAAAATCATGTTTATACATATTTATGAACGATAAAACTAGGTGTTAACACCGAAATTATTGTTACCTCGGAAAGGACATAAATTGAGAAACAAACTAAAATGTTAAAATTCATTTAAAATGGAATAGAGGACGATAAAAAGGAAAATAAAAGCCAAGTGTGGGAATACTTACCAAGTTATCTTAAACATATGTCACATATATCTGTAACAAATAACTGAAAATACTTTTGCTTTGGACTAAACTAAACTGTTTTACCAGATGAAAGAAAAGAAAGATGGATCTACACGATGAATCAATTCCATCATTAAAAGGAAGTAAAGTCTTCCGAAAAAGACACGCGCTTCTTGATTTAGGTCATGAAGTTGTCGTCCAGACCAGCTGTAGGTTGACGAAAAATCTAGAAAAGTCATCACTAAAATCAGCAGGAAATCCACGGACCTCAGCATTAAACAGGGTCGCCAAGTGGTCAGATTTATCCTAACCATGAGAAGGATTTATCTTGTAAAATGGGGGGGCACCATGCAAATTAGCTGGATAAGACTAATGAATCAGATCCCCAGAAAGGATAATCTCCTTAAAGATTAAAAATCAGCTTTTAAGAATGATATTACTCAATCCTAGAGATTGACCTTAAAGATTGAGAATTCAAACTCATGGAATTCAATGATATCTAAACTCGAGCTTGAACGAGAAAATATTTTGATCAAAATTACAAACCGATTTGTTTTCTGAAAACCCTATTTTTAATGCGTTCATTACCATTGAACGTAAAATCCTAGGAATTCACCTGGAATTCATTAGGTCACCTGAACTAAATCGGGTGTCAACCGTAAGAACGGTGGTTGCATAGTGGTCAAAGACAGGACCTTGTGCCATACCGAAAAATTATAAGGGTGAGCTTTACTATTGCTCCTACCAAGGATAGTAATTGTGTCCGACACGTTATAGACCATAATTAAAAGCATGTCAGGGGGCATTGCCTTAACAGTTGCTTGTTCAACGCTTTCCTTTACAACCAGACGATTGTTTACCGAAAAGTAATATACGGGACAAGTAAACTGGACGTGTTGCTTTCCAAATACAAGGTTAGCAAGTGGGTGACACAAAACCGCAAGTTTTGAGCTAAAATTTTCAAATCTGAAACCCACCAAACCCACAAAAATATTTTGCAAACACCGGTAAAGGGTTATTCCGGAAAACTTATCTAGGGTAAAAACTAGATTTAATTTTCAAAAGATCAAATGTTTTCATAAAGATCCAATTTCCTTAATGGATCTAAATTTTTATAGTCATGTGGGACTGTAAACCATATCGTTACTACCATTGTTTATACCACCGTATAGAAATCACTGATGTACAAAGTGTGAAGAATAAAGAAGTGATTCTAGTATTTCAAGACGATATTGCTTGAGGACAAGCAACGCTTAAGTGTGGGAATATTTGATAATGCTAAAAACGAACATATATTTCATAGCATTATTCCTCAAGAAATAAAAGCTTTTAGTTGCAATTGTTCTATTTACAAGTGATATTCGTTTAAATAATAAAAGGTGAAGACAAAAGACAGATTCAACGAATTGAAGACGCAAATGACCAAAAAGCTCAAAAGTACAAAAGACAATCAAAGAGGTTCCAATTATTGATAAGAAACGTCTCGAAATTACAAGAGTACAAGATTCAAAACGCAAAGTACAAGATATTAAATTGTACGCAAGGACGTTCGAAAATCCGGAACCGGGACCAGAGTCAACTCTCAACGCTCGACGCAATGGACTAAAAATTATAAGTTAACTATGCACATAAATATAATATAATATTTAAATAATTCTTATAATTATTTAATATATTATATTTATTTAAAACCGTCGGTAAACAAAGAGCCAAACTCCTCTGAGCTGTAATTTCAAACTCCGCGACTCGCGGAGTTTGGAGGCAAAATTGGCCGCGAGTCGCGGACCCCCAAAATGAGAAACTGCCTATAAAGCCAACCGAATTCTGATCATTTTTCATCATCTTTTTTTTCTTCTCTCATAATACTACGTAAATATTTATATTTATATTTTAATTTTAATTTTAATTTTAATTATAATTCTAATAATAAGGGTATGTTAGCGAATGTTGTAAGGGTGTAAGTCGAAATTCTGTCCGTGTAACGCTACGCTATTTTTAATCATTGTAAGTTATGTTCAACCTTTTTACATTAATGTCTCATAGCTAAGTTATTATTATCCTTATTTAAAACGAAGTAATCATGATGTTGAGCTAATTACTAAAATTGGGTAGTTGGGCTTTGTACCATAATTGGGGTTTGGACAAAAGAACGACACTTGTGGAAATTAGACTATGAGCTATTAATGGGCTTTATATTTGTTTAACTAAATGATAGTTTGTTAATGTTAATATAAAGATTTACAATTGGACGACCCTATAAATTACCATATACACTCAATCGGACACAATGTGCGGGGTATTTATATGTACGAATAATCGTTCATTTAACCGGACACGGGAATGGATTAATAGTCACTAGAATAATTAAAACAGGGGTGAAATTATGTACAAGGACACTTGGTATAATTGATAACAAAATATTAAAACCTTGGGTTACACTCAGTCGACATCCTGGTGTAATTATTAAACAAAGTATTAAAATCTTGTTACAGTTTAAGTCCCCAATTAGTTGGAATATTTAACTTCGGGTATAAGGATAATTTGACGAGGACACTCGCACTTTATATTTATGACTGATGGACTGTTATGGACAAAAACCAGACGGACATATTAAATAATCCAGGACAAAGGACAATTAACCCATGGGCATAAAACTAAAATCAACACGTCAAACATCATGATTACGGAAGTTTAAATAAGCATAATTCTTTTATTTCATATTTAATTTCCTTTATTTTATATTTAATTGCACTTCTAATTATCGCATTTTTTATTGTATTTAATTGCACTTTTAATTATCGTACTTTTTAATTATCGCAAGTTTATTTTATCGCATTTTTATTATTCGCAATTTCATTATCGTTATTTACTTTATGCTTTAATTTAAGTCTTGTATTTATTTTTAATATTTTACATTTGGTTTTAACTGCGACTAAAGTTTTAAATTCGACAAACAGGTCATTAAACGGTAAAAACCTCCCTTTATAATAATAATATTACTTATATTTGTATTTTTATAAAAGTAAACTAATATAGCGTTAAGCTTTGTTTAAGAAGATTCCCCGTGGAACGAACCGGACTTACTAAAAACTACACTACTGTACGATTAGGTACACTGCCTATAAGTGTTGTAGCAAGGTTTAAGTATATCCATTCTATAAATAAATAAATATCTTGTGTAAAATTGTATCGTATTTAATAGTATTTTCTGTAAAAATATAAGCTATTTTATATACTACTCTGCTAAAACATCACGCACCTATCCTGCGACAGAAATATGCTTTTTGCTATTTTGATTTAAATGAAGGGCATTTTGGTCTTTTCACTTGAGGCCGGATATGTAGCCATATTATCAGTTTGGGATCCAATTTTGGATCATATTTCACATCCACAAACACTCTCATTTCATCTAGAGAGAGAGAGAGAGATTCTAGATAAAGATTTGGAGATTTGGAGAAGAAGGAGCTTGAATCGATCAAAAGCTCGAGTGTTAAAGTTGTTCATCTCGCTCCTAGCTACGTTGTGGTTGTATTGGTAAGTTTTAACTCTGAGTTTTCATAGTTTGATTAGTGTTCATAATTGGGGTTTTGATTTGTGTGTTCTTGAGTAAACCCACTAGTTGATAATTGGGTGTTTGATCTAGTAAATGGTGTTGATAACCATTGTTGGTGGGTTTTGGGTTGGATGATGAAATTGATTAGTTGATAATCGTGTTCGGGTGTTAATATCACTAGTTTACTTAGGATATAAGTGATTAATTGTGTGAGCTTGCAAAATGGGTGTTTTGACTTGAGATTAGGTCAAAATGGGTTTTGTGTAAATTGATGCAAGTAATATGTTTTGATGATGAAACCTTGAGTAAAATGAGTTGTTGGAACATAATCACTAGTCGATAATGATTATTGGGGTTTTCGGGTGAGATTTGACTTATTCAAAGTGGAAGTAAGTGCTAATGGGTCGAAATTGCACTTATGGTGTTTTGGGCATAAGCTAGAGTGTTTAGCTTATTTGTTTGTAAATTACTTAGGTGATTAGCATTTGGACGTTTAGGAGCTCAAGCGGGATTGCTTTTCAAGTAATCGAGGTGACTGGAATATTTATACGTTTATGTATATAATTTGGTTGCTTGTGTGCGGCGTGGTAAGTGACATCCGCTAGGATTCACTTTTCGGGGACCACAATTGGGTTGGAAAATATAGTGAGTGATATCCGTATGGATAGCTCTTTGTTGGCTATATTTGGTTGCGATATGTGGTGAGTGATATCCGGAAGGAATAACTCTTTGTCGACCACGATTGGAGGTGTGGCATGTGACGAGTGATTAATGTTTGACCCATCGCTCTTCGTTGGTCACATGTGTGTGTTTGGTTATGTAGCGAGTGATTAACGGTTGACCTATCACTCTTCGTCAGCTACATGTGTGCGTTGGTTATGTGACGAGTGATTAATGCTAGACCTATCACTCTTCGTCGGTCACATGTGTTTGTTTGGTTATGTGGCGAGTGATTAATGTTTGACCTATCGCTCTTCGTCGGCCACATATGTGTGCTGGGGTAAGTGGTGAGTGTTATCCGTTTAGGGATCCGCTCTTCGTTGGCCACTTATCGTAGGATGGTAAGCAGTTACGCTTTTCTTCGGCCATCCTTGTGATTGAGGTAAGTGTTAACGTTTCGGTTGCACTTTTCGTCGGCCTCATGGTGCGTAGTGGTGAGTGGTTAACGTATTTGACCTACCGCTCTTCGTCGGCCACGATCGAGTCGAATGTCGACATTGTGTTTGTTGGGGTGTGCAAGTTTCACTATCATTGTACGTATTTTGTTGTTGGCACGTATTATTGTTGAGATCTCTATGCTAATGGTGTTGACTTGTTGTACGTACGATTATATGTTTATTGCGGTTTGCTAATGTTATTATGTTGTTTGTGTAGGTGTATGCAAGTGATTGAATTATGTATGTATGCGTATAAGTATTGCATTCACTAAGCTTTAGCTTACCCTCTCGTTGTTTACATTTTTAGGTTCAGAGGCGGACGTGACAAGGGTATGCTCGGGATTAGATGATTTCCCTTTTGATGCTTGTTTGGATTACTTTTGGTTTCGACTTAGGATTGGGTAGTTTATCCCCAAACATCATGCTCGTAGTTTTGTTTGGAACTTAAACTCATGTAGTCGAAAACTTGTATTTTGTACGAAAGTCGTAAAACGGCCGATGTGGGCCCGGTGTCGTAAAACTTGTTTTATTATTGAGACGTGTTAGTTTTACATATCATAATATTTTGTGAAAATCATTTAGTCTAAAAGTGTCGGAAAGTGGGAGATCATTAAACGAAAAATGGAAAATTCGGACATAACCTGAAATGGTTTGTGCGCGCCGCGCACAGATGGGGTTGCGCACCGCGTACCCTTATTGAAAAAAAAAATTTATTTCGCGTTTTCGGTTGGATAACGGGTTGGGTCGTTACAGGTATCGTCACGCCGAACTTTAAACCCATATCCTACAAGTAAATAAACCGTATATATACATACATAATTATTACACTCACCTTGGAATGCCCGCACAAGTCATATTTGTAAATCGCCTCCAAACGCAACGAGCAACCCTTTACCTATAATACACATATAGGTACAATACACATAAACACACATTCTCTAAAAGAGAATCCGAAGCAATCATCCCTTAGCCGAGGGATCACACTTTGCTCGCCAAAACCCGCCCATTTAACACCTAATGGACACAAACTAATTACCACTTCGGGTGGTAATTCAAACCCACTCTACAAAGTACAATTTAACCCAAATTATACTTTACGCCAATTAGACCAACCTAGGTCCCGACACTAGATTACTACTTAGGTAGTGATCATTCCGAACCGTTATTTACACCAAAACTTCAACACGTGCAATATTGACCCATATTGTGTTTGACCACATTTGACTTATGTTAAAAACATCACTTTGACCCGAAATCACTTCTCATGAGCGATTACTTCCAAAAACGCCCTTTAACACTTAACAGAAGTGTTTAAACATCCATTTGACCAAAACTAGTGTCATCATCAAATTTGACCCAATCAACTTACCCATTTTGACATAAGTCCCAAAAACGCCCATAATCGCTAACTGCTAGTGATTATATCTTAAACCAAGTATTTACATACTTGATTCACCAAAACTTGACTCAAAACTTAGTTTGCCACTAAAACAAAGTCAACACCCATTTTGACTAGGAAACATGTTCTTAAGAACATCAAAACCACCAATACACTTACAAACTAGTGACTAACACCCAAATCCATGACAACTACTTACAAATTCGTCATCAAACCCTAAACCTACAGTAATCGGGTTTACTTACACAATACATACAACAAAACCCCCAATTTCATGAGAAATGGGGTTTGTAACCTAACACTAACTCAAACCTTTAACACAAACAAGAATCAAACACTAAAATTCGTATTCGAGACTTACCACTACAACCAAAACGTAGCTAGGAACGAAAGGAACAACTTTAACTCTTGCACCTTCACCCGAATCAAGCTTCTTCTTCTCCAATCAAAGCTTTCTCTCTCTAAATGGGTTTTCTCTTTCTAAAAAGGTTGAGAGAGATGAGAGTGAAGAGATGAGGTGGAAATGAGGATAAGATAAGCTTGGAACCAGTTTTGTGGCCAAAAACCCGGCCCTAAAGTGAAAAGACCACTTTGCCCCTTTAAAACCACTAAAAAAACGTATCTTGCTGTTAGCTACATTTGCGCGCTAGGCATATAAGTGCGCGCCGCGCACTATAACTGAAAAGGAAGGCAGCCAACTTTTCTCATTCTGAAGTTCAGGGACTGAGGTTGACCGATTCTGATGCACACATTTACTGATACTTTCAGGAACATTTTCTGATGCCCAAAATTCAGGATCTTACACTTCGCCAACTAATCAATATGGTTAATTAAACTCACAATAACTCTAGACTGGCCGATTACCAACTCCTTTTGATACCGCCGAATGAGACACCCGAATCACGCCACACTTCACTCGTTAGCCTACGAGCAAGTGAAGTCTTTTGACACCAAAAAACACCGCTGAACGATAATCCAATCTCTTAGTTACTAGCTTGGGCCATCTCGGTTTCTATCGCCACCATCTTCTAACACGAAGATCATCTTCTTACACTAGAAAACCAACTGAAGTGAGCGAGACTTAATCTTAGGATTCTTCATGAGACAACACCGCCTCACACATCGATATAGACACGTCCAATCCCGACCACACATGTCAACGACCACTCGTAGATATTATACCCATCTATCTATGATTTCCTTCACCAATAAAAAAAGGAACCCCAACAGACCCCTTTGCAGACTATTCTTCAAGATACCCTAGTGTGAACGCAATCATTACCTTGAAATCTACCACCTTTTCAACTTTCTGCTTCCTTGTTGGTACACTAACCTCCTCATAGCGCTATGAATTTCACAAATTCCATCTTCTCTCGCAAGCACACTTCCACTATCCGAGCAAGAATTAAACCGCGGCTTTCAGAAGACACTTGGTTCGTATTACCGGCCAGTCACAAATTTCTTTGTCATCGGAGAGTAAAACAAGTATTTGAAGCTCTAGTGTTACCCGGAATTAACACACTAATCTTGAGAACATTGGAGAAACAAGTCGCTCAACCATCTCCACAGCTCCACTAGTTGTTTGACTCTCACTAGCTTGATAACTTCCGTTGGTTACCAAACTCACACCGAGTTCCCGACACCCTCAAAGATCCTAGAAAGCTTAAGTTCCGGAACTTACACCATTATCCCCTCTTCCATCACCAAAAAACTTCTAATTGATCACCCTCGAAGAATAACCGCTTTCTTTGTTGAAACATCAACCAATACCCGAGCAACCGTCGAACGCGTTCTATCCGACTCCCTTCGACAATCAATTTCCTTTTTTGACAAGGAAATCTAATCCGCCTGCATACTCCATTGACTTGGAATGTTTGACCATATACTTGGTCACCCCATTTCAAAACACGTAAGCAACAAACTTCTCCCAATAACTCCCACTATCGACTTTCAAACTGATGCACCTCGTTCATTACAACAACGCCCCAAATATGAGTTAAACCACCCTACTGAGCTCCCGTAACAAACCCACATCTTTGAAAACATAGCTCGTATTGTTCGAAGTTTCCAAGACAAAATCAACCCGCACTCGCGTCATCAAACCTGAAATACTTCATCCTTAAAACTACCCATATTCGAAAAATCATATCTCAAGATCCAACGGTCAGATCAGCCTCAAAATTTTACCATGCGTAGATCAATGTGTCTACTATGCACTATCAAAAAATCAAGTCGATCCAACTGTTAAAGAACCCTCTACCAATTTTCTTCTACAACAGCTCCTGAAACTCCGAATTTGATAGTTCAATCATTCTTTCGCACGACGCGAAGAACAAGAACTCAGATCCGAAACCTGGACCATCCGAAAAATCTCTCCGCAACGAATCCATCGACCAGACCTCTGACACCGTACCCTTTGCAAAAAAGAACCACCATCATCATACAAACGACGCGATTGCATGATAACTTTTAGAACCGTTACCCGAATTCCGATGTGATCAACTCACTCGGATACATAGACATATCCATGAGTTCCTCGCGACTAACTGAGTAATCTAGTCTCGATACATGTTGCAAGACAAATCCTTAGTCGTTTAACCTAAACCAAAAAACGAATCTGAACAGTAACAACTCGTTTTTTTTCTTCTTGTTTTCAATTCGCCATCGCTCCCAAACTCGAAACCTTGAGCTCATGATACCACTTGTTAGTAATTAGGACCCAAACAAGATAGGTGATTTATACTAATCACCACACCTATGAACGACAAACGAATAATAAAGTATAAATAAATAAAGATAAACAACACGGGATTTAACGTGGTTATATCTCAACTCCAAAATACAGAGAAAAGTTTACTCCACGGGCGCAAACTATAGATTTTTCACTATAAATTTCGTGCACACATTGTATGGGTTACATAGGGTGTTTATATAGACAAATCTAAACAAGGAAATAACTTAACGAACAAGAAAACTCAATTCTAGAATTTTCTCCCATCCTGACGAACCTCGCGACCGCAATAGGATTCTTGTGGTCGCGAGTTTTGTTTTCTCAGCAAACCCTTTCTCTGATGTGATTCTTGCGACCATAACTCTAAACTCGCGATCACAAATTTCACAGATTTAGCAAACCTTGTTTAATTCGAACTTTGGACTCCAACATCTGTTGTTGAAGTCAATTTGATGTTGTTCTATGATTTGATTTGATAAACTTTATACATTAGAAATATAAAAAAAAACCAACTACACCTATCATGATACGTATCACCTTCTTTTGATGCGTGAAAGACTTCGAAATAAGTCAGTTTAATTAAACATTTTAACGTCAAAGAAAAAACTTCTTATATATAGGTATCAATATGGTTAGAAAAAGTTCTCTTTACATTCTTCCCATCTTTTTAACCCTTAAAATAGAGAAACTGATAGATACACTTTCTATTTGCAAAGTCGTGACACTCACTCACTTCAAATAAACGACGTTTCATTCAAATTAAATTTATTGAGGACGTAAATAAAACAATAAATCATTTTAACTTTAAAGCACAAAATCCTTTGCAACTTTCATTACAACTTGGTTATGCAAATTGCGATTGCATCTAATCTAATCTGACTGTAAAACAAAGTATAAACCTAGTGTGTGTTATACATAAAAGAATAAGTAGTTTCTTATGGTTGTGACTAAAGTCCAATAACATCAACCAATGTGCAACTTTTTGGCACACATCAACATAATAAATATAAATTAAATTATATAAATTAATACAAATATACATATTAAATATATAACCATATAAATATAAATAATATTATTCATATCAAGACACACATAAAAACTTTAGTTTTTGTATTGATCATAACTACAAAGTACAATATAAAATGACCAAAACAGACTTTGGGCTTTCATCCAAGATGTACTTTTGAATTGGTAAATATTTACGGAGTATAAAAAAAGTTGTATAAAATCTAAGGAAAATTAAATAATGAGGAAACCACTTCCAAATACCAAAAAAAAAAAAAAAAAAAAAAAAAAAAAAAAAAAAAAAAAAACAAAAATATAGAAAGGAAAAATATAAAAAAATTATAAAAAAAAAATCTACAAGATGTGGATTAGTTGACTTAACTCTTTGTAGCATAAATTAACAAAGAAAACTCGTTTTTCTCATCTTTCATCTTCATTTTATTATTATCTTCCAATAACCATAATCTACTATCCACCCCATTTCTCGTTCTGAACATAAAAACAGCATTACACGACCCATGACCCGACCCGTTTTCATGCCCGGAATTAAAGAACCAATTATGAACATCCCACATTAGATCTACTGACAACCCGTCAACAAATATAGTTTGGTTCCCTCTAAAATTCCATTGAAGCCTTTTGACCCGAATCACGACCCGTTTGTCAATACAAACCACCAAACCCGGATTCTTCACACCATCATTTTCTCCGGTACATTGGATCAATACATCATGAAATCTTCCACCCTCCGAAAATTTCGCTTTTGTTGAATAAAGGGTATTTCCGTAAAAATGTTCTCTCCGTGAAACTAAATTAAATTTCACATTTTCTTTAAAATTATTGTTATCACCTTTGACTTTTTTGACCATAGCTTCATCCGACATGTCTCCGATAAACAACCCGAGTTCGGATTCAACCATAATTAAAACATAGTAACCTTCAACCGGTTCAGCGCCGGCGCCGTAAACCGCCGCCGAAAGATCATAAAAAACCTCGAACTTTATATTATTAATATAAAACGCTTTATTACCCTTTTTCTTACGAAACAATCTTGAATTTGTGTTTAGTCGGAAAGCAGTGGTTGGATCGTCGCCGGAGTTTATTTGTAAGCCTTGTGTGGCGGCTTTACGACACCAAGTGACGGTGATGCTGTGTTGGGTCCTGGTGGAAAGTGTGGTTTTGTATAGATTAGTAACGGCGGTTTGTATTGACGGAATTAAATTTGGTGAAACGGAATTTGTAACGCTTTTGTAATTTGAACATGATGTTTTTGTTCTTTCGGATACTTGAATTGATAATTCACTGTAACATGAAATCAAACCCATAATTAATTTAAAATTTGTATGTTTTTGATAGGAAAAAAAAAAAAAAAGATGTATAGAATTGTGTGTTTGAGTGTGTTAATGTGAAGGGAGCAGATGTTTAGGTAAATAATTGAAATTATTTTGTGTCATTTGTTGCATGAAATAAGAATAACAAAAAGGCAGAATGTGAGTGTATATATATGGAAAAACTTGTATTTTTAGAAATTTTTGAAGGAATTGAGATTTTAAAGTTGTTTAGTCATGTTTTTGACAGTTCATCTGAGATTTTTCCAATAAAATAAGGAGAGTGGAGTTTCAGGTGTAGTTTGCTTTTTTTTGTTTACTATATAAGTTAGACAAGGTGTGAAATTTGTATATTAATTTATAATAATCCATAACGATCAATTTCGGTGTATGTCAAATTGTTAAAAAGGGAGTGTAATTAAAGGGTGCGTAAGATGCACAATTCACTCGGTACCAGGTCTCACGCTTAGGTCACTCCCTATTGTAACTGAACTATTCATCCTCTTAACCTTCCACATCAGCGCCACATCAACACCAATATCCTATAACTAACTCATAACTAAACACTCCCTATCATGGCTAAAACAATACCCCTCTTAATATACAACGTACAAGCAATAAAGCATCAAGTCCAACAATAAAAAGCACTGGGACCCGCAATTCCTATAACTCTTCCGTTAAATCTATGGTGAAAGCGGGTAACTAACGCGGGTAACTAAGTGGTGCCTATGGTTAGTTACGGGTAATGAGCGGGTAATGGGCGGGTAACTAACCATAGGGGGCGGTCTTAGACCACTCCCTACAGCTAGTTATCCGTTAGTTACCCGCTCATTACCCGTCATTACCCGTAACTAACCATAGGCACGCGCTAGTTACCCGCTTTAGTTATCCGCTTTCACCATGGATTTAATGGAAGTATGAGATATAGTTATAGATTTGTGGGTCCCAATGGCTTTTTATTGTTTGGACTTAATGCTTTATTGCTTGTACGTTGTATATTAAGAGAGTTATTGTTTTAGTCATGATAAGGAGTGTTTAGTTATGGGTTAGTTATAGAATATTGGTGTTGATGTGACGATGATGTGAAAGGTTAAGAGGATGAATAGTTTAGTTACGATAGGGAGTGGCCTTAGGGACTTGATTACCCAAAGTTTTACTTTCTATGGGAAAGCCAATGTGCTCGTTCATAAGAGGGTTTACTCGATTACTAAAAAAATTTCATAATAATACATAATATATAGTATAGTATATTATAGTATAGTATAATAAAATTAGAGTTATAATTATTAATAATAATTATTAATTATTAAAGTATGTCGGTTATTACTAAAATGATGATGATTTAGATATCTTTAATATTACAACATCATTATTATTATTATTATTATATATATATATATATATATATATATATATATATATATATATATATATATATATATATATATTGGTAGGATCAAGAGGGAGGTAACCAATCGGGGGTAAGCGGGAGAAGCAAATTTTTTTTTTTTTTTTCGTTTTTTGATAAAACTTTGTTCACGAACATTATAGATGGGATGAAAATATGAACATTTAGTAGAGACACTTTGTGATAATGTTTTTATTTTGGCGAAAAAACGCTCGAAGAAGTAATATATAACAATTATCGTGTTTTTCGAGCGTATGTTGAGGTTTTTGCTATTGGGGTATAAATATTAGGGTTTAGATATTAGGGTTTATAGGGTTTATATATTAGGGTTTAGAAATTTAGGGTTTAGATTTAGGGTTTAGATTTAGGATTTAGATTGAGTTTTTAACACGAACGGTTTAGAGTTTAGGGTTTAGGGTTTAGGGTTTAGGGTTTGGTGTTTTGGGTTTATGGAATAAACCCAAAACACCAAACCCTAAACCCTAAACCCTAAACTCTAAATCGGGCTAAATTTTATTTAACAAAACATGGAAAAAAAACGTTCATATTCTTCACGAACAATATTATCTTGAATGTTATTTTTGTCGACCGTTTTCCCGCTCATATTTCTAAATGTTCATATTTTTGTGTGATCTTGATGCCGGAAAAAAAATTTCCAAAAAAACGAAAAAAAAAAATTTTTGCTTCCCCCGCTTCCCCCCGATTGATTACTTCCCCATTGATCCTGCCCCCCTCTATATATATATATATATATATATATATATATATATATATATATATATATATATATATATATATATATATATATATATATATATATATATATAGTAAAGGCAAAAGAAATATTTTACTAAACAACTTCAAAATACAAATAAGGTGGGATATAACCCGACCTTAACCAAAAAACATCCGGATTTAATACATCAAAACAACTAACACTCCAATCTTCAATTCATTTTCTTTAGTTTCACATCCACAAGTTTTCAACACTTCTCACTACTTTTAAATCTATGACTTTTAAAGTCGATAACTTGACCCGTATATAATCCTGAGCATTTTCAGTCAATTCTCTATATTTCTTTTAACACCTTTGGACAATCACCAATACCTTTCTTGTCACACATACTTGTCACACATAGTACACACTAGGCATGAGCAAAAAAAAAAATCAAAAAAGCGAAGCCGAAACAGAACCGGTACCGTACCGAAAATCGTACCGAACTAGAATCGGTATCGATTTCGGTTCCATGAATTCATCGTTTTCGGTTCCGGGAATTTTTGGCACGGTTCCGGTATATTACCGGTATTCCGGTACTAGGTGAAATTTTACATAATATATATTTTCACTGAATTCTTCTCCAAATCTAATATATATCTTAATGATTAAAAAGAAGATCGCGATATATATTAATACATACATTAAAAAAAGATCTAGGTAGCTTTTGTCTAGTTACTATATTACATAGCTTATATACATTTTTTGTTAAGAAAAGTTCACGATATATATTAATATATATCTTAACGATTAAAAAACCCTATGAACGTTTCTAGTAGCAAACATTGTGTTGTAGCTCATGTGGTTGTGGTCTGCCTCTCTTAGCGAGAGGTCCTGAGTTCGACTCCCGTGGGGTGCAGCATTGCACACAATGTTGCTCCTTTACCCTTGAATTCCACCCAAAGGTGCCTTTCGCACATCGCGTTGCGGGGGCAGTGAGGGAGGGGGTTTTACCGCCCATGCCCTCGGATTGAACCGGGTTTCCTCCTGAACAGCAGTTGAGGGCGGGTTATGCAACTACATGGAGATGAACGCGTGGGTGGTTAAGTCCCCCCCTGGGGTGATACCGGACTGCTGTTAAAAAAAAAAAGTTTCTAGCTGCAAACAAATTAAACCCTAACCCAATCTGTTCTTACTTCAAGGTTTATCCATCATCATGGTTTCTCCATCATCATCATCAAACTCTAGTCATAACACAACTCAGGTAAATGTGATCTATTATACTATATTTTGTGTTTGAATCTTTAACCCGTTTTGTTACGTAGACTACAAAAACCTAGACTGCATAGTGCAGAAACCCGTTTTGCTCTGTGTATGTAATATTGAGTTATACTAGCTTTAATAGCCCGTGCGTTGCACGGTGGCTAAAAAAGTTTGTATAGTAATTCTTTAAAATTCGTAGATAATGTATGTGTTATAAATATATATATATATATATATATATATATATATATATATATATATATATATATATATATATATATATATATATATATATATATATATATATATATATATATATATATATATATTAAGTACACATGTTTTATCTACCTTGCCAACTAACAGTATGTTAATGGACGCATGTTACATTTACATTGTTAATGATAAAAAAAAAGATCAAAAACATGTAGACGTTATACTAAGTGATGGATTGTCAATGTACATGTTGAACAATAAAATGAAACGATAAAATGCATGTAAAAGTTTGTAATTGACTTCAAAATTTAACATTGAAAAGTGTTCATATTAACCTAGAGTTTATGAAAAGATGTTTTCTTTACTTTGACTACCTCAATGAATAGCAGATTCTTCTGATATCCGAAATATGAGCAACGAAAGCTGACTTGATACGAATAACATCAAAATAACTATAAGTACATGTTTGATAACGCTTTCATGAATGTTATAAATTAATATAGATAACTGCAATATAAATAAAATAACATGATTGTACGAACATGTTGCTATAGGTGTTGTAGAACTTCCTTGTACACTACGTTTTTAGTAGTCTTCGACACTTCATTCTCCTTGTTTAAGAATTGGCCAATTATAAAAGCTATGAAGTAATACACTTTCAATGCAACAACATTTTCAATGCAACAATGGCTGCACAATCCCAAGCAAAAATACATTCTCAACCTGTTGAGTCAATAATTCAACTTCATTTGGTTCAATATTCCCTGAACGTGAACAAAATAAACAACGATGAAGTCTTAAGATATAAAAACGAAAGAAACAAACAAATGCTATAGAAGAAAAACTAACCCGTTTAGTCCTTTATGTATACTGTTGTAGAATTACATTAACTTGACATGCATTATACCACGAACAACAATCAATTTTACTTTCGAGTCCTGATTAATTGTAGTATGTCATGGTTAAACCGGATCAAATTGGATTCGGTGATGGTTTAGTAAATTTAAGTAAAAGTAAAGTTAACTTTCAATCATATGCATAAGTTTGAATGCATAATAACTTATGTGTATGTCTTATTTATTCTCTAAAAAAGAAACAGATATAAAGACCTAAACAGTGATTGAAGTTTTTCATAACTTGTAACAATTCAAAATCAAACGACAGTCCATTTCTCCTCATTGTAAAACTTCTATTTCATTTATAAAAAAAAAGGCAAAAAAATGGGTCATAACCCGACCATAACCGTTTGACCTATTTGGCCCATGACCCGTTTTAATCCATTCGACCCATTTGACTGCTACTCCTGTTTCGACTCGTTACCCATCCTGAGCCATTTAGACCCGTTTAAAGATTTGACCCGTTTGACTCATGGCCCATTTCTGCACAAACCCATTTTAATCCATTACCCAAACCGATCCAACATTAAACGTTTGCCAGGAATTTAAAATAAAATGATGGAACTGAATAATATTGAAGAAAATTAAGGCATTCACTTCAACCGAAAACCCTACATCAATTAGCGTTCATTCAACCTGACGTACTAATATTTTTTTATAATCATCATAAGAAAGAAATAAGTCTTACCGATCATATTTGAGCGTTTAATAAGAAAGAAATACTAATTTGTGCAATTTGACACGCTTTGATGAAACATATTAGCAGCAATAGAGAAATAACAATAACAACAACGGAAGAGTAATTTTCTATAGACGAAGAAGACGACGACGGCGACGATGACGGCGACGACGACAACGAAGACGACGACGACAACAACAACAACAATAATAATAATAATAATAATAAACAGCAGTAGCAGCAATGACCCGAATTAGAAATAAGGCTGAAATTATGACCCAGTAGACAGCAATAGTGGCAATCTTGACCCGTTTCCCACAAGTAATGACAGAGTCGACCCATATCCATAAAACAATAACTATTATGACCCGATAGATAACACCAGCATAAATATATATAAACACCTAATACATAAATCGAAAGACAGTCCATTTCTCCTCATTGTAAAACTTCTATTTCATTTATAAAAAAAAAAGAAAAAAATGGTCCCTAACCCGACCATATCCGTTTGACC